>NC_090932.1:199755472-200446814 GCF_040938575.1 Ambystoma mexicanum
TCATGTTGAAATAACCCCCCCCCCGGCATTTTACACGGGACCCTAGCACCTAATTAGAACATACTTTGGGTCTTGTCCACTTACAAAATGATAAAAACACGTCCTGCATATGTCAGGCCAGGAAGATAGCTCAGTGAGGTAACTGCTTGCCCCCGCGTGGAGTCAGCTTTCAGTTGAATTTCAGCAGGGCAGACTCATCCCTTCATCCTATTGCGACGCCATTGAGTTGGGTAATAACACCTGTGTTTACAGCTCTGAGAAACAGGAGCAATGTTCCATTCAGCACGCTGTAAAACACGTGATATGAGTATACATAATTCCCACAGCATGCCTCAGCCAGTGCACTCCATGGAAGCATCACGCTATGTCCTTCCACTACACCTGCTCTGGAGCCCAGTAAAGGTGAAGCTTGGGTCTCATGGTGTTGACGCAGTGAGGAAAATATATTTCTAGACGTGGCCCATTTTGCGCCAAACTGCACCGCACATTCGCGCAGTTTCTGTATACAGCAGGGAGATTGCAAAATCTGCGATTTTTGCTCGG
The DNA here is from genome assembly GCF_040938575.1 of Ambystoma mexicanum. Lineage (NCBI taxonomy): Eukaryota > Metazoa > Chordata > Amphibia > Caudata > Ambystomatidae > Ambystoma > Ambystoma mexicanum. The sequence goes on from NC_090932.1 coordinate 199,756,016, forward strand.
AACTGTTGTACGAGGCCCACGATGCCGCCATGGTCTTGTCCTAGACCGCTGATACATCACTGCAGGCAGCTGTAGGCTCTTGGCAGTTGTTGTTTAGGAATAGCATCATTATTTAGTGAGCTGCGAAATCTGCTCTTCTCACAAGACTGCACGCAGCCCCTTACTTCCGGTGGGAGGCTCGCTCGACACCGAAGAGAAAAGATAATCATTTTGGAAAGTAGGCGACCCACAGATACCCTTTTCAGCCACACATTCCAATTGTTTCGTGTTGCCTTGTTTCCGCTTGGGTTTATCCATGGTTGCCATAGTGATGGCACCTGCTGTATTAATCGGACAGGCGCGCACACACCACTGCAAATAACGCATTATTTCCTGGCGCCGCAGGTTTTCCTCTGTGCGGCTCCCTCAGACGCTACCATGAATGGAATGGCAATAAACGTCCTCCCTTCCTTGCTTTGCACAACAGTCTCGAAACTTCATGACGCCAGTAGTTGGCAGACATCCATTTCAGAACTCTTATGGCCATAACAATGTGTGCATGGATGTCTTCGGGATGTGGCTAAAGCTGCCCACATGGAACGCTTGGGTGCAATTTAGCTGCTGGATCCATCTCATCCATGGGGCATTTTCAGGGGCTCATTGCGACTCTGGTACCTGTTAGATAGCACAGTGAGCTCAGCGCTCGCCCTTGCTATCTGTGTGTAGCCTGCTGTGACAGGTTCAAATCCGTGCTGGGTCTACTCAAGCTTTCATCCATCTGAGGTTAATAAATTGAGTACCACTTTGTGGGATAATAATGGCGTCTTTTATTTCAGCGCTCTGAGACTCATGGCTTTGTAGAGCTATATAAAAACTAGATATTATTTTGGGATTTCTACTCTCGAAATACTGCCAAACTTATTTACTGTATCCACGTGGTTTAAGCGTGTGGTAAGAAGAAAGGTTCTGCAAGATTCTGAGTCACGTGGACCCTTCAGTAATGCTCCATTTTGGGGTTCCTTAGAACTGAAATTCCATACAACTCCACGGGGAAATAACATATTACCACCTGCAGGATCACAGCATGCGGTAATATCACACCTGGAACTGCTTAGTTTCAGTGTTGAAATAGCAGATGTTTTACCGCTACCGCCAAACTCATAATGACCCTCAAAATGCTCACCACGATGTATATCCAATCTTTTAAAAAAAAATATACAAATGGCCATAAAGTCAGATGCATAACGAGCAGTTTCCAGTCTTTGAACGGCATCACACCACAGCAGTTAAGAGATGTTCACGCTGAGGTGATCTGACTTCTTAGTCCTGTCTGCATACTGCAGAATGTTGAATCTTGTAGGACCTGCTAATCAGATTTCCCGATTACAGAAGGTGTAGCAATACTCGTGACGCGTGCCAAGAAACTCTCCAATCATTACTGCAGATACATTGGCAATGAAAGGCATTACTCTCCTGATCTTCTGCAAGGCCTGGAAGCGATTCTGCACAACTGAAATGGGCTATGTCGGATTTTGAAAGAATGGTCTGCTTAGCCATTAATGCAATTCTGTTGAGCACACACTGTAGACGGCATGCTTCATCATCTGCATTTTGCCAACAATTCCAATTTTCCATCTAGCTGAAGACCGGAGAGGTAACAGGGAGGACAGGAGGCTTTGCAGTGACATTGATCTACCAGAAGGCGCCTTGTAGGCATGGACGGTGCTGTGGTTATACGTGAGGGATGGCAAGGTGCAGGAGATAAGTTGGGGGATAGGTACAGCGCTGGTGAGTGTGCCCTGTTTTCCCAGATCCAGGATCCAGCAAAAAATGTCTCCCGGATCCAGGAAATCCCTTTAGAGCCCTTTAGAGCCCTTTAGGGGTTTTAGTGTCTTTAATTAGCTTTTGTTGTCGAAGCTGGGATTGGAGCACACACTGTCAGGATGAAGGTGAACAACTTACCCACTTGCCACATTCCATTTCTGGTCAGGATATGTGTGAATATGCTAGTTATGATTGTGCACTGCAGACACTATTTAAGCAAGCTTTGAAGGTTTAAAAGGTGTGCACCTTTTATACTTTGCTCGCAGGTTTATAGGAAACCCTCCTCCTCTCTTGGGCTATTTTCCAGATGTTAATAATTAAGTAATCTCATGAAATGGAAATGCTTATTTATGGCGGGCTTTTAGAAATGTCCTGAGTTCGCAAATCCTCACCTCCCGACGCCCGCTCTACCCTGCTCCTTCACTGGTGGAATCTGTAGGGCCGACCCACAGACAACCGGTTGAGAGAAAATTCAACCGTATAGGTAAAAAAGCTTGATACACCTTTTTCAACAATAACAACATTATCATTCTCACACAAGAAAATACATGCCTGCCGGGGTAGCAGTGTCACTCGTGACTCAAACAGTACGCAGTTTCATCATATCATCCTCATTGGTGGTCCACTATATACATATAGTCTGTTCCCTAGAGGGCACTAAATGATTGGTTACAGTTCATTGTGTCAATATTCTTCCATGTGGTCCTTGGCCTTGCTGACTTTGGACCATTGCATCACGTTTAGTTAATGAGTTGAAAAGGCTCCTCTCCCCACATATCAACCACATGATGTGCATCTGGTAATTAGACATGAGCTTAGTGTATACTCCTGAGGTCAACATAGCTCTCTTAAATGCAAGGAGCTTTGTTCGATCTCAGACACTCTGGCGCCCCCTTGACCCGTCCCCATCGTTGTCCTAAATTTGTTACTTTCACCCTGCGCACCTTGCAGTAGAAATCACAGGTTATCCTGCTCGCTCCTTGGCATCTGCCCGCTCCCTGTGCCGCCACCTCTAAACACACTAATCACTTGAACGCTCAGGAATTTAGGAGTTCTGTTAGTGAGTTTCTGGTAGTTCAAATAGAATGACTCTGGGTTTGGGGGCATGGATGCTCTAAATCTGGGATGGGTGGTTTGGCAGCTCCAGACCGCTGATCTGCCTTCCATGATATAGTCCTTCAGGAACAGGCACAACCCTACCATGCATTGCTGTTCACATTCCCTTCAAATTATATTGGCCTGCATTGTGAAATAATGAAAGGTTATGTCTTAATTGATAGAATGACCTTCTCGCCTACTGCCTGAGATGAGAATGGGAATTTTCCCTACTGCTAAGGCCTCCATCTATTATTCCCTGATTCTGGTTCCAAGCCATTTTGGGCCAAGCTCCCAAAATGGTAGTGATTCAGTATATTTTTCTGTTCAAAATACCTAACTTCTACAACCCCTACACTTACCAAATGCTCCTGCATTCCATTGTTCCTCATGTGTACCTCTCCCCTGCCACCTTGTGTCATTATTTACAAACACCCCAAGCATATTGTTCTAAATCTAAAGTGTTTGAGGGGCCAGGGGGCTGGGCATGCATCCCAACATTCCCCCCTTTAGTTAAGTCTACATTAACTAATTCTGCTGTCATCCTCTGTGGTTCCTCATATCTCCAAGACCGCTCACTTGGCACCCGTCTCAGCATGCATACTTTCCCCTGCCTTTGCATATTGTTCTGGGGTACATGTGATGCAGAATCACCCTCCATCATCTGCCAAGTCATCTCAGTGCTCAGTATAATTCTCTGTGTCAGGTGAGGGCATGGCCACCGTCCCCGGGGGGGTCAATACTATGCTCAATCCTCATCATACAAGGTTTGTGAGGATCATCTGTTTGGGCCTGCCCATATTTTGTAACACGAGATGCACTATTTACCCTGATTGTAACCATCATCATTGCGCTATTGGGAAGAGTCTTTATGCAGCATCAAAGGATCATCTGGCATGTGGAGAACATCACCAACAAGAGCACTGCATTAGGGACCAATATCTTCACCAGTGCTCCCATCCAGGAGGGCGCCCTTGAGAACATATTGTCAAACCAGTCATCAGCCTTAATTCCACCCTCAGTTTGGATATTCATCTTCATCTTATGCAGGGCCCTTATCATGTGTGTCAGGGGTCCATTCTCTGTGTCATTTGGGGGTTTATAAGTACAGCACAATAGTCCAATGGTTTTGCAACTCCCCCTTCCATTGCATCAGCAGATCTAAAAGAAAGCAATTCTGGAGGGTCGGCAACCTGATCACCAGCATTTCACTCATTGGCCAATTGGATCACTTCCCACCTCACTATCTGCAGCCATTTTGCATTTGCTGAAGCCTGGGCCCCTGGTAGCATTATCAACACAATGAAGACTTATTTTTTTGTACAACCGATGTTTGTCAGGGATTTCATTCAACAATTTGGAAGAGTCCTCATATAGGTAGTTTGAGAGCCTCTTCTCAGTGGCGTCTCCAGAAATCAAATGTAGTGGGCACAGAGAAGGTGCCACAGGCAAATTTGGGGGGCTGCCTGTAAAAGAGCTATTAGTATGCTTTGCCAACTTGATGCGGGCCACCCACCTGGCATCCTTCCCCTCATCACCCTGTACCCAGGCCCTATTCCTGGTATCCTGCCTCCCCTCGACCAGTGCCTAGGCCCCATACCTGGCATCCTGCCTCCCTACCACCAGAACCCACATCCCATACATGGAATCCTGTCTCCCCACCACCAAAACCCAAGCACCATACCTACCACCAGAACTTAGACCCCTTACCTGGCACCCTTCTACCCCCACCATGCAGAGCCCAGGTCCCATGCTTGGCACACTGCCTCCCCAGAGCCCAGCCCCATACCTGGCACCTTTCACCCCCACCACCCAGAGACCTGGCGCCATACCTGGCATTATTATGCATCCCCACCACCAGTGCTCAAGCCCTATACCTGGTATCCTACCTCCCCACCACCAGAGGCCAGGCCTCATACCTGGTCTAATTGCCCCCCCATTACCCAGGGCCTGGGCCCCATACCTGTCATTGTGCTTACCCACCACCATAGCCCAGGCCTCATACCCATCCTGCCTCCTCAACAGCCACAGGCCAGAACACAAGCCCCGTACCTGACATCCTGCCTCCCTACCACCAGATCCAAGTCCCATACCTGGCATCCTTCCCCCCAACATATAGAACACAAGCCCCATACCAGGCATCCTACCTCCCCACCACCAGAAGCCAAGTCCCATACCTGGTCAATTCCCCTACAAACCCATTAACCAGGGCCCAGGCCCAATACCTGTCCTTGTGCCTCCCCACCACCATAGCCCAGGACTCATACCTATCCTGCCTCCTCAACAGCCAGAGGCCAGAACACATGCCCCATAGCTGGGCTCCTGCCTCCCCACCACCAGAGCCCACGTCCCATGCCTGGCATCTTTCCCACCAACATATAGAACCCACGCTCCACACCTGGTATCCTTCCTCCTCAACAGCCAGAGGCCAAAATGCAAGCTGTATACATGGCACCTTGCCTCCTCACCAACATAGCCCAGGCCCCATATCTGCCATTCTGCTGCCCCACCACAAAAACCCAAGCCCCATACCTGGAATACTGTTTCCTCAACAGCCAGAGGCCAGAAAACAAGCCCCACATATGCCATCCTTTCGCCCACAACACCAGAGTGTAAGCCCCCTGATAATGTTTTTCATTGATATAAGTAAATACATGACTAACAGTGCTTTTTCCAAAGTGAAAAAGATTGCTCCCAATTCTAATCATGTGGACTGTTGATCAATGTATGGTAACAATAACTGCCGAAAATCATTGTACACACCCTAACAAACAACCCATCTACACATCCAACTCCTCACTGAATAAATACGGATTACACAATAGAAGGCATACCATCCAAAGAATTCCCTAAATAACACACTAACCTAACACAGATACACCAATGCAGCTCCCCACACTCCTAAAACACCACAAGGACGGACACAATATTCACATAAGAAATTCAAGTTATCAACCTGCAGTGTACATTAACCACTTCTCCAGACAACTCACAAAACATAAAACTTGCACAACACAGATAATCCTATCTTTTAGATCATGCACACATCAACATTGCAACAAAACAATCTTCCCCTGCTTCTACATTAGTCTCCTACCCCACCTCTTGAAGATCCTGAAAACCCAAGCAACCATGAAAATGGTGGACTGTGTACTATACGAAACTCAAAAACATAGCATAACCGGGCACAGAAAAATGTTCCACTCATTCTCCTGTGGGGCCGTACTATGGAGGTCCCACTACATTTTAGTGACTGGCAGCAATAGATGAGGAAATAATTGTTGGCTCTGCTGAGGTCAGTCCACTATACATGAAGAGATTACAAAATAATTGCCTAGGATTAGACACTTTGGTTAAACAGTTACACTGGGATTTTAACCCAATCTACAGTTTAGACATTTGAACACATCACTTTCAAGCTTGCTACAAATATGTACATTTGGGATTTCAAACCCTTAAATAATACTGTCTGATAGAGCAGATTACTCATGTTTCCCATGGGCGTGCATGAGAAAGTGATCCAGACCTGTGTATGCTTGTAATTTTGAGATATGTAGTTTTCCAAAATTTCAAATGGGATAGAAAAATATCAAAGTCCAGAATCTATGGGGGCGGGAGGGGGGAAACGTCTGGATGGCCATGTATGGCCAATGGAAACTTGACAGTTCTGATAGAGTACTAGCAAAATACTCAGATCTCATATTAAAATAACCTTAAGGGGCCGATTCATGGAACAAACGTGCGCCGAAAATCTTCGCGCAAGCAGGCGCAAGCAGGCGCAAGCAAGCACAAGCGGAAAAAAACAGGCGCACGCGCACGCGTGCGATACATGGAAGTCCCTGCGCGTGTTTACCACGGGATGTGCGCCAAACCCGTGCATGGCGCACACGTCACTGCAACATCCCAAAAGACGTGCGCGATGCGCACAGTGAAAGCGCACAACCTCGGCGCATACACCAGAAAGTGGGCGGAACACGGGGCGTAACGCGCGGAATGGGGAACAACTCGCGAAAACAAGGGCGTAACTGGGGATGTACTGCAGGGAAGCAGACGGAACGCCCACACGCACTCGAACCACACGTATTCATGGAATCGAATAGGGCAAAACCACGCACAGCGAAAGACACGCACAAGCCGATACACGTCCGCCACACGAAGGCAGGCGGTAGCGTCCCTGCGCATTACAAAAGTGGCAACATACAGCAATTGTGCGAGCGGGGCACGTGTATTTCGGGGTTGCGCGGGAAGTTACACACGCGATTGAGCGGGATACGTGCATTCCGGGGGTTCGCGGGAAGTCACACACGCGATCGGGCCTGGGGGAGCGTGCTACGTGTATTTCAGGGGTTCGCGTGAAGTTTCTCACGCGATCGGGCCTGGGGGAGCGTGCTACGTGTATTTCAGGGGTTCGCGTGAAGTTTCTCACGCGATCGGGCCTGGGGCAGCGTGCTACGTGTATTTCAGGGGTTCGCGTGAAGTTTCTCACGCGATCGGGCCTGGGGGAGCGTGCTACGTGTATTTCAGGGGTACGCGTGAAGTTTCTCACGCGATCGGGCCTGGGGGAGCGTGCTATGTGTATTTCAGGGGTTCGCGTGAAGTTTCTCACGCGATCGGGCCTGGGGGAGCGTGCTACGTGTATTTCAGGGGTTCGCGTGAAGTTACTCACGCGATCGGGCCTGGGGGAGCGTGCTACGTGTATTTCAGGGGTTCGCGTGAACTTTCTCACGCGATCGGGCCTGGGGGAGCGGGGTACCACTCACCGTCTGCCTTGCGTGTAGAAGAACGCGTAGCCAACACCCGCTGTGAAGTAATAGCGTGTGAACCCCAACGGATGGAAAACACACGCACCGCACGAAAAGCACGTACAGAACATAAATGCACGCGGGATCACCAAGCCCTGCCAGGGCAACGCCCGTGCGCAAAACGTCACAGACTCGCTTACGCTGCAAGGGCCTTGGGTCCAATGAAATCGCGTACGCGTGCTGACGCGCTTACGCGCTAAGGGCCTTTCTTCGATTTTCACGCTGACGTGCAGGATTTTCACGTGCCAAATCACTCCGTATTAAGCTGGCCACGCGAAAACACACGGAAGACCACGCTCCTGCCCAGAAGGCCGAATCACTGCCCCCCCAGTGCCCCGAGCAGCCTCCCACGTGCCATCTGCTGCTGCCTGCCTGCCTGCCTGCCTGCTGCCACCGTGCCCTGCCATTTGGTGCCTGCACATCAGCCATCTGCAGGGGTCCAGTTGCTGTGTCCACCCCTGCTGGAACAGAAGACTCCCGACTCGGATAACATCGCTCCACAGCCCAGCCCCAGGACCCAGTTGCCCACCCACTCCTGCCCCTGGGGTTGCCATGTCGGGCACATCAACATCTGGCACCAGTGGCAACCCCCAGCCAGAGGGGCAGAGGGGCACCAGCTTCACTGCCACCGAAGTTGGTGTCCTGGTGGAGCAAGTCCTGGGGCAGTATGATGCCCTCTTCGGATCGTCCCGCGCCAACAAGGAAGGACGGGACAGGATCTGGGCCGACTGTGTGGTTGCCATCAACGCGGAGGGGGTGGCAACCCGCACCATCCAGAAGGTCAAGAAGCGCTGGGAAGACTTGAGGTCCAGGACCCTCAGGAAGGCCCGGCGCCTCGTGGAGGGGGGCCGGGGCCGCATGAGTTCCATCCAGTTGAGGGTCCTGGAACGCGCACACCCAGCGCTCCACGCCCAGGTCCTTGAGAGGGAGACCCGTCTGGAGTTGAGCGGTAAGTGGCCAAGCATTGCTGTGTGAGACAGGGCATGTAGCAGTGTGCTGGTTGTCTGATACTTGCCTGCATGTGTGACATAGGCCATGTACATCATGGGAATGCATGTGCGACCTGTAATGTGTGAACCGCACGGTTGTTGCATGTGTTTGAATGCGACATGGGGAGCCCTGTGCAGATTGCACACATGAGAGCATGGCAGTCTCTGTTCCTGGACATGGGTGGGGGCGAGGGATGGGTGCTGATGCCAGATACATATGTGCTATCCATGTCTGTGTGCCTCACCTGCGTGTCTGTGACTTGTGAGTGCCATGGATGCATGACACATGTCCGTGACAATGTACAGATTCACTGATGCAGCCTAGTCATCCTTGTATGCACTGTGATTGGGGTGTACGGGGCCAGATGGATGTGACTGAGGTGAAGTGTGTGCATGTGATAGGCATGACCCATGATGCATGTGAGTCCCATTACATTGTATGATTTGAGAGTCCATTGGACATGCATTGAAATGTCCATGGCACGCATCATGACTGTCACTGTGTGTGTTTTGCCTGGACTGACACATGTGTTGTGGTGTGACATGATGGAAGTGTACTTTGACAGTGGCACTCATCTGCTATTGCTTCCTGTCTAGGGGACCATTGTACAGTACCCTGATGCTTGTGTTCTATGTCTCCCTCTACGCAGCGGCTAGTGAAGGAGAGGGCGGAGACGGCGCTGTGGAGCAAGGCGGCGGGGATGCCCCCACGGCTGCAGCGGAAGGGGTGGGTGAGCCCCCACAGGGGCCTGCTACGGCGGTAGACGGCGAGGAGCCATCCAGGTTGGTGGTTTCCACAGAGGAGGAGGAGGCCGCCACTGAGGCGCACATGGGGCCTGGTGGGGGCATCCCTGCTGGTGCAAGTGGTGCAGTCCAGGGGCAGGGGCAGGAGGCAGCACAGGTCACCGTGGAGGGGCCTGTGCATGTCGCTGTCCCTGAACCTGTGGGTGCACCACCTTGCACCAGCAGGGATGCCCCGTCCCAGGCCCGTCCGCAGGTAGAGGGGATGTCCATGTCATCTGACTCCCCTCCACCTGCCGACGAGGGGACCCCTGGCCGTGTGGAGAAGGTCCTGATTGGGGTCGCGATGCGCACGGCTGTGATTCATGATGCCGTGCGTGCTTTCCAGGAGGAGCACGCACGTCATCACGAAGAGCACCGTGCCGACGTGGCCCAATTGGGATCGGCCATGTTCGGGGGTTTCCTGCATGTGTCGGCCAATCTGGCGGCCCTCTCCTCCTCTTTGGAGACCATACGCCAATCGTTCTCCTTGCCGTCTTCCGGCCCAGATGCCACCAGGGCCCCCTGTGGACCTGCCCTGACCAATGCAGCCAGCTCGGTGGGGATCCCATCCCTGCCACAGTCGGGAGTCGAAGGTCCAGCAGGGGTGGACACACCAGCGACTGTCCCCCTGCAGATGGAGGATGTGCCGGCATCATCTGGCAGGGCACGTGCACGACGGCATCGGTGGATTCCATCAGCCTGGATGCCGTCGTGCTGGCAGAGGCAGTGGCGTCGGAGGCAGCAGCAGGCTCGACGTGGGAGGCATCATGGCTCGGGCCATCAAGATCAGAGGGGCAGGCATCGGCCGGAGGGCAGGAGAACCCTGGGATGGCAATGTCTTCCGTGTGGGAGCAGTTGGTCCAGCGGATAGGTGCGGAGCGGCAGCGGGCGGAAGAGGAGCGGCTCACCATGGTCAGGGCGGAGTTCTCCATGCGTCGGGCGTTGAGGCGGGCTGAGTGCCTCGAGGAAGCTCGCAGGGAGTTTGAGGTGGACACGGGGTTGTCCCTGCGAGACCTCGGGGCCAGGACAGAGTCCCGCCTCCGGGACATCGACATGGAGTTCGATGATGCCCTGGCCGGCAACATCACAGAGTGAGCCGCAGGACTTGCCCGCTGCCATTGTATATAGTTCTTTAGTTAGTTAGTGTTAGGTTTCCTTTATTTTTTAAGTTTTTTTTGGACCGCTCGGACAATGGCCACTTTTCTGTATATATTTTTTTTATTAGTTAGTAGTAGTAGGTTTCATTTATGGTGTTGGGCTCATGGACCCTGGGATATTCTTGTACATAGTTTGATGTTTTGAAAACATTTGTTGGATTTATATTTGTGTTCACCATGAGGCAATGGTTTTTCCTTATTTTTTCCCCCCATTATTTTTCTTTGGACTACATTAGTTTTTGGATTCCTTTGTTTTTTGATTTTTTCTATTAGTTCTCGGACATGGACCATTTGTTTTGTCATCCCCATTGTTGTGTGTTTTATTTCTTTACTTCATTTTCATCTTTAATACATATATTTATTACTTACATTTGTGGTATTTTCTCATTGGTTTCATGCATGTCATGATATGGGTTTTGACATTCACTTGCACCCATTGTGTATGTGTGTGTGACGGACATGTGTTCATTTACATACTTGCCATTGGGGTTGTATCATGTAATTGCATCTACTATGTGGGTGGATGCAATCCTTGGCTGGGTGTTTGTGCTGGGTATGCTGCCCATTACTGCCATGATTGCGTTTCGTCAGGACCTGGGGGCAGGGGGACATGAGTGGGGGCCTGCAGGGGGGTGGGGGTGCAAGGGGACATGAGTGGGGGCCTGCTGGGGGGTGGGGGTGCAAGGGGACATGAGTGGGACATGGTTGGGGGCCTGCTGGCAGGTGCCCCACAGTGCTGGGGGGTGGGGGTGCAGGGGGACATGAGTGGGGGCCTGCAGGGGGGTGGGGGTGCAAGGGGACATGAGTGGGGGCCTGCTGGGGGGTGGGGGTGCAAGGGGACATGAGTGGGACATGGTTGGGGGCCTGCTGGCAGGTGCCCCACAGTGCTGGGGGGTGGGGGTGCAAGGGGACATGTGGCTTGGCTGGGGGGCATGCCCATGGTGGATGGGCTGCCTGCAGGACATGACCAAGGGTGCAGGGTAGTCCCCTGTGGTGTGGGCTGCCTGCAGAGGTCGTGGAGGGGGTAGAGGGGAGACCTGGGAGGACCCACACTGGCAATTCACCTCTTCAACTTCCCGCACACCCACGTAATACACTGCCCCACTCGCACAGGCCCAATCGCGTGTAGGATTTCTCGCGCACCCCTGTAATACACGTACCCAGGCCAATCGCGTGTAGAATTTCTCGCGCACCCCTGAAATCCACGTACCCAGGCCAATCGCGTGTAGAATTTCTCGCGCACCCCTGAAATACACGTACCCTGCTGAAATCGCGTGTAAAACTTCCCGCGCACCCCTGAAATACACGCGCCCAGGCTATTCGCGTGTGGAACTTCCCGCGCACCCCTGAAATACACGCGCCCAGGCTATTCGCGTGTGGAACTTCCCGCGCACCCCTGAAATACACGCGCCCAGCCTATTCCCGTGTGGAACTTCCCGCGCACCCCTGAAATACACGCGACCAGGCTATTCGCGTGTGGAACTTCCCGCGCACCCCTGAAATACACGCGCCCAGGCTATTCGCGTGTGGAACTTCCCGCGCACCCCTGAAATACACGCGCCCAGCCTATTCGCGTGTGGAACTTCCCGCGCACCCCTGAAATACACGCGCCCAGGCTATTCGCGTGTGGAACTTCCCGCGCACCCCTGAAATACACGCGCCCAGCCTATTCGCGTGTGGAACTTCCCGCGCACCCCTGAAATACACGCGCCCAGGCTATTCGCGTGTGGAACTTCACGCGCACCCCTGAAATACACGTAGCCCGCTCCCCCAGGCCCGATCGCGTGAGAAACTTCACATGAACCCCTGAAATACACGTAGCCCGCTTGCCGTGCTGGTACAGGGTTAGCGCAGCCCTTTGCGCTGGATTGGGGATTTTGATGGCTTTTCCCTGCGCGGAAGGCGTTCTTGGGGGCGTAACTGGCGCTGCTGCAAGGTCGCTGCGCCACTATGCGCCACGGCTGGTTTTGGTGGCTGGAATCCATGAATACGCTGTGCGCGGAAATGGGTTTTGGCGCACGCGGCTGGCGCAGGGATTTGCACGCGCACACTGTGTGCCAGCCGCGTGCGCCACTTGTGCGCTGAATTCTATGAATTACCCCCTAAATGTGTTAATCCTTAGTCAGACATGTTGAGGCAAAAGTATATTGTTGTTTTATTTTCCACATCTTGAAAGGAAAAATAGAAATTTGCAGAATGCAAAATAATGCAAGCCTAAAAAAAAGCCTTCCTTTTACACAACTGTACTTTTCTCATTTTAAGAATCAATTAGAAATGTTTTTTAGTAAAGTCACTAGGATAAAGATTACATTTATCACAAACTTCCAGCTTGTTGTGCAACTTTTTAAGAACATTTAACTATCCCTATAAAGCAATCTGATTTTTCCATGTTAACGTAGTAGACTTAATTACTAACTTTGAAAAAGTAATCTTTCTTGTGTAACTTTAAATATCTTGTAAGTGTACACCCATGTACTAGGTAAGCCGGCTGTTAAGAGTCTCTCAGATGGACTACAGAACCCATCAGCTATGACAAAGGAGTAACTGTAGGCCATTTAAGGCCACGATAAAGTGCTGCGTGCCGGCCATTCAAGGAGCTCTGTTCAGCTGCGAGATGTAATGGGTTTTGCTGCAACGTCAACAAGCCCACTTTAAGCTAACTTGGCAACACTCCCAGGGCAGGTCTTCACCTTTCTCTGGGGAGGGGGTGCACAAAGAGGGCCACTACATTTTGCTGGGGAGGCTAGTTCCACCCTGGCCCTACCCCAGCAACACCACTGCCTCTTCTGTCTTCTTAGTGAGTGCTTCTTTCTTCTCACTGAGGGGCTGGGGCGTGCATATTTCCAGTTGTGTTGCACTGGTGATTGGCGCTATCCCGAGATGTGCTTCTGGAACCACAAGGATGGCTGAATGCTGAGTGGTCCACAAGCATGTGCCCCTCCATGATGGTGAGAGGTGCAGATATGCCTGCTGGCCACACAACCAGTATATGTCCATGAGTGATGCTGTGCCCTTCCTCAGAACTGGAACGTACAAAGTCTTGTTGCATATATTGTTGTTTCCTACAAGAAGAGTTCTGACACCTTGAAAACACACCAGGTATTCCTCTTGAATTCTCACCTTTTACTGGAGTTTCTTTTGCTTCGATCCATGTTATCTTGGAAATTTGTACATCCAAATGGCATGGCACAGGTTGTTTACTTCCCATATTACTTCTTCATTGAACCCTGCCAACCCCCTGCTGTTCAGTTCCCCACTGCTCTTTTCCAATGGTTGGATACAACCAATACACCATCCATCATTATGAGTGGGTGTAGCGTGCATTGTGGGTCTTTAATGTTCTTGGCACACATTTCATTATCTTTATCCATCACAACGTGGCGTAATCCATGTGCATGGAACCAGCTCTGCACTCGACATAGCGCTGATGTACTAGCCTCTTGGGAGCCCCCAATGCATGAGGGATCTAGGAGCAGACATGGCAGCTTCCATGTTCCCTCTCCTTCCCCACCAACCATCAACTCATAGGGCATCACCACCCTGTCTGTTGTACCCTGTCTCCAAATTAAAACCTTGGGAGATTGTGTACACCCTCTCTTTTGCAACAATAGTTTCTCATCTTGTGGGGCTTGTCCCCATAACTCAATTATTTTACTAGTTGGAAAAGATGTATATGGTGTGACAATTGCATTTACATATTTGCAATCTCAGGATATTCCGCTATCTCGGGTATCAGGAGGTAGGCTACATGTTTGGCCGCTGCTTCCGCTGCAGCATTTTAAAGAGAAAATCCATCTGTGATATTAGTATGGGTGGCACATTTCACCACCGCCACTAGATTGGGCCACGACAGGGCATACAACAGTCTGTTTAGCTAGGTGGCATGCTGCACTGAGGACCTATCTGCTCTTTTAAATCCCCTCCTTTTTCATCGGGCCAACCCAGAATGTACTGTAGTGTTGATGCACACGGAATTGGCGTACATAGTCACTCTACACCTCTCAGATGCTTCCAGAGCCTCTAATAATGCAATTAGTTCAGCTGCCTCGGCCAAATAATGCATGGCAACATTTTCAGTACTAATATCTCATACTCTCCATCCATCTACATGTCATTGTATCATATGTTGATAAATTCAGGATGGTCCACATCCTCCATTGTATCTAGAACAATACCCTTTTATTCGTCATATTTCCTTCTTGTACCCACTTCTCTTCTCATTCTACGTAAACCTAGAGCAGTACTCGTTAGTTGTGCTCTAGGTGATAATTTAGAATATATTTTTGTTGTTAACCTCCCTCCTATGTCTACACAACCACCGCCCACACCCTCTTTATATTTCTCCATCAAATAAAGCTACTACTTATATACATTGTCAATCCAAAAAAGAATCCTAAAAATATACCTACTATTATATACATCACACAGTTATAAGGGGAATAATAATATGCATTTTATCTTTCAAATTAGCTATATATTATTGACAGTGCAGGAAAAGAAACATTTCTATCATTAGTAACCATAATAAAAACTGAAAAGTAATAACGCTTCTCAGAACCTGAGCGCGCTGAAATTCTGTTGCATTGATGAGGTATACTTGTTGTACTGCAAAAAGAGAAAACGTATATACAGACGCCTTTTTGGCCCACTTTTCTATTTTGGAGAACGGTTGTTCCTTTTCCAGCGTATCAGTAGTCCACACATGATCAAAAAGAAAAACACATCATCCTTCAACGGGTGCTGGCAGATGCAGGGGGACGATATTGGGGGCCGGTCCGACATCCAAAAGGGGTACCCAAAAGTGCAGCTCCTTTACCTTGACCGTGAATGGAGTCGGACAAACAACCATCCATGTACTGTTGTACCTGGGCTCACTCCACCTGCGGACAAAGTTCCGAATGCACACAGTACCTCCAGTTGACAACTGAATAGGTGGTGAGCTCGCAGACTCTGGTGCAGCGATTGAGAAATGAGTTTGGTTGAGCACATCAACACAGACAGGTAATGTTTAAATTCATGCCCCAAGATCGATGCAGCCTTGTGAGCATCAGAGGCACTTCTAATTTGTGATAACGTTGTGTGCCTACACCGGCCCGTCACTATTTCATGGGGCAATAAATTATCCTTACAAGGTGGCATCCGCATGCTGAAAAGGGCCAAGTACAAACAGTAAGCCCTGTACTTCTTGAGGGTAACGCATAACTTTGATAACTTTGCCTTGAAAAGGCCATCGATCCATTCAATTACACCATTGGCCTGGGGTGGTAGGTAAATTGAACACATTTTATGCTTTCTGCTCAATAATGCCGTTATCTCTCTGAACCACTTGTTAAAAAAGTGTGTGCCGTTATCCGTTCTTAATGTATTGCACACACCCCATTGAGGAAAGACTTATCTGACCAAGAAATTGGCAGATAATTTGGCATCTGGATGTGTTCAAGGACCAGCCTTAACCCAACGGGAGAAGGGGCATATCACCACTATTAAATATTGATACGTGTTGCACTGTTCTCCCATATCAGCATAGTCAATGTGGAACTCATGGAACAGCCTAGTAGGGTGGGGCAAGGTGCCCCTTATTCTCTGGAGTGTTTGCCCAATACTGTAACATTGACACACTGTGTAGTTGAATATTAACACACTAAGTAATTCTTTCAGATTGGGGACAAACCAGACCTCCTGTATATCTGCAGTGATATGGTGATTGGACACATGAGAAGGCTAGTGGATCTGCTCAAATGCAATGACCATCAACTCATAGGGCATCACCACCTTGCCTGTTGTACCCTGTCTCCAAATTAAAACCTTGGGAGATTGTGTACACCCTCTCTTTTGCAAAAATAGTTTCTCATCTTGTGGGGCTTGTCCCCATAACTCAATTATTTTACTAGTTGGAAAAGATGTATATGGTGTGACAATTGCATTTACATATTTGCAATCTCAGGATATTCCGCTATCTCGGGTATCAGGAGGTAGGCTACATGTTTGGCCGCTGCTTCCGCTGCAGCATTTTAAAGAGAAAATCCATCTGTGATATTAGTATGGGTGGCACATTTCACCACTGCCACAAGATTGGGCCACGACAGGGCATACAACAGTCTGTTTAGCTAGGCGGCATGCTGCACTGAGGACCTATCTGCTCTTTTAAATCCCCTCCTTTTTCATCGGGCCAACCCAGAATGTACTGTAGTGGTGATGCACACGGAATTGGAATACATAGTCACTCTACACCTCTGAGATGCTTCCAGAGCCTCTATTAATGCAATCAGTTCAGCTGCCTCGGCCAAATAATGCATGGCAACATTTTCAGTACTAATATCTCATACTCTCCATCTACTAGGCGAACCACAGCTGAACCCGCATGTCTTCTCCCTGTCTCTTGGTCAATTGGTGCTGATCCATCAGCAAAAAACTCCTCTCTCACGTCACGGGCATAGTCACATGCCTTTGGGGTGTCATCATCTGGTCCCTCATAAGTGATAAAGTCATGTACATTGTTGTCTTCAGTAATAGGTTCAGTCAGAAAGGTTGCAGGGTTTACTGTTTTGCATCACACTATGTGAATGTTGGGGCTAGACAGTATTATCTCAAATGATGATGCTCACTGCGTGGTCAATGTGTATTTAGATCTTTCTACAATAGCAACAAATCGATGCTCTACATATAGCGACAGTGCACACCCCATGGTGATTGTTGCAGACTTGTATATGGCAAATGCAGCATTAGAGAGTGCTTGACCACATGGGAACTGGCCCTACACAACCACATTCAGCATACCACTATAATAGGTCAAAGGCTTATGGCCCATTGTGCTCTTTTGTGTCAATACATCTGTCATCAACTGACTGTCCAGAGTGTGAAAAGAGGTCAAAGTCCTAGGTGTAGTCAGGTGTAGCTAACACTAGGGCTGTGACAATCACTTCTTTTTAGCTCTAGAAAGCTAGTGAGTATTGCCTCGGTCATTGTGATGGTACTTTTGGCATTGGGGCCTCTTTGAGCGCCTGTAGCAATGGCCGTGTGTAAGTGGTATAATCCAAAACACAGGTCCTACAGTAATTGCATAGCCCCAAGAACTTATGCATGTCTTTTACTGTTACTGGCTGGGGTGTACTGTGCACGGCAGCTGCGCATTCAGATTGTATCCTTTTCCTGTGAACTGAAATGAGCTGACCTAGGTATAAAACTTCCTGCTGGCAATATTGTAATTTGGCTCTGTCCATTTTGTAGCCCTTGCCGACCAACAATTGTAAAAGAGTGATAGAATCGGTTCCACACTGACTCTCATTTGTACTGCATAATAACAAAACATTCACATACTGAATAATGGTACTGGGCAATTGTATATTTTCCAGGTCTGTGTGTAGCATGCTGTTGAAAATGCTGGGAGATTCACAATAGCCCCGATTCAACCTTGTATGTTGGAATCCCCTCCTGCAATGGGTAAACACTGTGAGATACTGGAAATCTGGATGCAAGGGCACTGAACATAATGCTTTTTTTAAAGTCAATAACAGTGAAGTGCATGGCTGTTGTGGTTATGTTGCATAGTATTGTTCCAGGGGTTTTCGGACAACTGGACATTTTGCCTCTACTATGTCATTCAGAGGGCACAAGTCCTGAATCATTCTCCATCTGGACCCTTTTTATGTTTAAATAGGGCATATGGCCAGATTGCAGGGTGAGTTATAAAATACAATAACCCCTAGTGTAAAACTGCTTTAATGGTGTCATTTATTACTTCCTATGCTCCCTTTGACAGTGGATGTTGCTTCACTTGGGGCAGTACTGCCCCTAGTTTCAGTGAAATGTGTATTCGGGCAACACTATGCAAATGACCTACATCATGGGGGTTAGTCACCCATAGAACATCTGGAACCTGCGCTAAGTCTTATTCGGTAAATAAGGTGACACTTTCTGCCACAAACATGGCACAGGGGACCTGTCGATATTGAATCATTATTTCACAGGGAACACATATAGCTAGTACTATTTCTCCTGCTTCATCTTTATCTTCAACAAATCAGAGTCAGTCAATTTATTTAGCAGCTTTTTCGGGCCAATGCATATTACTGTACGCCACTGCCCCCATCAGGGTCTACCACTATCAAAACAATTCTGTTTTTTGTCACCAACACTGCTTCAATGTCTAACATGATAATCATCTTTGCAACGTGTTCTCGAAAAAACACAGGACTGAAAATAAAATCAGAGGGAATTCTCTAGCAACCATTTCCAATGCCAGGGATCTCATTCAACAGCACTGACAATCTGTAAAAAAACACATCTGGGTGTATAGGAACCCCTTGGGCTACCAACTCACTCCCTGAGGCATGAAGGTATCAGCTGATATTATCCCACCAATAATATTGCCATAGATAGTCGTCGGGAATGGACATAGGCGATATTATTAGTGGGAATAATTTTTGGGGTAAATGGGAGCAGGAGTAGTGGGGGTGTTAAAATATTATAGGGTTGCGGGAGTGTCCCCCGCAGGTTTAATGGATCAATATCACAGCAGAAAGATGGTGCCATTCTTGTATAGCAATATGTTTGCAGGGATATTAAAACATGGAACCGGCATGAATAACTACCATGGCTCTTATGAGGCATATCGCGGGGGTAGAACACTCCATCTTTCTCTCTGTAAAGAAGATGGTCATGTTCCGTTTACTGATCATATCTTGTCCCAACAGGTTGACACGGTAAGATTCCCAAAACAACAAGGAAGCTTGTACTGTCTACTCCCCTTTTTAGGATTCTCAAACTTAGGTGTTTTTCCCTGTGTTGTTATAATATGCACTGTATCAGTATTTAAAAATTGCATTCTGAAAAATCAGGCCTTTCCTCTCCTATTTTGGACTCCCAAACTTAGGTGTGCCCTCCCACCTGTCTCAAACCGGCCGATTCTGAAAACTCTTATCCAGAGTGTTACCTTCTGTCCTATTGCTCAACTCGCTTGCCTCTCGCTGTCTTGTCTGCCTACTCCAGTGACCTTCTCTAGTGCCTTCCCCTCCCCCTTCCACACCCCTGCTCTCCCGCCTACTCTATGGTGCTCTCTGTCTCTCCTATGTTTTCAAACTGCTTCTCAATTGACTATCCTGCTCTCCTCACTAGATCTGATAGGAAGAAGTTTAAAAAGGACCTCCTGGTCTTCAACCCAGGCCTCCCTATCACCTACACCAACACCAATGCCTCCTCCAAGGAAACTCTCACCAACATCCTCTTTGGCGTGCCTTCGCCAGACCTATGGACCCTTCATATGGTCTCTGTGCTCTCCCACTTCTCCTCTTCTCCCATTAATGGTGGCATCCGGTGGGACTCCCTCCTGGCATCCTTCCATTCCTCTAAGGTCATCATTAATGTTTACTCTAATGGGACTGTCCTTATCCAAGGCCCTCAGGCCAACCTTCACCTCTTTGACAGACGCTTCCTGCACCTCATCAACTTCCTTTCTTCTCTCGCTGTCACCTCTCCGCTTTCCTTGACTACCTCTCCTCCCCCTTCCACCTCCTCCTTGGCTACCTTGCCTTCCCCTTCCCTCTCTGCCCCCTCTCTTGGGCTCCTTTTACACCTCCGCAGGGCGTACTGTAAGTGATTTCAACCCGGCACTCCACCTAAGTCCATGCCTAGAGTGTGATGCACAGTTGGAACCCTTAATTATATATTTTTGTCTATAAGTTATTTTATTTCTGAATGATGTACCCTTAAATCACGCCCCTCTCCTTGAATCCCCCCGGTCTCACTGAACCAGGAAGCAGGCTGTTTTGCAAAGTTAAAAGATTTATTTTACGGATTTGACCAATATATATATCACACTATTTAATATTTATACAATAATCACCAATGGGTGATGTTACAATCAATAATCTCTTTAATCAGAAGGAGTATGGATAAGAAAAATCACGCAGAACAGAATAAAACTTTGTGTGGGTTCAGTCAAATGCAATGTCACTCTTTCCCCCTGCACACTACACAATTCCCCCCAATATGCAATATAGAGATGGAAGAAGAGAACACAGGTTTCAGGAATAAACACTCAACAAATGCAATTTCAATCCCAATTCCCCCCAACAAGCATAGAGAGAAACAGGAATGATTTCAAAACAGGTCAAATGCTTTTGAATGTGGCTAGGAAGTAATGGGAAAAATACTGAAAAATGGATTTAAATAACTAAATTGGATTCAAAACTAGTGGGAGCCGCTTTGTATAGTTTCAGGTGAACACTAGCAATGAGGATTGAATAACTAGCAGATGGAAAACAGAATTCTGAGGTCAGATGCAAAGAATAGCTGTTTTACACGTGATGAAATTGAGCCAAACGCAAATACGCGGCAAACTTTTCCGCGTGTGAGAAACTAGATTGCGTAAGAACTATGAAGTTTGTTGGAAAGCTGATGATGTTAGCTTCAATTTGACACTTAAATTTCGTTTCTAGCATGTACGGTTCAGAAGTTATGAAGGTTTTAGTAGAGGTCGTTTTTTTCAAAAAGAGTCAAGATTTTCAAATGAAAGATGCACTTTTGAATTACAAACAGGAATTTTCTTTACACTAGGGAGGCTATAAAGATACAAGATACCCAACGGGACAGCCACCAGATCAGCGGCGCCTCTGTTCTGACTTTTGCCCGCCAAGACACTTGTCTTTTATCAGCAGATATATTAGGGCAAAGATGATATTTTGACTACAATTATCAAAGGACTATATGGATAAGGGAACGATTCAGGAAAACAAAAGAGATTTTCTACACTGCGGTTCTGGAAAAGATAGCATGGGTTGGATAGGATTACTTAAGGATAAGAGACTGGCTATGGACAATTCTATGATATAGATACTCACAACTATGGTTTGGAATAGGCCCGTCAGGATATGGTCAAAGGGTTCTGGACTGGAATTCTGCTAGCCCGCTGGAAAGGATTCAGGCACTCGGTTCTGCACTCAGCACAGCACTCTGGACACTGCACGGCCTCTGGACTGGATCTGACGGGTTGGTTCTGTGTTGCTATCAGGTTACAGCTCTGCTCTACTGGTTTGGATCTCTGGGTTCTAGTAAGAGTTCTTGGCGAGAAAGCAGACGCAGCACAGCCAGGCTGTTCAATTTTTGGTGTGCCCCTTGGAAGTCTGGGGGTAAAATCAGGTTTCAAGATTTTAAAAGGCCAGCTGAGAAGGGTTCAGCTTTGGAATTGGGCCTCTCTGATTTCAAAGTTCTGGAGTCTTGGATCTGGGTTTTTCCTGCAGAGCGCTTCGCCAGAAAATCAGTTGATGGGTGACATATTTGTGTCCTCTAGGTCCTAACCTGTCCCTATTTATGTATTTCCCAAAGGGATGGGTAGGCTGAATTATACTAAGCACACCCTCTAGGAATCCTATTGGTTAGGGTCTGTCCTCTCTCCTGATTTGAGAAGGAACACATGGTTTCATGATGATGCAGTATTTTACAATCCAGGGAGTACCACCCCTTTGTTTCTGTACAGTAAATCTATTTTTCACATAAATCATATTTACACTACAACCACATTGCTAACAATACATATTCACATCACAGATTTAGTAGAGCACGTATCCGTCTGAGTCCCATCTTACTGAGAGCTTCGGTTCAAATTTGACAGTTTTTCATGCTTTTGGTTGGTTACCCAGTGTCAGATCTGTACACATTGTTCTACCTATATGCGCATGGCATCTGGACATAATCCTGTGAAGTTTCATATTTCTAGCATTATCACAATTACTACAAAATCGAATTATCTGTAGTCCTGTCTCTGAACATAGCACAGAGTTCAGAGTAGTTTCAAACTGTGGCCAGAATTTTCCTGTTAACAACCTATAATTTACAGATTTTTACAAAATGTGCACAGTTCTCTGTGAGTCTTTTTCAAAAAGATAATTTCTTGAGATTTAAGATACACAAATCTGTCTGGTCCCACCCCCAAAGTTTGGCTGGGTCCAGAGCACTCCTAGCCTCTTCCTGCTGGCAGTTAGTTTCTGTTGACACACGAATTTGCATTCCCTTTCAGTCCAAGAAGCCTATTGTCTCTCTCCCAGAGAAGCAGAGCAAAATCCCCTCCTCCTTTCATTAGAATATAAATGATAGTTCCTGGGCAGAGAGCAAAAGGAAGGCACCCTTTGTTGGAGCAAACTGTGGAATGTGCTTTTGAAGTCCTGTGTGGCTGGCATCAGTTCACTTTAAAACACTTTGTTTAAAATTGTCTTTTCAAAATAAACTTCATATTTTCAACAAATATACACACCGATCTCTAATTCCAGTCATTTTAAAACATAGAAATTGAATAGTAGCAACCTATATTGCTTTTGATGGCAAGTCTCTTCTTTTCCACATTTTGATCTTAATGTACAAGTAAATGACAGCTTTGATACAGGCAGACGGCGGTACTGCGCCCATATCTGACATATTTTTCCCAGGCAAGCACCTTTTTGAATGTGGATTTTCTTGTGATGAAATGTGCTTCTCCTGAAATTGTGCTTATTGGGATTCCTTAAATAAGGTGATGGTTAACACCCAACAAGGATGTTGGATCTTTTCTGATGTTTGGGAACCATTATTTTGCAATTTCAACAGCCAAGGAAAAGCAGATTTTAGAGCACTTCTGGGGTTTCCTGGCAATGTAGCACTGCCTTTTCACACAGTTCCATTTCACTCTGTGGGCAGCCCAATGACAGGTTTTGGCAGTGTGGTCTCCTGTTCTACCACTGACACAGGCAAAGTAGATTTGGCAGCATATTTTTCCGGTATCCCTGCACACTTCTCAGAGATTTTTAGGGCACATAGGGCTTTTCGGTGGCCATTCTGTTGTTTTTGATGAAAGCAGCACGCAGTGATGTCGCAGGGCAGAGCCTAGTGGGTCGGAACATGCCACAAGCCCCCGCACGATTTGGTGTTGATTGTCCATCAATGGGAAATCACGAGACTGGGATGATCAGTTTCTTTTCTTTTGGTTCAAAATGGCAAAATTCATCATTTTATCCTCCATCAGGGGTGGATCGACCAGTTCTCCCCGCCAAGTCCTGATGTGTGTATGGAGCGATACCCCGGGCCCCTTGGATCTTTGCTTCCGGTACCTGGGTTTTCCTCCTTGGTTTCGAGTCTCCAATGTTTCCAATTCTAGGATGACAAAGCAAAAACATATCTGTTGACATTTCCCCACCACTATTAATGTAGTGGGGCGGACACATACATTTTGACAAATCAGGACACATTTTTCTATTGGCAATTTATTGACTATATAGATGGAATATTGTATAGTGGGAATTCTAGGGAGCTGGAGTGACCCCCTCTGGGGTTCCAGAAGACTCCTCCAGTTGCTGCAGAGTATGCCTATGATGGCAACACTTCAGTTGGTTAATATGGACCCACTTATCTTCCCCCTCTGCCAAACTGCCTTTGGGGATGCAGATTTTGTATGCGACTGGTGAATTTTTGTCTACAATTTCAAAAGGACCCCTCCAGGTAGGCAAACATTTGTGCTGTTTGGCCTGGTTCCTTTGGAAATTGTATAAGTATACCCGGTCTCCTACATTTCGGACTGTTTTCTAGTAGGCTTTAAGTCATAGCGGGTCTTCATGCTGTCTGCAGATCTTTCTAGATTTTCCTGAGCATAGGCAAAAGCATGTTGAAGGTGTTTTCTTAGATTTTCGACATACTCATGAGTTGTGGAGGCATTGATCAATGTCTGCTCTTGGGTTCTGTAGAGCAGATGCTGGGGAAGCACCATCCCCCGTCCAGTCATCAGCACAAATGGTGACATTTTAGTTGCAGATGAAGGGGTAGAACTGATGGCCATTAGGACAAGAGGTAATCGAATATCCCAACTTGGCCCAGAATCTGCCACAAACTTTTTTAAAATGCTCACAATTGGCTTGTTGTATCTCTCTCTACTGCACAACTAGAGGCAGCCCGGTAGGCAATGTGTAATTTCCTTTTGACCCCAAGTATCTCCCACATCTTTGTCATTACTTCGCTAGTGAAGTGGCTAGCTCGGTTTGACTTGAACCTTCGGGGTAGTCCAAAACACGAGAAGATGTGGCTGATCATCAGAGCAGCTGCTGTTTCTGCTTTGCAATTTGGGGCCGGGCGACATTCCACCCACTAAGTAAACATGCATGTCACGGTCAACATGTACTATTTCCCCTAATGGAGCGAATCACGGGCCCGATAAAATCGACTTGCAAATCTGACCATGGCAGTGTTATCTACCTCTTTTGGAGAGGTGCGCAGTGTGTGAGGGATGTTGGCTGAAATTGTGCACACAGAGGACACCCCTTCAAGTATTGGTCGAGGTCCTGCCCCATGTGTGGCCAGTATGGAACCTCTCTTAAGATTTCAAGTGTTGTATGAAACCCCCTATGACCGGCTGTGGCCACATCATGGGCGTGACTTAACATCAGGCTTCGGAATGAGGTAGGGACCACCCACTGATCATGGCCAGCGAGGGATCTACTTAACAACAAACCGTCTTGGATTCGGAAAATTTTTGGACATTTCATCAACACTCTGAGGTCCTCTTTCCCAACGTAATCTGTATTCGTCAGGGGAAAGTTCTCATGGTCCTCAATGTGTTGTTAAAACTTACCAATTATTGGATCCCCTTTTTGAGCCGTAATCAAATCAGCATCATTGTGCAGTTGAGAGTTCATTGTGAGCATTTGTCTGGGACCTAGTGATAGCAGTGATCTGGATTTCCCCCAACAGGGGCTCGATCTCAATTAAATCCCCTTGGATGGCTCTGGTTTTGGCCAGCTGATCAGCCAGCTCATTTCCAGTTTTGTCTGGTCCCTCTACTTTAGAATGACCCTTGATCTTTTTTCAGTAGATGGTCATCCCATTGGAGGTGACCAGATCATCAATGTTTTGAATTAATTTCCCATGTTTCAACAGTTTATTATTAGCACGTAGCATGCCTCTGGTTTTCCAGTTAACCAGGTGCTCCACGAACCCGTTCCGTACATAATCCAAATCAGTGATTATGACCAGTTCGATGAGTTGATGTTGGACAGCAGTGAGGATGGCTTGATGCACAGCCATCAACTCTGCCACTTGTCTACTTTGGGGACCAATCTTGTACCCAGCGGAGGGTTCTGGGGTCTCATTCACCCATGCATTCCCTACGCCGGCCACAAGTTCTTTTTCCCCATTGTTGTCAACATGGTAGGAACATGCATCCACATAGACAGTGGGCATTCCCTCACACTTGTCTTCTTCAAAGACTTTGTATGGGGAATTTAGGTATGCCTCCATGTTGTCCTTGATCTTAAGACTTTCATCTTCGAGACAGTTTTCTTCGCACAATCATGCAAGTCAGCCAGACCTTGCGCGAGGGACTCTTCTTGTTTTGGCCATATCTGACCTCCACAGGAAATCCGTGCATTGACAGAATCCAGGAAGTAATGTGGGAATAACTCACATTTCCAGCCCGGATTCTGTCACTTTGGAGATATTGCAGAGGATGGTGTGGAGTCTCCACTATGATGTGTTCCCCCTGGATAAACGGGCGGTAATTCTTCAATGCCCACACCATTGCCAGGAGTGCCTTCTCACAATCGTTGAATTTTTCCTCCACAGAGTATAACGTTTACTCGCATAGGAGATTACTTTATTGACCTTGTCATGCTTTTGGTATAATACTGCAGTCAAGCATGTATTTGAGAACCCAGTCTCCAAGAAGAACTCCTTCTTTTTGACAGGGTAAGCTAGGCAAAGCACTTGTGAGAGGCTTATTTTGAGTTGTCTTACTGCCTCTGCTTGTTCTGGACCCCACTCCCACTTGACCCCCCCTTCAAAAGATGGATCAGGGGTCTTGTGATCTCTGCGTAGTCCTCAATGAACTTTCTGCTGTAATTAGTCAGTCCAAGGAGGCTCCTTAGTTCCCGCAGAGTTGTGGGGTCTTTCAATTTCTGGAGTGCTTCCACTTTCTTTTCCTGGGGACAAAGACCCTGAGGAGTAATATCATGCCCCAATAAATTGTCACGGGTTCTACACCACTGTGCCTTTTGAAAGGAGAGTTTTGCTACGGCAGCCCTCAACTGTGTCAGGATATAACGGATCTCCGCTATGTGTTCCTCCACAGTACACCTTTGATTAAAACATCATCTACATAGGCCAGGTTACCCCTTTCACCCAGATCGGGCATGGCCTTATGTAGCAAAATGTTGAATTCATTGCCGGAGTTGATGTATCCGAAGGGAGTCCGGGTCCACATGTACTGCTGCCCCCGAAGGTAAAGGCTAGCTTGTATTGGTCCTCTCTACTGATAGGTACAGTCCAGTACCCATTGGTCAGGTCTATTGCAGTGAATACCTGTGACCCCTGGATCAGGGCCAGCCCTTGGTCAATGTAGGGAAGAGGCTAAAGTGAAGTATGGACCTGTTAGTTGAGCTCCCTAATGTTGGCGCAGAGTCTCCACTGGCCGTTTGGCTTCAAAATCCCCAGCACCGGATTATTGAAGGTGCTGTGGACTGGACAAATTATCCCAGGGGACTCAAGGTTCTTAATTATTTCAGTCAGGGACTCCATTAATGGGAGAGGCAAGCGATATTGCTTCACTAACACTGGAGTCATGCCAGGGTCCGTGAGAATTGTTGTTGTTTGGATGTCAGTGCAACCACAGTCATATGAGTCCACCGCAAAGAGATCTTGAAAATCCAAGAAAACTTGTTTCAATTTTTGCTTTTGCTCCAAAGTCTCACAGGCATCAGCTAGGCTGACTCTCTCTTCAACCATTTGCCTGAAGCCTGGAAAGACTTCTGGCTTTGCTATTTCAGCGGCCTACTCCAGCTGGGTGGAGAAGTCCCTGGTCAGAGTGCTGATTTGGACTGGTGGCTTCAGGTGGGGAAGGCAGTCCTTGCGGACTTGAAAAACCACCTCATCCCTCCTGAAGTCACAGCTCACATTTTCCTTACCATAAGGGCAGGAAGTGTACACCAGGAAGTTCCCCCCATGCCGGGTAAAATCCTGTCTGGTGTTGTGTTGTCATCACTATCACTGTCAAAACAGTCCTTGGGGATCGGTCCTAACAGTTCATTGCCTAAATCTATGGAAAAATGTCAGTCATCAACCGCCATTCCAATAATGGTGACTGCGGCTAGAGTGATACTCTTTAAGTCGCTGTTATCCACCTCTATTGGAATGGTGTCATGTTCTATATTGACTAGTGGTGTTTGTCTTACCCCCAACCCTTGCTGTTGGAGATAAGCATTTAAATGAATTTAGGCATCAGGATTTTTCAATTTCTGTCCTCTTTTAACTTCCATTTCCAGGGAGTATTGTCGGGTCCTTTCTGGGACGGTGACTTCCTCCCCAATCTGAATTTCAACTTCATAAGGCAGCAATTGAGATGACCTAAATGCTTTCTCTGGGTCATCAAAGCCCATGGGATTATCCGCTAATCGTGACCAAGCTTTGAAGTTTATTAGGTCCAAACTAATCGCAAAGCGATTGAGAATGTCACTGCCTAAGTAAAAGGCGGCCGTGATGTCTCGCACGACCCAACAATTATGGACTATGCTCTTGTTGCCTATGGAGATTTTGAGCATACCCCTGCTTGGCAGGAGATGTTTGGAATTGGGTGTTTCCAGATCCATTTCCCATTTGTCTATCAGTCTAAATGTGGGAATGGCTTGATCTTTTGGGAGTTGTGGAACATGGCTTCACTGATGAAGCTCTTACCGTTGTTCACACAGACTCGGGGGAGAACAGAGTCCTTCCCTTCATTTAACTGAATTGGGATGAACTGCTCTCCAATTTGCTGAACATCAGCCAGTCTTGAGCTGATTTCTCATCTTTCTGGACTATAGGAGTGGGAATGTCTGATTGTGAATTGGTAAAGAATTTCAGAGTGTTTCCTTCCAGTGTGGAATGCCACCATAGACTGAAAGGAAGGTTGATTTCAGAAATAGAGAGGTTCCCCCATCACCAGTTTGTTGTCCTACTGCTATTACTGTCACGTATGGGATTTGGTTGTTCTGGAAGTGAAATTCCACTTGGTCAGATTTTTGTTCAACCATGTGGTTGGTGCCGTTTAAACTAACATGGTGGACACTCTGTTTTAATTTTATTGGTCGGTTAGTCTGTGTCCAGAGGACCTTGTTTACACAATCTATTCGGGGTGACAACCTTCGCAGGAGGACATTCCCTAGTAAAGAAGGGGTGCCCTCTGGAGTTACAACTATGACCGGGTGCTTCACCTTGTGTCGCCCAATTTTAATGTCCAAATCCGCAGTCCCCTCGACAGGAATTTCGTTCTGTCGAAGTTCTGAAGTTGTCCAGGAGGAGGGGTGAGAGGAATCTGGTAATTCTCCCCCCTTCCCGAATTCAGTTAATCAAAGGCCCTTTTTGACAGAAGGGTAGCTTGGGATCCAGTGTCTAGCAGTGCCAAAATTGTACACTGCCCCTGTATTTGGACCGGGGCATAGAATCTTCCCTCTTTCTCCTCAAGGGGGCACGGGTAATGTACATTTCTGGACAACTGTTGGGTTAGTTTTCTAGTTTTGGACACTGATAGGGAAGAGATCTGGGCAGAATTCTGTGAGGAGTCTAGGGAATCTGAAAAGAAAAGGTGACAACTAGATATGGGAGAAGTTTTGGGTTCCCCTGGTTCTGTTTCTGGGCTGACCCCCCGGCCCCCTTTTTGGAGGCTGTCACCCGGATGGGTTTGAACCAGGGGATTTTCATGCTGTTGTTTCTGGGGTTGGATGATGGGCGGCGCTAGCTCAGTCCCCACATCTACCCAGTCTGGATTTAAATCCGTTGGGACCCATTTTTCTTTGGGAAGAGTTCCCCCATCTCTGAAAGAGAAGATCCTTTTCCCAGGATCCTCTGAGGATCCCTCTCCTTCAAATTGGAAGATTTGTACCTCCTCGTCAAAATGGGCCTTTTAGGGTTCTTTGTTTCTCCTACCCCCCCTCTGCTCCTTGGGTGGCAGACTTTCAGGGGCAGGAAATTCAGTTCCGGTTCCTGGGTTTCCAGGGGCTGTTTACAAGTGGGGAAGGAAGCTTCCTCCAAGGCGTTACACCCCCGTTCCCCTTTTGCCTCCTCCCTGGGAACCAGTGGGTTGTCGGGGTTCTGCCCCGTCATTGCTCTGGAGCACCAGGTCCGGAGTTTGAGGCATTCTGCGCCAGAATGCTATTCTGAGGGTTCTGTTGAGCACCCAGCATGCAACCCAGATCCTGTGCCATGTTTTGGACCTGGCACTCTAATTGTGACACCCGCTCAGGCTGATATGGGGTTCTGTTGTCTCCCCTGGGCTGATCCTGGGAAGGGTAGCTATCCCTTCTCTGAAAATACCCCGGGTTTGGAAAATGTGGGTACCCGTCCACCCTTGGCCTCCCATCCCCCGGATTGGGTTGTCTGGGCTCAGGAAATTGGGGAAAGAAGGATGGATGGTTTTGGGTTTGAAAGTTTTGCGGGTACCTGGGGAAGAAGTTCTGTCCAGGATTTGGGGAATTTCTGCCCTCCTGGGGGAAGTGAGGAGGGAAGTGCCCTGGGTTAGCTGCTGTTTGGTTGGATCCCCCCCTTGGGCTGGAGGAGTCCACATATAACCCAGGATGGGTCTGTTCCCCTTGTAGCGGGGACTTCTGTAATCAGGGGAGTGAGGGATCACATTTGTGGGACTACCTCCTTGGCTCCATGTTTGTTACTGGCTCGAGGGCTTTCTGCGCTTGGGATTATTCTAATTCGGTGCGGGCGGGTTTTTAGGCCCCCCCATCTCCAATTCTAAAATGGGGGCAACCTTTACCTCTGCCACCTTAGCAGCAGCAGGGGTGTTCGTTGGTTTGGGGCTTTTTGCATTATTTTTGTTTTCTATGGGCTTTTGCACCTCATTAATTCGTGTGGCCTGTTCAATGACCCAGTCTAGTGATCTTTTCTCATGAAAATCTCTCAGTAGCTGGGTCATGAGGTACTTGGGGAGAGTGTGGAAAAAAGTATTCACAAATTCTTTGCTGTCCATGCGCAAAGGCACGCTTTAATTTCTGCACAAATTCTTGTGGGGCCTGATCCTCCCCACATTGCAAGTTGTAGGCGGCCTTGTGAGCCTCCTGAGGATTTCGGTGCACAGAAAAATGCTTCAAGTTGGCCGCTCTATAGGTGGACCATCTAGAATGATTTTGGTCCTCCAGCCCCGCAAAGAAGCTGGAGTATTCTAGTGAGAAGGTCCATTTCACATACTGAATACATCTTTGGCTGTCCTTCAAATGGAAAGTTTCCATCATCTGCTCAAAGAGCTCTAAGTGCTCCCAAACAGAATACTTTGCGTTCTTATGATAGGGCGTGATAGCGCTCCTTATCACTTTGATTTGCTTTAAGGGGTCCTTAAGCAAGGCCCTTTTTGCCTTATTGGTCTTCTTGGTACGTGTAACCATAGTCCACTCCCCCTCTGACTCAGAGGCACTGCTCCCAGAGGTGCCCGTCTGGTCTTCTAGGCTTTCCAGGATTCTGCGAGCCTGGGAATGGCTGACAGAATGTGGGGACCTAGGGCCTCATTATGACCCTGGCGCTAATGGTTTAACGGCGCCGTAAAGAGTGTCGGCGCCGTTAAACCATTAGCGCCTGATTACAAGGTCCCTTAGCGGGTTGGAGGCTTTAACGCCTGCTTTTTGCAGGCGTTAAAATCCAACCCGCTAAGGGACCTTGGAGCTAATTACGCCAACCGTAATTTACGGTGCCGTAATTAGCGCCTTCCCCATCCCCATTATGCCCTATGGGGCAAAATGGGAATGGGGAAGGGCAAATGGTGAATGGGGAATTACTGCCCCCGCTAACCTTGTGATGGGGTGGTAATTCCTCCATCCACCATGGCGGAGACCGGCATGGACCATGGTGCTAATAGCACCATGGTCCAGCGCCTGGGTCATAATGAGGCCCCTAGTCTCCTGTGTCCTGGGGCGCTCAGAGGAGTCTTCTGATTCATTCTTGCTCCCAGGATATGATGAGTACTCCCCCCCGCTGTCCTAGCTGGGCAGAGGTTTTCAGGATGCCCTTAGTGGGCCTACTCTAATGGAGCTCCCCACTAAATTTTACCGTACTTGGGAACGCATTCCCAGATGCCCGCCCATCCATTCCTGGGAGGTGTTGGTCTATGAGCCCCATATTTCTGATTGGATTGAAATCTGCCATCCCCGGGGCCCTTGGCTCATGTGTGCCAGTGGACATGGGGGTGGCAGAGTCCAGGGATTGGAAGAGATGAAGGCCTCTGGTACTAGGGTTCCTGAGGTTATGCTCAGGTGTTTCCCTTTCCCAACAAACCTCATCTCTGTCAGCCCCTGCTCCCTGTTGCCATGCACGAATCTGAGCTTTCTGTTCCTCAATCAAGGCCGTGCTAGTTTCTATCAATCTCTCTTGCATGGCTACAAGTCTGTGGAGCCTGTCATTGTTCTCACAGAGAGCCTTATTTTCTCTCTGTGCTTCCTGTGTTGTTTTAGAGTACTGGGACAGTCTTTGCTGCAGGAGGGTTACCTCCTGAGTCCTATCCATACTGGCATGGTCCTTCCTTGCTAGAGTCTCCTCCACCCTCCTGGTGTGCTCTAACAATCTTTCATGCTCTTTTTGGAGGTAACCCAGTCCCTGAAGGGCCAGGTGATTTTCATGTATTTTCTCTTTTAAATGACAGACTTCCTGGCCTAAGGTGTCCATTTCCTGAGCAAGAGCCTGCCTCTGTGCAGCCAGGTCATCCCTCTGTCTTTGGAGCGCACCAGCTTTCTGGCATTCCCGATCAAATTCTGCCTGGGTATCCAGGCCTTTCAGGATTAATGTATTACTCTCTTCCATCTCTCTGTCTAGGTGGCTTTGCAGGGTGACTACCTGCTCTACGCATGCCCTGTTTAAATTGATGTGTTGCTCCAGCTTTTTCTGTCTTTGCAGTAGAGAGTCCAAACTTTCTTGGTACTCCTCCTGTAGGGCCAGCATTCTGGTATCCTTTCTGCCTTTTCCTGCTGCAGGATGCCCATGTCCCCTTTTATTTTGATTAGGTACTGGCAACTTTCACTTTCTGACTCCTGGCTCCTCTGAAGCCTCTGCTCAGCAGAGTCCAGATCAGTTTGGGCCTTTCCTAATGCCTGCAGTTGCTTGTTTGCCAGATCTTGGCCCTCGGCATATTTGTCCTGCATTGCTCCAATATATAGGTATAGATATGCGGCTATTTCGGAAATTTTGTTTTACTCTTCCTTTGCCTTAGGGGCCATATATAGTTCGCTCAGGGCCATATGTAATGGACCCTGGTCTTGCCATGTGTCTAACCAAGTTGCAGTGATCTGTTCTGTGATTGCCTGCAACCACACATTCTGATCCTGTTCTGTCCATTCACCCCTTACAAATAATTTATGCAATAGGTGTTCTTTAGCCATATTCATCTCTACAAAAGTCGCCATTCTGGAAATATTGATTTCCTTCCTGACTTACAGAAGTTTATTTTATTTTTGCAAAACAGACCATTTCCTTTGAGCGTTCTTATTGAGGGGTGCTTTTTACTGTGTTACACAGCGTGGTAGCCCAACTGAGTTTATGTACTCTGTCAGTTAGCACACTGTATTAGACTGTCACAAGTAGTATGTCTAATTCAGAAGTCCTGCAACGAGCCCCCAATCTTGTAAGCGATTTCAACCCGGCACTCCACCTAAGTCAATGCCTAGTGTGTGATGCACAGTTGGAACCCTTAATTATAAGTTCTTTTCTTTCTGAATGATGTACCCTTATATCTCGCCTCTCTCCTTGAATCCCCCCGGTCTCACTGAACCAGGAAACAGACTGTTTTGCAAAGTTAAAAGATTTCTTTTATGGATTTGAACAATATATATATCACACTATTTAATATTTATACAATAATCATCAATGGGTGATGTTACAATCAACAATCTCTATAATCAGAAGGAGTATGGATAAGAAAAATCATGCAGCACAGAATACTTTGTGTGGGTTCAGTCAAATACAATGTCACTCTTTCCCCCTGCACACTACTCAATTCCCCCCAATATGCAATATAGAGATGGAAGGAGAGAACATAGGTTTCAGGAATAAACACTCAACAAATGCAATTTCAATCCCAATTCCAATTCCCCCCAGCAAGCATAGAGAGAAACAGAAATTATTTCAAAACAGGTCAAATGCTTTTGAATGTGGCTAGGAAGTAATGGGAAAAATACTGAAAAATGGATTTAAATCACTAAATTGGATTCAAAACTAGTGGGAGCTGCTTTGTATAGTTTCAGGTAAACACTAGCAATGAGGATTGAATAACTAGCAGATGGAAAACTGAATATTGAGGTCAGATGCAAAGAATAGCTGTTTTACACATGATGAAATTGAGCCAAACGCAAATCTGCGGCAAACTTTTCTGCATGCCAGAAATACGATTGCGTGAAAACTATGAAGAGTTTGAATGTGTTCTCGGTTTGTTAGAAAGCTGATGGTGTTAGCTTAAATTTGACACTTGAATTTCGTTTCTAGCATGTACGATTCAGAAGTTATGAAGGTTTTAGTAGAGGTCGGTTTTTTCAAAAAGAGTCAAGATTTTCAAATGAAAGATGCGCTTTTGATTTACAAACAGGAATTTTCTTTACACTAGGGAGGCTATGAAGATACAAGATACCCAACGGGACAGCCACCAGATCAGCGGCGCCTGTGTTCTGACTTTTGTCCGCCGAGACACTTGTCTTTCATCAGCAAATATATTAGCGCAAAGATGATATTATGACTACAATTATCAAAGGACTATATGGATAAGGGAAAGATTCAGGAAAACAAAAGAGATTTTATACACTGCAGTTCTGGAAATGATAGCATGGGTTGGATAGGATTACTTAAGGATAAGATACTGGCTATGGACAATTCTATGCTATAGATACTCACAACTATGGTTTGGAATAGGCCCGTCAGGATCTGGTCAAAGGGTTCTGGACTGGAATTCTGCAAGCCCACCGGACAGAATTCGGGCACTGGGTTCTGCACTCAGCATAGCACTCTGGACACTGCACGGCCTCTGGACTGGATCTCATGGGTTGGTTCTGGGTTGCAGCTATCAGGTTACAGCTCTGCTCTACTGGTTTGGATTTCTGGGTTCTAGCAAGAGTTCTTGGCGAGAAAGCAGACACAGCACAGCCAGGCTGTTCAATTTTTGGTGTGCCCCTTGGAAGTCTGGGGGTAAAATCAGGTTTCAAGATTTTAAAAGGCCAGCTGAGAAGGGTTCAGCTTTGGAATCGGGCCTCTATGCTTTCAAAGTTCTGGAGTCTTGGATCTGGGTTTTTCCTACAGAGCACTTTGCCAGTAAATCAGTTGATGGGTGAATCTGTGTGTTCTCTAGGTCCTAACCTGTCCCTATTTATGTATTTCCCAAAGGGGTGGGTAGGCTGAATTATACTAAGCACACCCTCTAGGAATCCTATTGGTTAGGGTCTGTCCTCTCTCCTGATTTGAGAAGGAACACATGGTTTCATGATGATGTAGTATTTTACAATCCAGTGAGTACCTCCCCTTTGTTTCTGTACAGTAAATCTATTTTTCACTCAAATCATATTTACAATACAACCAAATTGCTACCAATACATATTCACATCACAGATTTAGTAGAGCACGTATCCGTCTGATTCCCATCTTAGTGAGAGCTTCGGTTCAAATTTGACAGTTTTTTGCGCTTTTGATTAGTTACCCAGTGTCAGATCTGTACACATTTTTCTACCTATATGCGCATGCCATCTGGGCATAATCCTGTGAAGTTTCATATTTCTAGCATTATCACAATTAATACAAAATAGAATTATCTGTAGTCCTGTCTCTGAACATAGGACAGAGTTCAGAGTAGTTTCAAACTGTGGGCAAAATTTTCCTGTTAACAACCTATAATTTACAGATTTTTACAAAATTTGCACAGTTCTCTGTGAGTCTTTTTCAAAAAGATAATTTCTTGATATTTAAGATACACAAATCTGCCTGGTCCCGCCCCCGAGGTTTGGCTGTGTCCAGAGCACTCCTGGCCTATTCCTGCTGGCAGATAGTTTCTGTTGACACCCGAATTTTCATTCATTTTCAGTCCAAGAAGCCTATTGTCTCTCTCCCAGAGAAGCAGAGCAAAATCCCCTCCTCCTTTCATTAGCATCTAAATGATAGTTCCTGGGAAGAGAGCAAAAGGAAGGCACCCTTTGTTGGAGCAAACTGTGGAATGTGCTTTTGAAGTCCTGTGTGGCTGGCATCAGTTTACTTTAAAACACTTTGTTTAAAATTGCCTTTTCTAAATAAACTTTACATTTTCAACAAATATACACGCAGATCTCTAATTCCAGTCTTGAATAGTAGCAATCTATATTGCTTTTGATGGCAAGTCTCTTCTTTTCCACAATTTGATCTTAATGTACAAGTTTCAACTAACAGTATAAGTAAATGACAGCTTTGATACAGGCAGGCGGCGGTACTGCGCCCATATCTGACATATTTTTCCCAGGCAAGCACCTTTTTGAATGTGGATTTTCTTGTGATGAAATGTGCTTCCCCTGACATTGTGCTTATGGGGATTCCTTAAATAAGGTGATGGTTAACACCCAACAAGGATGTTGGATCTTTTCTGATGTTTAGGAACCATTATTTTGCAATTTCAAAAGCCAAGGAAAAACAGAGTTTAGAGCACTTCTGGGGTTTCCTGGCAATGCAGCACTGCCCTTTCATGCAGTTCCATTTCACTCTGTGGGCAGCCCAATGACAGGTTTTGGCAGTGTGGTCTCCTGTTCTACCACTGACACAGGCAAAGTAGATTTGGCAGCCTATTTTTCCAATTTCCCTGAGCACTTCTCAGAGATTTTTAGTGCGCATGAGTCTTTTCGGCTGCCATTCTGTTGTTTTTGATGAAAGCAGCACGCAGTGATGTCGCAGGGCAGAGCCTAGTGGGTCAGAACATCCCACAGTACATCTGAGCTGTACCCCTGCCTGTACGTCCTTCAAGGATGGCAACCTTCTCCATATTGCCACTATAAACTCTCACTCGGCTGTCAAACACTCCTCTGATATCTGCCGCCTTCTGGAAGAACAGGACCTTGATGTCCTCTGTCTCACAGAGACATGGTTCACGGCCAGCTCTGTCACAAGCTTTGATATGCTCCTACCTGATGCCTACAAGTTCCTCTCTGCACCCGGGGCCAACCGCTCTGGTGCTGGTGCATCCCTTATCTTCCCAGAGCAGATTCATGCCTCTGTCACTCCTACGCAGACCTTCTCCTCTTTTGAATGCCTCAATTGCAGGCTCTCTTTCTCCCCTAGCCATTCACTCACTGTAGCTACTATCTATCGGCCACCTGGTCAGATTTCATCCTTCCTCTCTGAGTGGGCTGACCTCTCTGCCTCACCACTCCTGGCCTCCACTACTCAACTCCTCCTTCTTGGAGACTTCAACATCAACCTGGATGCCTCCTGTCCTCCCTCTGGACTCTTTTGCAACCTCTGCGACTCTCTCTCACTCTCCATTCTCCCCTCTGGCCCAACTCACTCTGCAGGGCACACTCTGGATATTCTGATCTCTTCAGACCTTCCCCTCTCTATCCCTCTAACCACTTCTCTCTCCTGGAGTCATTGCTTTCTCCTCTCCTTCCACCTCATCCTCCCTACCCTTCAGGCCAAGCCACTTCCATCACTACCACCCACCTTCTCGGTCATCCAACCAATGAAGCGTGTATCAGCCGAGGCTTGCGCCGCCACCTCCTCTCCCCCAGGCTGACTCTCATTCTGACACAGCCTTCTCCACGCTCCACTCTGCTATATCTGATACCCTTGATATCCTTGCCCCTGTCATGAGAATCCGCTTGAAGTCCAAAGCCAAGTGCAACTCCTGGTTCGACTTAGACCTCGTCACCCTTAAACGCAAGAGTAGGGTGGCCGAGAGGAAATGGCATACTTCATGTACATCCTCCGGCAAGCTGGCCTGCCGCCTGCTGCAAAGGCAATACCAGCTCTCTGTCCTAACTAAGAAGAGAGTGCATATCCAAACCTGCGTCTCTGTGGCATCTAACAACTTGGCTGAACTCTTTCAAATATGCAAGGAACTGGCCAATCCAGCCACAATCTCTACCTCTCCTTTCCCCTCCCAGGCCATCTGTATGGCACTGGCTTCTCACTTCATCTCTAAAACCCAGGACATCCTGTCCACTCTCTCCTCCTATCCCCTCCCTCCCCCAACTCCCGGCTCTTTCTTTGGCCTTTCTGTAGCCTTCTCTCCTCCCTCCCTCTCTGCCTTTCCCCTGTTCTCCGTTGACAAGGTTTCTTGACAAGTCCGATCTATGAAAGTTTTGTCAAAACAGGTTCACCCATGTTCCTCCAAAACCATAAAGGACCACATTGACTATCAAGATCAGTTGTAGCTGGCTGTATGTCAGGTATATCTAAGTCCACCTCCCCTTCCTCCTCACCTGTCTCTTCCGAATAGATTTCACGTCGATGTGTCTTCTTCTTAGTCTTTTTTTTTTTTGTGAAGAGAAATGGTCTTCCGCGGTAAGAAGCCACCCTGATTCCCTGTCAAACAGGGAAGCCGGGGACCCCTCTCCCGTGGAGACCAAATGAAGAGGAAAAAAAGCAACGGCTTAAAAAAACCCTCTTCAAGTGGATTTCTTTTAGGAGAACAGCGGGTAGGCTGGATTAGTTCCGGTTCTAATGGTTGGTGGCCTGGATGGTACGGCAAGAAAATCCTGGAAGATATGGATCCAGAGGCAGAGTAGCAGAAGTACGTTCTCAGAGGATAAGGAAGTCCAGGATGGTGCAGCCGCCGGAAGAACCCCGGCCAGTAGAACGATGGGAACATGCCGAAGAGGTAGGCACCAATGAGGGGCACTTGCACAGTGCCTTCTGAGGAGCGGGAGCACTGCAGGGGAAAGAAAGACTTAGATCGAAAGGGAGCAGAAAGAAATGGAAGAGAGACAGCAAGAACAGATGGAATAAGAGATGGAAGGTAAGAATAAATACAGGACAACAAGCAGAAAAAAGATAAGAAAAAAGGGAGTGAGCGGAGAAGGAAAGGCGAGTAGCGGAATACTCAGGGAAACGGAGGAGAGAAAGGGAGACAGAGCACCAGAGTGGAAAACAAGCGGGCAGCAAGGCAGAGAAGCGAGCGTATCGGAGCACAGCAACAAGAGATCGAAAGGCAATAGTTGCAAAGCGCCGATCCGGAAATGAAGGCGGGGCTAAATAGGGAAGCAGAACAGAACAGAAGAAGACTAGAACGTAAACCAGGAAGGAAGGAAAGCTGAAATGGAACAGTCTAATGGCGCCGCCAGCGCCAAGTGTTCCAAAGACGCCAGCGGAACCTGTGGGCTGGCAGCATGACAGTATGCCCCCCCAAGAGACACCCCCCTGGCTTACCAGGGAACAAGCGATGGAATCTCTTCACTAAAGCAGGAGCATGCACATAAGAAACCGGCTCCGATGAACCTCGGAGTGAGGATACCCCTTCCAGTGGACCAGTTACTCCAACCGACCCCTTGTATAACAGGAATCACGGATGGAGGCCATCTCATACTCTGCCTTGGGAACCACGGAAGGAACCGACGTGCGGGGTAAAGGGCGACAAAACAGGACCACTGTGTACTCCTTCAAAAGTGATGAATGAAACACAGGGTGAAGCCGACGCATGTGGTTAGGCAACTGAAGGCGTAAGGCAACAGGATTGATCCTGTGGGTAATGACAAAAGGCCCCAGGTGCAACCAACAGGGTAGATATTTGGTAGCCAGCCACACCTTAGTACCCTGCTGCCAATTAGGGGAAGGTAGGCCCTTACGATTGTATTGAGTGCGGTAGCGAAGGCTACTAGCTTGCAAACTCTCAACTTCAGTTTTATGCACCTCTGAAATGTTAGGAAGCAGCTGGTCAACAGAAGGGATTGGAGAGGGAGTAGAGAAAAAATCAGGAATAAAGCTGGGATGGTAACCATAAGAACAGAAAAAAGGACTGAGCCCTGTAGCACTGTGAGTAGAATTATTATAGGCCAACTCAGCAGTGGGCAACAGGCTCACCCAATTGTCTTGCTGGCTATTGATGAAGCATCAGAGATATTGTTCAAGAGAGGCATTGGTCCTCTCCGTCTGTCCATTGGTCTGCGGGTGGAAACCAGATGACATGGCCCTCTCTATGCCTAACCTTTTGCACAGTTCTTTCCAAAAGTGGGATGTATATTGGGTGCCCCTGTCGGAGATTATCTGTTCCGGAGTACCATGTAATCGAAAGATGTCCCTGGCAAAGACTGACGCCATTTCAGCTGCAGTAGGCAATCCAGCCAGCGGTGAGAAATGGGCCATCTTCGTGAAGCAATCTACCGTCACCATGATGCAGGAACATCCCTTTGAAGGCGGCAGTTCCACGATGAAGTCGGTCGATATAACACTCCAGGGCCTTTTGGGTACCTCTTCCTGTTGCAGGTAACCAATGGATTTCTGAGTGCTGTACTTTGAACGACAGCACACTGGACAGGAGTGCACATATTTAGCCACTTCCTTGGTCATACCAGGCCACCAGAACCAACGTCGTACAAGATCCAGGGTGTTCTTCACTCCCCTGTGTCCTGCCACCGGGTCATCATGGCACCACTTTAAAGCTGTGCGTTGCGTCTGGGTGTTGGGTAGGAACAAGCGCTGCTTGTGGAAGCATAAACCATCGTTGACCACCAAGTCTTTGGAGAAAGTAGATGGGAGCTCAGAAGAACAAGAAGCACTGCGGACCTCCTCCAGAAAGGAGTCTAAGGAATAGATGACCCAAGTACCAGGAAACATGAGACTAGGGGTTTCAATCTGGGTTATGCCAGGGTACGGCTTTCTTGAGAGGGCATCCGCAAGGATATTCTTGGAACCAGGTAAGTAGGTTAGTGTTAAATCATATTGAGCAAAGAAATGGGCCCACCGGGCCGGTTGAGAGTTTACACATTCCATGTTCTGTAAGACCTTGAGATTCTTGTGGTCAGTTCTTATTTCAAAAGGATAGAGGCCCCCCTGTAAAAGGTGACGCCATTCTTTGCAAGCAGATTTCATAGCCAGAAGCTCCTTTTCAATTACCGAGTAATGAGTCTGGCTGTTGTTCAGTGTCTTGGACATGTACGCAATGGGATGCTCTGCACCATCATGTTCCTGGAGAAGAACAGCACCTAGAGCTGCGGCAGAGGCATCTGTTTCTACTATTAACCTTGCGTTTTGATCAGGTTGACAAAGGATGGGAGCAGAGCAAAAATCCGCCTTCAAATGCTGGAAAGCCTGATCGGCCTCAAAAGTCCATATATAAGGGGACGAGGACTTCTTTAATAATCGTGTGATGGGTAGTACCCTGTTGGAGAAGCCTGAGATGAATTTGCGATAAAAATTCACAAGCCCCAAAAATGTCTGCACCTCTTTGACTGATCCGGGCATGGGCCACTGTAGAATGGCATCCACCTTGGAGGGATCCATCCTTATGCCTTCAGAAGAAAGAATGAACCTTAGATAGGGAACTTCAGAAACTCGGAAGACACATTTGTCAGAGTTTGCCTTCAAATGATTATCCCGCAGCCGTTGTACCACTTGGTGTAGATGAGTGGTATGTAGTTGGGTATCCTTGGAAAAAACCAAGATGTCATCGAGGTAGATGATAGTACAATGGAACAGGAGTTCGGAGAATGTGCGGTCCATGAAGCGTTGAAACACTGAAGGGGCGTTCACTAAACCAAAGGGCATAATGCAGTACTCGAAGTGTCCGAAAGGTGTGCGGAATGCCGTTTTCCACTCATCTCCGGAGTGTATTCGCAGCAAGTGGTAGGCTCTTCTGAGGTCAGTCTTGGAGAACACCTTGGATCCTTGTACAGCCTCAAGGATGTCCTTGATAAGGGGAATAGGATATCGATCCCTGATAGTGACTTGATTTAGGCCCCGATAATCTATACAAGGTCTAAGTTCACTCGACCCCCTTTTTGGAACGAAGAACAGGGATGCTCCTGCGGGGGAGTGAGAATGTCGGATGAGGCCGTGGTGTAGATTTGAATCGGGGTACTCTCTCAGCACCTCTTTCTCCCACAAGGACAATGGGAACATGCGCCCAAAAGGAACAATGGCATTCAGCAACAGATTGATGACGCAATCCTCAGGCCGGTGGGGAGGTAACTCTTGAGGATCCTCATCTTGAAACACCTCCTGGTATCGAACATATTCATTGGGAATGTTATTGATCTTCAAAGAGTCCTTTCTTAATGAGGGTTCTGGAAGTGTGTGGACAGTGGCATATTGGTCTTGTGAAGAACAGCATTGTCGACAATACTCAGAAGAGAAAGTAAGTTGATTATTCTTCCAGTCGATAATTGGATTGTGCTTTCTTAGCCATGATACTCCCAGGATCACGGGGAAGTGAGCTGCCCTTATAAGATCAAATTGAATCGACTCGGTGTGGTGGAGAATCTGCATCACTATCGAGGAAGTGGTTTGCGTGATAAGGCCAGAGCTCAAAGGCTTACCGTCGACCCCCTCCACCTTTTGGTCTTCCTCTTTTTCCAGCCTACCGGTCCCGGTCTTGTCTGCCCACACAATGTCCATAAAACATCCCGCGGCCCCAAAATCCAGTAAGGCCAACACCTGAAAGGTCTGTCGTGGAAGACATAACTGGACAGCTATCACCATGAGCCAGTTATCCTCGGTAGCAGTAGCAGGAGTGACTGACAAAGACACATAGGGACTTGGAAATCCCCCTCAGTAACTTGTCCCTACTAGTTCCGAGGTGTGGCGTTTCCCGACCGTCGGGGTGGCACATCAGGACAATCCCTCAGGATATGTTGGTTAGATCCACAATACATACACAGGTTGTTGTCCCTGCGTCGTTTGCGTTCTTCAGGAGAAAGCGGTCCCCGGGTGGTCCCAATCTGCATGGGTTCTTCTTTACTTTGACAGGTGGGAGCAGAGGTGGACATACTAGGCTCCAACGGACTAGGGATTCCGAGATTCTTTTGACACTCCAAATGCCTTTCTGATAGGTGAAAATCCAGCTGGAGGACTGTAGACCAAAGCTTACTAAGGGTACTAGGCCTTGAGACCCTTGCTAGTTCATCCCTCAGGTCCTCTCTTAGACCCCGACGGAAGATGGCGTATTGTGCGTTCTCTTGCCAACCCACATCTGTAGCCACTGTTCTAAAGGGTGAAATGTAGGACAACAGATCAGAACTTCCTTGTCGAATGTCCAAGAGTTGTTCACTGGCGTCCACAGCAGTCTCCTGCCTCTCGAAGGCCGATTTGAACTGAGCCGTGAACCCGGAATAATCTTGCAGCAATGGACTAGCACTAGTCACAAGAGGGGCTGCCAAGGATAAGGCGTTTCCAGTTAGGTTAGAAACTAGAAACCCTATGCGGGCCTGATCTGTGATCTCCCGTTGCTCGGCCACCCACTGCTTGTGATATTTCAATATCTTATCTTTATATACTGGTAAAGAGGTACACATATACTCTAACAGAGTGATCAGTGCCATTTTAGATTCCACCCTCCCTGTCTAGTTTGGCACACAAAGGTCCGTCCATCTGTTGGAGGGCTGATCCAGTGGCTCTCTTACCTTCTTGTCACCCTACAGTAACCTTTAATCCAATTACCTGTTCTCCAATGCCCTTCCCCTCCTCTCTCACTCTCTCCCCCTTGCTCCTCAAATCAGCACCTTCCTCACCATCCACTATACTCATCACTTACACCTCCATCTCAACCACACCAGACCATCATCACCACGGACCCCTCCTCAGTGTCAGCTAAAAAAAAAAAAAATCAATAAAAAACACAAAAACTACTACATAACGTGCCAACACGCTCCCTTGTATCAGCATGTCATATACAAACTATACTGACAACACGCGAATACTACTTCCTCTCTCTGGAAACTACTTGGAAGACTCAGCCCTATTGAGCACAGTCTACTTGACCATTCAGACCCTGGCTGGCCACACATCGACTGTGCCTAAACAATGAAAAAACAGAAATCCTTCTGGTTGCCCCTTC
The DNA here is from genome assembly GCF_040938575.1 of Ambystoma mexicanum. Lineage (NCBI taxonomy): Eukaryota > Metazoa > Chordata > Amphibia > Caudata > Ambystomatidae > Ambystoma > Ambystoma mexicanum. The sequence goes on from NC_090932.1 coordinate 199,799,601, forward strand.
TGCAATGCTTAAGACGCTTGACCGCAAGTACTCTCTGCCTTTGTAATCGAGGGCATCCTGATCTCAGTCTATCAGTCAGTAAAGACACTAACAGGGTAATTCATAGAAATTCGCACAAAAGTGGCGCACGCGGCTGGCGCACAGTGTCCCCGTGCGATACACTGCGCCAGCCGCGTGCGATAAATTACTTTTCATCGCACAGCGTATTCATGGATTTTAGCCTCCAAAACCAGCCGTGGCGCAGAGTGGCGCAGCGACCCTGCAGCAGCGCCAGTTACGCCCCCAGAACACCCTCGCACAAGGAAAAGCCTTCAAAATTCCCAAATCATCGCAAAGGGCTGCGCTAACCCTGGACCAGTTCACAGGGCTGCAAACAGCAAACACCAAGCGGGGAACGTGTATTTCAGTGGTTCTCGGGAAGTTTCACACGCGATTGTCCTGGGTATGTGTACATCAGGGGTGCGCGGGAAGTAACACACGCGATTCCATCAGGGCACATGTATTCCAGGGGTGCGCGGGAAGTATCACACGCAAAAACAGCAGGGTACGTGCATTTCAGGGGTGCGCGGGAAGTATCACACGCAATTTCATCAGGGTACGTATATTCCAGGGGTGCGCGGGAAGTATCACACGCAAAAGGAGCAGGGTACGTGTATTCCAGGGGTGCGCGGGAAGTATCACACGCAAAAGCAGCAGGGTACGTGTATTTCAGGGGTACGCAGGAAGTATCACACGCGATTCCATCAGGGTACCTGTATTCCAGGGGTGCGCGGGAAGTATCACATGCAAAAGCAGCAGGGTATGTGTATTTCAGGGGTACGCAGGAAGTATCACACGCGATTCCATCATGGTACGTGTATTCCAGGGGTGCGCGGGGAGCACTACACGTGAATTGCCCGTGTGGGTCCTCCCAGGTGTTCCCTCTACACCCTCCACGGCCCCTGCAGGCGGCCCACACCACAGGGGACTACCCTGCACATGCCCCCCAGCCAACCCACGTCACCTTGCACTACTGCCCACCAACGCATGTCCCCTGCACCCCCACCCCCCAGCAGCCAGGGGCACCCTCCACCAGGCCCCCACTCATGTCCCCCTGCACCCACACCCCCCAGCATCCAGGGGCACCCTCCACCAGGCCCCCACTCATGTCCCCCTGCACTCCCACCCCCCAGCAGTGCAGGGCACCCTCCACCAGGCCCCCACTCATTTCCCCCTGCACCCCCACCCCCCAGCAGCCAGGGGCACCTTCACCAGGCCCCCACTCATGTCCAACTCATGTCTCCCAGCACCCCCACCACCCAGCAGTGCAGGGCACCCTCCACCAGGCCACCACTCATGTCCCCCTGCACCCCCACCCCCCAGCAGCCAGGGGCACCCTCCACCAGGCCCCCACTCATGTCCAACTCATGTCTCCCAGCACCCCCACCCTCCAGCAGTGCAGGGCACCCTCCACCAGGCCCCCACTCATGTCCCCCTGCACCCCCACCCCCCAGCAGCCAGGGGCACCCTCCACCAGGCCCCCACTCATGTCCCTCTGCACCCCCACCCCCCAGCATCCAGGGGCACCCTCCACCAGGCCCCCACTCATGTCCAACACATGTCTCCCAGCACCCCCACCCCCCAGCAGTGCAGTGCACTCTCCACCAGGCCCCCACTCATGTCCCCCTGCACCCCCACCCTCCAGCAGCCAGGGGCACCCTCCACCAGGCCTCCACTGATGTCCCCCTGCACCCCCACCCCCCAGCATCCAGGGGAACCCTCCACCAGGCCCCCACTCATGTCCAACTCATGTCTCCCAGCACCCCACCCCCCAGCAGTGCAGGGCACCCTCCACCAGGCCCCCACTCATGTCCCCCTGCACCCCCACCCACCAGCAGCCAGGGGCACCCTCCACCAGGCCCCCACTCATGTCCAACTCATGTCTCCCAGCACCCCCACCCCCCAGCAGCCAGGGGCACCCTCCACCAGGCCCCACTCATGTCCAACTCATGTCTCCCAGCACCCCCACCCCCCAGCAGTGCAGGGCACCCTCCACCAGGCCCCCACTCATGTCCCCCTGAACCCCCACCCACCAGCACTGTGGTGCACCCTCCACCAGGCCCCTGCTCATGTCCAAATCATGTCTCCCAGCACCCCTACCCCCCAGCAGCCAGGGGCACCCTCCACCAGGCCCCCACTCATGTCCAACTCATGTCTCCCAGCACATCCACCCCCCAGAAGTGCAGGGCACCCTCCACCAGGCCCCCACTCATGTCCCCCTGCACCCCGAACCCCCAACAGCCAGGGGCACCCTCCACCAGGCCCCCACTCATGTCCCCCTGCACCCCCACCCCCAGCAGCCAGGGGCACCCTCCACCAGGCCCCCACTCATGTCCCCCTGCACCCCCACCCCCCAGCAGACAGGGGCACCCTCCACCAGGCCCCCACTCATGTCCCCCTGCACCCCCACCCCCCAGCAGCCAGGGGCACCCTGCACCAGGCCCCCACTCATGTCCCCCTGCACCCCCACCCACCAGCACTGTGGTGCACCCTCGACCAGGCCCCCACTCATGTCCCCCTGCACCCCCACCCCCCATCAGCCAGGGGCACCCTCCACCAGGCCCCCACTCATGTCCAACTCATGTCTCCCAGCACCCCCACCCTCCAGCAGTGCAGGGCACCCTCCACCAGGCCCCCACTCATGTCCCCCTGCACCCCCACCCCCCAGCAGCCAGGGGCACCCTCCACCAGGCCCCCACTCATGTCCCCCTGCACCCCCACCCCCCAGCATCCAGGGGCACCCTCCACCAGGCCCCCACTCATGTCCAACACATGTCTCCCAGCACCCCCACCCCCCAGCAGTGCAGGGCACTCTCCACCAGGCCCCCACTCATGTCCCCCTGCACCCCCACCCACCAGCAGCCAGGGGCACCCTCCACCAGGCCCCCACTGATGTCCCCCTGCACCCCCACCCCCCAGCATCCAGGGGAACCCTCCACCAGGCCCCCACTCATGTCCAACTCATGTCTCCCAGCACCCCACCCCCCAGCAGTGCAGGGCACCCTCCACCAGGCCCCCACTCATGTCCCCCTGCACCCCCACCCACCAGCAGCCAGGGGCACCCTCCACCAGGCCCCCACTCATGTCCAACTCATGTCTCCCAGCACCCCCACCCCCCAGCAGCCAGGGGCACCCTCCACCAGGCCCCACTCATGTCCAACTCATGTCTCCCAGCACCCCCACCCCCCAGCAGTGCAGGGCACCCTCCACCAGGCCCCCACTCATGTCCCCCTGAACCCCCACCCACCAGCACTGTGGTGCACCCTCCACCAGGCCCCTGCTCATGTCCAAATCATGTCTCCCAGCACCCCTACCCCCCAGCAGCCAGGGGCACCCTCCACCAGGCCCCCACTCATGTCCAACTCATGTCTCCCAGCACATCCACCCCCCAGAAGTGCAGGGCACCCTCCACCAGGCCCCCACTCATGTCCCCCTGCACCCCGAACCCCCAACAGCCAGGGGCACCCTCCACCAGGCCCCCACTCATGTCCCCCTGCACCCCCACCCCCAGCAGCCAGGGGCACCCTCCACCAGGCCCCCACTCATGTCCCCCTGCACCCCCACCCCCCAGCAGACAGGGGCACCCTCCACCAGGCCCCCACTCATGTCCCCCTGCACCCCCACCCCCCAGCAGCCAGGGGCACCCTGCACCAGGCCCCCACTCATGTCCCCCTGCACCCCCACCCACCAGCACTGTGGTGCACCCTCGACCAGGCCCCCACTCATGTCCCCCTGCACCCCCACCCCCCATCAGCCAGGGGCACCCTCCACCAGGCCCCCACTCATGTCCAACTCATGTCTCCCAGCACCCCCACCCTCCAGCAGTGCAGGGCACCCTCCACCAGGCCCCCACTCATGTCCCCCTGCACCCCCACCCCCCAGCAGCCAGGGGCACCCTCCACCAGGCCCCCACTCATGTCCCCCTGCACCCCCACCCCCCAGCATCCAGGGGCACCCTCCACCAGGCCCCCACTCATGTCCAACACATGTCTCCCAGCACCCCCACCCCCCAGCAGTGCAGGGCACTCTCCACCAGGCCCCCACTCATGTCCCCCTGCACCCCCACCCACCAGCAGCCAGGGGCACCCTCCACCAGGCCCCCACTGATGTCCCCCTGCACCCCCACCCCCCAGCATCCAGGGGAACCCTCCACCAGGCCCCCACTCATGTCCAACTCATGTCTCCCAGCACCCCACCCCCCAGCAGTGCAGGGCACCCTCCACCAGGCCCCCACTCATGTCCCCCTGCACCCCCACCCACCAGCAGCCAGGGGCACCCTCCACCAGGCCCCCACTCATGTCCAACTCATGTCTCCCAGCACCCCCACCCCCCAGCAGCCAGGGGCACCCTCCACCAGGCCCCACTCATGTCCAACTCATGTCTCCCAGCACCCCCACCCCCCAGCAGTGCAGGGCACCCTCCACCAGGCCCCCACTCATGTCCCCCTGAACCCCCACCCACCAGCACTGTGGTGCACCCTCCACCAGGCCCCTGCTCATGTCCAAATCATGTCTCCCAGCACCCCTACCCCCCAGCAGCCAGGGGCACCCTCCACCAGGCCCCCACTCATATCTAACTCATGTCTCCCAGCACCCCCACCCCCCAAAAGTGCAGGGCACCCTCCACCAGGCCCCCACTCATGTCCCCCTGCACCCCCAACCCCCAACAGCCAGGGGCACCCTCCACCAGGCCCCCACTCATGTCCCCCTGCACCCCCACCCCCAGCAGACAGGGGCACCCTCCAACAGGCCCCCACTCATGTCCCCCTGCACCCCCACCCCCCCAGCATCCAGGGGAACCCTCCACCAGGCCCCCACTCATGTCCAACTCATGTCTCCCAGCACCCCACCCCCCAGCAGTGCAGGGCACCCTCCACCAGGCCCCCACTCATGTCCCCCTGCACCCCCACCCACCAGCAGCCAGGGGCACCCTCCACCAGGCCCCCACTCATGTCCAACTCATGTCTCCCAGCACCCCCACCCCCCAGCAGCCAGGGGCACCCTCCACCAGGCCCCACTCATGTCCAACTCATGTCTCCCAGCACCCCCACCCCCCAGCAGTGCAGGGCACCCTCCACCAGGCCCCCACTCATGTCCCCCTGAACCCCCACCCACCAGCACTGTGGTGCACCCTCCACCAGGCCCCTGCTCATGTCCAAATCATGTCTCCCAGCACCCCTACCCCCCAGCAGCCAGGGGCACCCTCCACCAGGCCCCCACTCATGTCCAACTCATGTCTCCCAGCACATCCACCCCCCAGAAGTGCAGGGCACCCTCCACCAGGCCCCCACTCATGTCCCCCTGCACCCCGAACCCCCAACAGCCAGGGGCACCCTCCACCAGGCCCCCACTCATGTCCCCCTGCACCCCCACCCCCAGCAGCCAGGGGCACCCTCCACCAGGCCCCCACTCATGTCCCCCTGCACCCCCACCCCCCAGCAGACAGGGGCACCCTCCACCAGGCCCCCACTCATGTCCCCCTGCACCCCCACCCCCCAGCAGCCAGGGGCACCCTGCACCAGGCCCCCACTCATGTCCCCCTGCACCCCCACCCACCAGCACTGTGGTGCACCCTCGACCAGGCCCCCACTCATGTCCCCCTGCACCCCCACCCCCCATCAGCCAGGGGCACCCTCCACCAGGCCCCCACTCATGTCCAACTCATGTCTCCCAGCACCCCCACCCTCCAGCAGTGCAGGGCACCCTCCACCAGGCCCCCACTCATGTCCCCCTGCACCCCCACCCCCCAGCAGCCAGGGGCACCCTCCACCAGGCCCCCACTCATGTCCCCCTGCACCCCCACCCCCCAGCATCCAGGGGCACCCTCCACCAGGCCCCCACTCATGTCCAACACATGTCTCCCAGCACCCCCACCCCCCAGCAGTGCAGGGCACTCTCCACCAGGCCCCCACTCATGTCCCCCTGCACCCCCACCCACCAGCAGCCAGGGGCACCCTCCACCAGGCCCCCACTGATGTCCCCCTGCACCCCCACCCCCCAGCATCCAGGGGAACCCTCCACCAGGCCCCCACTCATGTCCAACTCATGTCTCCCAGCACCCCACCCCCCAGCAGTGCAGGGCACCCTCCACCAGGCCCCCACTCATGTCCCCCTGCACCCCCACCCACCAGCAGCCAGGGGCACCCTCCACCAGGCCCCCACTCATGTCCAACTCATGTCTCCCAGCACCCCCACCCCCCAGCAGCCAGGGGCACCCTCCACCAGGCCCCACTCATGTCCAACTCATGTCTCCCAGCACCCCCACCCCCCAGCAGTGCAGGGCACCCTCCACCAGGCCCCCACTCATGTCCCCCTGAACCCCCACCCACCAGCACTGTGGTGCACCCTCCACCAGGCCCCTGCTCATGTCCAAATCATGTCTCCCAGCACCCCTACCCCCCAGCAGCCAGGGGCACCCTCCACCAGGCCCCCACTCATGTCTAACTCATGTCTCCCAGCACCCCCACCCCCCAAAAGTGCAGGGCACCCTCCACCAGGCCCCCACTCATGTCCCCCTGCACCCCCAACCCCCAACAGCCAGGGGCACCCTCCACCAGGCCCCCACTCATGTCCCCCTGCACCCCCACCCCCAGCAGACAGGGGCACCCTCCAACAGGCCCCCACTCATGTCCCCCTGCACCCCCACCCCCCCAGCAGACAGGGGCACCCTCCACCAGGCCCCCACTCATGTCCCCCTGCACCCCCACCCCCCAGCAGCCAGGGGCACCCTGCACCAGGCCCCCACTCATGTCCCCCTGCACCCCCACCCACCAGCACTGTGGTGCACCCTCGACCAGGCCCCCACTCATGTCCCCCTGCACCCCCACCCCCCATCAGCCTGGGGCATCCTCCACCAGGCCCCCACTCATGTCCAACTCATGTCTCCCAGCACCCCCACCCCCCAGCAGTGCGGGGCACCTGCCAGCAGGCCCCCACACATGTCCCCCAGCCAACACGTCATCACAATCCAGATCCCAGGCTCCTATGCCCACACAAATCACACCCCACGCCACCTCAGTCCAAACACCCAACCAAGCTTTACATCCATTCAAAATTGAAATACCCATTACATGATAGATAACAAATAAGCAGTATGCGCATGAGTACAAGTCCGTCAGAACCACACAATGGCAACACATGACTGTGAAAACCCACATTGTGGCAGGCATGAAACCAATGAGAGAAGTCCACACATTGAAGTAAGAAACAAAAATGTATTACAGTGTAAATGAAGTGAATGAAATCAAAAGAAACAATAATGGCAACAAATATCAAAATGCAGCATGTCCCCCAAAATAATAAATAATGAAAATGGGAATCCAAAATAACCGTAATGAAATTGTGTCCAAAGTCACCGTCCAACAAAGCAAATCCAAAGGGAAAGTAAAGTGAAAATCCATTGCTCCTTGGTGAAAAAATAATAAAAGATGAAGGCCACAAATCCACGGTCAAACTATGTACAAAGAGCAAATCCAGGGTCCATGATCCCAACGATGTAAATGAAACCTACAATAAAACCCACCTAACTAATAACTATATACAAAAGAGTGGGGCATAGTCCAAGCGCCCCAAATTAAAAAAATAAAATAAAACCTAACACTAATTAACTATATAGAATGGCAGCGGGCTAGTCCAACGGCTCACTTCTGGAGGTTGCGGGCCAGGGCATCATCGAACTCCTGCTCAATGTCCCGGAGGCGGTCCTGTTCCATGGCCCCGAGGGTCCGCAGGGACGACGACATGTTCTCCTCCAACTCCCTGCGGACTGCCTCGAGGTACTCGTCCCGCCTCAGGGCCCTACGCATGGAGTTCTCCGCCCTGACCATCGTGAGCCGTGCCTCTTCTGCCCGCTGCCGCTCCGCATCTATGGCGTGGCCCAACCGCTGCGACACGGAAGACACTTCCCGTCCCAGGTCCTCATGCCCTCCGGCCGATGCCTGCCCCTCCGATGTCGAAGGCCCCGAGCCATCGTGGCTCTCACCTGCAGCCTCCTGCTGCTGCTGCTGTCCATGTGCCCTGTCCGATGGTTCCTGCACATCCTCCTCCAGCTGCGGTGCAGTTGTTGATGTGGCCACCCCTGCTGGATGTCCGACTCCTGACTGTGGCAGGGATCTGTTGTCCAGCAGCCTGGCAGCACGGTCATAGGCAGCTCAACAGGGCACCCAGGTGATACATGTGTGGGAAGATGGCATGGAGGACGACTGGGGCATAGGGGGTTCCGTTGAGGAGGGGGTTGGAACAAGGTCCAGGAAACTGAGGAATCCGGCCATGGTGAGCTGTCCCAGTGGGTCAACGCGGTCAACGAGCCATGCGAGAAGACGTGCAGTCTCACCATGGAAAGACTGCAGGTCAGCTCGCATGGCCCGTTGACGCAACGCCACCCCACCCTGGACAGGCTCAACCTGTTGCAGGATAGCCACATCCGCAGGGAGAGGAAGGCCAGTTGGTGTAAGCCAATCCCCTCCCTGAGAACGGGTCTGGAGTTAGGCATCCCTGCTGGTGCAAGATGATGCAGTGACAGGAGCAGGGACAGGATTGCACACAGGCACCTCCGCGGCGGCCTGTGCTGCCACCTGTCCCTGGTCCTGCACTGCACCACTAGCACCAGTGGAATCCCCACCTCCAGACCCCGCCTCTGTTGCTTGCACGGCCTCCTCCTCCACCAAACACCCCACCAAACTGGATGACTCTGTGCCATCTTCCTCCGTTGGGCCCTGTGGGGTCCCAGCTGCCCCTTCTGCTGCCGAGGAGTCCAACTCCAACCTCCGCCTCCTGGACCTCCCCTCGGCAGCTGCGGCCTCGGACGCGGCACCGGACTCCTCACTCCCCGACGAGATCACAACCTGGGAGGGGAGCCGGGCCTTGCGTCTCCGGCTGGGGGTGCAAACCCTGCCGCTGTGCTCCACAGCACCTTCTCCGCCCTCTTCATCAGTTGACGCTGCAAACAGGGAGAAATAAAACACAGGCATCAGGGCACTGTATAATGGACTCATAAACACATGACAGTTGTACATGAGTGGCATTGGCAAACCTCAGACATGCCATCACAATCCCCAACACACATGTCATTTCAACTTGTACACATGAGCTATACCACAGCCATATCGCAACCATCCATACACATACAACAGCATGAGCAGGCAAAGGTGAGCCAGACATCACATGCGACACAGGGAGTGCACTACACATGCACACACACCACCACACTTGCATGCATGTGTACACCTGCGCCAACTGTCGCAGTGTTCAGATCGGCATCCATGTCACACCTGCCAGTCATTCTTCCACATTCTTTGCCATGCAAGCCTACACACACAAGCACCATCCATGTTTCACACATGAGAGCCCTCGCATGTGTCAGCCTCACGGCCCTGTACCCCCCCATACTTGGCCACATAAACCCACACGTGCATCCTGCACACTCCTGCCACACCACCACACGCACAGCTTACAATCAGTATGCATGTACACTTACCGCTCGACTCCAGACGGGTCTGCCTCTCAAGGACCTGGACGTGGAGCGCTGGGGATATGCATTCCAGGACTCTCATCTGATCTTCCGACAAGAGGTCCCGGCGCCCCTTAGCATCCGCTGCTTTCAGGAGGCGCCGGGCCTTCTTGAGGGTCCTGGACCTGAAGTCCTCCCAGCGCTTCTTCACATGATGGAATAGTCGGACTGCCACCCCCTCCGCGTTGATGGCAGTCACGATGTCCGTCCAGATCTGAGTCCGTCCTTCCTTGTCGGTGCGCAACCTTCCAAAGAGGGCATCATACTGCCCCAGGACATGCTCCACCAGGACACCAACTTCGGTGGCAGTGAAGCTCGTGCCCCTCTGCCTCTCTGGCCGGGGGTTGGCACTGGTGCCAGATGTTGCAGTGCCCGACATGGCAACCCTAGAGGCAGGAGTGGGTGGGCAACTGAGTCCTGGGGCTGGGCTGTGGAGCGATGGTATCCCAGTCGAGAGTCTTCGGTACCAGCAGGGGTGGTCACAGCAACAGCACCCGTTGGCTGATGTGCAGGCAGCAAATGGCAGGACACGTGGGCAGCAGGCAGTCAGGCAGCAGCAGATAGCAGGTGGGAGCGTGCTCGGGGCTCTGGGGGGCAGTAATTCGGCCTTCTGGGCAGGAGTGTGGTCTTCCGTGTGCTTACACGTGGCCAGCTTGATACGGAGTGATTTGGCACGTGAAAATCCAGCACGTCTGCGTGTAATTCGAGGAAAGGCCCTTAGCGCGTAAGCGCGTCAGCACACGTACATTAATTCATTGGCCCAAAGGCCCCGAGGCGCGTCTATGACGTCACGCGCATGGCCATTGAGAAAGGCGCGTGTAAAAAAAAAATACACGTCAGAGTGTCAAAGCGTGTAATTGGTGGAAATGGCCTCAGCGCGTATGCGCATCTGTGACGTGTGTATAAAAGGTATGTGTAGAACACCATTTCCTTGTACGTGCTTTTCGTGGAGAGCGAGTGGGTGAAATCTGTACTTCTTGTCGGTTCACACGCGATTTACTTCACGGCGTTTCAAGTTCGTACTCCCTGTTACCTCTGACAGCTTTTTCTCTTTTCCTCTTTTTCCTGGGCCTGTTTCCTCAAACAGCGTTCCCTTCTACTGTTGTCCTGTCTCCTCAGACAGCGTGCAATTCTTCTTTTGGCGGGGGTGTTGCCAACGCACACATGCGCGTCTTTTTCATGCTTTTTTTCCTGGCAGACGGTGAGTCGCGCACTTATTTAACATCTGTGCTTGCCCCGTGTGTCGCGTACCCCTAAAGAGGTCATTCTAGGCTGCGTGTGACACGCATACGTTCATTCTTGTGTTTCTGGGTGCCACAGCGTAGTACAGGTTTATTTTCCCACACACGTGGTCTAGGAGGGGTTGCGTGCACCTTACTTCCCTTTATTGGGGTGCCTGTGCGTTGCGTGACCCGTCATCTTTCCCCAGGGGTGACATACAGCTTTGCTAGAGCACTAGGGTACGATTACCATCTGGTACCCAACCCCTTTGGCCCCCAATTGCCCAGGACAATAGTTCACAGAGACTCCCATACACACAATAACATCAGTGCCATGGCTGGGAGGCGAAGAAGCCGTAAGGTTGGAAAAGGTGGCCGAGCCCCAAGTGGGGCCCCAAACTGATTTTTTGGACAGTGTGTTGCCTTGTGTGGCTCCCGTGGGCATACGCTGTATTGTGGCTGGGCACATGCAGGCTTGTCCTGAATTTGGGTCAGATGCTTGGGTTTGTGTGACACACACCACTCCTGCTTCCCGCTTCCATGGGCTTGCAAAGGGTGTGCCCAAGTGACATTGATGTACACGGTGACGTTGGACTCCCATTTGATGTGTGGGCAGTCTGTAGTCAATACTATGTATACATTCCTAGTGCATATTGTTGTTGTATTGTACACTGCATGGTGTATTGATATGTGCATCTGCATCCATCTCATCCTCCTAATTTGCAAGTCCATTTCTCATGTCTTCACAAGGCGGTCTACTTTGGAACTGGAGTCCATGTTGTAAGCAGTGCACCCACACTCTTGCGTGGCGCTAACACTGTATACTTGGAAGTGTTCGAAGTGCTGGCATTATCAGGTAGTGAGGCTACCAATTTTTTAAGTCTGTACTGTCATGTTTATGGGAGGTTGGAGGTTGTGTAGGTGTTTGGTATTCTTGGTAAGTATTTGGTAATGTGTGTTGTTGGTCCTGCATTACTGTGAACATTTCATGTGTGGCCAGTTTCCATTAGGGACATGTAGTTGGTGACACTTGGGGCATGTTGTGGGGATTAATTTGTTTGCTCTCACATTGCATGACATGTCATGGTGTGTTGTGTGGCCGTGCCGGGGAGGGGTTGGGTGACATGGCACTGTTCTCATGTAGTATTTTGTAAGTGGGTATTCATTTCTGCTGCATGGAAGTGTGTCTTTTGATGACACTGCATTGGTGGTGTTTGTGTAGGTAGGGATGCACACATTGTGACACTTCCACATGAACAATCTCAGGCTGCTATGGTTCTGACAGTTGACTGTCCCTTTGTTTGTCACAATTGTCAGGTCGAGTCATCATTGCTTATCAGATGGTATGTGCCAGGGCTGTGTGCACTCCACAGGGGTGTGATTTCTATGTGAAGTAATTAGCCACCAGCTGCGTACAGGCTGCCTCACCCCGTGCCCTTTCCCCTCCCATGCGCTGCGGGCGTGCATGTGGTTGGGGACGTGGGCGCACCACCATGTCCACAGCCAGGCCCCGGTGTGTTGCAAAATTGTGCAGGACACATGCTGCCACTATGATCCTGCACACTACTGGGGGCGCATATAACAGCTGCCCGCCAGAACGGTCAAGGGAGCGAAAGTGTGACTTGAGCACTCCGAATGTGCGCTCCACTATGCCCCGTGTTGCAATATGGGCTGTGTTGTATCTTACCTCGGGAGGCGTGATGGGGTTCCGAATTGGCGTCATCATGTGGGTGCTCAGAGGGTAGGCACTGTCCCCTGGTGAGGAGGTGATGGGTATCATTGGTGGGGTAGTGACATAATTCTACATCTGACATGCATGCATGTGCAGTGGCATTCATACTCACCAAGCAGCCATGTATCGCCATGCCGCCCAGCTTCTAGGTCCCGGCTTAGTGTAGACATTCGGTAAATGAAGCTGTCATGGGTGGACCCTGGATAGTTGGCATATACTGAGGTGGTGATTCCCTTGGCATTACATACTACCTGCATGTTGATGGAATGCCAGTGCTTGCGGTTCCTATAGATGTGCTCAGATGCCCTGGGGGGACGTAGTGCCACATGGGTGCAGTCAATGGCACCTAACACTTTGGGGAATTGTGCCACAGCGTAGAAATCCAGGGTGGCAGCCTGCCTTTCTGCAGGTGTCCTGGGCAGGTATATGTGCCTGCGGACTGATAGGCGTGCAGTGATGATGTTCAAGACCTGGTGTAGGCAGCGTGACTGCGTGGCCTGTGACACCCCACCCACTATGGCACTTGTCCGCTGAAATGATCCAGTGGCCAAGAAGTGCAGTACATTAAGGACCTTCTCCAGGGGGCTGAGTGCTTGGGAGCACAGGGTGGGTGATGTGAGGTCATCCTCCCACTCACTCACCAGGTCCAGTATTATGTGAGGTGGAAACCTGTACCTCCCCTACACCTGGTCATCAGGCATCCCAAAAAGGCTGGTTCTGGGTGTGAAAATTCGGGCCCTCACTATCCTCCTCCTCCTCCTTTGGTAGCCCACGGCCACTGCTGCTAGGAACGGTATATTCATCCTGGCGTCTGAGCTTGTTTGCTGTTTGCGCGAACTTTTATGCTGCGCGGGTCGACATACGCCTGCTTCCTGCTGGCGTACGTGTTTCCGGATTAGCACGTTTTTTTGTGCGCATGCCTTAGCCCCGTTCAATTCCATGGATACGTGTTGTTGGCGAGCATGTAAAACTTCCCGCACACCCCTGTAATACACATACCCAAGCAAATCGCGTGTGAGAATTTCCGCGCACCCCTGTAATACACATACCCAAGCAAATCGCGTGTGAGAATTCGCGCGCACCCCTGTAATACACTGTTAGTGAGAATTCTCTGTTTAGGCTGAATTTCCTAGCCTAGTGAGTCCCCCAGCGGCTTTGCTGGATTTCTGGAGTTTGTTTTTTCCATCCTGCCAAGAGTGAGACTCTTTTCCTCCCACTCTTGGACATGAATGTGTGTAATTCCTTAGAATGTCAACGTGTTCTATGGGCTATGGGGTCTCATATGTTTTTCTATGTGTGTTACACCGCAACCTACGTGCCGTAACACTGGGGCGTCCTAGCGGACCTCCACCATAGACTCCATACCCGGGGACTGACTACTGTCTCCCCGGGCATGTAGAGTCACCATTGGCTTTACTAGACCTAAATTTACTAACAGAACTAGTACAAACCATCGTATTGTGGACGTGCTAGTAGGGGTAATTCGATTACTCCTGGATCTGTTACTCGAGGGGGCACTGTCCCGTCCCCCCTCGTCGAGTTTTGGCTGGTGGCAGTGGAAACTACTTGTTATGTTCGACCCCGAACATAACCCTATGGGATTCGTCCCATTGTTGGAGATTGATACTTTTCCTCGTTAATCTCTAACGTACCACCGGTCTACTTATCTTAAATAAGTTTATCGGATGGTATTTTCTGCCAGAACTCAGTTTTTAAAATGGCGTCTGTGTTCGTCTCTGTGACTCCTAAGCCAAAGGTTGAGCCCTTTGTTCCACTTTTGGCGGGCCTCTGTACAGAGACCCTCCAAAGTGGTGCCATTCTGTCTGGGTTACCACAGGGGTGTGGGAGGGGGTTTAGGCACCCTGGACCGAGTTGCCTTGCCAACTTCGGTCGCACTCTGGAGTGATTGGCCCAAGTGGTGAGCCTCCCCGCTCACCACTTAGCGAGTGTTGATTGACAGCTAGGCTGAATGAATGGGGGTTTTCTGCATAAAAGCAGGGCTTTTGGGACTGGATCTTCAGAAGTCGAAACAGGACCTAAGAATCCGACGAGGGTAATGCTGAGCCGACCTGCAATGACGACACCTCCCGGTGGAGCCCTGCTGAACCGACTCACCACTTCCCGACGACAGAGGAGATCTCCCTGCCGGAGAGTCTCTTCCCCTGACTGGTGGGAACAACCAGTCCCCTTTGCTTTTTCTTCGCCTCAGGACGCGGTGGTCGAATTGCCCGTGCAGAGCACCCCGGCAACAGGATAGCCACTACCCCTGTACCGCGACCAAAAGGTGGTGCCTTGTGACGGAGCACTCCGCGGCTGGTCTCTTCCCTGGTGGTGCACCGGACTTCACTTTTCTTCGACGACGAGATCATCTCTACTCTTGGCAAAGACCCGACGTGCATTCACCACCAGGAACAACTGCCCCCGCCGGAGCTGCTCTCCACAAACAAGGTACCGAGTCGCCTGGCTTCCCTTTCGATCGGTTCGAGTGAGGTGTCTTAATCCTCGCCTTTATGTTGGGTCACCTCCAAGCTTTCTCACGTATTGTTCTGAACTGGTTCAATCTGCCGATAACAATTTGCTACAAAGACTCAAACGCATTTCCACTAGAGACTTTTTGGGACATATCGCCTTGCCTCTCTCCGAGTGGGCCTGGCCTCTGAACTTTATGATCTATTGTGGTTCTTGCCTTCTTGCCTTGCATTTTTCCCGTGAAGTATTGAACTGTGTTGATTTCGTAACCTGCTTATTTTTCTCATCTAGGTTGAGGTATACACCTCTGTCTGAAAATAAGTGATACCGGTAGAACCTAGGCTTGTCGAAATATTGTTAGGGGGATTGATCGTTTCTTCTTCGTAGAGTAATTGTGATTGAATTGTTTGCCGTGATAGTGCCATAGTGTTTTCCATAGATGTTCCGTTATAAATAAATACCTTAATATCTTTACACTGAAGCCTTGTTGGGTGTTTGCTTATCTTACTGTGAAGAATTGTCCTATATTGTATACTCCACATACTGCTTAACTCTTCTTGAGAGAAGTCTGACTGCTCAGCCACAGCTACCAAGTGAATCTGTGTGGTACAGACTGCTATCAAGTGGGTTTACTGCCAAACACCTGTAGTCCTAAATCTTTTGCAGTGGTCCCAGAGGGAACTGCACAGGTTTCCGCCTAACATACACGTACCCAAGCAAATCGCATGTGAGAATTCCCGCAAACCCCTGCAATACACGTACCCAGGCCAATTGCGTGTACGCGCACTTTCATCCAATTACACGCAATGATACTCTGACGTGCAGTGTTTCCACGTGTGCTCTGTCATCACGTGCTCTGAGGGAAACACCCGCGCGCGTCACATCACAGACGCGCTTAAGCGCTGAAGGCCTTTGGTCCAATGGAATCGCGTATGCGTGCTGATGCGCTTACGCGCTAAGGCCCTTTCCTCGAATTTCACGTTGACGTGCAGGATTTTCACGTGCCAATTTACTCCGTATCAAGCTGGCCACGCGTAAGCACACGGAAGACCACGCTCCTGCCCAGAAGGCCGAATTACTGCCCCCCAGATCCCAGAGCAGCCTCCCACGAGCCATCTGCTGCTGCCTGCCTGCTGCCACCGTGCCCTGCCATTTTGTGCCTGCACATCTGCCATCTGCAGGGGTCCAGTTGCTGTGTCCACCCCTGCTGGAACAGAAGACTCCCGACTGGTATACCATCGCTCCACAGCCCAGCCCCAGGACCCAGTTGCCCACCCACTCCTGCCTCTGGGGTTGCCATGTCAGGCACTGCAACATCTAGCACCAGGGGCAACCCCCGGCCAGAGAGGCAGAGGGGCACCAGCTTCAGTGCCACCGAAGTTGGTGTCCTGGTGGAGCAAGTCCTGGGGCAGTATGATGCCCTCTTCGGATCGTCACGCGTCAACAAGGAAGGACGGGACAGGATCTGGGACGACTTGGTGGTTGCCATCAACGCGGAGGGGGTGGCAACCCGCAACATCCAGAAAGTCAAGAAGCGCTGGGAGGACTTGTGGTCCAGGACCCTCTTGAAGTTCCGGCGCCTCGTGGAGGGGGGCCGGGGCAGCATGAGTACCATCGAGCTGAGGGTCCTGGAATGTGTAGACCCAGCGCTCCACGCCCAGATCCTTGCGAGGCAGACCCGTCTGGAGTTGAGCGGTAAGTGGGCAAGCATTGCTGTGTGAGACAGGGCATGTTGCAGTGTGCTGGTTATCTGATGCTTGCCTGTATGTGTGACATAGGCCATGTACGCATGTATGTGTGGAGGGACATCATGGTCATGCATGTGAGACCAGTAATGTGCGAACCACACGGTTGGTGCATGTGTTTAAACGCAACATGGGGAGCCCTATGCGGATTGGACACATGAGAGCATGCCAGTCTCTGTTCCTGGACTTGGGTGGGGGTGAGGGATGGGTGCTGATGCCATGTACAAGTATGGTATCCATGTCTGTGTGTCTGACCTGCGTGTCTGTGACTTGTGAATGCCATGGATGCATGACACATGTCTGTGACAATGTACAGATTCACAGATGCAGCCTAGTTATCCTTGTATCCACTGTGTCTGGGGTGTACAAGGCCAGATGGATGAAATTACGTTGATGTGTGTGCATGTGATAGGCATGACCCATGATGCATGTGAGTTCCATAACAACATTGTATGTTTGGAGAGTCCCTTGGACATGTATGCAAATGTCCATAGCATGTGCCATGCTTGTTACTGCGTGTGTTTTGCCTGCACTGACCCATGTGTTGTGGAGGGACATGATGGAAGTGATCTTTGACAGTGCCACTCATCTGATATTGCTTCCTGTCTAGGGGACCATTGTACAGTACCCTGATGCTTGTGTTCTATGTCTCCCTCTACACAGCGGCAAATGAAGAAGAGGGCGGAGATGGCGCTGTGGAGCAAAGCGGCGGGGATGCCCCCATGGCTGCAGCAGAAGGGGTGGGTGAGCCCCCACAGGGGCTTGCAACGGTGGAAGACGGTGTGGAGTCATCCAGGTTGGTGGTTTCCACAGAGGAGGAGGAGGCCACTACTGAGGCGCACAAGGGGCCTGGTGGGGGCATCCCTGCTGGTGCAAGTGGTGCAGTCCAGGGGCAGGGGCAGAAGGCAGCACAGGTTGCCATGGAGGGGCCTGTGCATGTCACTGTCCCTGACACTGTGACTGCGCCACTATGCACCAGCAGGGATGCCCCATCCCAGGCCCGTCCGCAGGTAGGGGGGATGTCCATGTCATCTGACTCCCCTCCACCTGCAGACGAGGGGACCCGTGGCCGTATGGAGAAGGTCCTGATTGGTGTCGCGTTGCGCACAGGTGTCATTCGTGATGACGTGCATGCTTCCCGGGAGGAGCTTGCACGTCACCACGAAGAGCACTGTGCCAACGTGGCCCAGTTGGGATCGGCCGTGGTCGGGGGTTTCATACATGTGTCGACCAATCTGGCGGCCCTCTCCTCCTCTGTGGAGACTATACGCCAGTCGTTCTCCATGCCGTCTTCCGGCCCAGATGCCACCAGGGCCCCCTGTGAACCTGCCCTGACCAACGCAGCCAGCTTGGTGGGGATCCCATCCCTGCCACAGTCGGGAGTCGGAGGTCCAGCAGGGGTGGACCCCACAGCAACGGGACCCCAGCAGATGGAGGATGTGCCGGCATCATTGGGCAGGGCACGTGCACGACGGCGTCGGTGGATTCCATCAGCCTGGATGCCGTTATGCTGGGAGAGGCAGTTGCGTCGGAGGCAGCAGCGGAGTCAACGTGGGAGGCATCATGGCTCGGGGCAATCTACATCAGAGAGGCAGGCATCGGCCGGAGGGCAGGAGGACCCAGGACGGGAAGTGTCTTCCGTGTGGCAGCGGTTGGGCCAGCAGATAGGTGCGGAGCGGCGGCGGGCGGAAGAGGCGCGGCTCACAATGGTCAGGGCGGAGAACTCCATGCGGAGGGCCCTGAGGCGGGCCGAGTGCCTCGAGGGAATCCGCAGGGAGTTGAAGGAGGCCATGTCGGCGTCCCTGCGGACCCTCAGGGCCATGGAACAGGACCGCCTCCGGGACATCGAACAGGAGTTCGATGATGCCCTGGCCCGGGACACCACAGAGTGAGCCGCTGGACTAGCCCGCTGCCTTTGTATATCGTTAATTAGTGTTAGGTTTTATTTCTTTTTTTTAATTTGGGGCGCTTGGACTATGCCCCACTTTTTTGTATATAGTTATTAGTTAGGTAGGTTTTATTGTAGGTTTCATTTACATCATTGGGATCATGGACCATGGATTTGCTCTTTGTACATAGTTTGACAGTGGATTTGTGGCCTTCATCTTTTATTCTTTTTTTCACCCTGGAGCAATGGATTTTCACTTTACTTTCCCTTTGGATTTGCTTTGTTGGACAGTGACTTTGGACACAATTTCTTTACGGTTATTTTGGAGTCCCATTTTCGTTATTTGTTATTTTTGTGGACATGCTGCATTTTGATATTTGTTGCAATTATTGTTTGTTTAGATTTCATTCACTTCATTTACACTGTAATACATTTTTGTTTCTTACTTCAATGTGTGAACTTCTCTAATTGGTTTCATGCCTGTCAGAATGTGGGTTTTCACAGTCAGGTGTTGCCATTGTGTGGGTCTGACGGACTTGTACTCATGCGCATACTGCTTATTTGTTATCTATCATGTAATGGGTATTTCCATTTTGAATGGATGTAAAGCTTGGTTGGGTTTTTGGACTGGGGTGGCGTGGGGTGGGATTTGGGTGGGCATAGGAGCCTGGGATCTGGATTGTGATGACGTGTTGGCTGAGGGACATGTGTGGGGGCCTGCTGGCAGGTGCCCCGCACTGCTGGGGGGTGTGGGTGCAGCGGGACATGTGTGGGGGCCTGGTGGAGGGTGCCCCTGGATGCTGGTGGGTGGGGGTGAAGGGGGACATGAGTGGTGGCCTGGTGGAGGGTGCCCTTGGCTGCTGGGGGGTGGGGGTGCAGGTGGACATGAGTAGGGGCCTGGTGGAGGGTGCCCCTGGCTGCTGGGGGTGGGGGTGCAGGTGGACATGAGTGGGGGCCTGGTGGAGGGTGCCCTTGACTGCTG
This sequence comes from Ambystoma mexicanum, assembly GCF_040938575.1. Taxonomy (NCBI): domain Eukaryota; kingdom Metazoa; phylum Chordata; class Amphibia; order Caudata; family Ambystomatidae; genus Ambystoma; species Ambystoma mexicanum. Next base: position 199,819,183 of record NC_090932.1, read on the forward strand.
GGGGGTGGAGGTGCAGGGGGACATGAGTGGGGGCCTGGTGGAGGGTGCCCCTGACTGCTGGGGGGTGGGGGTGCAGGGGGACATGAGTGAGGGCCTGGTGAAGGGTGCCCCTGGCTGCTGGTGGGTGGGGGTGCAGGAGGACATGAGTGGGGGCCTGGTGGAGGGTGCCCCTGACTGCTGGGGGGTGGGGGTGCAGGGGGACATTAGTGGGGCCTGGTGGAGGGTGCCCCTGACTGCTGGTGGGTGGGGGTGGTGGGAGACATGTGTGTGGGCCTGCTGGCAGGTGCCCCTGACTGCTGGGGGGTGGGGGTGGTGGGAGACATGTGTGGGGGCCTGGTGGAGGGTGCCCCTGGATGCTGGTGGGTAGGGGTGCAGGGGGACATGAGTGGGGGCCTGGTTGAGGGTGCCACTGACTGCTGTGGGGTGGGGGTGGTGGGAGACATGTGTGGGGGCCTGGTGGAGGGTGCCCCTGGATGCTGGTGGGTGGGGGTGCAGGGGGACATGAGTGGGGGCCTGGTGGAGGGTGCCCCTGACTGCTGGGGGGTGGGGGTGCAGGGGGACATGAGTGGGGGCCTGGTGGAGGGTGCCCCTGACTGCTGGGTGGTGGAGGTGGAGGGGGACATGACTTGGACCTGAGTGGGGGCCTGGTGGAGGCTGCCCCTGACTGCTGGGGGCTGGGGGTGGTGGGAGACATGTGTGTGGGCCTGCTGGCAGGTGCCCCTGACTGCTGGGGTGTGGGGGTGGTGGGAGACATGTGTGGGGGCCTGGTGGAGGGTGCCCCTGGATGCTGGTGGGTGGGGGTGCAGGGGGACATGAGTGGGGGCCTGGTGGAGGGTGCCCCTGGCTGCTGGGGGGTGGGGGTGCAGGGGGACATGAATGGGGGCCTGGTGGAGGGTCCCCCTGACTGCTGGGGGGCGGGGGGGGTGGGAGACATGTGTGGGGGACTGGTGGAGGGTGCCCCTGGATGCTGGGGGGTGGGGGTGCAGGGGAACATGAGTGGGGGCCTGGTGGAGGGTGCCCCTGGCTGCTGGGGGGTGGGAGTGCAGGGGGACATGAGTGGGGCCCCTGGTGGAGGGTGCCCCTGACTGCTGGGGGGTGGGGGTCGTGGGAGACATGTGTGGGGGCCTGATGGAGGCTGCCCCTGACTGCTGGGGGGTGGGGGTGCAGGGGGACATGAGTGGGGGCCTGGTGGAGGGTGCCCCTGGCTGCTGGTGGGTGGGTGTGCAGGGGGACATGAGTGGGGGCCTGATGGAGGGTGCCCCTGACTGCTGGGGGGTGGGGGCGCAGGGGGACATGTGTGTGGGCCTGCTGGCCGGTGCCCCTGACTGCTGGGGGGTGGGGTGGTGGGAGACATGTGTGGGGGCCTGGTGGAGGGTGCCCCTGGATGCTGGTGGGTGGGGGTGCAGGGGAACATGAGTGGGGGCCTGGTGGAGGGTGCTCCTGGTTGCTGGGGGGTGGGGGTGCAGGGGGACATGAGTGGGGGCCTGGTGGAGGGTGCCCCTGACTGCTGGGGGTGGGGGTGGTGGGAGACATGTGTGGGGGCCTGGTGGAGGGTGCCCCTGACTGCTGGGGGGTGGGGGTGCAGGGGGACATGAGTGGGGGCCTGGTGGAGTGTGCCCCTGGCTGCTGGTGGGTGGGTGTGCAGGGGGACATGAGTGGGGGCCTGGTGGAGGGTGCCCCTGACTGCTTGGGGGTGGGGGTGCAGGGGGACATGTGTGTGGGCCTGCTGGCCGGTGCCCTTGACTGCTGGGGGGTGGGGTGGTGGGAGACATGTGTGGGGGCCTGGTGGAGGGTGCCCCTGGATGCTGGTGGGTGGGGGTGCTGGGAGACATGCGTTGGTGATCAGTAGTGCAAGGTGACATGTGGGTTGGCTGGGGGGCATGGCCATGGTGGATTGGCTGCCTGCGGGACATGAGCAGGGGTGCAGGGTAGTCCCCTGTGGTGTGGGCTGCCTGCAGGGGCCATGGAGGGTGTAGAGGGAACACCTGGGAGGACCCACACGGTCCATTCACGTGTAGTACTACCCGGCACCCCCGAAATACACGTACCCTGCTGAAATCGCGTGTGGAACTTCCCGCGCACACCGGAATACACGTACCCTGCAGAATTAGTGTGTGGAACTTCACGCGCAACCCGGAATCCATGTACCCTGCTGAAATCGCGTGTGGAACTTCCCGCGCACCCCGGAATACACGTACCCTGCAGAATTAGCGTGTGGAACTTCACGTGCACCCCGGAATCCACGTACCCTGCTGAAATCGCATGTGGAACTTCCCGCGCACCCCGGAATACACGTACCCAGGCCAATGGCGTGTGGGACTTCCCGCGCACCCCGGAATACACGGACCCAGGCAATTCGCTTGTGGGACTTCCCGCGCACCCCGGAATACACAGACCGAGGCAATTCGCGTGTGGAACTTCCCACGCAGCCCGGAATACACGTACCCATGCCAATCGCGTGTGGAACTTCCCGCGCACCCCGGAATCCACATACCCTGCTGAAATCGCGTGTGGAACATCCCACGCATCCCGGAATACACGTACCCTGCAGAATTAGCATGTGGAACTTCACGCGCACCCCGGAATCCATGTATCCTGCTGAAATCGCATGTGGAACTTCCCGCGCACCCCGGAATACACGTACCCAGGCCAATCGCGTGTGGGACTTCCCGCGCACCCCAGAATACACGGACCCAGGCAATTCGCGTGTGGATCTTCCCGCGCAGCCTGGAATACACGTACCCAGGCCAATCGCGTGTGGGACTTCCCGCGCACCCTGGAATACATGGACCCAGGCAATTCACGTGTGGAATTTCCCGCGCACCCTGGAATACACGTACCCAGCCAATCGCGTGTGGGACTTCCCGCGCACCCTAGAATACACGTACCCAGGCAAATCGCGTGTGGGACTTTCCGCGCACACCAGAATAAACGTACCCAGGCAAATCGCGTGTGGGACTTTCCGCGTAGCACAGAATACACACACACGCTATTTTTCACACAGTGGATGTCCGTGTTTGTCGCGTACCCCTTTGCACGTCATTTGTCTTAGAAGGCCACAGTATGTGACATTCATCATAGCTGTATATAGGTGCTTTTTGTTGGCGCACATTTTGGCGCACATTTATTTCAGGGGCAGGGATACTACCGCCTGCTTTCTTGTGGCGGACGTGTTTGGGCCTGTGCGCTGGTTTGACCGTGCGCTGGTTTGCCCTATTGGATTCCATGAATACGTGTTGTAGGCGAGCGTGTGGGCGTTCCGCGCTCTTGCCTCCTGTACTTCCCCCGTGACACCCACATTTTGACGAGTTGTTCCCCATTCTGAGTGTTACGCCCTGTGTTACGCCTACTTTTGTTGTGTGAGCCGCGCTATGTGCGATTTCGCTGTGGCCGTGGCGCACGCCGTTAGATATCCTGTGCGCCGGCGTGCGCCGCGCACTTTTTCAGCGCACATCCGATATTTTTCTAGCGCACGGCCTTCCATGAATCGATGTGCGCTGGTTTCCCTGAGATTTTTGCACTTGCACTGCGATTTTCGCACTTTTACTGCGATTCGCATGTTTTGGCACCTCTGCGCGGGAATTTTCGGCGCACATTAATTCTATGAATCGACACCTTGGAGTCTACCTGGCTGCTATTCTCTCCCTCATGCGTCATGTGAACTCCATTGGCTCCTCTGCTGCCTACACTACTAAGCTGATCAATGCAACTAGACCCTTTATATCCACGGAACACTGCGTCACAATTGCATGCACCACTATAGGCTCATAACTTAACTATTGCAATCTGCTCTTTGCAGGTACTTCAGAACCTAACATTAGGAAGTTGTAGGTCATTCAGAATAATAACCTGAACACATCCCAGCAGTGAGAAGAAAGGCACATTGGTTCCCCCTCTGGGAGAGGATTTGATTCAAGACATTGGGCCTCATTACGAATGCGGCGGTAAGGGGTTAAAGGCACCGGTAAGGAAGCTGGTGCCGTTGCCGCATTCCGAGGTCCCTTAGCGGGTCCCACTAAGGTCGGCTGGTTTTACCAGCCGCCCTTAGCGGGAGCCGCTAGGGGACGAGGGAGCAAATAACGGGCCCGCTATTTGCGGGCCTGTTATTAGCTCCTTCCCCGTTCCCATTGAGCCCTATGGGGGCTTGAATGGGAATGGGGAATGGATTTCAGAATGGGGACTTACCGGGTCCTCCAAGGTTGGAATGATCCAGTAAGTCCCCATACCGAGGACCCGTACCCGGTATGCAGTATGGGGGGAGCCATGACACTAATAACCCCAGAACGTAAACTACTCAGGAAACAGAAAGCTAAACTAGAACTCATATGGAAAACTAACCCATCAGTGGAAAACAAATCCAACCTCAGGAATACATCCGCCCTATACAAAAAAGAGATAATTTGCACCAAAAAAGACGCTTACAACGTCAGGATAGATCAGGCAGGCTATTCCAATAAATAACTCTTCAAAATTCTAAAGGAACTAGAGAACCCAAATCCACCAGCAGACATCTGCATAAAAGACAAGCCTTGGTGCACCAGCATCCAGAACACCCTTAACTCCAAAATCATAGGACTCCAAAAAAAAAATTGAGGACAAACACCAACAACTCTTTAGTAGTAAGTCTACCAGCCCAAGCTAATCCTCACCCACTGATCCAATCTTAATACAGGCTTCACCTTTAAAAAAGTCACTACTACAGAAGTCCAAAAATCATCTCCTCCTTAAAACCATCTAATTGCAAAGGGGACAGCTGTCCCGCCCAGATAATAAAAGATGCAGCCAGAGAACTCTCCCCTTTCAACACTAAAATTATCAACCTCTCCTTCGCTAATAACTCAGTCCCTAGCAACCTAAAACAATCCTGGGTTCTCCACCTGCTAACAAAAACAATCACTCAACCCAGCCATACCCACTAACTATAAACCCATCACAACTGTCCCATTCCTGCTAAAAATATTGGACAAAGTCGCTTACCTCCACATCCAGGAGCATCTAGAATCCAACCAACTCCTAGGAATACGTCAATCTGGCTTCAGACCTCTACATGGTACAGAAACTACCCTTGTGGACCTCAAAAGCCAGATTGATGAAATTAAAGACAAAGGCAAGGCCGCTATCCTACTCCTACTAGACCTCTCGGCAGCCTTCAATTTAGTTGATCATGAAATCCTTTGCAGCCACCTATCTAGCGCAGCACATTTCTCCCCTTCCGCCACCTCCTGGATACAATCCTTCCTAGCGAACTGAACCATGAGAGTCTTCTCCACTACATCAGCAGCAGACCCCATCCCCATCACATGCGGAGTCCCACAAGGGTCTTGTGTCTCCCCGACTTTGTACAACACATTTACAAAGCCACTATTTGACAAACTGGACCGTCTGGGTGTCACCTACACTAACTATGCAGACGACACCCAGATACTGCTCACTATCTAAGGCAACTACAACACAGACGCCACCCGAATCAATGAAATCTTCCCCATCATTCAGGCATGGATGACCACTCACGGCCTCTGTCTAAATGATGAGAAGACAGAGTTTCTCCTAGTCGGCTCTCCCAGCAACCTGTCCAAACTCAGTCCTCACTACAAAAACATTATTATCGACTGTAACACCATCCCCATTGTTAATAGTGTGAAAACCCTAGGCTTTTACTTTGATGCCAACACCAACCTCACCAAACAAACTAATACGACCGCACCAGCCACTGCCTACACTGGCAAACTGATAAGAGCCTGCAGACCTTTCCTCTCGCCCCATAGCTGCCTCACACTTGCCAGAGCACTCATTCAGTCCAAACTGGACTATTGCAACAGCCTATACCTAGGTGCCAACCAATCAATAATTAACAAACTCCAAGTTCTCCACAATAACGCATTACGTGCAGCACTCAACATCCCAAGATGAGAGCACATTTCCACAACTAGGAAAGCATGCAAATGGCTCTCAATACAACACAAAATTGACCTCAAAACCATCTCCCTCACCTCCAAAGCCTTAAACAACCTAGCCCCACCATATCTCACCAACAAATTCACAATGAAATCCGCTCCCTGAATCCCCAGGTCATCCAACTCCTTATGCTTGGTAGTACCTAGATGCACATTAAATAGAGCAGGCGGCTCCAGTTTCACAGTGCTTGCCTCACTCCTCTGGAACTCCCTACCCCTCAATATCAAAACCATTGAGTCCTTCCCAATCTTTAGGAAACAGGTTATTCGCTGGCTACTGAACAAAGAGTAGCGATCACCTCTGAATCTCCTATGAACCTGCTGAAGTTTTGTAAATATTGTAAATTGCTGTAATTTGTAATTGTTGCACCATGTATAATGCATACCTCATTCCTGTAACTGAACTCTCTATGCGCACTTCTACCCACGGGTCTGGTGCGCTATGCAAATAAAATAAACAAACAAACAAACAAACCATGGCTACCTCCATACTCGTAATGAGGCCCACTATCAATCACTCATAGGTGCCTCTCCCTGGAGGACCCCCTTCCTCTCGTAGAAAATCACCTCACCATGCCCACATTTAAACGGGCTAAAGCAAGAGTCTCAAGCTTCACAAGCATTGCAGCTAAATAGTGGAATGCACTCCCGAAATCCTTGCGAGCAGAACCTTCATACTGGACATTAGGGAAGTCCCTAAAAACACTCCTATTTGCTTAATTTGTTTACCCACATCCTGCCCCAATGCCCCTCTCTGCTTATGTCCTGTTCGTTTTTCCATTCACTTTCATGCTATGTTTTCTGAAAGGAACTGGTCATGTAAAATTGCCTTGATTCCTGAGGTCTTAGTGGGCTATACAAACAGAAAGTAAATAAATAAATAAATACATCGAGTGAGGAGATCACAGGGTCTCAAAATATATGGCGACTCTACCCTCTACCCATGTTCATTTATTTTATCTTCTTAAAATACAGCGCTGCCTTCTTCCCCCATTTGGGAAGGATTCTATAACTTCTTTATCCTCTTATTACACAATAATAATAATAATAAATATAAACTGCCACATGGTCTTTCCACACACCTGCATACCCCAATTATCTCACTCTCCAGCACTCTTCAACAATCACACTCATCTCCCCTTTTCTCTCCACCTTGTTTTCTCTCACAAAAGGTGCACTTACGTCTGTTTGTTCTCCCGAGTTCCTCCGTCACTGGGTCCAATCAATGGCTTGCCCCATCCGGGAGTTGTGCACCGCTCCAAAGAACAGAAAGAAATTCAGGCGTCACATCTCATGTAAATATCTCCAGGTTATGTACAAGGGACTGGTCAATGCAGTTGGGCGCAGCCCCTTCAGATACATGGCCAGGAAGCCTCCATCTATGTGGAAAATCTGGGTTCACGTCGGGGTCACCAAATTGTAAGGCCATCCTCCAGACAACCAGATGAGAAGAAAATGCAACCCTCTAGGGAAAAAAACATGATACACCTTTTGCAGGGATAACAACGTTTTAATTCTCGCAAAAGAAACTACATGTCAGCAGGGGCATTCAAAACCTACTGCCATGGACTGCACTGGTTAGATCAAAGCAAACAAGCCATTTCAAAGGGCAGCAGCGTCATTTGATGTAAACAATATAGAATATCATCACATCATCCTCAGTGATGGTCCTCTATATACATATAGTCTGTTCCCTAGTGTGTACAAAATGATTGGTTCCAGTTCCTTGTGTGGATCTTCTTCCAGGTGGTACTCGGCCTTGCTGACTTTGGGCCCTCTCAACACAATTGGTTCATGAGTTGAAAAGGCTCCTCTCCCCACTTATCAACCACATGATGTGCACCCGGTAATTAGACATGAACTCAGTGGATACTCTCGAGGTCAAGATAGCTCTCTGAAATCTAAGGAGATTTGTTCGATCCCAGAAACACAGGGGCCTCTTCCATTCCTCTCCATCGCTGGACTAAATGTGTTACTCTGACCCTGCACACCTCACAGTACAAATCACATGGCATCCTGCTTGTGTTCCCCCTTGGCATCTGCCCCCTCCCTAGGCTGGTCCCTCTAAATACACTAACCAAATGAACGCTGAGGGATTTAGGGGTTTCAATAGTGGGCATCTGGTAGTTCAAATAGAATGACAGTGGGTCTGTGGGCAACAGTGCTCTAAATCTGGTATGGGTGTTTTGACAGCTTCTGCCTCTGCTCTGCCTCCCATGGGATTGTCGTTCAAGATAAATGCAACCCTACCCGTGCTTCACTGTTCGCATTCCTTTCAAATGACATGGGTCTGCAGTGTGAAACAATTAACGGTTATGTCTTAATTGATAGAATGAGCTTCTCGCCTACTCCCTGAGAAGAGAACGGGAATGTGCCCCACTGCTAAGGCCTCCATCCATTATTCCCTGGTACTAGGTTTTATCCATTCCAGTCCCAGCTCCCAAAATGGTGGTGGTTAAGTATATTTTGCTGCTGAAAATATGTAACTTGTGCAGCCAGCACACTTACTACACGCTCCTGCGTTCCAGTGTCCCTCGTGTTTACCTCCACCCTCCCCGTCACCTTGTGTCATTATATAGAAACACTTCTAGTACATTGTTCTCAGTCTAAACCGTTTGTGGGGACAGGGGAGCTAGGCATGAATCCCCAAAAAATCCCACAGTTAATATTAATTTCCATTTCCAGCACTGGGGGGGAGCAAAGGGATAAGAAAAGAAGTGGGAGTGTAGAAAACCAGGCAGCGAGAGAGCTGGTTGTGCTAGAGTTGATAAGGGGTAAGAGGGTTACCCAACTGTGAAAATGGCTAAAAACAAACGTGTGGACTAAAGAGAGTGTATAATGGAAGCTATTGAAGAAAACATATGCAGGCGGGGACAGGAGAAAAATGTCGTGCAAAGAAACAGAAGATTTGAGAAAGTGAAACGGGAGGGAAGTGGAGAGAATGGTCAGGAAGGTGGACATCAGCACTACCATCTCAAACCCAATGTTGACATATGGGGCAGTGGCATGGCTTTCAATAGCAAGCAGTTCCAAGAGAAGTTACAGCATTAATGATAAACATCAGGTCTACGGGCCATTAGGGTTGGCAACGGCCCACTAGTGCAAGATAATCAGCCTTTGCAAAGCAAGGGACTCTTATCAATGACTGAGGCACCACTACCAGGAATGTCCTACCAATTTCAGGGGTGCTTAAGTGGTCGGAATGTACCTGCACTGTATATTGCACATTTTCACTTTACTGTGTAAAATGCTACCTTACATCGAAATCATGCCTTCTCCAGATACATTAGCTGCCAAAATTCCATGTGGCAATCTATCCTCGGAATGTGTGCACTCATTGGTACTCTGGTTAATTTCACCACCTCACCATGCACAGGTCTACCTAAGAACAATACTGCAAAAAGGCCCTTAATGTGGTAGTAAGGGTGAGACTGAGAAGAAGAGACCTTGTATCGACCAAAACAAAAGATCTCTATTGGCTAATAATAATAATAATAATAATAATAATAATAATAATAATAATAATAATTTGGCATGAAGGATAATTTGCAAAGCACTGTGCTTCCTCACTCTCCAAGTGATTGCCCTACCATAGCAAATCCAGTACAAGGCAATGTAAAGAAATCAACCCTCTTGAGTACAATTGAAACCTATGGCGCTAGAATTGTGGACATGCTGCTTCCTTCAGGTAAATCAGAACAGTGCTCTGAACCGAAGGGGTGCATGATAGCAGTGTGAGTCTTACTTCCTCCACTTGGATCAGAGATGGCTGTGTGTGCCCTGGGCTTCCTCGTGTGGATACATCATTTCCTCCACTTGGGTCAGTGATAGCAGTTTGAGTATGTTCCCTCCTCCAGGTAAGTCAATCATGGTACCGTGATAACATGGGTTATCGGTTGCAGCATGAGCATGCTACCCCTCCCAGGAAGCTCTGTATTAGCCGTGTGAGCACACTATTTCCCCTAGATGGGTCAGCAAGAGCAGTGAGATCAAATGATTGTTCTCCTACCATGTGCAACACTAGAAGTTTGAGCAATGAGAAATTTGATAGAGATTTAGAGGGGATTGAGGGAAAGGGTGGGAGAGTCAGGTCAATGTAGTGTAATGTTAATGGTGTACACAAGCTCATCCCAGTCCATGAAGTGCTTCTTTGAGAGGGTCGTGTGAGTTTGTACACTTCTTGAATTTCAGGCTTAGAGTTAACTGGAGGATGGGTGGGGCTGGTCTGCTGCCCATGAAGTTCCGGTAAGAGGGAAGGGGGTCATGATGAAGGCTTCAAATTGCCAAGAGCTTGAGAATTGAAAGGACGATTTTGGGATTAACAAAATTGTGTCAGTGAGAAGTTAATCTGCAAAAAGGAATATGTAAACAAGCTGCCTAGCTCTGGGTCTGATAATGCCTCCGCTTTACACTGATGTCTGTGCCAATACCTACCACACCCACAGCGCTGACCCAGAGGTCTGGGATCTTTGCAATGGCACTGGTGGGAAGAATGGCAGAACCTCGTGGGTGGAAGATCACAGTGTGAGATTTTGTTGAAGGACATGTAGATTCATAGCCCACATGGTTGCTGCTGGTAAGTCCACAGGGCAGCAGGCTTCCAGAAGTTGGGTGATCTATGACGCTAAGAGCTTATTTCCACATTACTGAGAGCAGCTCGGAAGATTGTCCTTTTAGCAGAGCGTGACCTTGATCGACGTAGGGATCTAACCCTGTGAATTTTTGTCCATTTTGGGATTTGACCCAGCTTCTTATATATTTTTTACAACAGGTTCAATTGACCAGGACCGGGAGTGCACGCCTCACCCACCTTCTTTTTTGTACTGAATGCTATGGGAGTCCCGGGCTCCAGAGGCAGCGCCACGGGGTGACTGTGCCCCACTTTGGAGAATCAGAGGGGTGTCGGTTGCTAGTCACCTGAACAGAAAAAAACGTTTTCACTACAGCTACCAGAATCCTTTGAGTCTAATTAGACACACCTGCTCAACAGACTCCTAGATGATTATTTGAGATAAGAAAGCGCTAGGAGGAGAACAACTACAGACCACAGAAATGCAGCCGAGGGATCTAACCCTGTTATTACTGAGTACCTGATTTGCAGCAAGGGATCTAACCCTGTTATTACTAAGTACCTGATTTGCAGCAGAAGGGATCTAACCCTGTGAATTTTTGTCCATTTTGGGATTTGACCCAGCTACTTATATATTTTTTACAACAGGTTCAATTGACCAGGACCGGGAGTGCGCGCCTCACCCACCTTCTTTTTTGAACTGAATGCTATGGGAGTCCCGGGCTCCAGAGGCAGCGCCACGGGGTGACTGTGCCCCACTTTGGAGAATCATAAAGATGGTTCTCTCCCCTCCCCCAAATTTGGGAAGGACTTGTGCTTTGGAGGGGTGTCGGTTGCTGGTCACCTGAACAGAAAAAAACGTTTTCACTACAGCTACCAGAATCCTTTGAGTCTAATTAGACACACCTGCTCAACAGCCTCCCTGATGATTATTTGAGATAAGAAAGCGCTAGGAGGAGAACAACTACAGACCACAGAAATGCAGCCGAGGGATCTAACCCTGTTATTACTGAGTACCTGATTTGCAGCAAGGGATCTAACCCTGTTTTTACTAAGTACCTGATTTGCAGCAGAAGGGATCTAACTCTGTGAATTTTTGTCCATTTTGGGATTTGACCCAGCTACTTATATATTTTTTACAACAGGTTCAATTGACCAGGACCGGGAGTGCGCGCCTCACCCACCTTCTTTTTTGTACTGAATGCTATGGGAGTCCCGGGCTCCAGAGGCCGCGCCACGGGGTGACTGTGCCCCACTTTGGAGAATCATAAAGATGGTTCTCTCCCCTCCCTCAAATTTGGGAAGGACTTGTGCTTTCTAGGGGTGTCGGTTGCTGGTCACCTGAACAGAAAAAAACGTTTTCACTACAGCTACCAGAATCCTTTGAGTCTAATTAGACACACCTGCTCAACAGCCTCCCTGATGATTATTTGAGATAAGAAAGCGCTAGGAGGAGAACAACTACAGACCACAGAAATGCAGCCGAGGGATCTAACCCTGTTATTACTGAGTACCTGATTTGCAGCAAGGGATCTAACCCTGTTATTACTAAGTACCTGATTTGCAGCAGAAGGGATCTAACCCTGTGAATTTTTGTCCATTTTGGGATTTGACCCAGCTACTTATATATTTTTTACAACAGGTTCAATTGACCAGGACCGGGAGTGCGCGCCTCACCCACCTTCTTTTTTGTACTGAATGCTATGGGAGTCCCGGGCTCCAGAGGCAGCGCCACGGGGTGACTGTGCCCCACTTTGGAGAATCATAAAGATGGTTCTCTCCCCTCCCCCAAATTTGGGAAGGACTTGTGCTTTGGAGGGGTGTCGGTTGCTGGTCACCTGAACAGAAAAAAACGTTTTCACCACAGCTACCAGAATCCTTTGAGTCTAATTAGACACACCTGCTCAACAGCCTCCCTGATGATTATTTGAGATAAGAAAGTGCTAGGAGGAGAACAACTACAGACCACAGAAATGCAGCCGAGGGATCTAACCCTGTTATTACTGAGTACCTGATTTGCAGCAAGGGATCTAACCCTGTTATTACTAAGTACCTGATTTGCAGCAGAAGGGATCTAACCCTGTGAATTTTTGTCCATTTTGGGATTTGACCCAGCTACTTATATATTTTTTACAACAGTTTCAATTGACCAGGACCGGGAGTGCGCGCCTCACCCACCTTCTTTTTTGTACTTGATCGACGTAACCCTCAACAGAAATGGCTCTGTTTGCCGACCAAGATAAAGTAACATTCATGCTGGGAGGATGCTGTGAGGAAGAGGGAAACAGAATCCCGGAAGTCAGATGATCCACGCGGCTGTGTAGGGAGCCCTCTTGCTTTCAGCAGAAAGTCTGGCAACAGCACTTTCTTAAAAGCGTTCTAATCCCTTTTTCAGCAGTGTAGGTTTGCAGGTTGGCAGGGTTACCTCTTAGACAGACATGTGTGGTTTTTGCTTGGGTTGGGCACCCTGAGAACGTGTGTGTGATGCTGTCTCATTTCAGGCAGACGGGAGAGGGCTGGTGATGTATGGAAGAGGCTGCCTAGGAACCCTGCATCTGAGTGATTACAGTGGAGGGGGTGCTTGCCTCTATCCTCCTGCACTGCCTCCAGGCCACCATCTGCACTAGAGTTCTGTATCCTTCTTAAGACCTTCCTCTTTGCCTCTGCCTTTGCCCCCCTGCTCCCCTGTTGATCTGTTTCTTCTCATGACATTGTGCACCTGGCCACCCTCTGTTCTTTCGGACCCAGGTATCTGCTCACCCTGCCACCCTCCTGCACTGCCTCCAGGCCACCATCTGCACTAGAGTTCTGTATCTGTACCCATACTGCACCCCTCCCACGTTTTTTCTGCACTTATCAGATATTCCTTTCTGACTAACTTTCACCTGCCACTTGCTGGCTGCCCTACCATGGTTTAAAGCCCTTATTTATGATTTATTCTATTTAATATTTATTTATGTTTCCTCTGCTCTGCTTCACACTTTCCACTCCCCACCCACCCCCTGAACTTCTCCCCCATTTTCCTTTCCCTTGCACTTGTGCTTTCTTAAATGTCACTGGGCCTAGTAAGATCGCTGTTTTCTGTTTTTTCTTTGTTTCCCTCCCTTTCTGCCTGGTCGTGCTCTGAAACACTTGTGTACGAGCGCGATATAAATAAAATATCATTTCATTTCATTTAAGCCTTTAACCCGTCTGTGGCTCGCACGCCTACATGCACTCATTCACTAAAACGTGCACACACACTAATCACACACAAACAGCATCACAGCATCATGTGCCCCACCACTGCACACACTCACACACACAGCCTTTTCGTTTTTAACTACTATCCGTTTCATGCGGTGGCATGTCATCGTTCCATCCCAAATTATTTGGCTAATAACTTTTGACCAACATAACACCAGGTCATGTTCTAAAATCATTGCTTGACCCGGACCACCCACAATTGGAAAGTTGCATGCAAATCCATCAAACAGTTACAAAATATGAATTGTGAAGAAGATGTCAACTACCTTCTGCCTGTTTGCTTTGCAGTAGGGTTTAGCTTGCTCTTGAAACCACCATGTTACTTTTATTTGTATATGTGCATATCTCTAGGGCTTGTGTTTCCAAGTCTTCTTATTTTACCAGATATATTGACTGTATGTCAAGATTATACTTTCCTCACTGAATCGGTGAACTAAAATGTGTTGCTGAAGACTATCCATCAATACTTTTTATTTGTTCTTAGCGTGTTAAATCGGTTGTGGTCAAAGCAGTCCAAAGCTATCATGAATACTACACGACTGAAACTTTTGTCTTAAAATGAATTGCCAGGAGCTTGCACAGATAGCTTCTAGCTTGATGAACTAACAAGCAACAATTTGTTGTATACCACTATTATTTGCATTTAAGAGTGTACATTGTAATCTCCTTGTTTTATCCTGGGTCCTAGAACATTGCTGCACATGTCTTGCTCAGAAACGAAGCTCTCAGAGCACCTAATCACAGTCTTTTTGTCTTGAGCCTGGACGAAAACCTAACCAAGATTGACAGCAAGGTGTAGGCAAACACAAACAGTAAGTACAAACAAGATCAGGTGCCAATTGAGGAAGGATGCAATTAAGTGGTGCCTCTGAAATAGTGCTGCAAGCAAGCCAATCAATATGAAAAGGCCTTGGTGAGAAAATGCTTTTGGTATCACCCATTGGAACCTGCTGCCAACTGCTGGCAATTTGCTAGAAGTATCACAGTGAGGAACGGCTAGGAACTTTTGCCCCTACTATGCTGCATGCTGCTACTCAACCTCTGCAGGCATCCTGCATTGCTACGTGTTGTGTTCATTATTCTCATCCAGGATTGGCCTAAGATAGCCTGCATCCTTTGGACTAGCAGGTATTAGGGAATACATATTCCTCTCAAAACAGGTTACAAGTTTTCTTAAAGTAATTGGTTAAGCTAACTGCTGTCCACCCGAAATTGCAAAAGACATGAATAGCCCTGACACTTCCGGGCAAGCAGGAAAATATAATGCTCTTTGGGACTTGAATTCCTGTCCTTCACAAAGACAGCCAGGAAGCTTGCTTGAGGTCGAGTATGGCTATTTTGCTCCTTGTGTTTTTGGCAAGATGCTGGCACGTGAACAATGGCAATATTATATTGCTGATTCAAGGGGATATGAATATCTGCATGTGTTCTGTTGAGGCTGAAATGTAAGGATGTACACATCCTTAGATGTGAATCACACGTTATGTAGATCATGTCCATGGACTGGTGCTGGTGAAACTAAAGACAACATATACGATTTTCCAAAGAGAGGGCGACTACTTAGCTGTCATGATCATGTTTATAAAGTCCCTCTGCAGGACTGCTGCGAACTTGCATTTTCCTTTACTTTAGAATGACTAGTAAATCAACATTTTTAAGAATGTAGTGTCATTGTTAAATGGATAACTTAAACACAGTCAACTTCTGTCCTTCTGAATGAGAGAGATCACTGTAGCCAACAAGATTAATATTAGAAATACTTCCAACAGCAGTTTGAAGGAATTCCACAGCTCAACAAAACTACCCTTTGTTTGGACACCAAGTGAACATGCAGGCTTAATGACACCCAGTTTAGCAATCATTAATTAGACCCTATTTAAGCTTTGACGGGAGTCTTCACGCCTGTCAGTGGACACTCCAGTAAAACCTGAATGAAGGGTTTCAGGTTCATTCAAGTCAGCATTGATCGCTTTTGTAAAATTCCCAGTATGATGCAGAGTGTCCATAAGGTGTGCAGATGCCTACCAGCACCATGCCCCCTCTTTGGACTATAAATAATGGCAATTTTTCACTGGAAATTGTCTACTGTCAACTAAACAGGGGCTCAATCTACTAAGCTAGAATTTCGGAACAGTTCAGTTTTAGTTGCTGCAATGTCCAATAACCCATTGGGGATGTAGGAACAGTTCCCGTTTCCATGCATCCATCCTAGAGGAGACAATGTTGCCTTTGCAGGTTCTATAGGGCCACTCCGTCCCTCTTATGTATGCATTATGACTTATCTTAAGAAGACTTATTGATCATGAGATGTCTGTCTTCTTATCTTTGGAAAAGAAGAATAGACTTGTTAAACCCCTGTGAAACCGCTCCCATTTCGGCTATTTCCAAAAGAGTGATGTTTGCAAATATGCCACATTGAAGGTTCTGGGCACTGCCCAGAATGTAAAGACTTGGCACTGTATAGCCTCTAATTCTGTCCCACCGTACATAGAAGTCCCATGGGCGTATCACCACCCCTCCCCCTTTGACTAATGAGCTGAAAAGCATCCCATTTTACTTTTACTATTATGGTGAACAGTACAGGAACAACTTGTGTCCTTGGGCCACCAGAGTCTTGTGGATGAACTATAAGCCATCCCTTGTTTTGTGCCCAGAAACCTGGACAGAATACAGGGCTCAGACATTCATATTCGGTTTAGTGCAACCTCATTATTGCCATTGCTTTAAGAAGGACTGCAGATCTTTCTGTTCCAATGTCTTCTATAACAGATGCTTTGCTAAAGGTTAACTGTGGGCAAATGTTCTGTGATTCAAAGGATATATTTTATAACAGCATACAAAGACCCTATTCATTTATTCAAATTACTCCTCGTTACTGTGATGTTATTTGAGCCCACTCATTAACTTTCTACAGAGTGCCGGCGGAGGGTTCAGCCACTCAAAGAAAAGGTGATCTGACCTTGACTGTGTAATACGTGTGCATATGTTGGGACAGGAAGAAGGTTAAGGAGAACCAACTTTGAATGTCCCCAAAACTCGCTAGGGCCTCCACACCAGCCTGCAGGGTCAAAGCCATCCATTAAACAGAGTACAGCACTGGCCTGCAGATCCTCCCCCAACAGACATTGGCTGAGAAGCCCATTGAACATAAGTCCTCATCTTGTTAATCGCCCAATGGTTTTCTGTGCCTCTGGTTTCCGGGAGAATGTGGTGCATTGATGCACAAATTGCATATCTACAGCAGTACTGCATGTGTGCACAGATGTCACATTATGTTGGCTATTTTGCTGTCATGAACTCAAACGTTGGGCTTGCAGCACCCTTTAATATTTTGGGGAGATTTAAATCCCAGGTTGGATCTAAAATCTTACGTAGAATATCATTATTGCTCACCTACTTCAAATTACTGACTGAATATGCCACAGAGTGCTTTGTGGCAAAAACAATACAAATAAGAATGTAGATGAGAACTGTTAGATGAGTTTACCACCTGTTGGACCTCAGTCTGTGTGCTAACACAATAATTCAGACACGTAATAAGAACTCTGAAACTAACTTGTACTTTCCTTTTGTGACTTTATGAAAAATTTTAATTCAGAAAAATGAACAAATAGATGCATTATACTGTGCTACTTTTTAAAGTAATTTATACTTGAACATGGATAACACGTGTTTCATTAGAGAGCTCACACACATTATATAGCTGTTCTAGTACTACGTTTCAACTAGACGTTTGGTGCTGGCTGGCTAATGCACAGTTATCTGTAACCTTGAATGTTTCTCTCATGGTCTTGGCAGTTATGAGCCTCTTGTCGTAACAAAAGCTTGCTTCATAAATGGAAAATCCATGTAAAATATAGAGCGGGAATTACTTTAAGAAAACAAACATATTTCTATCTCACAACAGCCTGTAAACTATGTCTTTCATACATTACAAGCTCCTTAATTACTGCATAATTACCTAGATCTGTTGGGGTCAGTGGATTCTCAGACCACGAGGTCAGGATAGCCCTTCACTGCTTCAGCTGGCAATATACCCACTTTTCCGTTTACTGGACAGTACAGGACGGGAAAATTCTTATCGCGTCCACTCCCTTTTCGCCTGGAATGAACAAGCCAGCCTTTCTGCTCCTGAAGTCAACCAGAGGAAAAGAGCTCCTGAAACCAGCCCTCTACCAGTCTTTCTGCTCCATAGCCAGTGAGTGAGTCAATGACCCAGCCCTTTCCGCTGCAAGCCTTTTTCTAAGACCTCATGTGTCAGGCAAACCATCTCCCTTTTTGTCGGTCAGTCAATCCAAGAATGTTCTGACCATGTCCAAAGTTAGGAGTGGAAATAAAAGCTACATCTCAGTGCTGTTTTCCTGCTCTGAAAGTTGTTTAAACAATGCAATATCTTTAGCAGAATGAAGCTCACATTCCACACTTCTGATTTGTCACGTCCCCATTTCAGACACATCACAGCTTTAAGCCTGCACATTTAGTTTATTTAATTTCCAAACTACCATGCATGTCCATCAATCTGCACCAAGTTTAAATAACCGGTATGGACTGGTTTGCACTAAATGTTAGTATGGGAATCTGGCATATTTTAAATGGATAAGGTACATTAGTGTGTAAGTTTTGTGTTAGTTTTATTGTTAGTGCAACTCAGCCCACAACTGCGGTATCTTGGAGCAAAGTGATTCTTTTCCGGCATGTGTTCTGTGCATTCCCAACATTGGCATCTATAGGATTCAGCCTGAGTCTCATATCCTAAAGTCAAACACTTGAGTCACACACATGAGTCTCACACCCTTGGCCCAAGTTAAAATTCAGACCCTTGCTATAATGTTGATGATGAAGTGTGGAGCTACCCTTGTTGAAATTCAGAATAGGGAAAAACATTTCCCTATTGCATTTCCCTACAGGTAGCAGGATCAAACAGGATACCATTGGAGATTAATTATGCCTTTAAGAATGTATTTTTACCAGTAATGAAGAAAGAAGGTGAGTACATATATTTATCGAGAAGTCCAAACTTCGAGACATGGAAGGACACCAGGCTTTTAATAGTACTGTAAATATGCCGGTACCTTACAATAACTTAATTGTATCGATGACTATTACTAATTTACATAAACAATAAAATGTACTCAAAAGAGGTAGCGTGGCAAATTACTACATTGGTAGATAGCATAATTTCAAGTGACCAGCGTGGGTTCATGCGAGACAGGGCAATGATGAACCACGCTAACTTTGGTGATATTTGGTTTCCAGGGGTTGTTTATTAGTAGAAAACAGGCTTGTGGTTATGAACAGCAATCTTCAGGGACAATTAAATCAGGGCATCAGGGCACTTCTCGGTTCAGAAGGGTATGCAACAAAGTTGTCCACTGCAGCCTCTGCTCTTCACTGTATAACTTGAACCTTTTGCCCAGAATCTTCATCAAGAGCAAGAGATATGCTCCCTTTTTTAGATGGAAAGGGAATGAGGTCACCATTCTTTATATCCAGATGATGTGGTAGAATTTGTAAGAAGCTGTCTATGCTAAAGCAACCGTATCATGTTTCTCAGGGTAGATGAATATAAGATTAATTAATTGGTTTGCACTCTCCAAACTATGTTAGTAGCCAACCTACCTTTGTTTCTTATATTGGTTCAAACTTGTATCATGATCCAGGAATTATTAGGATAAAAACGTTTCACAGGGTTCTTACAGGAAGACATATTTTATTAAAACATTGGATGATCCTCACTATTTCAATAGTGGGGCATGCTAATTTGTTGCAGGTGATAATTTAGAAATCTTTACATGTATTTGTGGCATTCATTCTTCTTAATCCCAGGAAATTCCAGCCTATAATCTTTCACATGTTATCCTTTATTTGGTCCGCTAAACATCCCCAGAAAAAGCCTTAAGAGACTGTGGGATTTATTTACAAAAGTGTTTTACAATGGCAGAATCCCACTGGCAAATGCTTTGTAAATCAGGCCCTGTGTCAGTAATGGGAGAAAGGTTGCCTTTCCTTCACAGACCATAGAAACTATATTTGGGCAACCCTGGCCCATTCGTTTAAGAGGCTGCTGTATTTACAATTGGAGAAAGTTTGCCCTACCAAGATTCTTAAGAAAGAAAGGACTTGTGGAGGGGAATTTAAAGTTGTAAATCCCAAATATTTTAAGAGAACTTGTCTTAAATCACTATGGTGCTTAATGTATATTTGGCACAATCTTCATAGGCACGACTGCTGTACTAACATACAACAGAGTGTAGAGCTTTCATCAATCTTTCAGGGCCAAATGATGAGTAAATGGAAAGAATTAAGAAGTGGAATTCAAAGACTAGGGCAGTTTATAGAAGAGGGGGCGGATATCTATCTATCTATTTCGATCAATTGTCACTCGATATGCAGTTATGCATACATATTTTTGTTTTAAATTAAATTAAAATGTTTACAAATCAGAGATTTTATTTGTAGGACCTCTATACTGGATGACATACATAAAAGCACAGGATCTGTCTTTAATCACTGCGCTGTAGGTAATGAGGATATATTGCAAAGTTATTACATTTAGGTTGATGAAGATCCACTAATTAGGAAGTAATACACATTTAAGGGAAAGAGTGGATAATTCCCTATTAATAGAGCATTTTTATTTTAGCTCTGAGAATATATCAAGCATTAATCAATGCTTGCACCTCTTTAAAGCACTTTGCCGCTGGTACCATACCCCTGCTCAGTTAAATAGAGAGTGTCCAAGGTGTGGGGAAGTTACAACTGATTTCGTACATATGTTTGTAGAAAGCCAGGTTTTAAACATATATTATACAGTCCTCTTTAAGAATATCTCAAGAGTGATTGGTTTTTGGTTTCATTTCTCCTTAAAGGGAATCATATTTGGATTTGTTTTGGAATGGGGTGCTTCTAATGTAGTTTTACAAGTGGAAATATTTTCTATGCATAGTTTACAAGATTGTTTATTGCTATGAACTGTAAGGAAAAGATATTTCCTTGCATGGACAGCGGTTTAATGCTTTTGTGAAAGTCTGTCAAGAGGAACAGCGAATGGTATTGTCTAAGGTTTAGATACATGGTTTAGAAAGGTGTGGGTAAGATAGTAAAGCATATCACATGAACATTCTTAGATTGAAGGTTGGCATCATATTTCTATTTGTGTTATGGAAACAATGTTTCAGATTAAAAATAGTTTTGCACAATACTTCAGCACTTTCACTGTTTTTCTTTGCACTAGGAATTCACTCTTGCACCTTTTACTTTTTAACTAAGGATACATATTAATTAGATTATTAATAGTAAATGTTTTGATGGTTGCATGGACAATGTACTTGTTACTTGTTTCTGATGTTCCTTAAATAAAATGAAAAACATTGATATCACTGTATTCTTAAAGTGGGCACTCATTTAAGCACTTTCAATTTGAAAGTGGATTGGGGCAAGTAGAGATCACCAATTATTTCATGATCACACAGTATAGGTGTTGTTGGAAAGTCTGGGATTATCTCATCCTGATTTTCTGGATACACATTTAAAATCTCTTCCAGTAAAAGCTTGAAACAAAGAAAAATAAGTAAACTAAATACTAAGAAGTCAATTCAATTATATTGTATAACCTGAAGACTCCATTTTACATGCCTTTCAGATATTTTGTTTAATTATTGTTGGTCATTATTGCTGTACTTTATGTTACACATTTTGGATGTGGACCAGTCCAGTCATGATACTTCTGTATCAAACGAGCATACAGCAAATATATGAGTGCAAATATATGAGTACTGTTGTGAAACTACATGGTGCAATGCAAAATACAAACATGAAATTGGCAAGAGGATGCCAAAGATAGCTGGACGGATTAGTCAAGAGGAGTGTACAGAAGGTGAATTGCTGAACAAAATAATCCCAACGCCAATGGGTGATTTGAGGGTTGTTGCGCCCCGAGCACCTTTATTTTTTTTTTATAGGCATTGCTTTGTTTCTAAATGGTGACACTACCATGCCACTCTTAATCCTGTTAACTTGAATTCTTTTTCTACAAGAACCCTGTGGGGACAGGGGTTGTTACGGCAGTCAGGTGCAAGAGGGTTGCTGGCTTAGGCTGCCCCCTATAGGCAGCGGCAGACTGAAGTGAACATGGATATTCTCCTCTGTTGGAGGACAGAGAGCGAAACCATGATCAGGCCCCCTGCGTGGGTCACGGCACATTGACAAAGCTTTATGACGTATGCGCGTTCTAAGTACGGGATCTGAATCACTAATTTCGAATCACTTGGATTTCGTCCGAAGTGAGAACGACATGGAATAGTGACGTAGGGTGCTTGCTCTCTGGGCTTAAAGTGGCAGCTGCATTTCAGCTACAATTTACCTATGGCACCTAAGGAGGCAGAGACATGGGTCTGGGTTTGCTGTTGGAACTATTGCTCAGAGGAGATTTGCTTTGCATTTTAAACTAAACTTTCCAGAGCAGTGGATGCAACTAACATACACATCAATAGTCTCCGATGGAATGACACAGAGAGCTAAAGTATGCTTGAGGTCCTCCTGAGTGGTTCACATCCCACTTCCTTTGATGTGGATTTCTTAGTAAGTTTACAGCAGCAGAGCAACAGAACACTGGAGGGCTGACCATAGATGAACAGAGAAATACCCTCTGGTTATCGGAAGTGTGAGGAAAGTTGAAGGGGCAGCTGAGCTGAGCAATGTGTGCACTCACAAGTATCTAGTTCCAGGAAGCATTGCAACGCTTTACAGGCGGCAGACACTGATCTGGAACATGAAGGGGCAGGCAGTTCAGAAGCCTCTTCCGAGCAATGGTCTGCAAACTGTGGGGTTGGTCCTCGCCGAGGCAGCCCAAAGATGTCCAGGTGGGTTGTGTGGGGGGGGGGTGCAAGGCTCTAAAAAAAGGGAACACAGTGACTGCTTTTGATAGGAAACATAAGCAGTATTGGCATTTGATATTTGGAACAGCCTAGCAACATTCATGTTACATACGAGGGATGCGAGGGTCATAATAAGCAGGTTGAAAAACCACTGCTTAAGAGGATGTAGCACAGCTGTCAGGGACTCTGTGTTTGCAAAAGTTCAGATGCCAGAAAGGGGATGCTTTGCACTCCTTCTCCCAGAGATGATATCAGTTGACATTACTGACTCAACAGAAACTCTTCTTGGGTGGTTCTTAGCAGCAGCTGTACTGGGCCTGTGATCTAGGGAGACCTTGCTCACTTAATGCCTGTGCCACCTAATGATGCACTGTGATAAAACACCTGGTGATAGAAAAACAATGGGCCACAACTAGCCTTAATACATCCTTTTTGGTGCATCATGCTCAGATTCTTTCAGGCAAACAGATTGCACACTACTCAACTCGTGACCATGCACTAACCCCAGACCTAAAACCCCCCAATGGCACAAAAAAGGGGGACATTCACTCGTAAACCCTCTAGAGGGACAGTTAAGCCTGAGTTGCACATACTTCGCCAGGACTTGGTCAGATGAAGCTCTCTACATTACACAAGCAGACGCCTCCACTGATGGACAATCCACAGTGCCATTGGGACTGAGCCTTTTCACACTCATCTAACGTTGTAGGAGATCTGCAGCAGATGCTAAACCAAGTGTTGGGCAAGGCAGTGATGGATTGCCCTGGAGAGAAGAAAACACGGTCATGGTGATGTTTAATCGTTTCACCAGTACTATGGAAAACATTAGGAAATTGATTTTCAGCAAAAAAGTAACATTTCAACATGGCCCATAATGGGATCCCTTCAAAGTGCTATGGATCACACTCTATTACTATGCTGTCCTGTTTATAATCATGAATCTTTTCCTACATCTCCACTAGACGGAAACGTCTAAATCAAAACGAAAGGCAAATTAGGAGGAACCACATTCTCCAGTTTGATAGCCAAACTATGGAACGCAATCTCAATGAAAACAAGAACGACAGAAGATCACCTTACCTTCAGAAAACAACTGAAACGCTGGCTATTCAATCCACCGAAACAAGCATAAAACGCCCACCTCCCTCAACTCATACCCGGACCCAAGGCAATCATGGCACAGTACGGGCATGGAACCGAAACTAAAACAACCACAGACTACTAATTACCTCCTGCTGCCAGCTCCTCTCCTGCATACCTCCCACATACCACACACACCCAAAAGGGATAGCCATACTACACACAAAACAAACAAGCCACAAATTCACCACAAGAACAAACTGCCGAAAAACAGAATACAACACAGACACTGGAAGTTACCCCGCTGTACACAACAAGCCTACTACACTCATTCAAAGCACACTCTGGAAGCCGACACACACAGATGCCAATTTCACTTCGTTCTGGAAGCATCAACAGAGAAGCACAACCTCTATCCAATACCTCTTCAATCGCTAACCTACACCACCCACTTTCATACAGAGCCACATGACCACCTTGAGACCATACAAATGGTAGTGGTTCAATGTATACATTAACATACCAAAACATAGCATAACATGTGTCACCAGCCAGTCCCCAAAGCCGGGGTATGCAACCTCTGGCTCACCAGATGTTTTGGACTATAAGTACCATTACACCTCGCAAGAAGAGTCAATGGTGACGGATCATGGTAGTCATAGTACAAAACATTCGTACAGCCTCAGGTTGCAGACCCATTTTCTACGGAAAGCAACGTTTTGGAATGTCACTGTGAAAATGATGGAACATGGTCAAATAAAATGCTGAAATTGCCAAAGCGTGTGTCCAGCAAATTGTTTCAGGTGCACCAAGCAGAGGTCCACAGAAATAAAGGGTAGCCAGAGAGTACATTAGTTCCATTTGTGTCCTAATTAATCCCACCCCTGTTTCACTAGACTTCTAACACATCATACTAGGATTGACAAGTGTATATTTTGAGAATGCTGGCATTGGACAATTGTAAGAGGATTATGTGAGGTTTGTGAAGGTTTCATCCCAATATCCTCCATCTACACAGTAATTTGTGTTTTCTAGAGGTGCATTATTTCTCTCTTCCCACAAACAGTCCTAAAGAAGGATCCCATTCCTCTTACTTCGGAGCAGTTCTGCTAGCAATGGTTTATTTCTGTGCTGCTGGGGATGGCCACCATGCTTGGGCTGAAATGGAGGGTACAGACACATCTGTACTTCTCGTGGATAGTGTATTATTTTGCTGTGCACATGGGGAGTGTACAAAGACAAGCTGCATTCCTACATATACATACACACAAACCCACACGTGCACAACCACACACACACAGACACAAACATGCCAATTGTAGCCAATTGCATGTTTGAAAAGGTGAGTGCCTCGCAGACAAAGAGGATAACCAAATTCATAATTCAGAGGTGGGTCTCATGGGTCAATTCATCTAAAACCTATCTAAAACTGAGAGCCCCCTAAAAAACATGAGTCCAACAAAGCACTGTTCACTGTTCACGTATGCTTGGAAAAACGGACCAAATTAAAGTCTTTGTGTTGTTTCGTCAACATGTTGCATTAGAGATGCTAATCAAGTAATTTAGTAATTGTAGTAGTAGTAGTAATTTCTTCTAACCTTCTCCCCCATTGCCACTGGGGATTCACCAAAAAGCCAAAGATAAATCTTACCAGATTCAAAAGCTAATGTTATAGTGACAACTTACACAAAGCACACCACAATCTAAATATTCCATGATAAGAATGAGAACGCAATACAGCAAAGGAAAGAAACAACAAAACAGGGCACAAAAAAGAGCAAACGAATGAAAGAGTGAAAGGAAGAACCAGCGAAAAAGAGAAAGAAAAAAAGCAACTAAGCGAAAGAAAGCACAAGTGGGTGAAAGAGAAAGAGTTATGCTAGAAAGAAGGAAAAAAGTGCAAAGAGCAGAGGAAAGTCATGATGAAAAGAGTGATAGAAAGGGAGATCAAGCAAAAGAAAGTGTGTCATAGAAAGAGTGAGCTAGCAACAGAAATAATAAGTATTAAAAGGCAAAATAACGAGTGTAGGAGTGATAGAAAAAGTGAAGGAGCAAATGAAAGACTCAAAGAGCAAAATAGAGAGAGTGGAAAACGTGAATAAATAAAAGAAAGAATACAAGAAAGGGTAAACAAGACAAAGGCAAAGAAAAAGCAAAAAGAGTGAGAGAAAGAGAGCAAAAGAAAGAGTAGAAGCTACAGTAAAGAATACAAAGTAAATAAAGAGAGCAAATACAAATCAAAGTGTAAAAACAAGAGCACAACAAGGATCAAATGAAAGCAAAACAAGTGTGAAAAAGGGAAAGGAAGAATGAACAGTGAAAGAAAGAGAAATGAAATGAGAGACAAAAAAGAGTAAAGGAATGCAAAAGAGTGAAAAAATAGAGCAACAGTGCCAATGTGACTGGAGGAAGAGGAAAGGTAAGAAACAAGAAAAATAAATAATGAAAGATAGAGCAGCGTAAAGAGTGAAAGATAAAAGTTCAAAGAAAGGGGGAAGAAACAACCAGAGTGAAACTACTAAAAAAGAGCATAATGGGATAGTGAAAAGTCAAAAGTAGGAGAATGGGCCTCATTCCGAGTTTGCTGGTCCAGAAATAAGGGTGTTGGTTGCAATTTACCAGCACCCCTTTCCGGGCCGGCAAACTACAACTCTGCCTGCCAGGCCATTGCGCCAGGTAGGTCTGACCTGCCCGGTGCAACGGCCCTGGAAAGCAGAGTTGTCACAGAAGCACCGGCGCCGTTAGCAATGGCGCCGGTGCTTCTGAGTCCCTATTCCCATGGAGTCATGTGGGACTCCACGGGAATGGGGACTAACATTTTCCGGCACCTAATTTCCCAATCCGCCGGGACTCCTAATGTCCCGGTGACACTGGGAAGTCAGGCACCAGAATCGGTGTAACGAGGATGGCAGCACCAGCCGGTAGCACTGGCGGATTACCGCCGTCCTTGTAATGAAGTATGAATGAACAAAAAAGTACAAACAGCTCAGTAGATGAGAGCATCGTTTTGTTCTATTCTACAGATGGGAGGGAGAGGGCCTCATTACAGGTTGGAGGTTGTGGGTTTGTCGGGGTGATTTCCCGGGGGTCAGCAGGGCCGTCTGCAGACCTCTGGGGTTGAGGAGGCCCCAACTCCTCCCGCGTCCCAAGGGAGTATGAGGCACACACAAGAGCAAAGAGTTACTGCTGTTTATTGCACAAAACAGGCAGGGACAGGTTCTCGGAGCCTAGGTACGCAAGGAACATCTCAGCGGTTATGGGCTTGCAGGCCCTTTTTCTAGCAGGATGATGCTATTACGTGCGTCACCTGCTAAAACTAGCCCCTAAACCTAACGCTACTCCGGGTTGCTCCCCGAGTGGTAGGGTCAGTATGGATCAGTATAGGAGAGAATTTTAGTGGTGGAGAAGAGGTCAGGTTGTACGCTTGGGTTGTCCCTAAGAATGGCTACATGAGATTTGTTACATGGAGAACGTTAGTGATTGGTTGAATTATGGTGTTGTCGGTGGTTAGCACCTCATATTCTGATTGGTTCATCCATGAGCCCCCAAGCCTGGGACCATCGTCGTTCCCAGATCGCGATGTACCTGGTGTTGGCAACAACATATGACTAATTGTCAGTGGTGGACAATGGACAGGTCTTACTACTGGCTGGTGAGTGTTTTCCCATCGCTGCCGGTGTCCAACTTGTAACTTCGTTGTTGCAGTCCGGATCCCAGAAGTGAGACCCCAGAGCTTCTCTGGACCTTGGAGCTTGGCATCATGTCAGATCGTCCTGGTCACGTGTTAAGAGACCATGGCTGAAGCAGAATTACAGGGATTTGATTTGAATTTCTGCTCCGAGGAGTGTTTAGCAGTGGCAAGTGTAACCTTGGTGCTGAGAGCGCAGCGTGCAGATTGCAACTTCGTGGCTTTGGCTGTGGGGCTCCCGTCAGGGTTTATTCTGCATGATCTGCACCTTGCAGCTCCGTCTGAGCTGCTCTGGGCCTGGGGACTCTGGTTTGTGGCCTACCTTGGCCTAGTTTTATGGGTGGCTGTATACAGTCCATAACACAGGGGTCACGGGCTGCAACTTGGGTCCTTCTACATTGGTCCATCTACGGGGTGACACCTTCAGGGTTTTTAGTAGCAAAAAGCATCTTCAAGCATATACACAAGCTCTTCTTGCGTCTTGCGTTTCTGCATTGCGGTGGTTAGCCTATGTGAAAAATAACAACTATGTATGTGTCTGAGCGGTCCTCTACGTCATAGCAATGAGTATGTTCTTCGTGTGGGTTGGTGTGTGTCTGATCCAGGTGCTTGATGGCACGTGTGTTCTTGTTTGTTGGCTATGTCGTCATGTAATTTCGAACGATGGCGATATTGATGGTTGACGTGTAATCGAGTTGGTCCATATCGTCGGTGTCAGCTCCACCTGAGGTCCCACCACGTGCTTTGGATGATGCGCAGCTGGCCTGGGGGTGCGGGGCATGGCCATGGTGGAGCTTGACGTCCAGGGCAGCAGTCAAAGGGCTAAACTCATCCTGCGGTGGGTGCTTGGGTTGTGACGTCATAGGCCATGGTCTGTACGGGAATCGGGGGAAGGGGTCATCCCATTTTCCATCTTCAGTTTAAATGCAGCAGTATTACTATATACCGCTGCATTACCACACCACCCAACTATAAGTATGTCAGAAAGTTGCTCTTCCAACTTTCCACCCAATTCCGCCAAAACTCCCCACTGAGTCTAATGCAATAAAATAATTGGGGACTAACACCACCTACCGACACTTGCAATCCAGCAGTAATACCATCTGACAATGTGGCAGTAATGGTAATACAGTCTGGTGGTATCTTGTGGTATTTACAGCCCAGATACCACCAAACTCAAAATGAGCCCCATAGTCATGTTTTTCAGAGAGGATGCAGCTTGAAATGTTGTTTCCTTTGAAGTCATTAACAGTATCATAATCCCACTTGCCGGTTTCATGATGATATAAAAACTCCCAAGTGTATTGGACAAAACATCTCCCCGATATAGGTTTAGAAAATAAGAGACATGCGACTCTCCCACTTTATATTAGCAATTGTCTGACTGCTTTTTGAGATGTAGGATCAATTTCCTATACACACGGGAAATCCTGTTTCAAAGGAAACTCAGTGTTGATAATGATTGTAGCCACTGCCATTCAGATATAGAATTTTTGAAGCACATCCTTATTTATTGTCTGCATTCCAACCCACTAGGCAACTAATGTTTTCTAGACTTGTACATGAAGCACCCTCACTTTAGAAGTATGATTTCTGGCATCACATTATTTGTGGGAATAGCACTGCATTTTTGACTGCAGCAGTGACATTTTTAGCTAAGGTGAAATTAATTGATGATTTTTAGATGATGGTGGTATCGTTTAAATATGTATATCCTTTATGATAATGATGTGTGGTCTATTGTGATTTGAATTTTTGTTCAATTTGGTTGTTTGTTTTGTGCTTCATTTTATTGTTTACTTTGATTGCATTCATTGTGTTTTACATTATTTTATCGGTATGTAAATTGTAATATTTTGTATATGGTTTTACTAAACCAATACAATAAAAAAAACTCCCTGTCCTTTAGTCCATTTGCAGCTGTGTTCTGTAGGGTATTTTGTGGAGTTTTGGGGCCTAACGGTATTTTATTACCGCCGAAAAATAACTTAGCAATAATCACTCCTAGTATTCAGATTTGGCCATGTGCAACAATAATAGAGTGGACATGCATTATTTCAGCACCCAGACATGCATATTTGGTATGCGTGGTTGGTATGCGTGGTTGGTGAGCATAATTCCCTTGTTTTATTTGTGGCCCCAATGTCCAGAATCCCTTATCTTTGCTTAGATTTTTCGTGTAATCACTAGAGAGACCTCAGACCTATATTTTAGGAATACCACATTTTCAGTGTTAGTGTTAGTGTGCCACCATGGGCGATCTCACTGACTTATTTACGACAGAGAGCTATATGTGGTAATGTTGTGGTAATTTCCACTACCTTATATACGGTAGGGAACTATGTTCAGAGAGTCCCTCTTCCCGTTGGCTCATGTACCTCCAACGAGCTATGCTACAAACAATCACTCTCAATTGTCCATACTGAATATGGTCATGCACACATCTGTCTTAAAATGACAATTGCAATGTTTAAAAATCTCCCCTCACCATCAGCACTGTATTGGTAAATATAAGACACACCACCCGTCTGCTTTCAAATATTTTTCTGTATTATAAAAGTTGCATTTAAACACGATCTCACTCTTTACAGAAATAAATAAAACAGCACATTAACAGCATTGTCTGTAATACACTAAAAAAAAATGGCGGAGAACAGAACACAATTTGCAACATTAACGTGTGATTAAGGCATCGGAATCCCCTTTCCTACTCTGACTGAACATTCTCGTACACACTCAGCTCCCACACTTATGTAATTACCTTATCTGTTCAGAGTTTTCTTCAGCTGTTCTCTTTCTGAATGTGGCTCCCTTGAAGATTAACCCCAGTGAAAAGGAACGCCTGCCTTCTCAAACCGGGGTCATTGCCTGGAATTCTCAGCTTTTGCAGACAGGAATGCTCCAACCAGGAAAAAATAGGTCCTTCTCCCAGCTCTGCCAAATCTTGACTGCCCTTCTCTCTCCTCAAACTCCCCCCAGCAAAACTCTGATCACTCCCTCTAGCATGATACTTGCTATGACGCTGCTCCAATCAGAATCAATCATGCCATCTCCTCCTTCTCTACACAATGGCTCATTTTTATAGTAATACTTTGTAACCAACTGATTTCCTGTTCTTTCGAGCTCTTTTGCTTCCTGTAATTATGTGGACAGGGCAGCAGAGAAAAAAATGGATGTGCGTTTAAAAGTTCACTTTCAGAATAGGCTTAATTCTGCAGTGGAGACACATTTTTATTAGTGGATTATGTTTCATTAGTCAGGTTAGTTATAAGTAATGTTAGTTATTATTTTCAAATGTGTCTCTCGCACCATAGGCATTTCAGGTGAAAAATAGTGTGCATTTTTGAATGTGCACGTGTGCTTTTAACTGTAAAAATAGATTTGCATCTTATATGTTAAAATCGTTTTTGACTGAATAGCCTGTCTTTCCTTGTTAATCTGGTAACACATATAGCAATGCACCATAGGCATTTGGTGCTGCATCAAAAAAAAATTGCTACCTGTGCAGTAGTGCTGTACTCTGTGCTGTTTGCTACCTCTGCAGTAGTGCTGTACTCTGTGCTGTTTGCTACCTGTGCAGTAGTGCTGTACTCTGTGCTGTTTGCTACCTGTGCAGTAGTGCTGTACTCTGTGCTGTAACACGCCAAATATCCTTACATACCCTCCTTTTGTTTTTAGAATCTGGCTACGATCCAAGCCAATTCCTAAAAACAATTTGTTCTTTTTCTTCTTTTCACAATATAGCAATCCAATAAAATGAATATTCATGTGCATCAATGAAAAAGTTGCAATCAATACAGTATTCATCTGAGTTCATTAGTTTACAAAATGTTCTACATTTGCCTTCTCAGTGGAAGTGGCATTACTCTAAGTTTAGATTTTTCAAGTCAATTAAAAACAATGAAATAAAACAACTAACCAAAACAAATAATTAATATAACAAATTAAAATAAATAATTAAAATAATAAATACGTGGAACTCCATATGTCAGCACTCTTGTCTGTCTCTGATATGTCCCGACCAGCGATGTTATTTGGTTCATTCGAGTACACTTTCATCTTGGCAATCTTAGATCCATAGGAGCCATCTTTTTTAGCATTCTGGTTATCTTGTCTTCACCTCCACCTGGAGGCAGGCATCTTTTGGTCTTCATCCAGGGGACTCCAGGACTCCATCGTCTCCCGTGGCCTCTGATCCCGGAACCTCCGACCAAATAATGTTAATTTTCTAAATCAAATAGAAAATAAACAAATTAAGTACATAGCACAATACTAACTTCACCCTTTTGCCAAAAATAAAACATGCTTGGTAAAAATATTTCGTTTTTTTTTTTTTTTTCTGAAATTAAACACAAGTTAAAAGAAAACAAGCACACATAAACAGCATTCAATATTTAATACATTTTCTCTCTGCACACCAACCATGAGCTTCCATTATATGTGCAATTTTTTATTTATTTATTTATTTATTTTATATTATATATTTTTACATATACTACAGTGTTTATGTGCCATCATAACAATCAACTTTTTAACTCCTTTGTCACTGCCTCCTGATTGTACCCATTTATTTTCTCTTTTTGTGTTCAAGGGACTTTATCTGTTTCTGCATGCTCAAGCTGCCTGATCTCATGTCTGGGATGGCATGGTTTGATTTGATTTACATGGACAAACTGCTCTATTGCTGTTTCACCTTCATTTTTCAAAATTTTATACACTACAGGAGAGACCTTATCTATAATTCGAAATGGCCCCTGCCAGGCAGCTAGAAATTTAGAATTTTTCTGTTTACTTTTTCCAAAATTAAACTTGTATACCTGATCCCCTACACTGTATTCCTTTACTGATGTCTTTTTATCATAATACGATTTTGCACTGTCAGCAGCTCTTTCCAGATTTCTCTGCACAAAAGCAAATGCATGTTGCAAATGCCTCCTCAGTTCATCAATATATTCATGAACTGTGGATGCACTCACAAGGGTTTGCTCATGTGTTCTGTATAGTAGGTGTTGTGGTAACACCATTTTCCTACCTGTTAAGACCTCATGGGGGCTAACACCTGTTGCTTTGGCAGGAGTCAACCTGATTGCCATCAAAACCAATGGTAAACGCAAATCCCAGCTGGAACCTGCTTCTGCCACAAATTTCTTTAAAATATCCACAACAGACCTATTGCTTCTTTCAACTGTACCTGAAGACGCCGCCCGATATGCGATATGTAGTTTCCTTTTCACACCTAGTATTTGCCATACCTTACTCATTAGAGTACTTGTGAAATGACTTCCTCTGTCTGACTCAATTCTTTGTGGCAACCCAAACCTTGAGAACACATGGTTCACCAGCAATGTGGCTGCTGTTTGCGCACTACAATCTGGTGCAGGAATGCATTCAATCCACTTCGACATCAAACATACCACACTCAAAATATAACGGTGTCCCCTGCTCGACCTTTTTAAAGGACCTACATAGTCTATTTGCAAATCTGACCATGGGAGAGTTAGGCCTCTTTTCATCAATGGTGCTCTATGCATTGGTGAAGCAGGTTTAAATTGGGCGCATACTAGACATCCTCTAGTATATAATTCCACATCTTGGGACATATGTGGCCAGTAAGCATAATCTTTTAGTATTTCTAATGTTTTTTGTGAACCTCTATGGCCTGCGGTTATGGCATCATGTGCATGGTGTAGCATTAGTCCTCTGAATGAAAGGGGTACCACCCACTGTATTTGTCCTGTTATGGACTCTCTAATCATGAGTCCATCCTGTAATCTAATTCGTGTTTTGTTTTTTAATAGCACCCTCAACTCTTCTTTTCCCATACAGTCATTTTCTGTTAAAGGATTTTGTTTGGGATCTATCAAATGATTATAATAGATTCCCAAAATTTGATCATTCTTTTGTGCCTCAATCAAATCTTGGTCTGGCGTGTCATGACTCCACTGCACCACCGGTTGATCTACCTCCTTTGGTGCTTTAGAACATGTGACTGCATCAATTTGTATTTCACCTATTAAATAATCAATAGGTAGCAATTCTCCCATCACAGCCCCAATTTTAGCCAGGTGGTCTGCCTTATCATTTCCCTCCTTATCCTCTCCTGGTGTTTTTAAATGCCCACAAATTTTTCTCCAGTATATTGTTAACTCATTCTCTGACACCAATTTGTCTATGGCTTGTATCATTTTTCCATGCTTAAGTGGCTTTTTGTTATATGTAACCATGCCTCTTGCTTTCCAACCAGGCAAATACTCCACAAAGCTATTCCGTGCATAGTCAGAATCAGTCACCAGGACAATTTCACTGAACTTTTTATCAACTGCAGTAGCAATTGTTTTATAAATGGCTGCCAATTCCGCCACCTGACTGCTCCTATCTCCAATCCTCATCCCTATACTGGGGACACCTTCACATTTCAACCAGACATTTCCTATTCCTGCCACTAACTGTTTATTACTGTCATTTTCAATGTGAAAAGCACAACCATCCACATATACAGTTGGCAAATCCTTGCATGTTTTTTCATCAAAAGCTTTGTGTGGTGATTGTTCAAATTCCTGCAAACTAGTTTCTACTTCCATTTCATTTGGTATTTGTTCAGCTGCACAGTCATGTAAGTCAGCTAACCCTTGAGCAATTGGGTTCTTTTTATTTTGTCCATATCTCACTTCTACGGGAAAACCTTGTAATGCCAGCGTCCATGAAGTGATTCTGGATTGCGCTAGATTACCTGATCTAATTCTTTTACTCTCTAAAAATTGCAAAGGTTGATGATTTGTTTCAATAATTACCTTTTCTCCCTGAACAATGGGGCGGAAATGTTGTAGCGCCCACACAGTGGTTAATAGGGCCTTTTCACATTCATTAAATTTCATTTCAACTTGGGAAAATGCCTTACTTGCATATGCAATGGTTTTGTGATTCAAATCGTGTTTTTGTGATAACACTGCTGACATGCAATGTTCAGAAAAACCTATTTCTATAAAGAAATCCCTGTCCTTTATGGGGTATGCTAAACATGGTGCCTTTACAAGACATTCCTTTAATTTAGCCACTGCATCAGACTGCCCTTTTTCCCATTTCCAGGGAGTATTCAGTTTAAGCAGTTTAGTCAATGGTTGAGTGATTTCTGCATAATTTTCAATGAACTTTCTGTTATAGCCTGTCATCCCTAATAAACTTTTTACTCCTTTCACATTTTTAGGATCTTTTAATCTTTGTATGGCCTCTATTTTCTTCTTTTGTGGATTTAGCCCATGTTCAGTCACTTCATGCCCTAGAAAGTTCACTTTTGTCTTGCACCATTGTGCTTTTTGCAAAGATACTTTGGCGCCTGCTTTCTGCAATTGGCCAAGTACATGTCTTATTTCATCAAAATGGCTTTTCAGGCTTTCATTTTTTATCAGGACATCGTCCACATAAACTATTGTTCCTCTTTCCGCTGCATCCGGCATGACCTTTCTCAAAAATATGCCAAATTCACTCCCACTATTGATGTACCCGAACGGAGCTCTAAGCCAGGCATATTGAGTCCTGTCAAATGTAAATGAAAATAAATGTTGTATCTCCTCTGCCAATGGCACGCACCAATATCCAGAGGTGAGATCTAATGTGGTAAATACATTTGAACCATGTACCTGAGCTAGGCCCTGATCAATGAATGGCAGTGGCCATCTAGATATTGGTACTCTTTTATTTAACTCTCTCAAGTCTGCACACAGCCGCCATTGACCATTTGGCTTTAACACACCTAAAATAGGTGTATTGGATGTGCTATGAATGGGCCTGATGATTCCCCGTGATTCCAAATTTTTAATAATCTCTGCCAATGATTCTAAACATGCCAGCGGTAGTCTATACTGGCATACAAACACTGGGTTTCTGCTACACCCTTCTGGTAGTGTGGCCACATGTAAATCAGTTAAACCACAATCATAAGCATCTTTTGCAAATACATCCTTAAACTCCATAAATATCTCCCTCAGATTGTCCCTCTCTTCATTGCTTTCACATGCATCCGCTAAGGAGATCTGCTCTTCTACCATTTTGGAAAATTCTGAAAAATCTTCTGGTAAGGGAATCTCGGCGCTTTCTTCTAACTGTGTGGCTGTGTCTTTTTGTAAAGCTGCCACTTTTAAATATTTTGGCATATCAGCTTCCACTTCAATGGGCTGATTTTCTGTTTCATTTTCATTTAAATTAAATATTATGCAATCCTCCTGATGGCAGCACACTGTCTCATTTGAATCATAAGGATACACAGAATGAATTTTAAATATTCCTTTGGGCTGAGAGTCCAGGTGTTCTGGCAACTCGCCCTTGGCATCTACATATTTTCCAGGAATATTCCCAATCACCATGTTATTTAAATCTGCCGTATAATGTGATTTTTGTATGGCCATTCCTAATGGGGAGTTTTCCTCTAAATGAATATCCTGACAACCTTTATTATTTACCATGATTTTTACAGATCCCTCACCAATGTCTACCAATGGAATGTATTCATAATCCAGGCCTTGCTGTTTTATGGATTCATTCAGGCATACAAATGCATCAGAGCCTTTCATCTGCTGTCCATTTTTGCATTTCAGTGTTATTGCAAACTGTTTTGTAAATGCAGGAATAATAGTATTTTTCCTCATTTGTAATTCGATTGCATAAGGAACCAGTTGTGCACAATGATAAGCCCTTCTTTTGTCTTCAAATTCAGGTGCCGGTCCACCTAGGCGTGACCATATTTTTTGATTAAGGAAATCTAACACCATACACATTCTGTGCATGATGTCATTTCCCATGTAAAATTCATTTTGTGCTCCACTCACTATCCATACATTATGGTAAATTGTTTTCTGCCCAATGCTAATTTTAAGCATGCATCTGCCTGCAATTCGGTTTTCAAAGTCTGGACTGTCCAAGCCAGAAACATATTGGTTTTTAATCCTAAATCTCGGGATTTCTTCCCTTTCCATTATTTTTTGCAACAATTTCTCATTAATGAAACTCCTTTCATGTTCAAGCGCTAAAGTGGCTTTTATTGTTTTAAAATAATCATTTATACCAATATGAACCCATGGTTGCTCATCTTCCATGTGTATTTCTGCCAGAGTGGTAATGTGTTTTTCTGAATCTGTTTTAGGAGCAATATTCTGTTTGCACGTTTTCTCTTTTAGATAAAAACATAATGTGTGCTCATCTATGGCAGTCTGCCAATCTTTCCTTGGGTCCAAGTATATTTGTACAGGTAGTTTTTCATTGTCGCTCTGCATTTTGTCTTGACACATTAATATGACAGTGACACTAGGTATGCAGCTATTCTGGAGATATACCTCCACAGCATCATTTGTTTTGGCAACGGTGTGACATTCATTTATATTGCTGTTTTGTGATTTTAGTTTCTTAGGCCTCAATGTTTTTTTGGTTAAGGACCACAGCACTCCATTCACCCCATCTATGAGAGAAGACAATCTTTTCAGGCAATCTGTCCCCATCAGAAATGGAATTTCACAAATAGATGTGATCAATACCTCTTGTTTCATTCTGTGCTTTCCTATTTTTATGTCAACCTCAGTTACACCTATGATGGGCACCTCCTCCCCATTAAAGTTATGCACTGGGCCTTGATTTTCCTTCACTGTGATCTGACTCTGTGGAGGTCTCCCTTCATTGATACTCTTTACCAGCTCCTTGGACATAATTGTGGCCTGTGCGCCAGTGTCAATCATAGCAAAGGTGTGGCATTTTTCTTCTACAGTGATGGGTGCATAATATCTGTCCTCAACTTCCTCTAATACACATAAGAAATGTGAATTCTTACTGATTTCAGGGCTCACCTTTCTCAGGTCTTTTTCACTTTTGGCTAAGCACATTGGTAAATGGAAAGACATTTTTCCCTCCTTTTTACCCATTTCTGCGCGAGATTTTTTATTCATTTCTCCATGATCAGAGGTTTTTTGGAGTGTGGCCACTGTTCGCCCATCCATCTGGGTAACATCAGAGACCACATTACAATCCTCCAACTGAACATGTGTAACAACATCATTCAGCAATTTGTCATTTTTTAATTCTGTGCATTTGTGATCATTTAGTGTGATACCAGCCCTTTCAGCCTCTTCAAAAATATGTGGCTCAAAGAATTCTTCAGGTGATTGACTTGTACCCTCCTTGTGAGTATTTCCTTTTTCTGTCTGTGTTTGGTCATTGTTTTGCTTGCCCAGGGAAGGAGCTATAGCATCCCCACTTACTCCCTGTTCACTGGTATTCCCCATGCATGAGTCATTTTTCTTAAATCTGTTCCTTTGTTCTTTTGGAATTCCTAATGTTTCTTTTTCATTTGTGCAAATCTTTACTGTTTTATTTAGCTC
This sequence comes from Ambystoma mexicanum, assembly GCF_040938575.1. Lineage (NCBI taxonomy): Eukaryota > Metazoa > Chordata > Amphibia > Caudata > Ambystomatidae > Ambystoma > Ambystoma mexicanum. The sequence continues at coordinate 199,856,958 of NC_090932.1, forward strand.
TAAGTTAAACCGTACCTCTTTTTTAGAAGTATTTGCACTTTCTGTCACAATTTCATTTACTGGTACTTTCATTTTTAATCCATTAGGCATCTCAGAGTCGTTATGCAAAATTATATCAGAGCAATCTGTCATTTTGGCACTGCAGTTATCATGAGTACTTAGTCACTTTTCGGAAGCCCCCCGGTCATTGCTATGGCCATCAGCCCCCTCTTTGGAAGGTTGTTTTTGCGCTGTATAGAGCTTTCCTATTTGCTCAGCTAACATTTTCACTTGGGCCTCAAGGCACTGGAACCTTTCCATCTCTCTAGGATCCTCTTTCTGTGGCCTAGGTCGATATTGGTTGTTTTCCCCCTGATTGGATCTATTCTGATACCTCTCAGGTGATTGATGTCGGTTGGGATGGTTTCTGAACTCTTGATTCATTTGTGGAGGGGAGCGGGTTGCACCCATCCTTTGATTATAGTCCCCTGGTGGGGAATCATTGTACTGGCGTGGACTGTAGTTCACGTTTTGCCTCATGTCCTGTCTCTCAGATTGTGGGTACTGGCCCCTATGTTGATTTCCATTATCAGTAAATCGATCCACATATCGGGGCCTATCCTGATTACCATATATCATGGTGCTGGGATCAAATCTGCTCTGTGTCCCCAATGACTGGTAGGGACCATCATTTCTTTGATCTTGATTTTGTCTCTGGTTATTGTTCATACCTGCCATATCAGGCCGATATCCTACCCGGGGTCTGTCCCCTAAATACCTAGGGCTGATGTAGCTCTCTCTATTACTAGGATCATGTGATTAGAACATTGGTACAGGAAATGGCGATCTTTGTTGATTACCCCTTTGTTCAGGTGTCACATTATTTTTACCTTGGCTTTGAGCAGACTCAAGGGACATTTTGGCTGACCTGATTTCCATTACTGTGGCTGAGGGTTCTTTAGATTTAGGTCTAGTATCTTTCATTTTATCACTTTCTCTACCCTGACAATAGAGTACCTCATATAGTTTTGTGCTTTGATGTACAATCCATTCAAGGGACTTGTCACGGTCAAATTCACGGACCAATTGGGATATGATGTCTTTCTGTAGCCCATAGAAGTATGCAGTTTTAAACTCATTGGAATTTGAGTCAAAAGATACATCAAAGCGAGAAAATGCTCTTTTTAAGTCTTGTAAAAATTGGCGAGGAGATGTATTAGGTCCAGCAGTAATTGTGTACGCGACTTTCTTTGCCTCCTGCAATGACTGAAAAGGAGAAAAATGACGCCTAATTTCTTTTTCAAACTCCAGCCATGTCATATTCTGCTGTTCATTTAATCCCCTTATGATGCTGGCCGTCGGGGCATCTAAAGTTAAATGAAAATATTGTCTGTACTGTTCCTTAGGTATCTGGAGTGCTTTAAAAATGTCATGCACCGCTTCTAAGTGATCCTCAATGCAGCATTCACCTCCCTTTTTAAATGGTTTGATCAGGGCTTTAATGGATTTCATTATTTTTATGGGGCTACTTGTTGCAATGCATGGAATTGCACTATTTTGTGATTCAATCCTGTTTTCAGGTGTATGAGATTGGTGGCTGCCCCCAATGGGAGTATCAAATCCCCCAAGGGCGCTGCAACCAAGTTCAGTCACCGGCCCAGTCACTGGAGAACTAGCTCTTTGGGCAGAGCTAGAATTCACCTCCACTCCATTGAATGTGGTACCCTGCCGCCTCTCCTGGGACCTGGGAATGCACATTTGCTGTTCTAAGTCCTTACACTTTTTAAGGAGTCTGTTGGCTTCATCTTGCAAATAGTTGTTTTCACCATTCATTTTATTAATCACCTCCTGCATGTCGCACATTTGCATTTGGCATTCATTGAACTCTTTATTTCTCTTGTCTCTTTCTTGAATCATTTTAAGCATTTCTTGTTCTGCACTCTGGAGATCACCTTCTTTTTCACAATGTTCTTTTTGTAAAATCTGCATTTCTGAAACAACCTCATCTTTATCCTGCCTAATGTGATCCACTAAGGCTTTTAAGTGTGCCAATTCTTGCTCACTATCTTCAAATTGTTTCTTGCTTTTGGATAACTGAGTATCAAAGTCTCTGCATTTTAATTGCATGTCTTTTTGGCATACATCCAATTCTGCTCTCAACATTTCCTGATTTTTACTTGCCCCCTCTAATTCAGTCTTTAACCTGTTAATTAGCTGAGTATCATTCTCTTGCATTTGCAGGGACTTGTTTAAAATAAACCATATTTTGCCGCATAGCCGTATTAAACAGTCTTTCTCTGCACTTTTATCGGCTGCATTCAATAATCTTGTAAGGCAGACCTGAATTATGCTGCCTTCTGCAAAAATATTGTCTAGTTTTTCTTTCTGCACCTCACCCTGAATGCGGTTACTCCATTCTAACATGCTATTCGACGACCAATTCCCATGTGCAAACAACTTTGCCTCTAAATATTGCACTAGATCTGAGAATGTGGTTTCCCTTTGTGACATTCTGAAATTCGTTTTTAGAGGCACACTGCTATTATAAAATGGGTTCCCTTTAATGTGCAAATGGAAGTGTGAGACACACTTGCCACGCCCAGTAGGTACTCTATGATCACTTTCCCGGCCTGCAACGCACCATAAATATGTAGGGTATTTTGTGGAGTTTTGGGGCCTAACGGTATTTTATTACCGCCGAAAAATAACTTAGCAATAATCACTCCTAGTATTCAGATTTGGCCATGTGCAACAATAATACAGTGGACATGCATTATTTCAGCACCCAGACATGCATATTTGGTATGCGTGGTTGGTATGCGTGGTTGGTGAGCATAATTCCCTTGTTTTATTTGTGGCACCAATGTCCAGAATCCCTTATCTTTGCTTAGATTTTTCGTGTAATCACTAGAGAGACCTCAGACCTACATTTTAGGAATACCACATTTTCAGTGTTAGTGTTAGTGTGCCACCATGGGCGATCTCACTGACTTATTTACGACAGAGAGCTATATGTGGTAATTTTGTGGTAATTTCCACTACCTTATATACGGTAGGGAACTATGTTCAGAGAGTCCCTCTTCCCGTTGGCTCATGTACCTCCAACGAGCTATGCTACAAACAATCACTCTCAATTGTCCATACTGAATATGGTCATGCACACATCTGTCTTAAAATGACAATTGCAATGTTTAAAAATCTCCCCTCACCATCAGCACTGTATTGGTAAATATAAGACACACCACCCGTCTGCTTTCAAATATTTTTCTGTATTATAAAAGTTGCATTTAAACACGATCTCACTCTTTACAGAAATAAATAAAACAGCACATTAACAGCATTGTCTGTAATACACTAAAAAAAAAATGGCGGAGAACAGAACACAATTTGCAACATTAACGTGTGATTAAGGCATCGGAATCCCCTTTCCTACTCTGACTGAACATTCTCGTACACACTCAGCTCCCACACTTATGTAATTACCTTATCTGTTCAGAGTTTTCTTCAGCTGTTCTCTTTCTGAATGTGGCTCCCTTGAAGATTAACCCCAGTGAAAAGGAACGCCTGCCTTCTAAAACCGGGGTCATTGCCTGGAATTCTCAGCTTTTGCAGATAGGAATGCTCCAACCAGGAAAAAATAGGTCCTTCTCCCAGCTCTGCCAAATCTTGACTGCCCTTCTCTCTCCTCAAACTCCCCCCAGCAAAACTCTGATCACTCCCTCTAGCATGATACTTGCTATGACGCTGCTCCAATCAGAATCAATCATGCCATCTCCCCCTTCTCTACACAATGGCTCATTTTTATAGTAATACTTTGTAACCAACTGATTTCCTGTTCTTTCGAGCTCTTTTGCTTCCTGTAATTATGTGGACAGGGCAGCAGAGAAAAAAATGGATGTGCGTTTAAAAGTTCACTTTCAGAATAGGCCTAATTCTGCAGTGGAGACACATTTTTATTAGTGGATTATGTTTCATTAGTCAGGTTAGTTATAAGTAATGTTAGTTATTATTTTCAAATGTGTCTCTCGCACCATAGGCATTTCAGGTGAAAAATAGTGTGCATTTTTGAATGTGCACGTGTGCTTTTAACTGTAAAAATAGATTTGCATCTTATATGTTAAAATCGTTTTTGACTGAATAGCCTGTCTTTCCTTGTTAATCTGGTAACACATATAGCAATGCACCATAGGCATTTGGTGCTGCATCAAAAAAAAATTGCTACCTGTGCAGTAGTGCTGTACTCTGTGCTTTTTGCTACCTGTGCAGTAGTGCTGTACTCTGTGCTGTTTGCTACCTGTGCAGTAGTGCTGTACTCTGTGCTGTTTGCTACCTGTGCAGTAGTGCTGTACTCTGTGCTGTAACACGCCAAATATCCTTACAGTTCACAGTGAACACCCATGTATATTTTTGCGTGTATTGATGTTCCCTAAGAAAGCACTGATGGCTATTGTGTATAAAAGAAAATGCATTACATTGGTGGTTCCCTTTATGCGGTTGCCTCAATCATGAGACATGCATCAATCTGTAAGTTTCAATCTTTGGCAGGCCATCTAAGCCCTTCATCCTCAGGTCGATACATTGAGAGCCATTACATTGGGTAATAAAACAGCTGTTATTATAGCACATAGAAGTAGAAGAATCTTGTATGAAAAGCTATATTACCTATAATTTGTATTATCATTTTTACGCTTGGGCCCCGGGTTAAGACCTGGTAGTCCATACTGCCACACCGAAAAAATGTATCAATCTTTTTAAGAGTAAAACAGGTTTTAGAGAATGGGGTCATTCCATTTGACCCTTGGCTTGTGGGGTAGCTGATATAAGTACATAACTGCTAAGGGATGAAGACAACCCTGGATCTAGGGAAGAAGAGAAATGTATGTAAATGTACCGAGCCTATGGCATGGGAACAATGGGAACACCAATGGAGCATTCTACTCATTGTCAGCCCACAATCGAACATTTTCTTGTCAGCAAATATAGGATATCACAGGGCATCGTTCAAACACAAGGGTGAAAGGTGTACTGTGAACTCCTTACTGTTAAATGGGAAATCATATTGTACCTCCTTTCTCGTATATATTGGCCTAAGCCCAGTCGGTCTGCGAAGAAAACCACGTTGTAAAGTTCCGATTTTAGATCGACTTCGCCGCCATTTTAGGTTCATCCACCATTTTGATTTCTGTTGAAATGTAACTCTGTATTCTAAAATGGTGGACTGTGTTTCCAATGTGTAACCGAGCTGTCCTGAACCTTGCACCATAGTTAATGTTTAGACTGTCCGTTGGCCGAATGTTTAGGCTGAGTAAAGAGACCTTGTCCCATGCCTGACTTGTGGTCTTAGTGCTGTCCGCACCAATAAGTCTGATCCGCGAACATACATCGAAACAATGTAATACAAATATCGAACGTGGACACTGGCTGAACTGCATTGTGAGGGACATGTGCTAAGGTTTACTGCTAAATCTGGGAATACACTGTTGCCATTGTGACTTATTTGTATGTAAACTAAATGTAATCTGTGTGCATATTGTCGTATAAGCCATAAGTGAACTAAGCACGAACTCTAGACCATGGATTATTAACTTGCAGAGGGGCTGGACTTTATTACCGAAAATGTATAAAATGCACGAATGTCTAGATGACCAGTACCTCTCACTTCTGACAGTGAAGGGCTGGTATTATCTGTGATGTAATGAGGGCCAGATAACTATCTGTTTTGTTCTTTGTAAACTGTACAGTAATAGAATAAAGATCTGTGAATCTTTATAAGCCCGTGCTTGGCATATTTCCTTTTGTGGTACTCAGCCTCGATATTTCCTTGCTTTTACAGATGGCGCCCGAATAGGGACCCTCAAGATTGATGCCATCTCGTTGAAGGTTGATGCAGCTTTTGGACCGGGAGCAGATGGTGAAAAAGGGGGCCCCTTTCTTGGATGAGAAGCAATACCTCAACAGTACTGCATGACCCGATCCCTGGACGGTGAGCCTGAGGTCCGAGACGGCATCTTAACGAGGGTCCATATATCGAGGCGGGCAGTTTTGCCGAAATCACCAACCACGTGGGTCCTTTGTGTCCTTAGAAATCCGATCGGACCTCCTTAGTACCTTGATCAGGTGAGTAGTGTCCCGATTCTTAAGTATCCTGATTATTTGTTTTGCCGTATTGCACTTGCAAGTACAATTATTGACCAGGTAACACCAGTAATCTGATATGCCTGGGAAAATGCCTGCCTGCTTCAGGGCGTTATTCCACAGTGACAGACAATCTTTGGAATTTGGCCGACCGGCGCCAATGGATGAGTCGCCGGCGTGTACTATGTACTGTAAGCACGGCATTGATAGTATAGTGTTCAATGATATTTGGCACAGACAAAATAGACATGCTTCTGAACTTCAGTGGCCAATCAATGGTACTTTTGAAATTCCTCACATAGAATATTTAGAGTCCATATTATTAAAGAAAAAGGCTAGACCTGCAGCATTTGATGTATTATGGAATTGGAAGAAAGAAGCTATGCAGCAACTTAAAAGTAGGGAAAAACCTGCGCGCCGTCATATGACCAATGCTGAAAAAGCATTGTTATATGATCAAACAATCTGAGTCAGTTAGGAGTATGGATAGGGCTTTTTCACTTGGTATCCAGAAAATGTATCTGTCTAAAGACGTTCATGTATCTGATGAGCTGATTGATAAACTTCTAAATGAACGAAGGCCTGGTGCCACTGTGCCACCTCTGTATTTTCCTATTCCTGCTGTTTTACCTCTTCCTGCTGTTACTCCTCCTCCCGTAGTTCTTCCTGCTCCTCCTATCGTTCCTCTTAATGTTCCTCTTCTTCCGGCTGTTGTTACTCCTCCTATCATTGCTCCTCCACTTGCTCCTCCGCCTTTGCCTGCTGTTACTGGTTTGGTAGATTTGCCTACTACACCAGTAATAGCACCTTTGTTACCGAATGTAAAAGATTTGTCTACTCTTTCTCTTCCAAGTGGTTTTGTACCGCTTGTAGTTGATAAGGGAGCGGGATCAAAGATTGTAACTCGTAATACTGTGTCGCAAGAGAGAAAGCGTGAATTGACAGCATGGGCTAGACACTGCATGGAGAAGGGTGAACAAGCTGATGTTTTTGCCACACTCTCTAACTTAGACAATGTTCCTGTGAAAAACGTTTTTATTGAGGGGTTGGGAATTCATTTACGTATAATGTGGAACAGATTAGATGATATAGATCTCCCACAAGGGTTGAGGGATCTGAATGTTTTAGCATATTCAAGAGATACTGTAGAGAAAGTACATGAGCACGTCGAGAGGGTTTTTGAGTATAGAGGGAGTTGAAATGGTTACGGAACGAAGAAATTGATGGTGATAGTTTGGAGGCCATGTTTGTACAAAAATGGTTCCTGCCTTGTTGTAAGTCAATGAATGAGGAAACAAGAATTTGCACAAAAGATGCAATTAGGTGGATTTCAGACATGTCGATATCTCCCATAGAAGTATATAACACTTATAGTCAGTATACGCCAGAAATGCAGAGGAAAGTGATACAGGTAATGGTGGAATACCTGCAGGATGAATGTATAAAAAGAAAGATTTGTTGTCCCGCAGAATTATTGAATATCTACAAGATAGCTTTTTCGTCTAACACTCCTTCAGCTGCTTTAGCGCTCGACTTAGCTCTGTTGCTCAGTAAACGTTCGGAGTTTCCTATCTCTCAGTTGCCTATGAGAGAGGTTCCTCCGACATTTGTCCCAGAAGTTGAGATTCCAGCTAATCCTGCAACAGGTACTGCTGCTCAGGATATTCCTGCACATTATGTGTCGCAGTTCGTTCACGTCCCTTTCTCGAGACAGGAAGTGAACACCATTATACAATCCATTCCCGATATTAGGAAGAATCCGACAGGGTTCTACAAAGAGATAGAATCTGTCTTGCAGTCATCTGTATTTACCTTGAGCGATATTGATTTGTTATTTCCCGTGCTCCTACCTGTTGATTTGTGGAAACAAATTAGGACTGTAGACGATGCAGCAGGGATGGAGACACATGGGTAAATATAGTTCGATTAGATAGAGAAAGGCCAGCTGGCAAGAGACCGCCACAGGTAATACTGACTTTGCCTGACACGATAGTCACGAAACTAAACGCCATAATTATTGAAAGAAGGATTATCTGGGACAAACTTACTGCTTGTGTCCAAGGGAAGTCTGAGGGTGCTACCGAATTCTTTAATCGGTTCAAACAAGTGTTTTCGGATTCTAGTGGACAAGATTTAAGTCTGGGAAACGATTATTCGTAGACAAGTTTGTGCGTGGATTGTTGCCTGACATCCAGTAGCAAATTATGTCTTCGAGAGCGCTTGGCAAGCTAAGTCTCAGTCTGAAGTGTTGCATATGGCTCAGTACTATGAGAACCGAGTCAATAACAAAAAAGAAAGAATTGAAAAGAGAAAGGGAGACCTGAAAACAAAAGTTCTATTACAGAAAATTGTTGGAGGCCCTAGAGGGGGTACTTCACAATTTAGGGGACAGTATGCTCCACAGGGAAATGTGCAGTTGAGTCCTGTAAACGTGAACCAGTGTGCTTATTGCAGACAAGAGGGTCATTGGCGTGCACAATGCCCGATCCTCCAGCAGAGGTCGAATAACGTATTTGGTAACATGGGTAGATGATCCAGAGGCCACCCTGGGGCAGGTGGTCCTGGTAGAAGTCAGTTTTCTCAAGATTCGCAACCTTTTTCACAGGATAATCAGGCATTGAGTGTGGATAATAGAAATCCTTTTTATCATCATTCTGCCGCTTACCTCTCTGAAGAACTTCCTTTTGACGACATTCTGTTTCGTTAGGATTGCCCGAAGCAGGGTTTGGAACCGACGCCTATTCCCGTTAATCAGAAAGTTCCCTACGTTGAGATGGTAGTGGGAAATAGGAAACATCTATTCTTGATAGATACAGGGGCACCGAAGTGTTCCATTGACCATTCACGGGTTCCAAACATTCCACTGTCAGGGCAAATGTTTCTGTAGGGTTTTTTGGTACGCCAGTAGTCTGTCCGGTTTCTTCGCCGGTACCGATTACATTGGGTCCATTCACAGACCACTGTCTATTTCTTCTGACTACAAACTGTGGAGAAAATTTGTTGGGGTTGAATCTGTTGAAAGAATTAAATGCAGTAATTCATTGTTCTTCGGAAGGAGTGCGTTTGACGATTTCACCACAGCAACATTCTGTCTCTCAGTTCCTGACCAGACCTTTGCCGCCGGAATTTAGTGATGTTCCGGAGTGTTTGTGGGCAATTGATGATAATGATGTCAGTGTTTTACAAATTGAGCCTGTTAAGATCGTTTTGAAACATGGAGTAAAGTTGCCACGTATTCCCCAGTATAAGATTTTGGTCGATGGTGAGCGAGCTTTGAAATGCATAGTCTCCGATTTTGTACATCGTGGGGTAATTGAGGAAATTGCAGGTAGTTTGTGCAACAGTCCGATTTTCCCCGTGTTCAAAAAAGGCAATAATGCAATTCCTTTTCGTTTCATTATTGATTTACGTGCCATCAATAAGATTGTTGCTCCACAATTTCCTGCTGTGCCTGATGTGACGACACTATTAACCATGATTCCGGCTTCTGCTACTCACTTTAGTGTTGTGGATCTTAAGAACGCTTTCTTTAGCATCCCTATGCACAAGGATAGCAGATATCTGCTCGCGTTCACCTTAGGGGGACGCTCATTTACCCTCACCCGTGCGCCGCAAAGGCACACGGAAAGTCCCAGCATCTATAGTAGGGCTTTGAAAGAGCAGCTTGATACACTAGAGTTGCCTACCACTTGTACACTGCTTCAATATGTAGACGATCTACTTTTAGCTGCTGACTCAGAAAGTGCCTGTAAGGAGGGCACCATGTTGTTGCTTATACACCTAGCAAAACATGGACACAAAGCTTCACTCAAAAAGTTTCAGTATTGTCGACAGGAGGTCACCTATTTAGGCTATCTCCTGTCAAAGGAGGGAAGAAGGTTGACGCCTGAACGGATAAAAAACATTTCTAGCATGTCTGTCCCAAATACACAGAAGGAAGTCAAAGCCTTGATAGGAATGGCTTCTTACTGTAGGCAGTGAATCCCGAACTTCTCGTTAACGATTAAACCAATGTTGGCTTTGACGAAGAAGGGCATTTCTTCGCCATTGCCGTGGAACTTGGAACACAAGCAAGCGTTTGATCTGCTCAAGACTGCACTGTGTTTGGCACCAGTTTTGGGCACACCAAATTATGAAAAGGCCTTTGTGTTGTATGTGTATGAACGTGATGGATGTGCTTTGGCTGTATTAACGCAGGAACATGGAGGGAAGAATAGGTTGTGCGGCTACTTTTCTTCCACCCTTGATCCTGTTGCATGCGCTTTGCCAAGATGTTTGAGAGCTGTCGCTGCTGCTGCTGCATCTGTAAAACAGAGTGAGGGTATGGTCCTAGGCCATGCTTTAAACCTGATGGTACCTCACTCTGTAGATGTTCTATTGAATAGAACACAAACGCAACACCTCACCTCCGCACGATTAACGAGATACAAATTGATCTTGTTTGCTCCTCACATTAAAATACAGAGGTGTTGCGTTCTGAATCCGGCTGAACTTTTACCTTTCCCGCACGGTATTGCTTGCAGTGACGAAGCATCACATGACTGCCTTTACACCACAGAGCAAGAGACAAAAGGCAGAATCGATCTGAAAGATACTCCTTTGAACAATCCACAAGGGGAGCTGTTTTGTGATGGCTCCTGTTTCAAACTTCCGGATGGTACATCCACGGCTGCTTATGCAATCACCACATTGAGTACGATTGTGGAAATCAAAAGAATGACGCATAACTCCACGCAGGCCACAGAGATTATAGCATTAACTCAAGCTTGTGAACTTTCCGAAGGGCTTAGAGTAAATATATATACTGATAGTCAGTACGCTTTTGGGGTGGTTCACAACTTCGGTAGACTTTGGGCAGAACGAGGTTTCTTGACCTCCCATGGAACTAAAATCCAGTATGGCTCCCTGGTAGTAAGGTTACTGTCAGCGCTTGCACTCCCCACTCAGTTAGCAATCATGAAATACGCAGCACATCACAAGATCATAATGTGGGAAAAGGGAACGCTTTCGCTGACCAGATAGCCAAACAGACTGCCACTGATCTCTATTCAGAAATGTATACTTCAAGGGAAGCCACAAATGTCTGTAATTTGGATGAGGGTATCGAATATGTGAAACGAATTCAAGCTGATGCCACTTTAGAGGAATCTAAACAATGGGCTGAGGGTTTGGCAAGATAGGATGATGACGGGTGATGGGTGGACAAGTTAGAAGGGAAATGGTTGTTGCCAGACGCATACATTACAATGATGGTCGCTATGGCTCATGGCCCCACCCACATCTGTGCACAGAAGGTTTCCAAAATGTTACAAAATGTCTGGGTGAATGATAAAATCTTCAAAGTAGCTGAACGTTTTGTCCAGAGTTGTATGATTTGTTTGCAGCACAATATGGGAAAGGGCACATCGACTCCTAGGGGTAGTTTTGGTCCACCTTCTGTCCCCTTTGAGGTCATTCACTTTGATTTCATTGAAATGGAGCGTTGTAATAACTACAAGTATGTACTAGTTGTAATATGCACCTTTAGTAAATGGGTTGAAGCCTTTCCTGTTAAAGATGCCACAGCAATAACAACAGCGAAAAACTTGCTGAAGGAATATTTTCTTAGGTTTGGTTTGCCAAGAGTCATCTGGTCGGATAATGGTCCACATTTTATCAATGCTGTAGTTCTGCAGATATGCGCGGGATCACAGATCGATAAACGGTTCCATTCGGTTAGACATGCTCAAAGTGCTGGCTTAGTAGAGAGACACAATGGCATCATCAAGAACAAGCTTGCTAAGACGTGTGACGGCACCAAACTGAAATGGCCAGACGCCTTACCGATTGTGTTGTTATCAATGAGAACGAACCCACAGACTAAGACTGGGGTCTCCTCATTTGAGGTGGTTATGGGTAGGTCAGCTAACATTTGGAATCTCCCTAAGCCCCGATCTTTGCGTGATATTGAACATGTACTTCTTTCCGACTACTGTGACCAGTTAACTAAAAATCTGTATTTGATTTATCAACAGGTGCGAGAAGCCCTCCCCGTAAGGTACGAGGGCCCAGCTGGGTCTTAGTCAAATCATTTGAACGAGCATCCTGCCTCACACCGCATTGGCGGGGCCCGCATCAAGTTCTCTTGGTCACACAGACAGCAGTACGAGTGTCAGGGTGAAAGCATTGGATCCACGTGTCGCATGTCAAGAGGATTCCCTTCCCTTTGCCACACGATACAGAAGACACAGATACCCTTACCTGCGCTGCACCCGACGACCACGTAGCATCGAGTAGCATTGAGAGTGCTTTGGAGTCTCTCCGTGAGCCCGTGGGGCCTGGGTTAACAGCTGCTTTATCTCCACACTATCCCACAGATCCTGTTGCACCATTGTCAGTATCCGTTACAAATCCACCACTTCCATAGGGAAGCAATGACACATTGTTCGCAGATCACGCAGTGCTGGGAGCCACAAGGTATGATCTGCGCCCAGGAGATTGACTTACTGCACGGTTCGGCTGTGCATCAGGAAAAATCATCAGAGGGCTTGTCTTTTTGGCCCGTTCTTTTGCACGTAAGGGAATTATGTTGGCTAGGGTTTGGGAAGGACTGAGAAAACGCACGATCAGGAGATCGCCAGCAAACAAATTTTGGGGTGTTTTCGTTTGAAGAAACAATGCCTGCAACCGCTCCCACTCGTACGGAACAAATAAGAGACTGTGTGACCGACCGTAGTAATGAACAATCAAATGCATGGGCTCGAAAATTGTTGTCTTGTGATTATGTTAACTGGCTTCACAATATTAATTGCCTTAGGATTTTGGTATTTGGAAGAAGTACATCTGCTTGAAATTCCCACTGAAAATGTACCTACTGTTTATATACCTTTTGTGCATCTACACACTCTATCTCCTAGAGACTCTCAGCACAGACAGAGTTACCACAACAACACTGTATTACTCATCATGAATGCCACACATGCCATTTTTAACAAGTCTAATTGTTGGGTCTGCTCGCATTTACCGCAACACGGAGATAAGGGGCTGGGCTGGTACATTCATGCTTTACCTCTGACTACTGCATGCTATGCTTCCTTAAGGGCACTATTCTTTGGCCGATGGAACGATAGCATCTCGGGGAACTTTGATGGGACGAATTTGAATAATTTTGAAAAACGAGTTCTAACGCCCTTGGGATGCTCACTCTTTGTGAATAGGAGAAAGCTTAATGTTGCTTCTATTAGGCCTTCTGATAGACTGTCTTGTCCTTTTCAGTCTTTGATCTCTTTCAAAATGGCTCCTATAGGCAATAGGGATGCCATGCCACCTTGCTATACTGTTAACCACAGCCCCGATTCAGTTCCTTTCTGCATACAGAGGAATGGTACTCAGTCAATGGGTGATTTCAAGGGCTGCGCCAACGTTGCAAACTTGACCAGTGAGGACAGACCTTTGTATGTAGGCGAACCTGTCTACTTTGTTTGCGGTAATGAAGCTTTCCCATGGTTACCTAGGGATTGGCAGGGAACCTGTTATCTAGGAATTCTGTTACCCGGGGTATTCAGAGCAAGCACCATGGAAATCTCTAAGGCTTGTCCAAGGCGGGACGAGAATGGTGATACTTCAGCACAAGGTCTGGGTGACATAGCTAAATCCTTTGTACCTTTTTGGGGCAAGTATTGAATTTCGAAGACATCAGAAGACTAGCGAGAGTACTGGAGAGGACCATCAACCGGACCACTGACATACTCTATAACATGACTTTAGAACAAAAAGCGATAAGATTAGTGGCAATTCAGAACCGGACGGCGTTAGACATCATCCTGGCTGAGCGTGGTGGGGTATGTAAATTAGTGGGGTCCGCTTGTTGCGTTTTCGTGCCAGATTCCTCCCCGACTATCTTTAAGGCAATACAAAATCTGCATGTCCTTAGTTCAGCAGTGCATGTTCCTTAGAGAAACTGGGATCTTAGCGCTTGGTTCTGGGACTTCTTACGATCTTGGGGATGGAAGCTACTTTCAGTCTTGCTGATCATTTTGAGTATTCTGTTGTTTTTCTGTTGATGTATACAGTGTCTTCCTGGAAAATCTTCGGTGTTAGGAGGATGTTGTGCACAGGCGATGGGAACATTAGGACACAAGGTACGCGCCCCTGAGAAAATGACCAGCGAATTTGTGTTAAAGGAAATATCTGTTTCTGACCTCATGGCGATCGATATATCTGATAGTGATTCAGGGTGTATGGACATTGAGACGTGGATTTACTTGTAAAGTGACTAGAAGTAGTTTAGCGCTTGGCTTACGCCAAAAGGAGGGTTTGTTAAACGGGAAATTATATCGTGCCTCCTTTCTCGTATATATTGGCCTAAACCCAGTCGCTCTGCGAAGAAAACCGCGTTGCAAAGTTCCGATTTTAGATCGACTTCGCCGCCATTTTAGGTTCATCTGCCATTTTGATTTCTGTTCAAATGTAACTCTGTATTCTAAAATGGTGGACTGTGAATCCAATGTGTAACCGAGCTGTCCTGAACCTTGCACCATAGTTAAAGTTTAAACTGTCCGTTGGCCGAATGTTTAGGCTGAGTAAAGAGACCTTGTCCCATGCCTGACTTGTGGTCTTAGGGCTGTCCGCACCAATAAGTCTGATCCACAAACATACATCGAAACAATGTAATACAAATATCGAACGTGGACACTGGCTGAACAACATTGTGAGGGACATGTGCTAAGGCTTACTGCTAAATCTGGGGATACACTGTTGCCATTGTGACTTATTTGTATGTAAACTAAATGTTATCTGTGTGCATATTGTCGTATAAGCCATAAATTAACTCGCCGCGAACTCTAGACCATGGATTATTAACTTGCAGAGGGGCTGGACATTATTATCGAAAATGTATAAAATGCACGAATGTCTAGATGTCCAGTACCTCTCACTTCTCACACTGAAGGGCTGTTATTCGCTGTGATGTACTGAGGGCCAGATAGCTATCTGTTTTGTTCTTTGTAAACTGCGCAGTAATAGAATAACGATCTGTGAATCTTTATAAGCCCGTGTTTGGTGTATTTCCTTTCGTTGCACTCAGCCTCGACATTTCCTTGCTTTTACACTACCTCATCACTTATTTTATCCAAAATAGAGACAGTTAAACAAATACATATTTAAGTGTGTAATCACAAATGTGGAGGAAACCATACTGTCAGTATACATGTCATACTAAATACTAAAATTGTAAATGGTGGAATAATGTTTCCAAAAGTCCATCTATAAAGGGAGGAATCAGACCAAGAGATTTTCTAACCAAAACATTCACACAAATACTTCCCCCCTCTTCTGCCAAATGGGATTCATCACTACAGTGTCCAGAGTTCCAAAACTCCAACAAAAATCCAACAAAATACCAAACAGCAATAAACTAAATCCTAAAGCAACACAAACACAAAAGTCCTCCAGTGTTCAAATAAAGGTAGTTTACACTAGTCTCGCAAAGGGTCATCTCCTTTCCTCCTGTGATACCTGTGAGTCAGGTGGATTTCTCCTCCTGCTGTCTCCTTGCCCTCTGAATACCCCTCTGCCATGGTTGTACCGCTCTTGGGGCCAACAGTTGTTTTGGAGGTCTGCCAGATGTTTCGCTTCTAGGTCTCTCTCCCTGTCTTCAATTATTGGTCATGCTTGTGAGGACGTCTCACTGGTGCTGATGGGGTTTGAAGGACAAGTTCCACCCTGTTCCTAGCTTCCCACTTCTTTCTTCTATGCTGCCTCCCAGACATGGCTTTCTTTCCTTTCCTTTTCCTAGTCTCTCCTTCATGCGTCCGGCATAGTGTCACTGTCTCAAACTTCCTCTGCCTACTGCACTCTCCCCTTTACCAATGTTGTCTAGGGAACCTCCCTATTCTTGTCTAGATCCTTCTCACCTGTTTCCTGGGGGTGTGCTGATATCCCCCTCTCAATATGCTCCACTTTCTGCTCACTCTCACCACAATATTTCTCAATTTCCTGGTTCTTTACTTTCACAGGCTTCACAATGGGCCCCTAATGGAAGTTGTTACCTTCCTCTGCAGGCAATGGCCCTCATTACAATTATGGTTGTCCGGAAATAAGGGGGCCTGTTGCGACGTACCGGCACCCTTTCTAGACTGCCATACTACAACAATGCCAGTAGGGGCCACGGATCCCCCAGCAGGCCTTACCTGCCAGGTTTTCCGGCCACCACAGGCATGGTGGTCACTGAAGCACCAGCATCATTGGCAACAATGCTGGTTCTTCAGCAACCCTATTTCCCAGTGGGAATGGCTGATTTTCCATTAACGCCGCTGCTTGTGATATCCCAGTGGCACAGGGATATCAGGCGGCAGTAAGGGTGTTACAGGGTTGCCAGTAACACGCCGCCTACCAGCGGGTTTTATCAGCAACCCGTAATGAGCCCCAATATTTATGTCTTTTCTTGTATGATCAAACCTCTGTCTCTGACTGGTCACTCTTTCTAGAATTTTCCCATGAAATCCTGTTCTGCCCCATCACCTTCAACTTCACTCTGTCTTAATTTATGTTCTCTTCACCATTTTCTCTTTCTGGTGTACTCTTATTTTATTAAATGTCTCCTTTTCCTCCTTCCCAGACTGGAATCCCTGCTGTACCTCCCTAAGGGAGCACTCATCTCACTGTCCTCCCTGACAATCTATTCCACTTTTTTTCTATATGATTAAGGTCTTTCTTTGGTTCTGCTTTCTCTCTAATTGCCAATACGGTACCCCTGGTCATTCCCTCTAACCTACTATCTTTCTCACTCTGCTCATATACAATCTCTTCTTCTCACTCTATGCACTTCAAAATGTCCTTCTGTTCCCTGTATGTTTATGTCCCACAAATTGTGCCCTTTGTTTCCCAAACAGCCTCTGCCTCTCGCTTTATTCACTCCTGGTTCACTGTTTCTTGTACTTCCCACATGATACCCTTGATATTCCCTTTAGAATGTATCCTTCTCTTTCAAGCACTCTCCTTCTACTAAGCCCACTCCTTCTGTACCACCTCTTCTCCCTAGATCTTGCTTCTTACCAGGGCTTACACCCTGCTGTACTTTGGGAAAGCTCTTTCAAGTGAACCCACTGTTGTCCAGGCTTTCCGGGGGCTGCTGCTCTTCACTGACCAGCTCTACACAGATCTGCCAATTTACCTCCTAGTTTCCTGACCTGGAGTTTCCGATGATCTTCTTCCCTCCAAGCGCTTCCAGACATGAACTTTTGCAAACCAAGCCTTCTTACTTGGGGTCTTCCAGAAGCTCCTTTTCCCAAGAATGACAAGGGCTGACAGTGCTGGCTCTCTTTAAACTGATGCCTGTTTCTCCTTATGTGTGCTTCATGGTTATAGTCTGCACATGTTCGATTAGGTTTATGCTGTTGCATGATTGGGCCATGTGCTCCTGATTAGGTGGCCCCTTAATGTTTTCTGTATCCCAGTAGAGGGAGAAACGCATTCAATATATCTGTGCAGGTCACACAGGCTTTCATATTGATTTTCTCTGGCAAGACTGCCCAGCAACATAAAGTAACAAACTCATTGTTTGTGTTTCTGTAATGTTTTGGGTTTCGTTTTGGTGGTTTGAAGGGGAACTGTCTTTCTTCTATGCCCAGAGGCTGAAACTGAATGGAGGTGGTTTGTGTCCCTCTAACACAATGGGACTATCTTTAACGGATGTTTTCTGGTCCCTGGACCACTACGGCTCCAGAGTGGGACCATTTGACATGCCTCTGCCATCAGAAAAGCTGCCTCATCACGCTTCCTGAAGCAGTGTGTGTGTGTGTAGTTGGAGTTCCAAACTGTGGAGGAGCTGAGGGATTTTGCGGGTGAAAATAAAAGGTTATATGTATGTACATGTGCATAAGAGGCGCTGGGTGTGTGTGTGCTTCTTTGTGTGTGTGTGTGTGTGTAGGTAAAAGTGTGAATGTTCGCAGGTGTGAATGTGTGTGCTGCAAATGCCTTGTGAATGTATCTGAATGTGTCCACGTACAGACTGAGGCAGGCATACCGCTGATTGGTGGGTCCTGGGGGCAGAGGCAGTTCACTAGGTCCCAAACTGAAACCCAAATATTTGTAATGTTTTTACTGGTATTTAGGGCAAAGCCAACAGGGTGGGTATTCCTACATTGGGATATGGGCCTAATTGGCAAAGATTTTTTGGACATGTTTTCTTAAAGTGGCACAATATTTAGCTGGCTTTATGGCTGCAGTCAACAGGATTAATAGTCTTATGTAGGGTTATTGGCCCAAATTGGTGCAGCAAGTATGGAAATATTTTCTTACAATAGCCTGCTATTTTGCTGTCATTACAGACAAAGCCAACAAGAAGAGTGTTCTTACATGTGAATGTTGGCCTACACTGGTGCAGCCATTATGAGCATGTTTTCTCACAGTGACATGGGGTTTCTTTTGACATTGTTGGCAATGCCAACACAATTAATGTTATTATGTGGAGATTTTGAGCTACATTATTGCATCCAGCATAGACATGTTATTTTACAGTGCCATATAATATTTACTGCAAATATTGACAAGTTAGTACAGTGATTGTTCTTAAGTGAGGATACTTGCCTTTATTGGTGTAACCAGTATGGACATATTTTCTTCTGGTGACATTTCAGTTTTGCTGTCCTTATGAAGATGATGAGTCTTTGTATATGGGTATACTATCCTACATTGGCATAGCCAGACTGGAGATGTTTTCTTTCAGTGGCGTTGGTATTATGGGCAAAGCCAACATGATGAGTGTTCTGATGTGGGGATAGTGGGCAATGTTGGCACAGACAGCATGGGCATGTTTTCTTACAGTATCAATACAGGCATTTTGAGCAAAGCAAACATGATTGTGTTCTTATGTAGGGATACTGCCATGTATTGTTGCAACTGACATGGACAGGTTTGGGCACAACCAGTGTGAACATGTTTGTAAGCTAGCCGAAAAACATGCATATAATGCATCAGAGGAATGCATTGGAAAATGGTCCTGTGCACTGTTAATGACCTGCCATCAATTAGACTTCATTATTTGTTTTCTTTCTAAAAAAAATGGGGCATCCCCTAAATGTTTTATTGCCAGAGTGCTTCTGCTTGAAGTACAGATAAATATAAACAGAACTGATCATGCGGGTATCAAGCTATCCTTCATTCTTGTGAGAAGACCTATTGGCCACCCAATGTGTAATAAATGCTGCACAATGCCTCAACTTTCGTTTCTAATACAAAAATGTATTTTATGTCTAATCAAAAACACATTAAATGCACACATAAAGTATACATACCGAATTCCAAGACATCAAAATAAGTATCACAACATGTACAGTGGAACAAAAGAGTGTTCACATACATGTAACTTTCAGCAGAAGATATTGTTTAGCGTGCAGGCTACTGAGGGTATCAGTTCTCCCTGCTTGTTAAAGTGCATAAGTGCAAAGTGGGTTTAATACTGTGAAAGTGCTGTATATGCAATCAACATTGTTTAGATGTTTTTCCATATCGATCTATGTTGGTATGGGAACCCAACCGCACACATTTATGAACTGCCAATACATTCTTTCATTGGTGTACATGAATGGCAACGTTACATCAGGTGTTCTTTATCAGTTCTCACAATAGTTCATGTTTTCATTCATTGCCCAGTGGCTAAGTTCTAATACTTTTTCTTTCCGCACTTAATAGGATGTTTTAATACGGAATGTTCGGTCAGCACAGGGTGTTTGGCTCCTTTAGTGAGGTTCCACCCATCATTGGAGTCCTTCTTCAACACATTTCTGTTGAGCCTTCATCAGGGAATACAATGGATTTAAACACACAGCAATCAAATTGCTCGACTACACCTCATTGTTTCTTTTGAATTCTGTAAAATAATAAAAATAAAGCACTAATGAGTGAGGTCTGATTTCTCTATATAGATATGTGTCCAACAAATCTACTCCACCAGACTAGGCCAATGACCTGATTCCTGGTTTACACACAGGAAGATGCATGTTTCTTTTCTTGCTATTGCTTTGATCTTTCAAAGGTATTCAAGGTGATTCCGTAATCCAAATTTAATTATATTGTGGCTCCTGTAATGGTGACATGTTCATTTAATATTTCTAATAATGTTCATTGCTTACACTAACAATGTTTCCCTTCATTTCACTGTAAGTGATTACATTTTTAGAATTTTTAGAAATGACTTACCTTCTTTCTCTGGTCAGCCTGTTCACAACTGGCCAGAATACAGAAATTCTGCACTGGTGCAAGTGCAAAGTTTGCACGATATTAGCAGTAGGGCAAAGTTTGCCCTATTTTAAAATACACTGGGACACATTAAAAAACCATTGCAACTCGGCAAGTGCAGATTGGCATATTAAATGCACCACGGCAAAAATTGCCCCAGTGCAAAAAAGATTCATTTTCACAACCTTTTTTTTACCAGGGAAAAGTTTGCCCTAGTGCTAATACAGAATGGTATTAGCACTAGGGCAAACTTTGTCCTGATCAAATCATGCATCAGAAATATATCTTTTTAGCAATAGGGCAATTTTAATCCTGGTGCTTTTAATATGCCAAACTGCACTTGTCGAGGTGCAATGTTTTTTTAATGTGTCCCACTGTTTTCAACAATAGGGTTAACCTTGCCCTAGTGCTAATACCGTGCAAACTTTGCACTTGCACAGGGGCAAAGTTTATGTAATCTGGCCCCTGGTGTTTAATGCTTGTCTTATTGGCCTTCTGTCCATGGGCCCTATTATAAAAGGTTGGTATCAGTGCACTGTGCACCATCAACCAAGCCCTTCTTGTTAATTAAAAAGAGGGGGATAGGCTTCCTTGTTATATACTAGCTGTTCACATGATAGATGATTTCATACTCATCTGATGTGCTCTCATATCAGTAGTGACTTGCACGTTATGCTAATGAGCTGCCGTTGTATCTACAGCCATCCGGTTCTCTAGCTTGGCTCGTGCTTGTGAAGATCCAAAAATGAGGAAATCTATTTTAGCCCCATTAAGACAAAGTCCACTTTGAATTGACTCATAGATTTGGCTGATGGTCTCAATGTCTTTATCATAGTTCCCACTCAGCTCAATAATATGACAGGTTATTTATAATGCACTTAATACCCAGAGGTTTCTAAGTGCGGACCCGAGTATCAAACCTGTGTTGCCCATGTCGTCTTGCTGCCAAGGCAAGCACGTTGCCGCTGAGCTATCCTCCCGAGACTACGCTGAGTGTCATCGGGGTACATAGTTAGTCACACTCTCAGATTATCCAAAAGATCACCAAGGGGTCAGCAAAACATATTAAATACGGCCAGAGAAAGACAAACAACCAGTGGTACTCCACAATTAATCAACTTGGGCTTAGAACAGGCATTACCCCAAACTATTCTCGTCTTCCTGTTCTCAAGGAAAGATCTGCTCCAATCAATTGTTCTTCCAGAGCACCTTCCTTGATATGAAAACCTTATAAGTAATTTCTCATGCTCCACGAGATCAAAGTCTGCTGATAGGTCCAGCAAGATCAGCAGCCCTGATTTACTCGTGTCCAGGGTATTTAGCATTTCGTCCTGCAGATCTAACAAGGCATTTTTCTGTGACATGGAATGATCTGAAACCTGACTGTCTGGATCTCATTATTTTCAAAATGCTCCTGTAGCTGCATGCTGGCTAGTTTATCAATTATTTTCAGCAAAAAAGGAACATTTGTTATAGGTCTGAAATTTCTAAACACTTAATGATCTTTTCCAGGTTTCTTTTTCAAAGGGGTGACTATCACCTTCTTTTAGAAGATCTGGAACTTAGTTGTCCGTAAACATGGCGTTAGCAAAACAGACCAAAAATTGAATACATATTTCAGTATATTCCAGAAGGATTTTCTTTTTTTAAATGTATTTATTTATTTACAAGATTACACATATAAATAAAGAAAGTCAATTTATCAAAACAATACAAAACAGTGAAGCATATGCAGAACATTATACAATCATAACCAGCAAGAAACTAGTAAATATTCAGAAAATCGTTCCAAACTTTCCCATGAAATCTCAACTTCCCTTGTCTCTTAAAAACCACCTTTTCCATGGACGCAAGGGCAGACATCCCCTCAATCCAATCATCAAGAACTGGTGGAATTTGCGACTTCCAGCCCCTCAACACCAGCTTCTTGGCCAGACCAGCACCACGGAGCAAATACTTTTTCCGTGACACAGAGAGATCCTCCAGTATTTCTCCTCCTCCCAAAATCATTGTCATAAAATCCAATTCAACATCCAGATTCAAAACATGCAAACAGACACAACAAACATCATGCCAAAATCCCCCTACACGCACACATTCCCACAGCAGACGTTCCAAACATTTCCTTGTCCATTTCCACAACACCAACAATCATCTGAATCCACCATCCCTCTCTTAAACATTCGCTCCGGGCTCCAACACACACGATTGAGGATCTTCAGCTGTCTCAACCATTCCCCCAAATCAATAGAACACAATTTAACATTTGTACACACATTCTGCTAAATCACACCCCAACCTCCTTCCCCAATCTTCTCTCAAGTCAGAATTCTCCCTATATGCAGACACAATACACTTATATATCCTGCTAGCAATTGAACAACCACCTGGCTCCCTTTCTTTAAGAAAGAGATCGACCATTGCACTCCCTTGCTCCGCCACATCACCTATGCATCTTTTCAATTTTCTGAAATCATCAGATCTGAAATTGTCAATGTGAAACTTCGCTCTCAACTCACGCTCTCCAATCCACTCTCCATCCACAAGGACATCATCAATCCAGACAACTCTGCCCAGAAACCAATCCGGCCAGAATGAAGACTTACCCCCAACAGAAATCAACGGGTTCAACCAAATGGATGCATGAGTGGTTTTTGAAGTAACTGATCCCGGCAATTCATGTACATGTCTCCACGTCTCTCTCAGAAAAACTGTCAAAGGCGATTTCTTACACAATTTGTTTGTTGCCGTGAGAATTGCCCTTGGAGGAAGTGGGCCCAACATACGCGCCTCAGCAATTACCCATTTATCAGACAGATCCATCAAAAAGGGTACAATAAAATGACTTGAAAAAGCTAAATGATACGCCCTGAAGTTCGGTACACCTAGGCCCCCTTTTTCCACTGGTAACTGAAGTTTCCATAACTTTAGCCGGGGTGGCTTATTATCCCATAGAAAGGACTGCAACAAACCATCAATTTTCTTCCAATAATGTTGGCCAATTTTCACCGGAAACATACCTAGAATGTAATTAATTTTTGTGGCTGCATTAATCTTTAGAGCATTCACCTTGCCCCAAAGGGACAGATGAAGCAAGGACCACATCAATATGCACATTTTCAAATCACTACATACTTCACTCATGTTCACCAAAACCATCTCATCCACCAGCGGGGTCAACCATATACCCAGATATTTCAATTTCCTTTCACACCACTGAAACCCAAGTCCAGTAATCAAATTCTTATCACAGTATCCTGAAACCGGCATCACCTCAGATTTAGACCAATTGACTTTAAATCCTGCCACAGCATGAAATCTATCTAAAACATCCAGCAAAGCCGGAATGGACACTGTTAAATTCCATAATAACAATAGCAGATCATCCGCATAACACCACAACTTTTGATCGGCACCATGAAAACGTAGACCCTGTATTCCCACGTCACACCTCAAGGCAATCGCCAATGGTTCCATGGCCAAAACAAATATCAGTGGGGATAAAGGACATCCCTGTCTCGTACCCCTCTGTAGAACAAAAGAGTCTGACAATTGCCCATTAGTTCTGACAGCGGCTGTCGGACAAGCATAAAGCAAGGTAATCCATGAGATAAATTCCTCTCCCAAATTCATAGCACGCAATACTGAAAAAAGATAGTTCCAATCAACACGATCAAACGCTTTCTCCGCATCTAAAGAAAACACTGCCACATCATCCTCCATATCCTGTGCAGGTGTCATCAACAACAGTAAGTTCCTAATATTACTAGATGTTCTCCGGCCGAGAACGAAGCCTGACTGATCAGTGTGCACCAACTTCACAAGAAGAGTCTGCAAACGCAGGGCCAATAGTTTCGCCAGAATCTTATTATCTGTATTAATCAAACTGATCGGACGATAGTTCGAAGTCAAGCAACCATCCTTATCCTTTTTAAGAAAAAACGAAAAAACAATATAATGGCATGACTAGTAGAAGCAGGAAGCAAACCCCCCACTCTAGACTCCATGAGCACATCTCGCAGAAGTTCCACCGCTGAATCAGGCAAGATTTTATAAAATTCAGCAAGCAGGCCATCCGGACCAGGAGACTTGCCCGAGTTCAGTTTCCCAATCGCAGATTTCATTTCATCCACAGTCATAGCCTCTCCCAGCATGGCTTTCTCCAAATCACTCACTCTACGTATCTCCAACCCTTCCAAAAATGACTCATTTAATCCATTGACACCCAACTCATTCTGATACAGCCTCATATAATATTCCTTAAATGTCTCATTAATCCGTTTTGGATCACAAGTCACCTGACCATTCTCTCTTTTAATAGAAGTGATAGATCTTTCTGATTGCTGCTGTCTTAATCTATAGGCAAGCCAGCGATCACATTTTTCACCATATTCAAAATAAGAACATTTCAATTTGAACAAATCCTTTTCAGACCTCGTTTTCAAAGTCTCATTCAACTCCCTCTGCAGCTCCCTAAGTGTTCTCCTTTTCTCCAGATTTACAGAATCATTTATCAAATCCTTTGAAAGCTGCTTAATACGTTGTTCCAAACCCAAACTTTTTTTCTCCAAACATTTCCTCTTACTACTGGACAAACCCAGGATCAAGCCCCGCATCGTACATTTAAATGCCTCCCAGACTGTCCCAACACCAATTCCATCTGTCCTATTTTCCACAACAAAGTGATCAGCCTCAGATCTGATTTTTTCCACAATCGTCTCATCCTGAAGAATTGAGTTGTTCATTTTCCAACAAAAAGACCTGGAAGTATCAAACTGCAAACCCATATTCATAAACACAGGTGCATGGTCAGTAACAGCAATACAACCAATCTCACAGCTAGCCAGATTCGAGGTTGCTGAACCAGCCGTGAGAAACATATCTATACGAGAATGTGAACCATGAGAATTAGAGTAAAACGTATATTCACTCAAATCGGAATGATGTAATCTCCAACAGTCTTCCAAGGCAAAGTCAGAGATAAGGGAGCGAAAAGAACAAAATGTCGGGTCTCTCCTCTGTGCAGTACAGGATCCGCAACGATCTTTGGCAATATCCATAACCAAATTAAGATCTCCCCCCAGGATAATATTCTGGCAACCGAAATCCTGAAACATTTGAGCAACTGTTCCAAAAAATGAACCATCATCCACTGATGGAGCATAAATATTACAGAGAACAATTTGAATCCCCTGAACATCTACCAAGAGTGCAATGACTCTACCCTCACCATCTGAGCAAGAATTCAAGACTTTAATCGGAGAATGTGTGCGTATCAGAATAGCAACCCCTCTGCTCCTGGAAAAAAAGCACGAGACAAAAGACTCTCCAATCCACCGTTTGCGTAGCATATTAACATCACCCATCAACAAGTGGGTTTCTTGAGGAAAATAAACATCATTGTGCATATCACGCAAGCAGTTAAAAATCGTTTGCTGCTTGAGCGGATTATTATGACCATTTATATTCCAAGAGGAAACAGACAACTGGCCACCCCCCCCCCCCAGATGACATTGCAAAAGGAATAAGAAGACAATACCAAACCAGATCAAAAATTCTGTACTTACCAAAACCAAAAACCCACCCCCAACCCCATCCACCGAAGTATGAATCCAACGTCAACAAGAACAGACAAACCCCAAGCTACCCCCGATACCCCTCCCAATCACATATAGAACTTCCCCAACCAGAAAACACCAAAAAAAAGGCTTTGATCAAAACTGTAAGTAAGTAACATAGGCATATGACGGCTCTATTCAATCCGAAACAAGTTCATAGCATCCTGAAAATAAAAGTGCCATTCCCTCCACATATGTAAGAATACAAGTGAAAAACAGTGACAGAGAAAGCAAAAGTCAGTGCATAGTAGGATATCTCTGCCACTATCCATGCCCAGCCACAATATCATCTGCATGTTGAGCATAACCGAAATACACTAAGTTCAAGTGGCCCCTTTTTTGCATCATCACTCCAGCTCTGCGCTTTCATCATGCAAAACCCCCCTTCACAGAACCAGAATGAAAACATCACAAAAGAAAAGCACCACATGTCTGAATTCCTTAGGCATGTGCACACATACACAATGAAGTCCCATTCCTTCACTCCTTCACGGGCATAGATTCTGGATGAGGAGCATTAGAGATGGAATTTCCTAGAGTCTCTTCTCCGTGACTCCAGCAACTCCACATCTGTGCTTATACAAAGGTTTTGCAACCAATCCCAAACAGCTGTGTGATGCTGACTTCAATGTTATGATACCAGAGTTACAACTAAGCATGCACACGGAGGCTCCGAGTGAACAGCGAAGGCACTGTAAACAACAATGCATCAACAGCTGGTCCGAGGCTGCCCGCCCCTTTAGTCAGTCTTGAAATCCACGATAGAGGCAGCATCAGCCAACCGGGGGTCAGTCATAGTAATGACCCGGCGGGCGGCGCGATCCAAGTCAGCCTAACCTCCATATGTGATCCGCTCCGGAAGAGCCATGGAAGGAGGGGACACCCGGCCGTAGCGCCCCCTCTCAGGCGTATCAGCCATATCGTATCACAAACACATGATGTGATGAGACGTAGCGTCACATGTCAACAACCAAGGAAGGTCCTTTCCTTCCAAATGCTGCATCGAGGAAGGAATTCAAAGAAGAATATTGTTCCAGCATCGATCACAACTAAATTTTAAACGCATAACTGAAACTTGAACTCGACGCCATTTTTTTGTATTAAACTCAATTTAAAAAAAAATATTATTTGTTTAAAAAGAAATATTATGAAAAAGATGGGAAGGCTAACATACACAAATGCTACATCAATCAGCAATTGTATTAGCTTTATCCCGCATTGCTTCAAGCCAAGAGAAAGCCTCCTTTGGATCTGAAGTAATCCTCTCTCCATCTGATAATGTCAGAGTCATGGAGTTATATCTGTTCAAAAAGGCTTTCACCTTCAGGGATTTTGCCAAATCTTTAACAACCTTAAAGCTCTTCCTAGCCGCCATGACTTCTTTCGGGTAATCTGGAAACACAAAAATAGGCTTCCCCTTGTAGAAGGTAGGCCCCTTAGACCGGGCAGCATGCAGTAAACCTTCCTTCTTCCTGGCCAAAACAAACACCACCATGATGTGCCTAGGTCTAGAGCCTGGTTGTTTACCAATCCTGTAAATGTGATCAATATCCTCCCCCTCAATTGAAATTAAACCAAAACATTCTTTAAAAATCCCAATAATCACTGAAATCAAATTTTCAACTCCAGGATCTTCTTCTACTCCAACCAGTCTGACATTTCTCTCCCGCAGTTTGAAGTCCATCTCCAATTTCTGGTCCTTCTCATCATGGAGGTCCTTTTTTAAAAATGTTATAGGCCCTATAACTGCCAGCCATCTCTGAGGTCATAGAGTGTGATTTTCTTTCCAATTCCTCCACTCTGCCATCCAGATGATACACCTTAGAGTTCAGTTCTGCCAAGGTAGTCTTCCCTTCCACCATATCCAAAGACACCTGCTTCAGAAGCTTATAGATGTCCTAACTACTTGGATTATCTTCTTCCATCTCCAGTAGTTGTTTCTGTTTTTTAGAATTTGGGTTTTCTTGTTCTTGAATCTTCTTTTTTGAATTCATTATCAAAATTGAAATAGCTTCAGGGAGGGGATAAGGAGCTGCAAGTTCAAGCTGCTGTCACCTTGGCCAACATTCCGGAATCCTTCCAGAAGGATTTTAGAGGGAATGACATCCCCAAGTCAAGAAGTAGGATGCATTTTCGTGAGGACTTTTGCCATAAGATCTTTTGAAATTAATGTAAAAGCGAAAGAGGTTATATTGGGGTATGTTATGTTATGTTACTTTGCATTTATATAGCACCTTATGTACCATTCGTATGATCTCAAGGCACTGGTAGGTTGAACGCCCTCAGGAACCGTAGTTCAAGTCAGTAGAGAGAGAAAGAGAGAGTCATAAGGTGCGTGTGAGCACTGGATATGTGTGCAGCCGGTGTTCCACTTGTCTGATAACTGCTTCTTAGCGGTAGGTGGTGGTTGGGAGATCAGGAGTATGTGTTTGTTCTGTCAGGGTGTTACCCAGACTGATTCTGGCTGCATTAGGCCTGAGGAGAACGCCTAGGCTGGTGGGTGTGCAGCCAGCTGTGTTTAGTTAGGATGATGGGGACCATGTGGCAGGTGTTGGTATGAGAAAAGCTATACCGAATCTGTCATAGTGTCGCTGTGTTCTAGTTGAGTGGTGGTGTATAGAAGAGAGTAAGCGTGGTGTTGTGGTATGGTGGTTTTCAGTAGGTGTTTGAGATCGAGCGCCCATCTGAACCATTTATTCAATCTGTTTTATTCACTCAGTCTGTTCAATCGGCTTTGTCTGTTCACACATTTCGCCTGGTTCTTTATTTGGTTTTTTAGTCATTCCATTCATTCTATCATCCGATCATTCATCTACATAAGCTGTTCAGCCATCTCCATCTGTTCTATCCATCCGTTTCACCATCTCGATTTGATCGTTCCATTCTATCCACTCCATCTGTTCCATCTATTGCATCCATTCCATTCAGTCCATCCGTTCCATCCAGTCCATCCAGTCCATCCGTTCCATCCGCCTCATCCATTTCATCGACTCCATCAGTTCCATCTTTTCCATCCACTCCATCTGTTCCACACACTCCATCCGTTTAATCCACTCCATCCATTCCATAGACTCCATTAGTTCCATCCACTCTAACCGCTGCATGCCCTCCATAGGCTCTATGTACTCGTCGTTTTCATGCACTTTAACTGTTTCCTGCATTCCATCTGTTCCATGATCTCCCTCCATTTTATGCACTCCATCAGTTCTATCCGTAGCATCTACTCCCTCCATTCTATCCGCTCCATCTGTTCTATCCACTCCATTTGTTCCTATCATTCCATGCGCTCTATCCATTCTATGCCCTCTATCCATTCCATGCACTCCATCTGTTCCATGCCATCCATCTGTTCCATGCACTCCATCTGTTCCATGCACTCCATCCATCTGTTCCATGCACTCCATCTGTTCCGTGCACTCCATCCGTTCCATGGACTCCATCCATTCCATGGACTTCATCTGTTCTATGTACTCGTCTCTTCCATGCACTCCATCTGATTCATGTACTCGGTCTGATTCCTGCACTCCATCTGTTCCGTACACTCCATCTGTTCCATACACTCCATCTGTTCCATCCGTTGAAATCGTTCCGTTTGTTCCATTCATTCCCACTATTCAGTCAGTTCGATTCCTCAATGCTTTCCATCACTCGATCCGTTTCACCACTTCAAACATTGCGTCTACTCCATCCGTTGAGTCCGTGCCATTCATTGTGATTACTCCATGCATTCCCTGCACTCAAACCGTTCCATGCACTCAAACCATTCCATGCACTCAAAACATTCCATGCACTCAAACCCTTCCATGCACTCCATCTGTTCCATGCACTCCAACCGTTCCATGCACTCCAACCGTTCCATGCACTCCAACTATTCTTGCACAATGTCCATTCCATGCCCTTTATCTGTTCCATGCATTCCATCTGTTGCATGTACACCCTCAGTTCTGTGCACTCTATCTGTTCAATCAGTTCCATGCATTCCTTCTGATCCATGCACTTCATCCGATCCATGTATTCCATCCGTTCCACCTACTTAATCCGTTCCACCCTCTTCATCCGTTCCAACCACTTCATAGGTTCCACCCACTTCATCCTTTCCACACACTTCATGCTTTCCACACACTTTGTCCTTTCCACACGCCTCGTCCTTTCCACACGCTTCGTCCCTTGTACCTTCCACATGCTTCGTCCCTTCCCCATGCTTCATCCGCTCCGCGCATGCTTCATCTGCTCCGTGCACTCTTTAACCGCTCTGCGCACCCTTCATCCGCTCCACGCACTCTTCATCCACTTCGCACACTCTTCATCCGCTCCGCACACTCTTCATCCTTCCACACACTTTATCCTTCCACACGCTTCATCTTTTCCACACGCGTCATCTTTTCCACACACTTCATCCCCTCCATGCACTTCATCCGCTCCACGAACTTCATCCACTCCGCGCACTTCATCCGCTCCACGCACGTCATCCTTTCCACACACTTTATCTTTTCCACGCACATCATTCTTTCCATGCACTTCATACTTTCTATGCACTTCATTCTTTCCATGCACTTCATCCTTTCCACACACTTCATCCTTTCCACGCACTTCATTCTTTCCACGCACTTCATTCTTTCCACACACTTCATCCTTTCCACAGACTTCATCCTTTCCACACACTTCATCCTTTCCAAATACGTCATCCTTTCCACATACGTCATCCTTTCACACACGTCATCTGCTCCACACATTTCATCCGCTCCACACGCTTTAACTGCGCCACACGCTTTAACCGTTCCACAGGCTTTAACCACTCCAAACACTTTATCCGCTCCACACAACTTTAACCATTCCACACAACTTTATCCGTTCCACACAACTTTATCCACTCCACACACTTCATCCGCTCCACACTCTTCATCTGCTCCACATTCTACATCTGGTCCCCACTCTTCATCCGCTCCATATGCTTCATCCGCTCCATGCTCTTCATCCGCTCCATGTTCTTCATCCGCTCCACACTCTTCATCCACTCCACATACTTCATCTGCTCTACGCTTTTCATCTGCTCCACACTCTTCATCCGTTCCACCCACTTTATCCGTTCCACCCACATCATTTGTCGCACGCACTCCATCCGTCCCATGCACTCCATCCGTCCCATGCACTATATCCATCTCAAGTACTTGATTCATCTATTCCATTTGTTCAGTTCATTCCGTGCCATCTATCCATTCCATGCACTCTTTCTATTCCGTGCACTCACATCCGTATCATGTACTCATTCTTTCCATCCTCTCGTCCACTTTATTCCTATCGTCCATTTTGTTCCTCTCATCCATTTCATTTATTTCATCCTTTCCTTAATTTCAACCACTTCACTGCTTTCATACAATTTATTCCTTTCATCCACTTCACTACTTTCATCCACTTCACTCGTTCTATTCAGTTTATCCGTTTTAATTTACATTAGGGGATATTAGTTTTTGATTTCTCGCTTGGATCATGATGCCAGATTGTTATTTATGATATAGCAGCTTTGGGCTAAGGTCATTGAATTGCTGTTATCCAGTTTGAGTTAAGAGTCGATTTTAGGGCAAAAGCCATGTTTTCAGTAATTTACGGAAAGACATGTGGTCCTCGGTGAGTCGGATGTGGGGTGGAAGTGCGTTCCACAGAGTGGGGGCCAGGGCTGAGAATGATGATCCACCTAACCTGACTGATTTGGTTTTTGCTATGACCAGGAGGCCGGCAGAGCTTGATCTTAGAGTATGTGTAGGATGATAGGGTTTAGTTTGTCTTGAAGATATTGAGGTCTGGTTTTATGCATTGCTCGGTGAGAGATACATAAGGTTTTGAAGGTCACCCTTCGGGAAACCGGAAGCCAGTGCAGAGTTTTGAGGGCTGGGGAGATGTGATCTCTTGGTCCAAATGCTAGTAGCAGTTTGGCTGCGGCTCTTTGTAGTTTAGTCAGTTGGTACGCGTGGACTCCGAGGTAGAGGGGGTTAGCATAGTCCAGTCTTGACATAACAATTGATTGGACCGCAGAGTGTCTGTTGGGAAAGGAAAGGTATGGAACAATGCACCTAAGAGTTTTGAGGTGGTAGTGGCAGGACTTAGAGACGTTGTTGACTTGGAGCGAGAGAGTCAGGTCTGAGTCAAGGGTGCATCCAAGGTTTTTTTTACTGAATTAGAGTGTGTCGGTGAATTGGCCATGGCAGATGGCCAGGGTAGCGGGTGCGGAAAAAGTTTGGTGTTGCCACATACCATGATTTCAGTTTTGGAGGGGTTTAGCAAGAGGTGGTTTGTGGTCATCCAGTGATCTATGTCGAGGAGGCAGGAAGCGAGGTTGGGTTTGCAGTTGGCTTTTGAATTCAGGAATTTTAGGATCAGTTGTGTGTCATCGGCATAGTTGTATCACAGGATATTGTGTGAGCGGATTATTTGTGGGAGGGTCGCCATATAGAGTTTAAACAGGACGGCTGATAGGCATGCTGCTTGTGGAACTCCAGTGTTGACTGGTCGGGCATGCGAAGCATAGGCGGAGAGTAGGGTTTTTTGGTTCCTATTATTGAGGAAGGATGCTATCCATTTGGGAGCGTTTTACATGGATTCCCATGGAGTGGAGACGGTCAAGGAGGATTGAGTGGTTGATTGTGTCGAAGACGGTGGATAGGTCAAGATGGATTAGTGCGCCACATCCCGCAGAATCTGCAGTGTTTTTAAGGTCATTCCAGATTGAGGTTAGGGTGGTTTCAGTTCCATGTCAGGCTCTGAAACCCGATTGAGCGGGGTCTAGGAGATTGTTGGCTTCCACAAAGGCGTTTAGTTGGGAGTAGGCGGTTCGGTCAATGAATTTGGCAAGGAACCTGGTGTTTGATATGGGGCGGTAGTTTTTGGCCTTGAGAGGGTCGAGGGAAGTTTTTTTTAGAAGAGGCTTGACATGAACAGTTTTGAACGCGTCAGGAAAATTTCTGAGGAGAGGGAGTTGTTTATGATGGTTCTTGCGTGTTCTCCTGCGCAGGTAGATGTGAACATTTCTTTGAGGGTTGTGGCTGGGCAGGGGTCCGGCGGGGAGCTGGAAGGTTTGCAGGCAGAGAGAAGTTTGAGAAATTGGTCAGTTGATATTGGACTGAAGGAGTCGAAAGACGGTTGGGTAGCGGTCGCAGGCCGTGGGCTGGCGGGTGGGGTGGGTGGATTGCGTGGTGGGTGTAAGAGAGGTAGTTTGTTGGTTAGAGAGTTTGTTCTTTTGAGAGGTGTGGTGTAAAAGTGGAGAGAGAGTGAGGGGGTGGGAAGGGTGGTGGTACATGATGGTTTGGTGAATTCGGCGATGATTTAGTGAAGTTCTTTGCTGGGGTTTTTACAGTTTAGGATTCGGGAGTTGTAATGGGCTTTTTTAGCTTTCCGGATTTCTGCCTTGTGCTCGTGATGGTGACGGGCCAAGGTCGATCTGCTCAGGGCTGTTTTGTCTTTCTGCCATTTGAGTTCTAGGGATTTATATAGTTGTTTAGTGGTCTTCAGTTCTGGTATGAGCCATCTAGGAAAAAGGCCATGGCGAGCTGATGGTTTGCAAGGGGGGGTGAGCGGTATAAGCGAGGTGGTGAGCCATGAGTCAAAGGTGTTGGAGGTTAGGTGTTCATTGGGTGGGTGGTAAGGGGAGGAGATTGAAGAAGTGCATCGTCTAGGTCCGGAAGGATTTTTAGTTTCTTCCAGCATTTGCGTAGATTCTGAGGTTCTGGTTCGGGTAAGGGGATCGGGTTGGGTGAGCGAATGGCGAAAGAAACAATGAATTGATCAGACCAGATGATAGGGGTGGGGGGTTTAGATGTATCAGGTTGTGGGAGCTGAAGATGGCATCAAGTGTGTGTCCTTTATAGTGATTTGGTCCTGTAGTATAATTTATTGTGTTTTGGAGTACAGCTCCAATGAATGTGATAACATTATTGCCAGCAATAATGTGGCACATATGGCCAGCCCTATGTTGTTAGCATAATATATGGGTATGCAAATGGAGACAGGCTGCAGGTTTAAAAGTACACCAGAATATTTTTTTTGTTCTCTTTTTCTCTTACTTGAAATGCCTCATTCACAGGAGACTACATTAGCTGTCTAATTGACTGACTTAATTAACAAATACTAATACTAGTACTAACTCAATAACATTATAATGTAATCTCTATGTGGAAAAGAGGCAGAAAGACATGCTCTGAGATTCATTTTAAACGTGCATTTGGATTTTTTTTCTCTCTCTGTTCACTGAGTTTGCAGGAAGCAAAATCTGCACGCCGGTGTCTGCAGTGATTCCACGGAAGCATAGGGGGATGAGACAGAGGTTTGCTGGAAGAGTCTGACAGAAAAAAGTTCATTTTGCTTTTTGCTGTGCTGCTGACATGGACCATCAGAGTTGGGCTATGAAGAGCTATTCCTAGTCAAACTTAGCACTGGCTTGAGAACTGCAGATGAACTGCATGTTCTCGCTGTGCACTTCAAACTTCAAGATTACGAGGACAACCCTGGGCCCATTCCTCGGAGGCGAGCGAAGGGAGGTTGCATGTGGGAGAGCTACAGATAGCTGGTAATTATCCAAGTGAATTGAGGTTGTGTGTTGTACGAATGTCCTTCTATAAATATCAGGCAGTGAGAGTAGCAATAGGGAATCCCCTGTGTTTAATTGCCACACAATAATGTTGCAAAGGGAATATTGTTCTATCGCTGTCATTTTTACTTCTTATTGTTACAAATAATGTGGAGTGAATTTCATTTTACTGCTGCAATTGTTTTCTCTTCTGTTTGTTAGATAAGGTGGCAGCAAGAAGGGTAAGGTATTATTTTGAAATGCAACTGTTTATAATACAAATGTTATGGACACGAACCATGTAGAGTGTTTTTACTTTTGTCTTTTCTTGGTGCATTTAGGATAATATTTCGGGAGAGGGGGAAGATTTTTTTTAGGTAATACATGTGTCATGTAATACATGTGTCATGCAGATGGAATAATAGCACTAGCAATTATAAATAGCTGTGTTCATGTTTCCACTCAGTGTGTGGTCTCTGAGTGGAATTTAATACAATAGACATTGCTGAGTGTACATGAACCAGCAAAGAGGCCTTTGGAAACATAGTTCACTAATGTATATAAATTAGTGATAATACCACAGGTTATTGAGAATGCAATATGTGAAGCTGTGGTGTTTCTGAATGTAAGTCCGAGGCCTCTATGGGTCACAAGAACAGTCTAATAAAAAGAAGAGATTTGTGTATATTGGGGCCACAAATAAAACAGAAAAATTATGCTCACCAAAATACCACCAGCAATAATGTATACCACTTACTGATCCCATATAATGTAATAAAGAATGGTCACTGAAAGGAAACAAGGCCAAACCCAATCTAAATGCAAGGAGTAGTCATCGCCAAATTACCATTATTTTTGACGGTAAGAAAATACTGCCAGACCCCAAATCTACACAAAATAACCAACATATTTATGGTGCGTTGCAGGCCGGGAAAGTGATCATAGAGCACCTGCTGGGCGTGGCAAGTGTGTCTCACACTACCATTTGTACATTAGAGGGAACCCATTTCATAATAGCAGTGTGTCACTAAAACGAATTTCAGAATGTCTCAAATAGAGGCCACATTCTCAGTACTAGTGCAATATTTAGAGGCAAAGTTATATGCACATGGGACGTGGTCATAGAATAATGCCACAGAATGGCATGATCGCATTTATGGTGAAGTGCAGAAAGAACCACTAGACAACATTTTTGCAGAAGGCAGCATAATTCAGGTCTGCCTTCTGAGATTATTAAATGCAGCTGATAAACATGCAAAGAAAGATTGTCTGATACGGCTATGAGCCAAGACATGATTTATTTTGAATAGGTCCCTGCGAATGCAAGAAAGTAATACTAAGCTGGTTAACAGGTTAAAAGCTGACCTAGATGGGGCAAGTAAAAAAGAAGAAATGTTAAGAGCAGAATTAGAAGGGTGTAAAAAAGACATGCAGTTAAAATGCAGAGATTTTGATATTCAATTGTCCAAAAGTAAGAAACAGTTTGAGGACAGTGAACAAGAATTGGTACACTTTAAAGCATTGGTGGACCACATTAGACAAGATAAAGATGAGATAGTTTCAGAAATGCAGATTTTACAAAAAGAACATTATGAAAAGGAAAGTGATCTCCAAAATGCAGAACAGTAAATGGTTAAAATGTTTCAAGAAAGAGACAAGAGAAACAAATAATTCAATGAATGCCAAATAAAAATGTGCGACATGCAGGAGGTAATTAATAAAATGAGTGATGAAAACAACTATGTGCAAAATGAAGCAGACAGGCTCCTTAAGAAGTGTAAGGATTTGGAACAGAAAATATGCATTTCCAGGTCCCAGGATAGACGGCAGGGCAACACATTCAATGGGGTTGAGGTGAATTCTGTTTCTACCCAAAGAGCTCGTGCCCCAGTGATTGGGCCGGTGATTGAACTTGGTTGCAGCGCCCTTGGGGGATTTGATACACCCATTGGGGGCCGCCACCAATCCCATACACCTGGAACCAGGGTTGAATCACCAAGTAGTGCAATTCCATGCATTGCAACAAGTAGCCCCATAAAGATAATGAAATCCATCAAAGCCCTGATGAAACCATTTAAAAAGGGAGGGAAATGCTGCATAGAGGATCACTTAGAAGAGGTCCATGACATATTTAAAGCTCTCCAGATACCTAAGGAACAATACAGACAGTATTTTCATTTAACTCTAGATGCTCCCACAGCCAGTGTCATAAGGGGATTGAATGAACAGCAGAATAGACATGGGCAGAGTTTGAAAAAGAGATTAGGTGTCATTTTCCTCATTTTCAGTCATTGCAGGAGGCAAATAAATTAGCTTACACAATCACTGCTGGCCCTAATACATCCCCTTGCCAATTTTTACAAGACTTAAAAAGAGCATTTTCTTGCTTTGATGTATATTTTGACCCCAATTCTAATGAATTTAAAACTGCCTACTTCTATGGGCTACAGAAAGACATCATATCACAGTTGGTCCATGAATTTGATCGTGACAAGTCCCTTGAGTGGATTGTACACCAAACCACAAAACTATATGAAGTACTATATTGTCAGGGTAGAGAAAGTGATAAAATGAAAGACACTAGATCAAAAGCTAAAGAACCCTCAGAAACAGTGATGGAAATCAAGTCAGCCAAAATGTCCCTTGAGTCTGCTCAAAGTCCAGGTAAAAATAATTTGACACCTGAACAAAGGGGTAATCAACAAAGGTCGTCACTTCCTGTGCCAATGTTTCAATCACATGATCCTAGTAATAGGGAGAGCTACATATGCCCTAGATACTTAGGATATAGGCCCCGGACAGGCTATCGGCCTGATATGTCAGGTATGAACAATAACCAGAGACAAAATCAGGATCAAAGAAATAATGGTCCCTACCAGACATTGGGGACACAGAGCAGATATGATCCCAATACCATGATATATGGTAATCAGGATATACCCCGATATGTGGATCGATTTACTGATGATGGGAATCTACATAGGGGTCAGTACCCACAACATGAGAGACAGGACATGAGGCAGAATATGAATTACGCTCCACGTCAGTACAATGATTCCCCACCAGGGGACTACAACCAAAGGATGGGTGCACCCCGCTCCCCTCCACATATGAATCAAGAGTTCAGGAACAATCCCAATAGAAATCATTCCCCTGAGAGGTATCAGAATAGATCCAATCAGAGGGAAACAACCAATATCGATTTAGGCCACAGAGAGAGGATTCTAGAGAGATGGAAAGATTCCAGTGTCTCGAGGCCCAAATGAAAATGTTAGCTGAGCAAATAGGAAAGCTCTGTACAGCACAAAAACAGTCATCAAAGCAGGGGGCAGAATGCCATAGCAATGACCGGGTGGTTTCTGAAAAGTGACTAAGTACTTATAATACCTGCAGTGCCAAGAAAACAGATTGCTCTGATGTGATTTTCCATAATGACTCTGAGATGTATAAGGATTCAAAAATAAAGATACCTGTAAATGAACATGTGACAGAAAGTGCAAATACCCTTATGAAAGAAGTTTGGTTTAACCTAGAGCTTAATCAAACATTGGAGATTTGTACAAATAGAAAAGGAAAACCTGAAATTCCAAAAGAACAAAGAGACAGATTTAAGAATAATGACTCATTCATGGGGAATACCAGTGACCAGGGAGTGAGTGGGGATGCTATAACTCCTTCCCTCGGCAATCAGAATAATAACCAAACACAGGCAGAAAAAAGAAATACTCAAAAGGAGGGTACAGGTCAATCACCTGAAGAATTCTTTGAGCCACATATTTTTGAAGAGGTTAAAAGGACTGGTACCATACTAAATAATCACAAATGCACAGAGTTAGACAATGACAAATTGCCAAGTGATGTTGTTACACATGCTCAGTTGGAGCATTGTAATGTGACCTCTGATGATACCTGGATGGATGGGCGGACAGTGGCCACACTCCAAAAAACCTCTGAACATGGGAAAATGAATAAAGTCTCTCACACAGAAATGGGCAAAAAGGAGGGAAAAATGTCTTTCAATTTACCAATGTGCTTAGCCCAAAGTGAAAAAAAGGCCGAGAAAGGTGAGCCCCGAAATCACTAAGAATTCACACTTCTTATGTGTGTTAGAGGAAGTTGAAGACAGGTATTATGCTCCCATCACTGTAGAAGAAAAATGCAATACATTTGCAATGATTGACACTCTAGCGCACAGGCCACAATTATGTCTAAAGAATTGGTAAAGAGTATCTATGAAGGGAGATCCCCACAGAGTCAGATCACAGTGAAGGAAAATCAAGGTCCAGTGCATAACTTTAACGGGGGGGACGTGCCCATTATAGGTATAACTGAGGTTGACATAAAAATAGGAAAACACAGAATGAAACAAGAGGTATTGATCACATCTATTTGTGAAATTCCATTTCTGATGGGGACAGATTGCCTGAAAAGATTGTCTCCTCTCATAGATGGGTGAATGGAGTACTGTGGTCCTTAACCAAAAAAACATTGAGACCTAAGAAACTAAAATCACAAAACAGCAATATAAATGAATGTCACACCGTTGCCAAAACAAATGATGCAGTGGTATATCTCCAGAACAGCTGTATACGTAGCGTCACTGTTATCTTGATATGTCAAGATAAAATGCAGAGTGAAGATGAGAAACAATCTGTACAAATATATTTAGACCCAAGGAAAAAATGGAAAACTGCCATAGATGAGCACACATTATGTTTTTATTTAAAAGAGAAGAAATGCAAACAGAATACTGCTCCTAAAACAGATTCAGAAAAACACATCACTACTCTTACTGAAATACACATGGAAGATGAGCAACCATGGGTTCACATTGGTATAAATGACTATTCTAAAACAATAAAAGCCACTTTAGCAGTTGAACAGGA
This sequence comes from Ambystoma mexicanum, assembly GCF_040938575.1. Lineage (NCBI taxonomy): Eukaryota > Metazoa > Chordata > Amphibia > Caudata > Ambystomatidae > Ambystoma > Ambystoma mexicanum. Next base: position 199,896,350 of record NC_090932.1, read on the forward strand.
AAGGAGCTTCATTAATGAGAAATTGTTGCAAAAAATAATGAGAGGGAGGAGATCCCGAAATTTAGAATTAAAAAAACAATATGTCTCTGGTTTGGACAGTCCAGACTTTGAAAACCGAATTGCAGGCAGATGCATGCTGAAGATTAGCATTGGACAACAATCAAATCACCATAATGTTTGGATAGTGAGTGGGACACAAAATGACTTTTACATGGGCAATGATATCATGCACAGAATGTGGATGGTGTTAGACTTCCTTAATCAAAAAATATGGTCACGGCTAGGTGGACCGGCACCTGAATTTGAAGATAAAAGAAGGGCTTATCATTGCGCACAGATGGTCTCATATGCAATTGAATTACAGCTGAGGAAGGATACTATTATCCCTGCATTCACCAAGTAGTTTGCAATAACGCTAAAGTGCAAAAATGGACAACAGATGAAGGATCCTGATGAATTTGTGTGTTTGAATGAATCCATAAACCAGCTAGGCCTGTATTATGAATACATTCCATTGATAGATGTTGGTGAAGGGTCTGTAAAAATTATGGTGAATAATAAAGGGTGTCAAGATATTCATTTAGAGGAAAATTCCTCATCAGGAATGGCCATAAAAAAATCACATTATACTGCAGATCTAAATAACATGGTGATTGGAAACATCCCTAAAAAGTATGTGGATGCAAGGGGTGAGTTGCCAGAATACCTGGATTCTCAGCCCAAAGGAATATTTAAAATTCATTCTGTGTACCCTTATGATTCAAATGAGACAGTGTGTTGTCATCAAGAGGATTGTATAACATTTAACTTAAATGAAAATGAAACAGAAAATCAGCCCATTGAAGTGGAAGCTGATATACCAAAATATTTCAAAGTGGCAGCATTACAGAGAGACACAGCCTCACAGTTAGAAGAAAGCACAGAGATTCCTCCACTGGAAGATTTCCCAGAATTCTCAAAAATGGTAGAGGACCAGATTTTATCTGGATGCATGCGACAGCGATGAGGATAGAAATTAATTAAGGAGAATATTTATAGAGTTTAAATATGTCTTTGCTAAAGATGCTTATGATTGCGGTCTAAATAATTTACATGTGGCCATGCTACCGGAAGGATGTAGTAGAAGCCCAGTATTTGTGCGCTAGTATAGATTACCACGGGCATGTTTAGAGTCATTGGCAGAGATAATTAAAAATTATTTGGAGTCTCGGGGAATTATCAGGCCTATTCATAGCACATTCAACACACCTATTTTAGGTGTGTTAAAGCCAAATGGTCAATGGTGGCTTTGTGCAGATTTGAGGGAATTAAATAAAAGAGTACCAGTATCCAGATGGCCACTGCCATTCATTGATCAAGGCCTGGCTCAGGTACATGGCTCAAAAGTGTTTACCACGTTAGATCTCACTTCTGGATATTGGTGCGTGCCATTGGCAGAGGAGATTCAGAATTTATTTTCATTTTCATTTGATAAGACCCAATACGCATGAGTTAGAGTTCCATTCGAGTATGTCAATAGTGGGAGTGAATTTGGATTATTTTTGAGAAAGGCCATGCCTGATGCAGCGGAAAGACGTACCATAGTTTATGTGGATGATTATTGATAAAAAATGAAAGCTTGATTTTATTTTATTGTTTTATGATTGACTTCAAGTATAAGAACAAGACTCTGGACTATAAACACCTTGATTGGGAAGATATATGTAAAATATTTTATGAGGACTGATGGACTCAGAGATGAATTTCGCTATTACGGTGGTTGAACAGTGATTTATTGTGAAATGTGTGAATATTCATTTTGTTGAATTGCTATGATGTAAAAGAAGAAAAGGAGCGTGTTTTGAGTTTCTTCCAATTGTGGCATGGACCACTGCCAAATTCTCAGAAAAAGGAGGGATAAAGTAATATAATTTATTGTGTTTTGGAGTACAGCTCCAATGAATGTGATAACATTATTGCCAGCAATAATGTGGCACATATAGCCAGCCCTATGTTGTTAGCATAAAATATGGGTATGCAAATGGAGACAGGCTGCAGGTTTAAAGGTACACCAGAATATTTTTTTTCTTCTTTTTCTCTTTTTCTCTTACTTGAAATGCCTCATTCACAGGATACTACATAAGCTGTCTAATTGACTGACTTAATTAACAAATACTAATACTAGTACTAACTCAATAACATTATAATGTAATCTCTATGTGGAAAAGAGGCAGAAAGACATGCTCTGAGATTCATTTTAAACGTGCATTTGGATTCTTTTTTTCTCTCTCTGTTCACTGAGTTTGCAGGAAGCAAAATCTGCATGCCAGGAAATGAGTTTAGCTACAGTTTCGTACTGTAAAAATGATCTATTGTGGAAGGAAGGATGATACGTTTTTTGTAATTTGATTGGTGCAGAGTGTCTGCAGTGATTCCACGTAAGCATATGGGGATGAGACAGAATTTTACTGGAAGAGTCTGAAAGAAAAAAGTTCAGTTTGCTTTTTGCTGAGCTGCTGACACAGACCATCAGAGATTGGGCTATGAAGAGGCATTCCTAGTCTCACTTAGAACCGGCTTGAGAACTGCAGATTAACTGCATGTTCTCGCTGTGCACTTCAAACTTCAAGATTACGAGGACAACCCTGGGCCCATTCCTCAGAGGTGAGCGAAGGGAGGTCGCGTGTGGGAGAGCTATATATAGCTGGTAATTATCCAAGTGAATTGAGGTTGTGTGCTGTACGGATGACCTTCTATAAATATCAGGCAGGGAGAGTAGCAATAGGGAATCCCCTGTGTTTAATTGCCATGCCACAATGTTGCAAAGTGAATATTGGTCTATCAGTGTAATTTTTCCTTCTTATTGTTACAAATAATGTGGAGTGAATTTCGTTTTATTACTGCAATTGTTTTCTCTTCTGTTTGTTAGATAAGGTGGCAGCAAGAAGGGTAAGGTATTATTTTGAACTGCAACTGTTTATAATACAAATGTTATGGACACGAACCGTGAAGAGTGTTTTTACTTTTGTCTTTTCTTGGTGCATTTAGGATAATATTTCGGGAGAGGGGGAAGATTTCTTTTTAGGTAATACATGTGTCATGTTTCCCATGCAGATGGAATAATAGCACTAGCAATTATAAATAGCTGTGTGTGTGTTTCCACTCAGTGTGTGGTGTCTGAGTGGAATTTAATTTAATAGACATTGCTGTGCGTACATGAACCAGCAAAGAGGCCTATGGAAACATAGTTCACTAACGTATATAAATTAGTGATAATATCACAGGTTATTGAGAATGCTATATGTGAAGCTGTGGTGTTTCTGAAGTCCGAGGCCTCTATGGATCACAAGAACAGTCTAATAAAAAGAAGAGTTTTGTGTATATTGGGGCCACAACTAAAACAGAAAAATTATGCTCACCAAAATACCACCAACAATAATGTATACCACTAACTGATCCCATATAATGTAATAAAGAATGGTCACTGAAAGAAAATAAGGTCAAACCCAATCTAAATGCAAGGAGTAGTCATCACCAAATTACCATTATTTTTGGTGGTAAGAAAATACCGCCAGACCCCAAATCTACACAAAATATCCAACAGCCCGTTTATGTGGGTATGGAGGTTAATCGCGTCTAGGCCGTCAACCAGAGAGTGGGTCATAGGGTTGGTGGGAATGTCAAGCCATATGTTGAAATCTCCTAGAAGGGTGAGGGTGGGATGGTTTAGTTGGAAGGTGGCAATAGCGTCGCAGAGGTTGTTGGAGAATTGTCTATCGTAGCCAGGGGGTCTGTAGATGATTAGGAAGCTGTGGGAGAACAAAGGGGGGAGGGATAGTTTTACGAGGAGTGATTCGCAGGAAGGAATGGATGGCGGGTTTTCGATGATTGAGTCGTGGAAGTGAGACTTGAAGGCGATTGCTATTCCTCCTCCTGTAGAGGGACAGTTCAGTGGGATGAGGGAGTAGTCTGGGGGAAGGCTTCATTGGCGATAGGGGCGAAGTTGTCAGAGAACCAGGTTTCCGTGATAAAGACCAGGTTCGGTTTGTCAGAGGCGAGGAGGTCAAAGATGCTGTGTCTGTTTTTTACTACAGATCGGGTATTAAAAAGGATGCAATTTACTTCGGTACAGGAGGATTATGAGGGAGTGGCAGAGGTGGGGGTGGGAGGGGAGAGGGTGGAAACTGGGGAGACAGAGGGGGGGTGGTTGGTGGTTGATGGGAAGAGTAGGCAGGCAGTTGAGTTGGTTGGTTTGATGGATATGACAGATCACCAGTGGCTAGGAGCACCAGGGGGTGGAGGTATTATAAAGATTTGTCTCGGACATTCACCTGCTGTTTTAATTTTGTGAGCAAAAGCTTTCTGGACTGCTCCACAGTCTTTATCAGTGGGGTCAAACCTGGTTGCTTGAACCCAAGGTTTTTTGAGATTCCAGAGAATTTCAAAAACCTTCTTTGAGTCATTTTTTGAATTCTTTGTATGTTAAAATACTCTTGTTTTGTCCTATAGATCGCATTCTGATATAATTTGCTTAAAGCCTTCCATTTATCTTTATTTTCTGTGTCTTGTCACAGCTCTGACATGTATAAGCTGTGGTTGTACATAACATCTTCATGGGAGGCTCATATACATCCATGGTTATGTATTATACCCAGAGTGTCAGTTTCAGTCAGTTACTGTATTCATGTGTTTCAATATATTCAGACTCTGACTACAATCCTATATTGAGTACAGTGTGGCACCAGCGCCGTTCATACCCGGCCGCCGCATTATGAGTTCTGCTCGCGGGTCCCTGACAGCCCGCCATCAATGATGCCAGTGTAACCATGCTCCCCACCCCCATTCTGCCCTATGTGGCAGAATGGGGATCCGGAGAGCAGCATTATCTTGCTGTGTTTTTGGCTCTTCTTCAGGCATCCTGATTGCTTTTCGAGGGCACCCTCGTTGTTTCAATCTTTTTTTCAGTAGGTCACACTGTTTTTAAATTCCTCCATTTGTGTACAATTTCTTCTGGTGCGGAGGAATTGCCCAAAGTTCAGGTTTGTTTTTAGGCTCAGAGGATGATAACTGTTAAAGTGAAGTAAGGTGTTTTTATAGTGGCTTTACGGAACAGTGTGGTTTCTTTGCTGCCATGGTAAGTTTTCATTAAAACCTCGATTAGGAAGGCTGCCAGGTTGAGGTCATATGTCACAGTGAATTTGGGAAATGGGTCCCATTCATTGAGCCATTGCCAGAAGTTGTTAAAATCTGTTAGAGTAACGTTCAAAATCATGATGAATTGTCAATATAATGATGGCAGGTTTTGATATGAACCAGAAGTGCGTTGGGGTTGTTATACAAGAATAGATTTTCAAAATTGTCCATATATAAATTGGCTATGCTGGGGGCAATAAGTTGCTCCCATACTTGTCCTGTATGTTTGTTTAAAGAGTTTCTTCTCCAAAAGAAAAATGTTTTCAGTCAACGCCAACCTTATACATTCTATGATGAAAGCAGTTGGGACTTTTTCTTTTGCAGTAGTATGTTGGTCCAAATAATGTCACATCACTTCTATACTAGCATTTTGTGGTATTCTAGTATAGAGTGCTTCCACATCAACTGTCACTAGAATGTCCTCTTGTTCGATACTCAAGGCCGAGGTGATATTGATAATTTCAGTGGAGTCCGGGATGTATGACTTCATTCTGGTGACAAAAAGGGCACAGAAAAAAATCTGCCTACTGTGAGAGGGGTTCCAGTATTGAGCTGATAGCTGACACGGTGGGTCTGCCTGGATTTTGGGTATTATTCTTGTGTACCTTTGGCATGATATAAAAAGCTGGGGTTACCAGATGTATTTTTTTCAGAAATTGTTTCTCTTCCTATTCTATCCACCTTCCAGGCATGTGTGCTGCATCAGACTTGCAATTTCTTTCTGAAGTCACAGGGTTGGATTGGTTTTTAGGTGTCAGTAGTGGTCCTTGTTTCCCAGCAGTCTGAGTGCTTCTTTTCTGCAGTCACTGCATTTCCATAGGACTATGCCACCAGCTTTGTCTGCCTCTCTTTCATTTTTGTTGAGGTTATCGCTTGACTGATGTTTACTGGCCAAAGGTTTCTTGGTCTCATGTAGCACTCTGTTTTCAAATTTGAGGATGTTGGGACAGGTGGTGGATGCTGGAGGTTTGAAGTTTTAGTATGGTTTCAGCCCAGAACACTCCCTTCTTTTCTGTTCCTACTATCATCTTCTGATCCTCTAAAGAAGTATTTTAGTTTTAAGACTCCAAAAAGCATCTACGTCACCCTCAGTTGTGAAGTCATTGGCTCTCGTGGTTGGAACACACTGAGCCTTTTGTTGAGGACATTCACTTTGTCTATTGAGAGGTTGTATTCAGTCAAATTGAAAATAGGTGCTACCGCTACTGTCGCATTCTGCTGTTCCATTGCTGGGTCCTCATCCTGTATTCTCCATGTGGGTACAGTTTCCTGATTCTGCCTCTGCGCCCCCGTCCCAGAAAAAAACTGTTGGGGTTTGAGATTGTGTGCCATTGAGGTCGATGGTGGTTTATCTCTCTTGCCAGAGCACTTCCACTTTTCCACTTGTTATGTTGGATGTCTCAGAAAAAGTTCAGAGCACAATTCCAACTCTGGAGCCTTGTTCCGTATGTTTTATTTTGTTCAGTATAAAAGCCGGAGTTCAAATATGGATAAGTATTTTTTTCTTTATAGGTTTCTATGGGCCTCATTACAGGGATGGCGGTAAGGGATTACCGGCACCGGTAAGGGCACCAGTGCCGGTAATCACACCGAGAAGGACGACAAGGACTGTTGACTGCTGGAAATGCTGCCTGCGTGAAACTGACATCGCGCGTTTGTTTTCAGCATTTGTTTTCACCGTGCATCTTTACCAACGAACGAAAACGTGTGGAAGGAGGACGTCTTTGAAAGCAATACAGGAAGTTGCCTGGAGGCAGCTGCTATTGGGCTGGTAGGCTTGGACACTCCCCCCCTAAACCCACCCTCTTGCCATAACTACCCAAGTTGCAGCGCACCTGCGCACGCACCGAGAAGGACGACAAGGACTGTTGACTGCTGGAAACGCTGCCTGCGTGAAACTGACATCGCACGTTTGTTTTCAGCATTTGTTTTCACTGTGCATCTTTACCAACGAACGAAAACGTGTGGAAGGAGGACGTCTTTGAAAGCAACACAGGAAGTTGCCTGGAGGTGAACTATGATAAGACTGGAATAGTTAGAAAGTGTGTCAGTTAATAGCCTCGAGTGTGTCAGTTTAATAGACACTTAATGGTCACTTAATGGTCTGCCTGACTGCAAGTCTGCCAACTTTATGATAATTAGTTTGAAAGTCTGTTTTTTTTTCTTTAGGCAGCTGCTATTGGGCTGGTAGGCTTGGACACTCCCCCCCTAAACCCACCCTCTTGCCATAACTACCCAAGGTGCAGCGCACCTGCGCGCGCACCAAGAAGGACGACAAGGACTGTTCACTGTTCACTGTTAGCTGTTAGTCTTAGTATGATAGCCTTTTCCCTATTAAAATATACTCGTACAGAAATCAATCTAACATTTGTGCAGGTAAGAAAAAGAAGTATTGTGTGACTACTACGGTAAAAAGTTTGTATCGTGGTTAAAAAAAAAAAGTGAAAAATGAAAAATAAGAAATCCAAATTGCCAACAGTTATGAAAGGCCCACGGGCGGACTTTTTTGTGGCAGTATCCACGCGCAGAGCTAGCTTAGCAAGGGCGGCTGCGCTACCACTTCCCCCGCAACAGCCTGATGAAGAAGACGAACTAATTGCATGTGCTATAAACTGCCCAAATAATCTGAAATTAGGCAAAGATAAGGGAACGGAGGAGTTACAAATGAATGCTAACTCACAATCCTTGTTTGCAGAAGAACTAATTGACCTCCCGCAAAAAGAGGTTCTGAAAGAATTTTGGTCTGAGTTAGCTAACTCTCAAGGGGAAGTAGGCTTAAATGAACAACTGGACGATGATACCCCTAATGTATTTAGGACAGTGGATTTAGACACCTTTCAACCAAATGACATGTCTGCGTCTATAGTCTCTAATGGTATGGATTTGAATAATGAGTTACCTTTGGATAAATCTGACAATACTGATATGTGCACATTGATGGGGATTTTTAACCGATTGATCTTAAGCAAATTAAAAAGACAAACAAACTTATTATCACAAATTAATACATCTGTCCAGCAGGTACCTGATAAGCTTAATGAAATCTTAGCTAAATCTGTAGGAAAGCCGGCTGTAAAACCTTTAACTGGTAAAAGGTCAGAAGAGATTCTTATGAATTCAGAAAAATCTCTAGCCTTGGAACTATTGTTATAGAACATTCACAGAAACTGAGTAACCCAAATAAAACAATCTTGGCGGGGTCTAAGACTACGGTATTAGCGACTGAACTTTGCCTCAAACCAAATGTGGAAAAAGTAGGTGGAAAAACAAATATATCGAAAAAAGAAAAAAAAAACGCTAACACAGATGCAAAATAAAAATAAAAACAAAAACTTCCCGAAAACATTGCGTAAATTCTTAAGAGATGTGAATTTCAAAAAAATGATAGAAACTGAGCAGCAGGATCTGATAGGCTCGGACAAGTCTAAAACTGTGAAAAAACACACAGATACGGAAGAAATCACGAATACAAGAGGTGATGAGGCTAAAGCTAACCTATCCTTGCAGCAGGAAGTTTATCTTGAATCTGAAAAAAACATCTCTGAAACGATGAAAAAAAAAAAGAAAGAATCCTTAGATATCGCATCAAGGCTGTCGTCGTTGAAAACTGGAAAGGTAGATAACTTTGAAATCTTTAAAGCCAACTCGATGATACCTACTGCATTACCGAAAACTAATAACCCGACAGCTGAGAGCGAGAAGATTCCTGTAGGCAACATTGTAGGCCCAATTACAATTCTGGAAAACAATGATACGAAACAGATGTTAAACTCAAAGTTAAATCTTCAAAATACACCATCTTGCGCAGGGAGTATGCTGATACAAAATGAAATGTTAATCTCTGATAGTGAAATTGTGAATGCACTTTTAGAAGACTTTAGTAATGAAATGGAAACAAACAAAAAAGAGCACATTAATAAAACCGAAGAAATGAACGATAAATGTGCAATTGAAACTGAAAGTGAAAAGGGTATCAAGCAACAAGATATTACTATGATAGTAAGAAAAATTTTAGAAGAACATAATAACAATAGAAATACACTTGAAGAAACAAAACCTAGTCTGGAAAGGAGAAATACACAAATACCGTATGAAAACTATGAAGAGGATGACGAATTTCTAGATTTAAAAAATCCAGCCAAGGCCGAACTGCCCAGCCTAATACTTACTACATTATTCCCAGAAGGCAGAAAGATAATTTTGAACCGCTCGTACATTATGTCACTATTTGCTATGATCCCTACACCTGAAATGATATCCCCCGCTGAAATTGTACTAGTCGATTTTATTCACAGAAAAAGATGGGACTATGTCCGACTGGTAATTCCATCAGCGCTAGTCAGAATGTTGATTTTAAAAGAGGCTGAAACTTTGCAATGTAAAGGGTTCGACATATTTCAATTTGCCGATCCAGATCCTAAGCGAGGTAGGAATTATGCCTCATATGGAAAAGAAATGTACCGTAATTCAGAAATATCTAAAGCATCAGAAATAGCAGAGATACGCTCTGAAAAGGGGGAATTAAGAGGCCTGACTCTTGCCTTGACAAAAGCAATTGAATCACTGAAGGTTTTGGCTAAGCCACTTTAGCAATAAAGGTAAAGTATCCATAGCATCCTGGAATTCGAGAGGTCATACACAGTTGCTAGGTAACATAGAGGTTACTGATTATTTGAGTAATTTTGATGTGGTCCTTATTCAAGAAACCTGGGCGATGATGCAATTAGCTTGGGAGAATTATTATACTTGGCAGATACCTGCTGTGAAAGGCGAGAAAGGAAGACCTATGGGTGGACTTCTTACTGCGTGCAAATTTGACATGGAACCAGTCAACATTAAAGTATGGGAGGACCTAGAGGTTTTCCTTGCAGTTACTTGTAACATCAAAATAGGGGACACCCGTATTAATGTATGCATCATCAATATATACTGGAACCCTCTTAAGTACACCGAAAGTCAATTGTTAAAAGAAATAGACACTGTAACACACAAAATTGATGTATGGAGAGAAACAAAAGACAACGACTTTGTGCTAATGGCGGGTGACCTAAATGCTGACTGTAACCTTCGCAAGGCGGAGATAGATGAACTGCTATTGAATATAGATGATGCAGATAACAAATGCAAAGCCATGCTATCTAACAACAAACGGAGAGGTGCAATCTGGTTGAACTTTCTAGAAGTGATGGGGTTAACCAAAATTCATAATGACAAACACACATGGCATGCTAGGGTTTTTTGCTCTATAGTAGACTATGGGCCTCATTACCCGGTAGGCGGTGAGCCATGGCGCTATTAGCACCATGGCTCATGCCGGTAAAATACTGGCACCGCCTTGGCATAAAGGGGATTTACTGCCCCATTCCAAGGTTGGAGGGGCGGTAAATCCCCCTTCCGCCTTTGCCCTTCCCCATACCCATTTCTGCTCCGTAGGGCACTATGGGAATGGGGAAGGCACTAATTACGGCACCGCAATTTTGTGGTGCCGTAATTAGCTCCGAGGTCCCTTAGCGGGTTGGATTTTAATGCCTGCAAAAAGCAGGCGTTAAATCCCCCAACCCGTAAAGGGACCTCGTAGTAAGGCGGTAGGAATTTACCGGTGCCGGTATTTTACTGGTACCGGTAAATCCCTACCGCCATCCGTGTAATGAGGCCCTATATGTTTGTATCTGAGGGTTTTGAATGTTTTATGTCTCAGCTAACAGTTGTAGAAATGCCTACTAGTGACCACAACTTACTTTTATTAGAAATCCCACATACAGAGAATTTGAAAAAACACGCATTCTATGATGAAGAAATACTGATTAACATCAAAGATACACAAGGATACGATGGTCTTACACCAAAACTAAAAAAATCACCTCGGAACTGTGTAAAGATTGGGGATTTATGTCGTATGAAGAGAAAACCATAAATCTGTCCGCAAATGGATTTACTGATTATATAAATACGAATACACAAAAAACATGCATAAGTAAAGTAAGTAAAATTAAAAAAGGACTCATTCTCATGTGTTTGACAACCAGACCTTAGTCAAAAAACAAGAGCTGAGACAGGCAATCCGCAAGCTGAACAATTGCAGCGATTCTATTTCGGAGAAAACCAAACAAATAAAAAAACTAAAACAAGCATACAAAAACTGGCTAATTGCACGTAAAGTGTATAAAGACCAAATCGATGGTGAAAAGATGCTTGCGGTAATTAAGAGCAAAAATACTTCCAACTTTTGGCTACTGTTAAATGACACTTTGACTACGCAAAAAGAGATTCTTTTCACGCAAATTAGTGAAGATATTTGGAAAAAAACACTTTGTAGCTTTATATGAGATGCCCTGTGATTAAAAACTCTCTGAAAATATTCTTATGAGAAAAAATGAAAAGGTTATATGGGATTTGGATATCCCCCCAAGCTATATATCTAAGATGATTGGGAAAGCTAAAAGATCTGGAGCCCCCGGGCCAAACAACTCATCTAGTTTGATAATGAAAACTGATATTTTCTTGTGGGGGGAAATCTTACATATACTGTTTACTGATATAACTACTAACAAAATAATCCCAGAATCATGGAAGCTTGCTATAGTGATTCCCATCTACAAAAAGGGCCTAAGGTCTGCCCCTGAAAGTTACAGGCCTATTGCAATATCACACCCTGATTACAAGATCTTTACGTCCATCACACTAAAAGACCTGGATGAATGGATTATCAGATGTAATGTTCTGGATATCAAACAAATAGGTTTCAGGAAAAAACTGGGCACAGATTGTGGTGGTTTGGTCTTGAAAAGTCATCAATCAAAAACTCGCAGAAAACAAGCTGCATCAATTTTTGTAGCGGCGATGGATCTCTCTAAAGCGTTTGACCTAGTGGATCAAAACAAATTATGGGAAACCTTAAGGGAATTATCCATTCCTCTGCATCTTCTGGAAATGATTATAGAGTTATACTCTAACACAATAATTAAAATCCGACTTAACTCGAAAGGGAAGTTATCCTCTGAACAGTTAATTCCGAATGGTTTGAGACAGGGCTGTAAACTGTCAGCTACTCTATTTAATCTTTACATCTGTAGTGCTGGCAAAGAAATGAAAGGTAAGGGTCTGGTAACACCTAAACTAGGTGATACCTCTATAGAATGGTTAGCTTACGCTGATGACTTCTTACTTATGGATTGCACTAAGGTTGGTCTGCAGAGACTCATAAATGCTTTCGTATTGTTTGTCTCCAGTATTCGGTTAAAGATTAATGTAGATAAAACTACTATTATATGCCTGGGTAAGACTTGTAAAAAGCATTTACAGTTATCTTGGTATTGTCAAGGGAAAAAAATCACATGCCAAAAGTCTTTCAAATATTTGGGATATCAGTTTGTAGGTAATGTTTCGATGGTTATGATGAAAAAACAGCTAAGAAATAAAGCAGATAAGATTTTAAGACAGATGCGCAAATTTGACGCAAAATTTGGGCGATTTACAGAAATACCGTTAAAACAATTTTATGTCATGTATCCCTAAATTGGTATATGGTCTAGAATTTTATGAGCTGGAAAATACGGACTTCATAAAAAAAACTGGAAAGTGTCATCTGGAAAGGGGTTTTATACTTCATTCCCAAGAATATCTCAATTGAAGTAATCAGATACGAATTTGGTTTACAGTCTTTGAGATCCATTATTGCTTGGAAAAAAATACTATTATGGAGAAAATGTTCACTTTCAAATATCAATTCGCTGTATACGTTAGCTGGGAACGATGTAACAAATGTCTTTTGTATGAAACTGAAAGAAGACACTGAAGAAATACTGGGGAATGCAGGTATATCATTTGAATTGCTAAGAAACAATCCGTTGAAGGTAAAAAACATTTTGAAATGTAATGATTGGCAACTGACGCTTGACGCTGTAGCTCAATCTAAAACAATGAATCAAGTCTATTCATGCTGGAAACTTAAACCCGATTGGAATTTTATCTGGAAAAATATCCATCAAGAAATTTTAGAAATACTTTTATGAGATTTCGTTTTGATGTTCTTAAAACTAACTATGTTTTAAAAAGATGGAATATGTTAAATGACGAGTGGAGTTGGTGTAAATATTGCAAAAAAAGAAGGGGAGAAAGAAACCCTGTTACATCTGATTTTGTTATGCCCTGCGCTACTGAAGGAACGAATACTATACTTTCAGCAATTTATAAGGCACCTGCACTGTGTAGACAGTGATTTGTTATGGTATCAAATTCGACAAAACAACTCTACGGTATTGAAACTTAGCATCATAGCCTTTTTAAAGAATTTTTGTGCACTGTCATGAATTGTTATGCTAACTGTGAATGGTGAAATTTGTACTTTATGAAAATAGGTTTTAAGAAAATTAAGATGATAATTGAATATTGTTGATTTAAAAAAAAAATCTGTTTATGCAATATTTACTATGTGATTTTCTATTTTTATATGTGATTTCTACTTTGTAAAGGTTTATATAAACCATATACAAATAAATAAATAAATAAATACTTTCATAGTAAAAACTTGTCATACGTGACGTCATACTATGTGGCAAATAAGAAAAAGCTATGGGGTTTGTAGTTGGCTCAAGGGAAACATCTAAGTATACTTTCTATAAGGGTTCGGGTTGTGATTGAGTCTCTACAGTCAGGTGGACAACTCATGCCCACCCTACTGCAAGTCATCTTCATCAGTTATTGGAAACACAGAATACCATTGGCTCTCAAACTATAAGGCACTTCGTTATATGGGCCTCTACAAATCGTTGGCACGCTCGTATCCTTCTGGAACATTTGGCTCACTAGCAGCATGTAAGCTTGTACCTCAGGTGTCAGGAGGTGGACATGACTTTACCTCCTCACCCAATTATTCCATCATCTCTCATCACCAATGCCTTCAGCCATGAAGATAGTCTTTGAACATGGCCTTGCAATGTATTCTCATCTCTGAGAATATAAGTGAGTTCAAGCACACACTTATCATAGTTCTGGACTGCATGCCCACTTCTGCTTCCATCCTTGGCTCACGTGACAGGAGACTGCAATGCGGCCAATTTTGCAGCATTTCATTGCATTGAATCAATAAACTTGACACTCATGGTGTTCTTTCTTAGCACCTTAACATGGGATGATTCAGCATCTCACGTTCACTGTTCTTCAAGGATAGATAATCAGTTCTTTGGCAGCTCCAACCTTGACACCTGGGCAAACAGACCTTCTCGATTCTTCCATTCTCCCAGCTAATTCTCTGATGCGACTCAGCTTCAGCCCTTCTCTTCATGGGTCGAACTTAATAAATTGGGACACTGATGTCCAGCTTCTATATAATGGCGGCTCCGCTTGAAGTCCATTCACTACGTATAGCTAGCTTCTATGATCATTTAGTCTACTTACGTTGTTGCATCTGTAAAGTTATTGAACAGCTTGCATTTTCTGCGGTGCTCTTCACACGTGCAATCTTTGTCTCGCATATGAAAGTTTACTTGATTCTTTACTTTGTCATCAGTTTCTATAAGGTCCATACATTCTCTTCTTCATCCAGTCATCTCAGTGGGTCACACTCGTTTCTTGTGACGTCACCAACTTCTCTTTCTCTCATTTTCATATTCATTCAGGGATCTCCTCCAAGAGACGGTCATCTCTTCGGGAATACATTTGATAGGATTTTCCTAGCATATACCTTTTCTCGAAGAGTCAACATGGAATAGTCACAACTGCTTGTGTAATGCATGGGACTATTTCAGGCTTCCAGCATATATGTCGGAGGGGGGCGGGACTTCCTGCCGGGACAGTTGTCTGTTCCTCTACAATGGTAGACTTGTTGTTCTTTTTCTCTAGTGCCATGTGTTACTCTACACAACTAGTTGCAATCTGTTTGCCTTTTTACCCAATTTTCCACAGAAAGTGTCCGCAACAAGGTATTTAGCTTCTTAGAAACTTTTAAGGTTATTAGCAAGATATGCGGGTGGGATCAGTCAAGCACTCCACCGGGAGTATGCTTATTATATCTATTATTTCTCAGAACGGTGACAAAGATATTTATTTGCTTTTTAGTCTGCTTCACTTGCACTTGCACTGTGTGAACATTTTCAAATGAAAGACTTTTGATATCAGCTGTGACTTCACAACAGCCTGGCCTTCTCTTATGCGCAGGGGAAGTCTGTAGACCCAGAAGGAAAAGCCTGCAGGAATTTATATCAGAAGAGGATCAAGTGCTTGTGCCTCCCGCCTGGAAGTAAACATCCACTAAAGAGTACATTATGTTTCCCATGATTCAATTGTAACCTGCGTCTGAATTTTAAGGAGTCTGCCTTGAGCACTAGAGTGGGTCAATTTATCGATCACGCGGCATGAGCACAGCTCAATCACATCTGGCTCTTGTTGTCAATCCTGCAAAGAAGATTTGCAGCTCAGACATGCCGAACACACAGGGCATGCTCCTCGTCTCTCCTGTATGCGGTTGACCCTTTTCTGCCTCTACGAGTTACCCATAGTGTTCACAACCCCCCCCCCCACAACTCCTCCTCATCCTTGAAAGGGAAATAATGGTTTGCTCCAGTCTAAGAGCTTGCTGCAGGGTTATGTGGGGGAACCTCCCCCCAGGAACACTTGCTTAGCATAACCGTATACAAGCACCCTCACAAGGCTCTGTCTAGCTTTAATATTTGCTCACGTAGTCCCAGGGGATGAATTGGGCAGGAACAAGACGGTTCTGCGCTTCTGCAAAACCTGTCTTGCAAGCTCTCTGCCCCTGACTGCCGTGTGTCCCCGGAACACCATGTCTCGTGCAGTTGAGCAACACACGTTTTCACAGGCTGCGTCTGAAAGTTGTTGGATACTCAACAGCCCAAATTAAAGAAATGAAACTGTCCAAAGATATATATATATGTCTCATGCTTTCCACACATTTTGGTGAATATTCTGACAGAGGAAATGAGCACTATACAAAGTGTGCATTGCATGCTCAGTAGGAATGAACGTTCAAATTACTAGCACAGTCTTGTTTGATAAATTAGTGGTAATTCTTATGTTCCCAAAATGCACTGGGGGGTGCGCGTGAAGGGGATGTGGGGAGTTCCCCCAGTACATTTTGTCCATTTCCAGCACTGTGTAGTCTGACAATGCAAGCCTAATAGCTGCCCTCGGCTCTGCTATTGCAATACTGTAACCTACAACCACATCTGCCAATGCAAATCAATCCTAACCTGCAATACCTGCTGCTATTTCAACACACACATCAGAAAACAGCTTGGACAATGAACGTAATCGATGACCTGCACGACTATGTGCTTGTCCAGCACGGAATGCACATGCAGCTTTGCTAGTGCACCTCAATTCTGACACACAACACATTCTGTTATTTTAACAATAGGATCATCAAACTTATTAGTCTCTATCACGAGGTTGGCAGTATCCCAGCGGTAATTTTGCTGAGATACCACCAACGCAAATAGAGTTACTGTTACTAAGGTTGGCGCTATTAGCACCGGATCACAGGTAGCGGTAAGGCGGTAAATCCTCCTCCCCATTCCCATTGGACCAAATGGGTATGGGGTGGCGCTATTAACGCCGCCGCAATTAACAAGCGCTAATAGCGCTGAACATGGGTGGAAAAGGGACATTTTTACCTCCAGCAAAAAGCTGGATGTAAACATCCCACTTTCCACCCAACTCATGATTGGGCCATCCCTTAAATGTGGCGTTAATAGCATTACCACCACATTTAAGGGCTACCACCCAACTTGTGATGGTATCAGGTAATATTATCCCCATATATATGGTCGCTGTAAATAATATCGCTGGGAAAAGGTTGTGGCGATATTATATGGGTGACCATATATATGGGGACAGGGGCAATAAAAAAAAAATAAAAATGTCAAAAAAAAGAAAAAAAAATATTTAAAAAAAGAAAAAAAATAATTGGGGGTTGCAGGGGTGTCCCCCGCATGTTCCATGCAATAAGGTCGCCACAAAAAAACGGCAATTTTTCGACAATATTTTTGCATGGCGAGATTTTTGTGGCGACATTATTACATGGAACCCTTGTGATGAGGCCCATTGTATTTTGACAACGACCCAAATCATTCGGATGTCCTAGACAGGCTTGAGATGCACAAGCAGTTCTAACAATGCACCTCCATCCAGTTCTGCTGCAAGTGCTGATGTTCCAACAGTAAGATAAACAACTTTCCTAATGCATTCCAAGGATGACTTACAGAACTCTGCTCTGCATCTCTAGCTGATGAGATGCAGCTCATCTTCCTACCCTTTGGACAGATGTGTGGTGAAACGATGACCCTGGGATGGGGTGCGTTCGATACCATTGACCCTGACCTTCTTATTCAACAGTTTACAGACATAGGGTTGGTGTCTGAAAACACTTCTAATGGTTTAGTTCCTTTCTTAACAACCAAACCTCTTGGATAAAAACCCAGACACGTGTCTCCTCGCCAGAAATGGTTATTTATGGAGTGACACAAATGTCCTGCATCTTGCCAGTTTTATTTAAGATCTACATGATGCCGCTCCACGATCTCCTGAGTTACCGTGGGGTGGTTTCCAAAATTACGCACATGATACACAAATCATCTTCTGTCTTGATAATGACTAGCATGCCACCGCATCAGACATCCAGACTATCTTTACTTCAATTGAACAGTGGAGGGCTGAAAACTGGTTGGCTCCTTACTCAGGATAAAATGGAGCTTCTGCTTGTTACTTCTCCCCTTAACACCACTAAATCCTTGGGTGTCTATCCTGATTTCAAGATTGCAAGGCATACCATAAACATTCAAAGTCATGTTAAAACCTAGTTATTATCCTGGAACTGATCTTTCTGTGTCCCCACAGATCAATCAAGTGCTTAATAATTCTAACGTGTGCCTTTTGCTGCTCTGCCAAATCATTCCCCTGCTTTCAGAAAAACATTATGCAACCATTGTAGGGCCATTATTGGTGCAAACATTGACTATTGCGATGTGTTACATGCAGATGTACCAGATTTTATTATCCATCAGCTCCAGGCTTTACAGAATATGGCAGCCAGGATTGTAACTACCTAGACACTCCCACATTTCAGCCCAACTGAGAAAGCTCCACTGGCTACCCATAAACATTAAAATTGCTTTAAAACTCCTGACCATCGCCCGTAAAGCTCTGTTGGGTTTAGCACTCGTGTATATTAAAGAACAAATTAAACAGTTCATTTCTCTATGCGCTCAACAATATCCACCAGTGGTTTTAAGAGCACGCACCAAAGTCACAACACAGCTATGGATTGTGCTCCCTGTGGACTTATGGGATATCAGCAATCCTTGTAGGCTCTGCTGGGAAGGGGACAGCCCATCACTCCCCCAGGCACTTTGAAGTAAGGCGAGATGCATTAGAGGCACTGTAATGAACCAGGGGGTAGAGTGGTCTATGAAAGGGGCGCTTTACCGTTCAGTAGGACCCCATGCTAAAATCATCAACTATAGCATATACATATGGTGCGGCCCAAGGCACGGGCATCATCACTATTTTGCGTAGATATTAATATTCCCAGGTAGAATAGAAGGCTTGCGTGGTAAGCACAGTAAAGGCAGCATTGTATGCACTAGGCCAAAATTCACAAGGCAACGGAAATCTCCTGTCATGCCCAAGCTCCCATGAAGACAGTTTGAACCCCCACCCACAACACTGCTTGTCCATTGTTCTTGAATGTGTCGCGAAGATGTGCATTTCACCCAAAAGGAATGTGCCCTACAAGGCCGCCACCAGAGGCTGGCACCTGGTGGGCATGCTATCTCACTTTGGCCAATTCTCGAGTGACGACACGTTATGGCCCATATAACTGACTAAATCCTAAGATCCCTGAATTCCATGACACCATGTGCCCTTTGACCATCATCCCCAAAGTGACAAGTCCTGAAATGTTCAAAGAGGATGGGCAGGATGCATCGATGCAGCAAAAATCGTATGATTGTATTGCGAGGTGCTGGGAGTGATACATTAAAGTTCAGAATGGGTGCGGATACCTTGGAGCCAGATGGCGTGGAGGGAGTGAGTGAAATGTGTCGGTGAAGGTTAGAGTGCCCTGGAACTTCCTGTGTGTCTCTTTTGAAGCTACCAAGTAAACAGTATTAGTGAGCAATAATCTGTATAGTAGGAGTATAATTAATTTGTTGTCTGACCTTCGATGTGAGAAGATGAGCCCTGCAGCACCCATGTGATGGGAGACGGACGGACTGGGCTGGGACCAATAAACTGCCATCCTATATCAATAGAGGCAGCACCTGTATAGTGTCCATCCAATCAGCCGTGCAAGTTTTCACTGTATGTATGGCTTAATTTATGACAATATTTTGTTTAACAGCTTCTGCTTGTACCTTTCTTTGGCAGAACGTTCTTGGCAGCAGCGTTCTTTGCTGCTGCTATCTTCTGTGAATGAGATTAAGGGCCTCAATACACGGAAGGCAGTAATGGTTAACGGTCACCGTTAATGGTAACGGTGACCATTAACCATTACCGCCTTACTACGAGGTCCCTTAGCGGGTTGGTGCTTTAACGCCTGCTTTTTGCAGGCATTAAAAACCAACCTGCTAAGGGACCTTGGTGCTAATTACGGCACCACAAAATTGCAGTGCCGTAATTAGCACCTTCCCCATTCCCAATATGCCCTATGGGGCAAAAATGGGAATGGGGAAGGGCAGTGGTGGAAGGGGGAATTACCGCCCCGCCAACCTTGGAATGGGGCAGTAATTCCCCTTTCCACCAAGGCGGTGCCGGTATTTTACCGGCATGGACCAAGGTGCTAATAGCACCTTGGTCCTCTGCCTTCCGTGTAATGAGGCCCTAAAACTTGTTCTCCATACAAGATCAACTTGGGACTTTCTTCCCTTGCGGGTTGTATTCGCTCTGGTGTGTGCATTCAGGGGCTTACTTTCAGTTCTGAAAAAAGCTGAAAACCATTCTGTTTAAATTAGGCATCATGTTGTTTTGCTCTTTCAGTTATCTCCTCCATTCTTGTGTACTTCATTGGTCACACCTATCTGCCTATCCCAGAGCACTTAGAAACCATTAGGTGGTAGTGCCTTACCCTGATTACAATACAATGCAATGCTGAGAGAACAAAGGGTAGAGAGAGTGTCTGTGAGAGAGATAAGGGGACATTGAAAATTGGATTGAGCAACAGATACAAAGAGAGGTGGATAAGCAGTGACACTACAGAAGATAAAAAATGAGTACAGGCAGATAAATACATAGGTAGATAGATATCCAGATAGATAGATAGTAGGGACAAACATAAATGGATATATAGTACTGGTCGAGAAAGGTAGAGCAGTGAGTGATAAAGAAAGATATAGGGATACACATAAAGACAGAGCAAGAGATGGACGGAAAAAGTGAGAGAGATAAAGTGAAAAAGAAGAATAGGCATAGAGTGAGAGAACAATTGACAGAGAGAATGAGGGACAGATGATGGATTCATTGCTGGGTACATATATAAATGGATACCAGCACAGGGTTAAATGGCTGAATAGGTAGCAAGATAGATAGAAAGATAGATTGATAAACAGAACCTACAATAACACCACCACAACCATGCACCATGTCTTTATGCGACCTCCGTTTCTTCTATCGCATATTCATAGAATAATTGTGCTTATTGGACCATCCCCACATTCTTCATACTAAGTATGCACCCTTCTTCTGTGTGTTGTAACTCAACTTTCCCGAGCTGTTCCCAAGACACATGCACAGTCACTGAAATGGTCATAATTACCTTCCTGAATCCTAGCACACACCGCACATAAATCCATGGCCTACTAGCTGATCACCATAGGTTTGCCTTTGGCTCATTGAAAACTAACTAGCTTCATGCTGACCGTTATTCCTTGATAGCCACCCTGGTCTCACCAAATCATAAACTCCTCTGGCTTCACAGAAGAAAATCAGCTCTGCAACCACTGTCCATAGCATGGTGTCCGGACATTTCATCGAAAACAATTAGTCGACAGGACATTTGGTCGACGTAATTTCGTCGAAAACCAAATGGTCGAATTTTTAAAAAAATGTATATATATATTTTTAAGCTTGTAGTTTAGGGAAAAAAAGGGTTTTTTAGAAAAAAAAGGGGGTTGGGGTGACCCCCCCCCAAAAAAAAAAAAGGGGTAAAAATAAAAAAATTAAAAATTCGACCATTTGGTTTTCGACGAAATTGGTTCGACCATTTGTCCAGTCGACCAATTTTTTTCGATCAAATGTCTGGTAACCCCATAGCATCCCGTCTGCACAGTGGGATCCGGCTCCTATACATGTGACTCTACCCATGAAAAGTCAATTTTCCTTAGACGTACTCCAATATCTATCTACCTCTCACTCTTCCCTGGCATCTAAACCTTTTGGTCAACTCACACAGTGAACCACCGGCCTTCCATTTTTACAGAACATCCAGGCACCCACTCATGTTAAAGGCTGCACCCTGGACATTGTATGCAAAACTAACAAAGGTATTTGATGGACGCATCTGCCATCTATTCTAATGATTTTATGTTCGTGCATTTCAATTAACATCTTCTTTTCGAATAAGAAGCATTTCAATGAAAATTCAACATTTATTAATTTATGTATTCATTTATGAAGCGCTCAAAGCCCCAAGGCAACTAGGCGCTGAAAACAAACGTATGAAGATGGTCACAGGTATTTGAAGGTTAACGTCAGAGTTACAGCATTACATTTTTACAGAATTGCACTTTTACACCTTACAAAATATACATTTATATACACAAGTAGTACCTCAAGTAGTACCCTTTTACACATTACACAAACTACTTTTATATACACAGGCAGAACCGGTATTGAGCCAATATTGAGCCAAAATCTATGGAGCTCAATAAGCTAAACCTATTATGAATTCAAATCTGCTTTCTGAAGTTCTGTTCAACGTTTCCTCTCACTTTCAAAACAGGGCCATCTTAAGGAATTTTGGGGCCTGGGGCACAGACACCTTTGACCTCCACACCCCACCGCAAAGAAATGAAGCGATCCAGATTTTCTGGTCGTGCCCCCGTTCAATGCAATCACAACCCATAGCTTGATATGCTGCCCCACAGCAATCAAAACACGCGTGGTTACTCCCTTCCAGTCGCCTTGTCCTCTTCAGAGTTGCTGACATCGAAATAATACAGTAATACAGAATAAACAAGTGGCATTTTAGGGATAATATTTTGATTTTGTATAGGCATGAGATAGGTATTTGCCACACACACTGCCATAATTGTAACACCTGGCTATAAGATGGCAACAGCTGGAAACTGGTGTGTACCTGGGCATATGATAACTGTTCCTGGAAAATGCCTATGTAATTACTGTACACAAGCCAAAATTGTTGCTTTTGCAAACTTTGTTTTTAAGAGGCCTTCAGTGCATGCCTATTGCTTGTAAATCATTTTTTAAACAATGCCTCTTTTTTTAAAAGGGCACCCAAATAGACTTGAATTAATTATGATCACCAGTTATATCACATTAACAGATATGTTTTATTGGTCCTTGTACTTTAATACAGATTCTTAACCTTCATAGAAATATTGCTACATATTTCTTGTTTTCAATACATAGATTGCAGATTTTTAAATGGCAATATACATATAGGTAAACTTGAAAGCCACCACGTGTTTCAATCCTTAGGATCTTCTTCAGAGTTTAAAACTGCTAGTTTCTTGAATCAAGGTTGCCGTATATTGTCAAGACACTCACAAGTGTAAGTCCCCTGATTTCTCTGCGCCACTGTTTCCTTTAAATAAAGTGGCTAAGGGCACATGTTTATTGCATTAGTAACATGTAAGCAACTGAAATTAAACCATTAACTCTCAGATGATTGTTTAGAAAGAACACTCGCAGACAAAGGTTTGATGTTACAACTTGAAACATCTAGCTCAAAGAGAGCCCTGGACAATGTGTTTTGGTGGGGAAGGGCCGGTAGTGGATGTGAATGGCCATAGAGAATAGCATTGCCAAGGGGAGGTGGGTAAAAAAAAACACAACACACACTGGGTGTGTATCCCTCCCCACATTCCATCTGCCTTCTTGCTGTACACTGATGCAACCGTTTCAGCTAATAGGTGGTCCTTCATTGCCAACTAATAAGACTAAAAAGAGGTATTAGTAGATTTGACTGAATGCATTTGCCCGAATGGTAAATTTGACTGAAATTGGCATGTACCATTTGACCAAATATTTTCTGTCAAATTGGCTAATACATACCAAACATGGAGAGCGGGGGATGCGTGGGTGTCCCCTGCTCCCCCCATTTGGTGTGTATTTTCTTGGTGGGGTTGCAGGCGTCTTCCCCGCTTCCTTGATTTCAGAGGCTGGGGATGAAAAAATAAATTGAAAAAAGAAAAGGACTCTGCGGCGTCGGATCCGACCCGTGTTAGAGGGACGGATCCGACTCTGCAGGGCTGAAGCAGATCAGGTGGCGAGCGGGCAGGTAAGTAGGGAAGGGGGTTGGGGGTGGGGGTGGTGGTGGTGTTTGACCAAATGAAAAGCGACTGCAGGCAAGCTGGGTTTTTTCCATCAGTTTGTTACGGTCAAATTTCATACCGTCAAACACCCCCAAACCTAAATAGATAGCCACGTATAGGGCTTAGAGAAATTGTGAAACTCTGTTCCACCTGCCGTAGAAGCAAAATCAGAAAGATTTAGATCTGTTTTGCAGCAATCCACTGTTCCACCACCCCATATCGAAAAGAGCAGTGCAAAGTTTCACATTCCGTCTCGCAACCCAAAATGAGCCATGCAAAGTTTCACATGCAGCCGGGAAAACTTAGCACAAATTGAAAACAGTAGAAATGTTCTTGTGCCGCTTCACAAACCCAGCATGATTAAAAAACCTATGCAAGGTTTCTTGTGCCGCTGTACGAACCTACCACGAATCAAACATAATCATTTGCAGAAAAATGTTCTCCTGCTGCTGCACGATACTAGCACAGATTGAAAAAGACTGTCCAGATATTTCTCATGCTGCTGCACAAAACTAGTACAGATCAAAACGTTTCCCATGTCAAAAATTAGCACAGATCGACAAAAGATCAGCACAAAGTATCTTGTGTCGCTGTGTGAACAGATCACACATCAAAAACCGTGCAAAGTTTCTCATGTTGCTGCCCAAAACTAGCACGGATCAACAAAAAAAAAAGACCTTTGCAAAGTTTCTCCTCACACGAAACAAAACTAACATCGGGAATGAACACCACTCACGGTGCAAAATCACACAAAACCTGACGAAATTACAGTGGTGGCAGAAAAGTAATGCTGATTTCGCAGATAGGGCAGAAGTGGAATCTAGTGCGGATTCCGCACTTGAAAAAGGTACACATACCCTAGCATAGACAGAGAACTCATGAGCAGAATGTAAAAGTGCTCAAACATTCAGACAGACTGGAAGCAATTACAATTATAATTGTTCTTTTATTACGCTCTAATAACAAGTTGTTTCTAAGCACGGAATTGGGATTCAAACCTGTACTGCGCTGCGCCGTCTTGCTTCCAGGACAGACGCGTTGCCCCTGAGCTTTGCTTGCTCCTCAATGGTAAAGGTATACATACCATTGCATAGAAGAGATAGTGGATATAAATTGGAGGCTACCAGAAATCGCAGATTAGAAGAGAGCTACGAAGAGCTATGATGTACAAGTTGTATTGTGATTAGTCAGTGATGAACCAAAGAACTTTGTGGTATGCAATATATCAAGGCCACTATTGGTGTACATGAAGCAACAATGTAGCTAGTTCAACCGTAAGTGAGACTTTTTTAAGAGCATTCCCTGAGAACTAAATCACTTTTAGGGGCTGACAACCTGATATCTTTAGAGAATGAACGTTTTGACAAGTTAGGCACCACAAGATTAAATTAATTGCCCGCTATCACATATGTTGGTTATGAGGTGAAGCTGGGATTTGTGACAATCTGCAATTTCAGCAAGACACAATGGTTCCCAGTTCTATTTGTGAACGTTTGCCTTTCGTGAACTCAAATAATAACCTGTTTTTGTAGAACTGACTTAGAAAGTAAAATTGTATAATAACCTTACCTGACAATATTTCAAAAACAAAACTTTATAGAAGCATGTTATGCAAAAGGAGAATGATTCCAGCTTTATGTTCTCCATCAGCACAGTAAATATACAAGTACCAAAATTTCAATTGGTGTAAATTTAAAAGACTGGGGTATTCTATTGGATTTTAAAGCTTTAATTACACCCAACACACACATTTGTTGGCTGTTATTTATGATGCACAGAGGTACCTTTGTAATTGAATAAGAAAGCAACCAAGTGTGTGCACTATATGCACAGATAAACACATTCTTGCCATAGGCTGGTGACATTTGGTCAGCTATCTTGTGTACATAACTATCTCACTGACATGGCCTACATACAAAGAAAGATCAGGAAATGGGCTAAACAATGGCACCAGTATGTGGGAAGGCAAGCTTTCTTGCCTTACGAAATACTTGTTACTCCTTATAGCTAGAGCTGTCAAATGAGGTACATGGTTTTGCAGCTTAACAGGTTTTGCTATTACAAAAGTATAAACACAGGCAAGCTTATCAACCTGAGACATTGGAAAGGCTGAGTCTACCATGCGAGAATTTGGTACTGTGATCTGGCCTATGGGCGCAAAGCTCTGCAATGAGTGTTAAACACACTGAGCGATCTTCTGAACAATTGCAGCATCCAAATGTGTCAGGATGGATTTCAACTTTCAGGACTGCAAGTGATCAATATATTCCTCACAGAAGGACGGAAATGTGACAGGAGTTGTGCTACAGCGAATGTACAAACTGGGGCAGATTCTCAAAATTTAGTGCAAATGAAAAAATTGCAGAGGATGCATGTTTTTTGTTTGCGCTAATTTTCATCAATGTGCATAGCACCTAATCCTCAAAGGTGACTTGCACATTTTAGGAGTGGTTGAACGAGACCCCTCCGATCAAGCAACGAAATCCACCTGGAATTCAAACCATACTTAAGAAAAAACTTGGAGGCACCTCCTTCTACGACTTAGCCACAAAAACCTGGAACAACATCCCAAAAGAAATAAGAAACACCGAAGATCACCTAAAATTCAGGAAATCACTAAAAATCTGGCTCTTCAACACCACAGACTAAAACTGAAAACCGAAACAGGAAAAAGGATGACTAAACTGGAAAGGACACGGACAACCCCGAACGGACAGGGAAGCTCCCACAGAACCTGGACGGGTGACACCGGATAGACTGGAAAACAGGGCACACGCACGGAGACCAAGTCAATTACCCCTGCCAATCCCACCAACATCTTTGCCCGCCCCTTACTTACCACCAGGTACCACAGTGTTGTGGAATTGTCGAGATATTGGCAATCACCACACTACCTGAGATGTTGACATTGGCAGGTGCACTGGCCACAGGAGTATGAAGGGAGGACAGTGGGGGCTATGAGAGAGCATGATAGAGGTGGGGGCCAGAGGAATAAGGAACCTTGTATGCCAGACAGACCCAGATCAGGACAGAGGCGCATCAGGGGAGACTACGCAAGCCGAGCACCTCAATTCAGGATAGAGATGCAAACTAACCAACTCCACTAACAATGTCCCCTTCTGCATACACCTCTCAAACACCAAACCAAACTGAACCAAAACCTACAGCACAACAAACCGCACAAACTTCACTACATTGCAACAAGAAAAGAAAAACACACATAGACTCGCACAACAGTACACGACGACTACCGACCGCAAACACCCCAGGCCCAGCCAACGGACCCACCGGGCTGAGGCCGCCAACAGCACATCACTGCTCTCTTGCACTTTTCTTGGTTCTTCCCACTAACCCAACCTCCCCTCCTCTTTCAGAGCCGCCAGAGTGCCAGGGGACCACTCTGGTGGTGATAGTGCGCGGTACAAATGTCCTTTAACATTACCATTAACATTTTAGGAGTGGTTGACCAGTAGCGCAAAGATGCACTACCCAGCCCTCTTAAATACATAATTGCCAGGATTCTGCTCCGGAAACTAATGTATTGCAGGCTCCCAGCACCCACAGGCCACCTGTACTATAAAATATGTTACAAAAATAAAAATGAAAAACAAAATAATTGAATGGTCCAGAAATAATCCCCATTGTACATTTGACCTTCCCCTGCGCCTAGTCCAAAAAGGCGTAATTGAAGTTTTCATTTTTACACATTTCAAAGCACATGCTATTTGGGGTTTTGAGATGCTCATTGAAATGCACAAACATGACCCTGCAGATGAGTAAAGGGAGTGAAAAACACCATTGGGATTTGAGCACCTAAGATTCACCTGCTCAGAGGCCCTTTGTGGTTTTGGCTGCACCTTTTTTGGTAGAAGTGATGCATTTCTACATTTCATCACTTTCTTTGGTTTGAGAATCTGGCCCACAGTGTGATTTACTGTGAATGCAGAAAACATTACAGGGTTAATTAATCAGAAAGAATGAAGCTGTGAACATCATTCAGGCAGCAGTCTTAGAGCACCAGGAGAGCCACATCCAACTGTTTTGTAAAAAAATAGGCACTGACTTCTTTGAAACTGACAGTCCTGTGCCCCTACCCCCTACCTACTCCCTTTAGGTGGGAGCTCAGGGCACTTTTGCCCATAAAGACATCTCTGTATTAAACTGTACCCACTAATGCACCTCAAAGCATCACCCTATACCTGTCACACCGCCTGCCTTGGGGTCCCCCTGCCTGAAGCGGCACGCTCCATCTTGGAGGATGTACCCGTGCTTCCGTCTGGGGGGTCCGGGGTTGTCTTGGGTCTCGGGCGCTTCCAGGTTTTCGGGACGCGCTGATCTGCGCATGCGTGGGCGGCCGTGTTCCGATCTCCGCGCATGCGCAATGCACAGGGCACTCGGTTTGGACGGACCTGCGGTCCAGGCCTCTCTTTGGGAATACAAACGCCTGGGAGACAGCACGGCTTGCGTTCCAAGCCTCCCAGGTGTTGGTAGCCCTATATAAGGAGCCCGGCAATTAATTCAAACCGCGTCTCAACACGGTTTGAATTGGATCGTTGTTCCACGCCGATTCCTTGCGTTCCACCTACCTGTTGCCTGATTCCTGTTTTCCTTATTCCTGGTACCCTCTTGTCACCCACCTGTTGGTTGTGCTGTCCTGACCCTCCTTCCTCCTTGTCCTGGGGATGGGGCTCCCCCTCTTCCTAGCTGTCCTGTCCCAGGATTCCATTCCTTAGTTGGTTTTGGGTCTTCGGTTCCATCTTGCTGTCCCTTGTCTTCTTGCCTGCTGTGCCTCCATTCTGCCTTGATACCTTACCTTGGGGGCCCAACAACTATTACCATCTCATCTTCGGTTCTTCCACCATCCGGATCCAGTTGTCTTCAGTGGATTCTGAACAGTCTACTACAGAGGCTTCCCCTGTCAGTGCTTGCACTGTCCTTACGCCACGCAAATCAGGGGAGAGCGCACCCGTGGCGTTGGGAGCTGGTTCACCTCCAACCCGGTCCCCATTCGGGCAGGAGCTGGGCTGGTTCCCCGCGTCATCCATCACATCTCTACAGGACTCTTGACAGTCTGGCATCATCTTCAAGGCCCTCAACCAGATGAACAGGTACGCAGCGCCCTAGTGATGCTATCCTTAACAGATTGAGACGCCTGCCTTCAGACTCTTCGGACTCTGAGATGGAAGAGGACCCGGGTCTTCGTAATGAGATGCAAGCTCTTTGTGCTGAGATGACGGCACTCCGCCAGGAGAATGTAACATTACGCCAAATGGTGACACAGAACATTGGAGCTATTCCTCAGTCCGAAAACACCATGGCTCACACCGCACCGATCAAGTTCGATGGTGATCCCAGACGTGTGGGTGAATTCTGCAACCATTGTCGGATACATTTCCTCTACTGATCAACTCATTTCAACAATGATAAGGCCAAGATCGGCTACATACTGGGCAACTTGTCTGGAAACGCTCTTGCTTGGGCTACACCCCTGGTTGTTACTAACAGTCCCATTCTCAGTGATTTCATGGCCTTTGAAAAGGCATTCCTGGAAGTTTTCTAGTCTCCTAATCTGGCCTCTGCAGCACAGAACCAATTGATGGATATACAACAATCCAATACCGATATAATCACATATATCGTCATTTCCGTCAACTGGCAACCGATTCCCAATGGCCAGAGATAACACAGAAGACCCTGTTTCGCCAGGGATTAAGAGAGGAATGCAAGGACGAGTTGTTACACATTCATGAACCTGAAAACCTTCAGAAACTCATTGAACAAGTATTGAGGATTGACCAGAGATTGGCCGAGAGAAGAGGTGAGAGACGTCGGTTTGAGAAGGTGTACCCCAGGCCGCCGATTCTACCAACTGGTGTGCCAGCACCTACGGTTTCTACTCCAGAGCCTATGCAATTGGGTGCAGTAAGGGGCCTGTTATCCGAAGAAGAAAAAGAAGCGCAGGAGAAGTCTGCAACTGTGTTTATACTGTGGAGCTGCTGGTCACTATCTGGGTACCTGTCCTTTGCGTCCTATCAAGAAAGGGGGAAACTAGGAGACCTGTCGTTTACTGGAAAGGCTACAACAGGTCCTTTCTTGCTTCCAGACCTTTCCCGTTCCAATCCTGTGCTTCCACCCATGCAGCCGGCTGTCTTGATGATCTTGAAGATCAATTTGAAGTGGCTTAATAAAACAGTCGAGATCCATGGATTATTGGATTGTGGGGCTTCCGGAAATTATATTGATGAGGAATTCGCCACCAACAACGGCATACCATTGCTTGCCAGAAAAACTGCAATACCTGTGGAGGTTATTGATGGTACTCCTTTGGCTTCCGGTCCCATACGATTGCATACGGTCAGCATGCTGTTACAAATCAAGGGAAATGAGGAAAGAATTGCTCTCGACGTTATCAAGTCACCTTCTTATCAAGTGGTGTTAGGACTACCTTGGCTTCTGCGACACAATCCCACAATCAATTGGGAGTCACGCACTCTTATGTTTACCTCCGCTCTTTGCCTTCAAGAATGTTGCAGTTCCGATACATCCTTGGAGTCGACGACCTCAACCCCTCTTACTTCTTTTAGGGACTCATCTGGTCTGTGTTCTTTGTTTCAGATCCCACACGTGTATACTGACACGAATGACAGTGTTTTCTGAGCCCGGAGACATACCCCTTCCACCTCAGAGATCAATCGATTGTTCCATTGATCTGATCCCGGGTGCAGTGATTCCTCATGGGAAGGTATATGCCTTGACTCAGTCCGAAAGACAGGTACTCCGGGACTTCCTTGACGATTGTGTCAAGAAAGGATACATTGTGCCTTCCAAAACCCCGCGCGTTTCCTGCTGTTTTTTGTGTAGAAGAAAGAAGGCTCCTTACGGCCATGTATCGATTATCGCCAACTGAATGACATCACCCTTAAGGACAGGTACCCATTACCTTTGATTCCGAACATCTGGAGTCCTTAAGATCAGCCAAAGTCTTCACCAAATTAGACCTCCACGGAGAATACCATTTGGTCAGAATTAAAGAGGGCGATGAGTGGAAGATGGCCTTTAAGACTCCATTTGGGCATTACGAATACAGGGTAATGCCCTTCGGGTTGTGTAATGCCCCGGGCGTCTTCCAACGGTTTATGGACTACATCTTCAGCGACCTGATTGGCATCTCGGTCTGGGTATATCGGATGATATTTTCATCTTCTCCGACAATCT
Source organism: Ambystoma mexicanum (assembly GCF_040938575.1). NCBI lineage: Eukaryota > Metazoa > Chordata > Amphibia > Caudata > Ambystomatidae > Ambystoma > Ambystoma mexicanum. The sequence goes on from NC_090932.1 coordinate 199,927,243, forward strand.
GGAGGAACATGTCTCCCATGTCCGAGAAGTACTTCAACGTCTGTTACAAAATCAGTTGTTTGTCAAGGCTGAAAAATGTTTGTTTCATCGAAATGATATGGAGTTCCTGGGATACGTGATCAGCAATGCAGGGATATACATGGATTCCGATAAAGTACAGGTAATCCAAAACTGGAAACAACCTCACGACTTGAAGTCTCTTCAGCGGTTCTTCGGATTCGCCAATTTTTATCAGCGCTTCATTCCACATTTTTCACGCACGTGTGACAGCTCCATTGACGCGTTTGACCAGTGTCAAGATACAATTCCTTTGGGATCTGGCAGCGTCAGCTGCTTTTGACTGTTTGAAGACGGCGTTCAGTACAGCTCCTGTTCTTCGTCATCCCAACGATGAGATGCCCTACATCGTTGAGGCTGATGCTTCCAACTTCGCTGTTGGCGCGGTTCTCTTGCAGAAGCATCCTACATCTGGCGAAGAACACCCTGTGGCCTATTTCTCACGAAAACCTACTCCCAGTGAACAGAACTACGCAGTCATAGAAAGGGAGCTTCTGGCCATCAAGACAGGGTTTGAGGAGTGGAGGCATCATTTGCTTGGTGGTCGTTTTCCTGCAGAAGTCCGTACAGATCATCGCAACTTGCAGTTTTTGCGACCTTTGCAGTGTCGCACCGCCCGTCAAGCTTGATGGGCTTTTTTCTTTTCCCACTACGAATTCAGCATTACTTACATTCCCAGCGCTCAGAACCTTAAGGCTGATGCCTTATCTCACTCTCTGGAGAAAGAAGAGGAAGATACTGGTTTGAACACCCCATTGATTTCCCCCAAGCATTTTCTTCTGACGATTTCTCCTCACCTGCAGAGAATCTTGCAAGAAACTCTGGTTGACCCAGATCGAGTTAACCTTCTGACCACAAGTCACAGAACGCAATGGTTTCCTGTTCCTTTTGAATCGATTGTACATACCAACAAGTTCCCTTCGTTTGGACATACTTCATGGGTTCCATGATTCGCAAGTTGGTGGCCATCGTGGCATCAAGGCTACTCAGGAGCTGGTTTCAAGACAATTCTGGTGGCCCGGTTGGGCCAAGGAGGTTAAACAGTGTGTGGAGAGTTGTCCTATCTGCGCTCAGACTAAGACGCCCAGGAGAAAGCCTTTGGGTCTGCTTCGACCTACCGAAACACCACCCTACCCATGGCATACCATCGCCACAGACTTTATTGTCGAGCTTCCGCCTTCTGAGGGTTACACTTGCATTATGGTTGTAGTGGACAATTTCAGGAAGTATGCACACTTTATTCCTTTTCTTAAAATCCCTACCTCCTCCCAGATGGTTTTGGCGTTTTTGCACAACATCTACCGGTTACATGGATTGCCGGAGAAGATCATCTCTGATCGTGCATCGCAGTTTCTCTCTTCATTTTGGCATCAGTTGTGCAATCATCTTGGCATCCACAGAGCTTTGAGTTCTGGTTATCACCCACACACTAACTGCCAGACAGAGAGAACCAATCAAACCCTGGAACAGTACCTATGTTGCTATGCCAATGCCACTCAATCCAACTGGATGAAGTATCTGGATCTGGCTGAAGTGTCTTATAACAATGCAACTCATGCTGCCACTGGTGTCAGCCCTTTTTTTTGCTCGGCTGGACAACATCCCAAGCTGGTTCCTTTTTGTCCTGTGCTGCCCAGCGCTGTTCCATCTGCAGATCAGTTGGTCTTCAACATCCAGAAGCAACACAACTTGGCCCGGAGTACCCTGGGGGAGGCACGAGAGCGCATGAAAAGGCAAGCAGATAAGGGTCGGACCACAGAACCTGATTTCCAAGTGGGTGATTTGGTTTGGTTATCATCCAAGAACCTGCCAGTATGCAATTTGCCCACTAAGTTAGCACCCCGATTCTATGGGCCTTTCAGGGTTTTCAAACGCTTGTCCTCAGTGGCTTTTCGGCTAGTCTTGCCCCAATCCTGGCAACTGCATCCTGTGTTTCATGTCTCCCTTTTGAAACCCTTTGTGAAGGACGTCTTTGGGCGCTCCAGTCCACGTCCTTCCTCTGTGTAGGTGCGGGGGTTCCCTGAGTTTGAAGTACAGGAAATATGTGACTCATGGATTCGTCGGGGTGTGCTCCAATTTCTGGTTGATTGGAAGGGATACCCTGCTTGTGATCGCACTTGGGAGCCGCGCTGCCGTGTGCATGCACCCCGTCTTATCTGTGACTTTTACCTTCATTATCCTTGGAAGCCTGTGGCCCAGGGACTTTCTGGGAGGTGGCATAGTGTCACGCCGCCTGCCTTGGGGTCCCTTTACCTGAAGCGGCACGCCTCATCCTGGAAGATGTACCCACGCTACCGTCTGGGGGGTCCAGGGTTGTCTTGGGTCTCGAGCGCCTCCAGGTTCTCGGGACGCGCTGATCTGCGCATGCGCGGGTGGCCGTGTCCCGCTCTCCGCGCATGCACGGCGCACAGGGCACTCGGTTTGGACGGACCTGCGGTCCAAGCCTCTCTTTGGGCATACCAACGCCTGGGAGACAGCACGGCTTGCATTCCAAGCCTCCCAGGTGTTGGTAGCCCTATATAAGGAGCCCAGCCATTCATTCAAACCGCGTCTCAATGCGGTTTGAATCGGATCGTTGTTCCACGCCGGTTCCTTGCGTTCCACTTACCTGTTGCCTGATCTTGTTTTCCTTATTCCTGGTACCCTCTTGTCACCCAACTGTTGGTTGTGCTGTCCTGGCCCTCCTGCCTCCTTGTCCTGGGGAAGGGGCTCCCCCTCTTCCTAGCTGTCCTGTCCCAGGATTCCATTCCTGTTCTAGGGTGGTTCCCACTTAGTTGGTTTTGGGTCTTCGGTTCCATCTTGCTGTCCCTTGCCTTCTTGCCTGCTCTGCCTCCATTCTGCCTTGATACCTTACCTTGGGGGCCCCACAACTATTACCATCTGATCTTCGGTTCTTCCGCCATCCAGATCCAGTTGTCTTCAGTGGATTATGAACTGTCTACTACAGAGGCTTCCCCTGTCAGTGCTTGCACTGTCCTGATGCCACGCAAATCAGGGGAGAGCGCACCCGTGGCGTTGGGAGCTGGTTCACCTCCAACCCAGTCCCCATTCGGGCGGGAGCTGGGCTGGTTCCCCGCGTCATCCACCACATATCTACAGGACTCTTGACAGTCTGGCATCATCTTCAAGGCCCTCAACCAGACGAACACGTACGCAGCGCCCTAGTGACGCTATCTTTAAAATTCCAAGCATGTAACAGACACATGAGCACATGCATGATGACATAACATGCCAGCAGCTCTGGCTGCCAGTGGAGAAACACGTGGTTTTCATGATACTGTTTACAACATACAAAGCCTACCAGCAAAACCGTACCATGAAATGGCATGGTGGGCATTCCTCCTTTTTATAAAGTGCGTGCGGGATTGTGATTTCCATGGCTTAATTGTAGTGAGTGCTTTCGCTTTTATTATGTCTTTGCCCTGTTTTCAAAATGGGCGAAACAGCATTTTCTACAAATGTGTAGATTGTCTGCCGGCTGACCTTCACAGAGACCTGGACATCGAGATGTTGGACAAACATCTAGCGAAGCTGAATAAGAACTTCTGCCAAGGACTGGATCAGAACCTGAACCCTCTTTTCAGAAGACTCGCTGCCACCACTGCAAACCCCTTTGACCACTACCCGCGGCCCATCACGGCGAAGACCCTGTGAAACTAGCCCTACTGTGATAAGTCCACACAGACCAATAAGAACCCTAACCCATGAGTACACACTCAACCCGAGAAGATGGAGTAATGAGGCTCAAGCCTCGGTATCCAAAAAATCACAGCTGATGGATAAAATCTATCAGCAAGGCGAAGACAAGCACGTACATGCAGTACGGCGTCAGACTCCATGAATGGAAGTACCCCTGTCTGGCTCATTATTGTGTGCAGTGCCGTGTGCACACGGCGTGTGTCTGTCTGATCTGTGTGACCACGGATCCGCATGATAAGCCTGGGGGACCCCAGCACCAACAACAACCTGTGTGGTCACGGCGGCTCCACAGCAAGCTGTGTGCCCAGAGCAGCCATCCAAGTCCGGGTGCTCCCAGCAACTGTTTCCATCATCTACTGCATGCCGAGCCACAACATGTAAGATGCAGACCGGCCCCCATAGGGGGCGCTAGAGGGACAGCCTACATAGCGGCCTGTCCCCTCTGACTGCCACCTTCCGGGGGGTGGTCAGCCTCTACTCTTCCTCCCCAGTGGAGGCAGAAGTGGCATCCCCCAGGGCCTGACTACCGGTGGCGCGTGCATGGTGGACGCATATAAGGCGGGTGCTGCTGGGAGTCAGTCTCTTGTCCAGGTGCCCCGCTGTGTGGAGGTGGGGGTGGCCAATGGGGATCTCCCCACTATGGTTGCAGGGATGCCACACACGCAAGGCAGCTCCACATTCACACATTCTACATGGAATTCGCGAATGAACGGATTTTCTGCAGAAATGTGTTTGGAGGGATTTTTCCAACATGTGTCACCATCTTTCAATATATGAAACAATACAACCAGAGCATAGCTGAGAAAGAGGGGTGAGTTCCAGTCCCAGGTACAAAGTGAGTCGTGCGACTGGACCAATCAGAAGGGTTTCACAGTCCTCTCCCATTGCGGCGTAGGGTTCAGGGTTCATCACATACTCCAAGCAGAGCAGCCTCTGTGCTGTGACGAATCATGAATCCAGCCTGCAAAAGGGGCAGGTCTGCATGTTCAGCTAGAGACAGTTCTGCAGTTCCCCACTGCCATAGTTTTGCAGTTTGGCCAGGGTGGACAAGTTTGTAATTGGCCAGTAATTGACTAAATTAGTGAAATCAAGGGCAGGTGTTTCAAGGGATGTTACATGCATTGGCTTTCATTTCTTAAAGGAGAATTCCTCTCCGGAGGATTAAGTTAAAAAAATAAAAGATTGATACATGAGCTACGTTTGATCGAGAACTGTTTTGGCAATGACTCTGAGTTAGCATAAGTGAGAGAATCTGAAGGCTCCTCAATTTTATAAGTGTTACCAGAGTCACCAATGCTGAAGATAACATGTGCCCCCCAGGAAGTAAGGGTAAGCACAAGGGGAGGTGACACATTTGATTGGCTTAGCAGTTTTGCAAGAAATGATTGATTCTGATTGCTGCACACATGTTTTGATGGAGTTCATAAGAAAAGCAGTGGGTCTGGCTGCTTATAAAGGAAACGGGTAGGCGATTGCGTAGATGCTTTTTTGATTTTGTCATAGGTCTTTAGTAGGGTGACTTACCCAACCATATCTTCTGGGTGCACGTGCTTCCAGCATTTTGATTCAGCCTGTGTAGGCTTATGTCACGTGCTTGTGTTGGAGATGCAACCATGGTGCAGAGTTTGCCTTGTCAATTGCAGGTGGATGCCATAGTATGTTATTCCAGTTGTATCAAGTCTGTATTCTCGTACTAAACAGGCATTCTTGACACTTTCGGCTATGGTTAGAATAACCAGTGTAGTTGTACCTCTTCATTGACAGTACAAAAGAGTTTTGTTTGTTTATGAAAGAGAAAATGCACCTCTATTTCATGGAGCTCAAGTAGGAGTGCATTCCAAATGCTTGCTGCCTGGTAAATAAAGGAGCAGGGACTCCAGATTTAGTTTTGGCTAATAGGTGGTTCTGTGAGCACTGCTTATAAACTCAACCTATTGGCATGGGAAGGGAAAATAGGAGAAAGATGGAATTTGTCCATGGTAGTCCCTGTGGCTATTTCAAACAGGGCAAAGACCTGAATACACTTAAACTATCCAAAAAAACCTAAGAGCACCAGCACACTAGAAAAAGGACGAATGTCATTTTATTCCATATTGCACCATGAGTGCTTCAGGAGGACATTACACTGCCCTCAATCCCAGGGAAATACTCATAATATTAGCTGAAGCACTACTACAGAACACCAGTGACCTGTCTGACAAATAGATGCTGCCTATTTATGGCAGCAATGCAGGGGATCGCCATGGAAATTCAGGACAATCTGGAGTCCAACAGCAAATACTTGCTATCATCTATATCCTGATAAAGTTCCTGACAGCGCTTATTTTGTGCCTCCTACTCCTACTTTGTGATATCATCAAGCCCAACTTTCTTGAATAGCTTCACTTATGATATGATATGTCATTTATAACGCGCCTGAACACAAGTGTTTCTAGGCAAGACAAGGAGGGGGAGACAGAGGGAGGACAAAACAACAATCTTACTAGGCCTTGTGTCATGTCATTCAGATCGTGCAGGCGCAGGGAAGGGGAGAAGTGCAGACGAGGGTGGGGGAAGTGCAGGTAATCAAAAGTGCAGCCAGCGGATGGCTCAGTGTCGATAATCAGAACGTGCAGCCAAAGGGTGGCTCATAAGTGCAGAGAGAAGGGACTGTAGGATTACAGATACAGACCACAAGTGCTGGAGGAGCCAAGAGGCAGTGCGTGGTGCACCTGGACAGGCCGGGACCTGGGCCCAAGTTCAGAGGGTGACTAGGTGAGCAGGTGACCAGTGCGTGAAACAGATGGGTCATCAGCAGGGGAGAGGAAGAGAGAAAGCGGAAGCAAAGAGGAAGGTCTTCAGTTGCTTACGGAACCAGAGATGGTTCTGTTCACATTTGAGAGAGGCAGGGAGGCTGTTCCAGGGGGAGGTCCGAGCCGAAGAAAGAGATCTTCCCCCAACTCTCTGCTTGGAAAAGCTACTGACCCTCAGAGAGTTGGAGGTGGATGAGTGCAGAGCTCGAGATGGGAGATACTTAGGAAGAGAGAGTTGGAGGTAGTGTGGACCCAGACCCCAGAAAGAATTGTGGACAATGCAGAGGGTCTTAAACTTGATCCTTGATAATTTGTAGAGGACAAGAGTAGAGGGAGGAAGATTTAGAAAGAGGATTTTGCATTAGTCCAGCCTTGAGAGGACCAGAGTTCTGGAGACAGTGAGCTTCTGGGGGAAGGTGAGGAAAGGAAGAATACCTCTGAGGAGGTGCAGCTGATAGTTTGACTTCTTAGAGACATCAGAGATGTCAAGATAGAAGGAGAGAGTGGAGTCGAAGATGACCCCAAGGTTTTTAGCCTCACAGGTAGGAGTCGGAAGAGGACCGAGAGTTGGCGGCCAGAGAGAGAGGAAAGGAGGGAGCTGGTGTTCCTATACGCAGGATCTCCGTCTAACTGGCATTAAGGCAGAGATCATTGGGGGCAATCCACTCCTGAATTACAGACAGACAGTCACGAATGAGAGAAGGTGTAGAGGCAGCTGAGGGGAGCCTGAAAGAGAGCTGGTTGTCATCTGCATAACACTGAAAGGTGGAACAGAGAGCAGCGATGTGGTGGGCAAGAGATGCCAGGTATTGGTTGAACAGCCAGGGAGAGAGGTTAGACCCCTTGGGAACACCACAGGTAGAGATTGAGATAGAAGAGAGGAAGGACCCCAGTTGGACCTGAGAGGGTCAGTCAGTGAGAAAGGAGGTCAGAAAGGAGGTTAGCCAGGCCAGGACCTGAACAGTGATTCCCAGGTTATCACAAATGTTCTTGAGTAGGATGGCATGGTTGACTGTGTCAAAAGCAGAAGAACGATCGAGGAGAATGAGGACAGAATGAAGGTTAGAACCAAGGTACGAGAGCAGGTCTTCGCGGATGATCAGGAGAGCAGTTTCCGTGTTTCTGGCCACTCTGCAGCCAGCCAGACTGATGGTCATGGAGACAACCAACAGATTCAGTATGAAGGTTAGGCTGGGAGATAGACAGCTTTTCCAAGAGTTTGCCCAGGAAAGGAGCAAAAGAGATCAGGCAATAGTTAGCCAGAGAGGAAGGATCGGCAGATGGCTTCTTTAAGAGGGGGTGCACAAGGGAGTACTTCCGGGGGAGGGGAAGGTTCCAGTGGCAAAAGAGTGATTGCAGAAATTGGTCAAGGCTGGAGCAAGGGTGTCAATGTGGCCCTTGATGGTTCTGGAAGAACTAGGAAGAACCTGTTTTGACAAGACTTTCATAGATCGGACTTGTCCAGAAACATTGTCAGGGGTGAACAAGGGAAAGAAAAAGAAGGGAGGAGGAGAGGCAGCCAGGAGTGGAGGAGGAGGAAGAAGAAGAAGAAGAAGAAAGGGTGGACGGGATGTCCCGAGTTTTAGTGATGAAATGAGAAGCCAAGGCCGTACGGGGGGCCTGTCAGGGAACAGGAGAGGTAGAGACTGCAGCAGGATTGGCCAGCTTCTTGAGGATTTTTAAGAGTTCGGCCGAGTTGTTAGATGCCGCAGAGATGCGGGCTTGGATGTGAGCTCTCTTCTTGGTGAGAACAGAGGGCCTCTACTGCCTTTTGAGCTGGCGGCAGGCCAGTTTGTCAGAGGGTGCACCTGTTGCCCTCCACTTCCTTTCTGCCACCCTGCCCTTGCGTTTAAAGGTGACAAGGTCAGAGTCGTACCAGGAGTTAGGCTTTACTTTACTTAGGCTTTACTTAGGCTTTTGATGTCGTGTTACATTGGGTGAGGAACACCTATGCCTCTCCATGGACCAGCACACCATTAAAATGGCAAAAGAGACATTCTATGCAAATGTTCAATTCTCCAAAGCTGTTTGCGTACTGGACTGCACCGATGCATACCTCACCCAACCCATTGCCTGCAAGTATGTATACACATATTAAAGGATACTACACATGATCACCACCTGGGTGCCATTTAATGTAGACCCCCTAGTTCATGCATGGCTGTTTTTGCTTCCCAGGCTCCATCCAGAAAGGCTTGAAGATTTTAACCTAAGAAACGCCTTCCTGACCCCCATCATGCAGAACCAAGTGCCATACATGACAACGTCCTGACACCTTCAAATCATCCAGGCCGGGGGAAAAGACTATCACTGAGTGAGATTGGTGTGGGTTGGGTTGAGCCAGCTTTAAAGTGCCTGACAAAATGTATGGGTTGAAGCATTGTTATAATGGTTTGAACGAGTTGAACATCAGCGGCTGCAACCTTTGAACAGAGCATTCAAATGCTCGATTCAACTCATTTCTGGTTCACATCGGTCTGTACTAGATGGAACCAGAGTCACTTGCTTTTTGGAGTCTGGTTGAATCAATTTGAATATGATAAGCAGTAAGCACCCAATAAACGAAACAAATAAACTGAATTTCTATTAGTAAACATAGAATCTTTCTGTTTTGAGTTTCATCGCCAAAGGTGTTCCACATTTGAGTCAAATCAAACTCCATTTGTTAATATTTTTGGGTAGGTTCAAATCTGAATTAAGTTGGGTTGTCCATCAATAGTGTGTATTGCTTCTCACAGCCTCGAGTCCCGCCAGTCCTGACATTAGCATAGCCCCTGTTCTTTTCCAGACCTAGCAACACCCATTCTCTGAGGTTATAGTCTGGGCTTAAATACAAGGAGGGAGGGTGAGGATGAGGACTGTGATGAGGTAGAGTTGTACTCATTGTAGTTAAGGTTTCAGGAAAGTAACCTAGGCAACATCCCATGGTCCCTTTCCCAGTAACACATTATTGGGCATCTAGAAATCTACCACAATGTATCAATATTAAACAATAAACGCCATTCCGCAGGACGCATTATAATGAGCTTTCACAAGACAAAGGCAATGTGATTCGGGTACTGCTCACACGAGGACTCAAAATAAATTAATTATTGACCAGATTCTATTTTTAACATAGAATATGGCTGTTCTGCTTATTTCCATCAATGAGGTGCCTTTTGCATCATCCCACGAGGAAGCAATAGCTTTTGCAGAGTGCCCCAGGATGTATACTGGAGAGGCGACCTCTCGCTGTTCATATAATAATAATAATTATTAGGGTATTTATTGAGCGCCGACTTAGCTTCGGGAAGCAGTGAAGTGCTTTACAATCATAGGGGGAAGAGCATGGTGAGGGAGGCATGTGCCATCGTAATAGTTTCCCGTTCCTGCTACAGGACTAGCATGCTTGGAACCCTGATGGCCAAAGCCATATAACACAAACACAAAAGACTCCACTTGATGGAAGTTTGACATCATGTGTAAGTAGATTTGTCATACCATTTTAGCATCTAGCCAAAGACTAAAGCCATCACGGGAAAAAGTAGGCAAAATGATTTCTTGTTGTTATTAAAGATTGGAAAAAACCTTAGGTAGGTAAGAGGAGCATGGCCTGAGGACCAAACCTCCAGGTGGGAGATTGCAGGGAGGAAGACTTCATCGGGATGGGGGTCAGCATAAGAGGAACGCTGGCAAGCCAACACCTGTTTGTTGGATGGATATGCAAGTGTGACAGCTGTGGTTTAAACTGCGGCTTTCACAGTTCAATAGAAAATCATGAAAGCGTATAACATTACCCTGTTGTGATTTGTGCTTACCCCGTGCCTGTTTGAAAAGGCACAGGGGAGTACCCTCGCTTCAGGGTATTTTAAAGTGCATCCCGTTTGTGAATTCGGGATGCACTTTATAATGCACAAAAATGACCTCTTTTATGTGCAAAAGCGAAAAAGGTGGGGGCGGGGAGGGCATCTGAATGAGTGTTTCTAAGATGCGCTCTTTCGGACGACCCTTGTGAATTGCTGTAACTTTTTTGGGCGCAAGTGAGGAGATTTCCTAGCATGAGCGCAACTCCTCACTTGCGCCCAAAATGTTTTGAGAGTAATAAGTTGGCAGCTGATATGTGTGACATTTGCGAAAACCAAAACGGGGATGGAAAAAACGAAAACCTTCCCCACCAAGAGATGAAAAGTGCAGGGGCATGGGTGAGTGCACCCTTTGATAAAAGGTCAAAGATTAATTCCTTGCATGCAAGCAATTCTTTCACCAAATAGAATGGTGTGGTAGGTATCTGGCAACATCTATTGTTAAACCATTGTTCACTTAGTATAGTTCCTGAAGCTATGCAATTGAGTATTTCCAAGCTTGGAGATATCACCACAGGCGGATTTGTCAGTTGGACAAGGGACAAATGCTCCCACTCTAGCCTTGCTCTTCCACTCTCACCTCAAAGGCCAATAGCCACAGCTGCACGTGATCTCGCACATCTCAGCAGAAGGTCATTTACAACAGGAAGTGATTAGTGATGGGAACAGGTAACTAACTGGCACGTTTTCCCCAGATTCGTGTAGGGTTTTAATACTCTAAGGTCCCGATTCATAGAAAAGAGTGCAATAATTCCACAAGTGCCGCGCACCGAGATCAACACTGCGTGCAGAATGATAAATGTGCCCCGTGTATTCATGGAATTGCTTGTGCAGAGTAACCGTATATGCAAGTTGAGGCCAGAATGCCCCAAACAAGGTCCCACGCAAAGCAAGAGCAGCTACGTTTGCATGCACCCCCCGGTGCGAATACACGCACCCTTCAAACAGTGTGTGGGGTCCCCCGCTAGTGGTCCTGCATCTTGGGGACCATCCCCGGGGTCCCCTGTAACTGTTGCCGGCACCCCGAGGACATGCATACAGTTTCATGCAAAGCTTTTATTTTCCCGGTCAAACCCATAAACAGTCCCTGCACCCCGATACGCTGTTTACACACCCCTGAGTACAATTAGAACCCCATCTGTGTGCACGCACCGCTAAATCAAAAAGTTGTGATTCCTCTGTGCAAGTCCACACATCTGCTTCATGGTGGCGGAGACTTCGAGGGAACTGCATGGGCATTTCACAGGCGAGAGGTTGCGAGGTCACATCCATGAATATGCTTTGTTGTGCATATTTGTGGGCGTGCTATGGACTGCATGTGGTCCGTCCCTTAGAACACCCACTTTCTGGCTTGTTCCTCCCCATTTTGTGTGTTTCGCCCCCTATTCGGACCCCTACGCAGGTCAAATCCACCCCCTGCATTGAGTCTCACGCAAGGCACTCGGCCGCTAGCAGAGCCATGCCAAGCCTGCATGAACTCCACGCAGGTCCCAGAAAAGTCCTGCGCAGTCGGTTCCATCGACCAGAAGTTTTTTTCACGCAGTTTGATGCGCAAGTAACAGAGTTTTCACGCAAATAATTCCATGAATCGGGCTCTAAGTGATATTGTTGTGTGATTTGAAATTATGGTGATGCAGAATGAATTAAAAGCTTTGTGAAACAATGCACATGTCATATATTTGGTTTCATTTTGGGGCTCAATCTGAGTTTGGTGGTAGTTTGGCAGAATTACCAGCAAACTACTGCCAAACGGAATTATTCATACTGCCACTTGGTCCCGTGTGTTTACCATGGGGTTACAAGTGGCAGTAGGAGGTGTAAATCCCAACGTTTATGGTGATTTTGAAGGAATTACTGCTGGCTGTAATTCCACCTGTGACTACTTTGCGAATTTTGTCGATTTTTCGTCAAAAAGTGGAGCATTTACTCTCCACTGCATCGCCAAACTCGGAGTTTAGCGGTGCAGTAAACGTGATGGTAACGGAATTACTGCCACTTTTTTACTGTACCATCAAACTCAGAATGAGAACCTTTTCTCTGTAGGAGAAAATAAGTAGGTTCCCATTAATTTGCAGGCTGATTCTTGTAGGCTTACATGTAGGATGTGGCAAACAAAGTAACAATGATATGGGGTGATTTTGCAAGCCCTGCAGAGTGGAGAAAGTGGAAAAGTGGATGGAAATGTGTTTGCGCTACTTTTTAATTTTTGGCATGCGAAGTTGGAGGACAGAGAAGACTTAGCACTTTCACCTGCTCTTTCATGTCCATCTGTCAAATCAACGTTCTTTTCCGCCAGCATAGATTTATGCTGGTGGAAAACAAATTAATTCCTTTGAAATCCATCTGACTTTTACATCCGGTAAATGTATGAGAATTCCAAAAGAATCCATTGTAGAAGGCTCTTATTTGGGGGAGACACTTGGTGGAAAAGTGAAGAGTAAGGGTAATTTCATATATATTTTACTTTTTACTTTTCCATTATGTGATGGCCACAATACAAATTTGGGGGATGGGTACTTTTGCTCAAAAGTACAAACAGAAGTGGTCCAGTGCATACAATTTAGGATTCAATATAAAAAAGAACCCTATACTCTTGTTGATCACTATATTTCTACTATTATGTAAATGCATTATCATGTTGGTTTATCATGTGCCCTGTGCACATTTGAAGTCATCTGTATAAAATGGAGTATTATTATGAGTCTCCAAACTCAAAACATGAACACATATTTGTACCAATTTGAGCTAGAAAGGTAAATAGCCAAGTTTGTACATTTCAGATTAGACACAAATTGTGGCTTAAGCACTTCAACAAAGTGTGTTAACCTGGGCAAATCATGTATTTTCGCTATTGATAACCTGCTAAAATAACGCCCCTGTAGAATTAGCTCACTCATTCCACAGTGCATGCTGTTCCAGCCTCATTCATGGTTTAATAGACTAATGGTGCTCCATACATAACATTATATTTTCACCATTCATAGAAGAACATGTTTCCAAATGTGTATTTTGCTGTGACACTAATGATTACATTTCTGATTGCCTTTGCACTCTGGCACTCTGTCTTGCATACTTGCACACCCTCATACTGTCAACGTAATTAAAACTGTGTTGCAACAATGCAGCAGAAAATAATATGTTGTGCTTCATAATGCATTTTGTATGCCACAAAATGTCGCCTACCAGGCTGAAGTATTCTGGGGTGGAGCCAGTCTTTCATAACAACATGGTGGAACCCCAAGCCCGTCCTCCATGACCTGTGGCGAGAATCCACCACACTCAGGCAGACAATGTTCGGATGAGCCGTAGCTGACATGGAATAAGGGCTGGGGACTGTGCTGGTCATCCTTCACAGAAAGGAGGAGGTATCATCCGTCTTTGTCCCCAGCCAGGCCAAGAAGACATGGTGGGAGAATGTGGGAGTGGTGATAAATGGGAATTGTGGTAAGGGGAGGATGTAAAGTGACCTGGTGGTGAAAGGTGGTGAGAGCCTGGACGGAATAGATAGAAAGGGAAGATTGGTAGATGGATTTTGCCATGCTGTTTCCTTTCTTTTCATTTGCTCTGTAATTTTACTGTTTTTATAATGGCATTAAAGCACACATGTTCAGTAAACAGTACATAACTTTTATTTTTAGGGCATGATTAATTGGAATTCACCTCTAAGGCTCTTGTTCGTGGATTCGGAATGTACATTTTATTTTGTATGCTCTGGCAAAAGCAGTTTTCCTTACGGAGAATCAGAGAGTGGATGGAAGGTGAGAGAGATGGGGGACTGATGGAAATGTGGAGTGTAGTGAATGGAATGTAAGAGAAGTGGAGGGTTTATGGAAGGAGACGCTGGAGCAGATGGAAGAGGTAAAGGAGACCAAATAATTTTGGAAGTGGTACATGAGTGCATCTGATTTTGGAGGAGATAAGCGGATGAAGGGGTCAGTGGATATCCCAGTTTAACAAATTGTGTTGGTCTTGGGCAAATCACTTTATGTCAGCAAAACCTGGTGAAGCGACCAGGCTGTTTTTAGCCAGAGTTACACCCCCAAGATACACAACTCCATCAGAAGAAAATGACAACTTAAAAACATGGAACATTAGTCCCTGAAGTTCATCATTGTTGCACTTGTGACTGACATCAACTCCTCTTAACCGAACCTCCTCCTCCCTGTCCTGTCTACAATTGTGAGTGGCTTAACTGTTTTCAAAATAGTCTCATTCCTCTCAGGAGTAACTTTCTTTCCATCATGCAAAATTAACTGGCCTACATACAGTACTTCCTTTTGACAGTACTGCAATTTCTCCTTGTCTACTTTATATCCTTTGTCTGCAATGATAATCATCAGTTGAACTGAATCACGTCTGCACTCTTCCTCTGAGGTGCTACAGACCAATTTGTCATCAACGTACTGAAACACAATACTTTCCAAATCAATATTGCTTAAATCCATCTGCAGGACTCTATTGAAAATCGACGGAGACTCACAGTATCCCTTGGGTAGACGACAGTACTTTTCAGATGAGTTTGTTTGAACGTAAATGACGTCAGATCGTGCGAGTCTTTATGCAATGGAATTGAGAAAAACAAATTTTTCATGTTAATCACAGTGAAATATCGTGCCTTAACAGGAATATTACTTAAGATCGTCTCTAGGTTTAGGAACTAGAGGGAAGTCAGCCTCTACAATCTGGTTAATCAGACGTAAACCTTATATTAAATGTCAAACCCCCGTTTCCCTTTCTTCACAGGATAAATTGCGGTAATACACGGTGACTCTGACATCACTAGGATGCCCTGTTGCATCAAAGCAGATATCATCTTAAAAATACCTTCTTCTGCCTCTCGAGACATAGGATACTGTTGTGCTCGAGGTAAAATTGTGCCTGGTTTCAATTTAATCTTCACTTCTCCAACCCCCTTCAATAGGCCTATGTCATAGGGGCCTGTTGTCCATAATGAAACTGGCACTTTCACCATGTCTTCATTGAAATACTCGGGGCGTTTCTGTGCTGATATCCTTTTCTGAGGAACCTCACATTTAATTGCTCTTACCCAATAAGTAATGTTCATCTCAAATACTACTTTGTCATCTGATGGATGATCTCCAAACATATCTTCATCAGTGACATCAGTCAATCTGTAACCTTCCCCAATGGCAATCACTGTGCACCATCCTAAGCCTTCATAATCATTTCCATCAAGCAAAGCCATTTCTCCTCGCACTATGGCTGCTTGTAATTCTAAAGGAAAGATTTGCCCTTCCTCTTCATCCATAGGTATCTTTGGCCATCAGGTATTCTCATAGTTCAGTCCACTAAACCTGGCAGCCATGTTAACAGAATGCGTACCCAATAGTAAAAGACTTCTGGATCTAACGGTACTCTCGTATGGCCATTTGTCCTGCAAATGCCATAATAAATTCAATTACATTCAAATAATGCATTCCTGGTGTTGAAAATAATATGCCTTTATCAGTGAACAAAATCGTCATGTTCAATTTGGTCATAAAATCTGGACCTAATACATTGACAGGTGTCTGCCTTGAATATACCAATGGCACAGACATGTCACACTCTCCTATAGAGAATGGCAATTCTTCAGTAAAACAAACTCTACTTGTAGGTCCTGTGAAACCTTGAGTATTCATGACATTTCCAGACATCGAAAATGTCCCCTCTTGTATACATGAGTGTGTTGCACCTGTGTCTACTAAAAAAGAAAAAGATTTGCCTCCTATATTGACGTCAACCCTCGGTTCACCTTGAGGATTTGGCGTCACAGATAGTATCGAACACATCAAGTCTCCCAGTGAGCTGTCCTATTGTGGATACATTTTCATCCCCATCCCTGTGAAATGATTCCCTCCATCAACAGTGACACCCTCTATTCTGGGAGTCATTAACTGTCCTGTGCTTGTTCTTTGTTGAATCTGCATGGGTGACTGCCCTTGTGGTGGATTCATTACTGCCTGCTGTGTTTGAAAATCTTGTTGCATTCTTGGTGCTTGTGTTTGCTGCACTGTCTGATTCTGAGCAAACCCATCTCCATTCTGCTGCGAATATGCCTTGACATACCACATGTCCAACATATAGGAGGAGGTCTCCTAACTTGACCCTCCTGCAAGCCGTGACTATCGTTCTGCGTGTTTTGAAACCCACTTTGATTATTCTGGAAGTTTCCCTGATTATTCTGGAAGCCTCTACCTCAAAAGCCTCCCCTTCCCCGTGGTACAAATCCGATATTACCTTGATCGAAATGCCTTTGGTTATTCACCTGCCGCATTCTTGCAGCTTGCTGTGAACCCGATCCGTCTACACTAGTCAAAATTGCCCCTTCAATGGCATACTTTGATAGTTTTTTTCTGCACTAACTTTGCCTCTTCACCTTTCCGAGCATCATCTTTCTTTCGATTCTTCTCTTGCAACAGCTTGCAATAATGCGCGATGGTCAGCAGAATCTCAGATCAATGGCTTTGCTTCCATGCCCACTCATTTCTTGAGCTGCTTTTGCACTGTTTCTGGCAGCCCTTGGCACAATATATGATAAAATACAGGTATGGATTTCTCCCAAGCCTCGCGTGTCTTCAAAGCCTACCGCTCTTGGAAATTCTGAATGTAAACAAGAGGATCATCCCCTTCCTGCATCTTCTTTGCCATTATAGCTCCCATGTCGGACATGTTGGGATACAGTACTCTAAGCGCTTTCCAGACTGCCGCCCTATAGTTATTGAACAGTGCTCCATCATGAGCAGTGTTCACCGTGGTAACACAAGAACACCCTGATCTTGACCAAACATCATCAGCCCTTTCCCAAAGGATGGCCATCAGGAGACCTTTAATGTCCCCTATAGCTAACATGTTTCCTCCTGTCATTTTCTCTAACTCATGTATCAATTTCCCAGGGCCAGAGCTAAACTCTGGAGTTTACACCTTAAACTATCCTTATCCATCTGTGGCCAAGGTATATACTATGGCCTGGCTCCTCCCTTTTCTAACAAAGGAAACTGTGAAACCCCAAACTCACACTTGTCTCCCATCGTCTGTCTTTTCATAGCAGGAACAATAGTTCCGCTCCCCTTCTACCTGGCAGTGACCTTAACCTGCTCACATAAGGTGGCAAGTCCCCCCATGACCATGGGATCGCTCTTTAGGTGGATCTAGCTGTGTCAATGATTCTGACGCCCAAGATTTGGGTAGGTCTGGATCTGACCATTTTACTTCCTTATCCATTGAAAACCACCCTTCAGGGCCACATGCATTGTCTTCCTCCTCCTCAAGGAAGGTTTCCCTGTCCTCATCTGGCAAATCCTGCCCTCAACTTGTGTGACTTCTCTCCTCTTCATCTATATTCAGAGCCAGTCTATCTAAAGACAGCTCCTTTGGCTCAAAACTACATGAGACTCCTTCTTTGTCGTACAACTGCATACTCTCGAGTCGATCATTTTTACCCTTTCCCTGCAGCACTTTCTTAGTCCTCATATCATGATAGACTTTATCGATAGCATCCCCAATGCTTCTAGAGTCAACCTCATCCTCTATATTTGCTCTAGACTGACCTGCCATTAGCTCAAGTGTTAGGAAGAACTCTTCTATGTCTTCCCATGCCACTAATGGATTAGGATCTATTAATTCCTCTCCCACACATTCAAAATCACGTGCTCTCTGCCTCCTCTTTCGTACTAGTTCATCATCAAACTCTCTTTGTTTCCTTGCTTCTTCTCTTACTCTTGCTACATCTTTTCTTTTCATATCTCTCCTCTCATTTTCCCTCCTATCTCTTCGTCTTTTCATCTTTGTATTCTTGTATCGCTTAATGTCTGTTCCTCCTCTTCCTCTCTTTTTCTTTCTGTTATTCGATTGCCCTCTGTCTATTGTCATATTTTCTTTGCTCCTCTGCTCTTTCCTGCTCCTTCAGTTGCACATCTTGATACAACTGTTCCTGTCTTTGTCTATTCTTCCTTTTCACTCCATCTTCTTTCAATCTTTTCTCTCTCTCTCTATTCTTTTTGTCCTGTTTGTCTCAATCTTCCTTTTGCCTCACGTCCTCGATGCTCTTACCATCGAGTTTGAGCAAAATCTGACCACCCATCCATTTGTTCTGTATAAGTGCTAACTCATCAGTCTTATCTTTTTCATCTTTCCATGAAAAACCACCCTTCAGGGCCACATGCATTGTCTTCCTCCACCCCATGGAAGGCTTCCCTGTCCTCGTCTGACATATCCTGTCCCCAACTTGTGTGACTTCTCTCCTCTTCATCTATATTCAGAGTCAGTCTATCTAAAGACAGCTCCTTTGGCTCAAAACTACATGACACTCCTTCTCTGTCGTACAACTGCATACTCTCGAGTCGATCATTTTTACCCTTTCCCTGCAGCACTTTCTTAGTCCTCATATCATGATAGACTTTATCGATAGCATCCCCAATGCTTCTAGAGTCAACCTCATCCTCTATATTTGCTCTAGACTGACCTGCCATTAGCTCAAGTGTTAGGAAGAACTCTTCTATGTCTTCCCATGCCACTAATGGATTAGGATGTATTAATTCCTCTCCCACACATTCAAAATCACATGCTCTCTGCCTCCTCTTTCATACTAGTTCATCATCAAACTCTCTTTGTTTCCCTGCTTCTTCTCTTACTCTTGCTACATCTTTTCTTTTCATATCTCTCCTCTCATTTTCCCTTCCTATCTCTTCATCTTTTCATCTTTGTATTCTTCTATCCCTTAATGTCTGTTCCTCCTCTTCCTCTCTTTTCCTTTCTGTTATTTGATTGCCCTCTGTCTATTGTCATATTTTCTTTGCTCCTCTGCTCTTTCCTGCTCCTTCAGTTGCACATCTTGATACAACTGGTCCTGTCTTTGTCTATTCTTCCTTTTCACTCCATCTTCTTTCAATCTTTTCTCTCTCTCTCTATCCTTTCTGTCCTGTTTGTCTCAATCTTCCTTTTGCCTTACGTCCTCGATGCCCTTACCATCAAGTTTGAGCAAAATCTGACCATCCATCCATTCGTTCTGTATAAGTGCTAACTCATCAGTCTTATCTTTTTCATCTTTCCATCTTTTTATTTCTCGTCCTATATCTGCAGATGTACTTGGTCAATCACTTCTCTCCTTGTCACGTTTCTCCTTGTCCCTCGGGACCATAGATTACATCTCTCTCAGAAATGTTCTCTGGGCCCTCGTTGCTGCTTTGCGCAGGTGACTCATATGCCAGGTTGCTATACCCTGTGGCTGTCTTAAACTCCCTTAATGGGTATAACCCATCATCTTTCTTACTATCGCTGTCTACTTCAGGTGCGTCAGGGGGAGCAGAAAGCTCCTCTCCCCCCTCTTTGCATATATTCAATATCCAGTCTTCAGGAGGTGACTCTTCTCTCTCCTCCTGGTACATTTTCCAGAGCTCTAAACTCGCTAATCGTTTATCTAGCTTTTGCCCCCTATATGCTGCATGCAAATATGTCATCAAATGCTGCAAAACTGCCTTTGATGAGGATCCCCCTTGTGGCCATGGCATGAACATTTTATCTACTCTTCCTTTAACCCATTCTGCACTGTACTGCTTAAGTTAGGGTGCGTGTTTCGGAAACTGTTTGCAAAGGTGCATAATTGGAGAAATATCCTCCATTCTGACTCGTCACACTTGACTGTTAATACTCACCTTTACACCTGCAGATTTCATAAATACGTTTCAGAACAACAAAACAATATGAGCGTGCATCAATCGTCGCAGGCTCCAAACCCTTTACATCACATTTTTTACTTTAATCCACTTTTTCACTAAACACCATCAATTCAATTTCCACTAAATAAATAATGAATTCTCAAATATCATGTTTTCTTTTCACATCTATCAATTCCTCTATTGTTTTTTCACCATATTCAGTCACAAAACGAACAAACGGACATACTCGACTGGCCGCATATATCTCAGTCTTCTCTTTAAGACTTATCCTACCCCTAAAAAATACCCCGATTGGTAGGTGAATCATTCTCTTTAAACTTGTCTTAAACCAAGTTCGTTGCCTACGTCACTGTAAGTAGGGCTCTAGAAATGATTCATTTTGTTACGTCTTTACGACACAGGAAACTGGGCATACTCTTTATTGTGGCATTTTCCCTGACGATAACTCAAGTCAATTACCAATAACTCAATTGCTTGTCCTCTCCTCAAGTCAATTAATTAATATTCAGCGCTCAGCGTTCTCAAGTTACTTTACCCCAACCTCCCTCCGTTACCCGTTTTTCCCTTATCACTTTCTTCACCCACTGCCCATTCAAAATTTTGCCAACTCACTCAGTTTTGTACTCACCATTCGTTTTTTTGACTTCCGACTCTCGGGATTGTCCACTTCTTTATCAGCCTCTTCAACTTTCCATTTATTCAGCTTCCTGTAGACGCTGGGAGGGGATTCTGCCTGAAAACAAGGGATCCGTCTCACCTAGCTTGCAAGACTTATCTTAAACTAATATCCGCTATCTACAGGGATCTTCACGTCCTTTCAGCCGAAGGGCAGAGGTTGTGCGATAGTTCCGGGACCCCAAAGCCTTCTATCTCAATGGATTTTATACCATCCTCTCAACTACCACGTGAACTGGTGTGCCCCAGCCCTTTAAGATGAAGTAGAAATACCCTTCAGATGTATGGGGATGCAGAGGTTACTCAAACATCAATAATCAAAACGGCTCAGGTAGTTGGCAAAAATGTAAACTGTTTTAATATCAATTACCTAAAACAGGCAGTACAACAGACATCAACGGACGTCTCAGCGCAAGGTCTCTCAATGCATCTTAAAAAAAACATTCTTTTATAGCAAACAATCATCATTATTGACATTAACCTACGTATGTACTATCGTCATCCTACGTGGCAGACTATAAAAACCTAGTGAAGAAAGTGATAGGTTCTAAGGAACCTCTAAGTATACAATCCATACTAGTCTAAGAGTGTGAAAGAAAGTGATAGGTTTCTTAACATCAGGTGGGGAAACTAAGCCCTCCTCTTAAACAGGTCCCTATGAACGTCACTAAATACACAACGTCCCATTGGTTACACAGACTGTAGGACCCTTAATCACGCGACCCCGTCCAATTGGTTGGCACTCTAACCTCCCTCAGTACTTGTCCACCTACGGTAGCAGCACACAGGCTGTTCTTACAGGTGCTGGTGAGCTAGTCTTAACCATAGCTTCCCACCAATTAGCATATTCATCTATCATCACCTCAGTGGTCTTCTGTCAATTAAGGCTTTGAACTTGTCCTTGGGAGTGTTCTTTTGCTTGGACGATTCAGGGGAGTGAATGCACGCTCTGCCCTCATTCGCAGGTATGGTCATCATGTTTGTCCAATTTCATCCTTCCACATGACTGAAGACCACAAAATCGAGCTCTAGTGCATTTAAAATATTTATTTTCTAATAGACCTCTGACGTCTTCCTTGTTTTTGTCCATGTCTTCTGAACAGGATTTCATTCTTTCACACGATTTCTATCCAATCTCTGCTCAGCCCAGCCTGATACGGCCTTGGCTTCTTTCTTGAGGCTCATCCAGCCTTGCCTTTCTGAGTTTCACTCCTGTTAATTCGCTCACTTCTTTTAAACTGCGACACACTGGAAAAGTGGCCTTCCTTCTCTGGTCCAGCTCTGCTATAATTACTAGTGGAAACATCCATTATTTACTCACTTCAATTAATGTATATATGTTGGTGCATGCCACGATCTATTCACTATAAAGCTAGTCTCAAGAATACTTTCTCTGCTTGCGTTTCTTTGCATCTGTACACATATAAAATAACTTGATATCTTCATCAGTTCTGTAACATAGGTTTCTTTATTTTGATCCCAAGATGTCACTTATCTTTGATACTTTCTTGATGCCTTATAGAATACATTCACTTCTCTTGTCTCTGTGTCTCTTCGATGTACATCAGCTTGCTTCGTGTGATGTTGGTGGTAATGTCACCATTCTCCCCTTCCAGTCATTGGTCCTGTTTCTTTTGGGATTTCATTCAAATGGCCATCATACAGTCTTGTATGCAGATATGGCTTTCTCAATGGGAACCTTGCTTCCAGGATTCTCTTTGGTATTGGTATTTTCACTGGTACCGCACGTATCTCGCACTCTGGTTCCCAACATATAGGCAATATAGGCTAAGTGGTTGAGGTGGGGGTACTTGGCTCCTTCTCTACACTAGGGTGGGAAGGGAAATGCAGGGCAGAGGGTATAGAGTGCAAGTGAAGGGAGGGGTAGGAGGGGGAGAGTGTCACAGGGGCTAGGAATGTGCTGAGGTGAGGCCAGGAGGGCAAGTGCCAGGGATTTCAAGGGGAGAACGGGATGAGGGTCCACATGCTAAGCATGAGGAGGGGGGTGGACTGGGCTGGGGTGCTGGAGCCCTGAAGAACTCAGAGGGAACCAGGTAGCCAGTCACTACTGCCGATGTGGATGTTAGGAAGGGAGGGGGAGAGGGAAGGAAGAAGAGAAAAGGAGGGTCTTAAGGAGCTTCCGTAACTTAATGAGATCTGGTTCAACCCTGAGGGGGGCAGGGAGACCCTTCCAGAGGGAGTTTCCTGTGGAGGAAAGAGATCTACCCCTGACTCTCTGCTAAGAGAAGCATCTGATCTGCAGAGCTTTGGAGCTAGAAGACCTAAGGTCTCTAGCAGGGAGGTATTTAGGGAGAGAGAGTTGGATGTAGTGGGGTCTCATGCTCCAGAAAGCATTGTTGATGATGCAGAGGGTCTTGAACCTGATCCTTGCAACAACTGGGAGCCAGTGGAGAGAATTTAGGGCTGGAGAGATCCGGTCCCTGGGCCTCAGGCCAAGCGTAAATCTTGCAGTCCTATTCTGGATTTGTTGAAGGCGGCGAAGGGAGGATAACGGAAGATTGAGGAAGCGGTTGTTGCAGTAGTCCAGCCTAGAGAAGACCAGAGCTCGGGAGACATTGAGCTTCTGGGGGAAGGTGAGAAAAGGAGAATGCCTTTCAGGAGGTGCTGCTGATAGTGGACCTTATTGACAAGGTCCCTAATGTGAGGAGAGAAGGAAAGAGAGGAGTCAAGAATGACACAACGTTTTTTTCGGCTCACAAGAGTGTGAGGGGAAGGGACCCATAGGGGGCAGCCAGAGGGAAGGAGGGAAGGGGTGAGCTTGGGTCCCAATGAGATGGCCCTCAATCTTACTGGCTTTAAGGCAGAGATCATTGGCAACACACCATGCTTTAATAGCAGTCAGACAGTCAGGGATGAGAGAGGAGGAAGAGGTGACAGAAGAGTCACCTTGAAGGATAGTTGGATGTCATCTGCATAAAACTGGAAGTGCGGAGAGATGGAGGAGACCTGGTGGGCCAGAAGGGCAAGGTAGATGTTGAAGTGCCGCAGCAAAAGGATAGAACCTTGAGGGATGCTGCAGGTGGAGAGTGTGATAAGGGAGAGAAAAGGGCCCAGTTGGTCAGAGAGGAATGAGATCAATCAGTCCAGTAGCAGGCCCATGATACCAAGGTTGTCAAAGAGTTTTTTTGTCAGGGTGGCATGATTGACTGTGTCGAAGGCAGAGGAAAGTTAGAGAAGGATAGGAACGGATGGAGAGTTGGAATCGAGATTTGAGAACACGTCTTCACAGGTGTTCAGAAGAGCTGCTTCCGTGCCTCTCGCTGCTCTGAAGCAAGTCTGGTGATTGTGGAGACAACCAACAGATTCAGAGTGTTGTTTCAGTTTGGAGATGACCAGCTTTTCCAGGGGTTTGACTAAGAAGGGGCTAATGTAAATAGGGCGCTAGTTAGCCGGGCACGAGGGGTTAGCAGAGGGCTTTTTGAGGAGAGGATGCACAAGGGAGTGCTTGAGGATTAACGGGAATTAGACACTGGCAAAGGAGGGATTTCAGATATCGAGGAAGGCTGGCGCAAGGTAGGCAATGTTGTCCTCAATATTTCTGGAGCAGCAGGGAACAACTGTTTGGAGGAGGACTTGTCTAGAGGGCTCATCTGGTGCTATGGGTGAGAAAGAGGAGAGTAGGACAGAAGGGGAACGGATGGCCAAGGGAGGCCTGAGAGCTGTGGAGGGAGGAAGGAGTATTGAAGAAGAGATTGAAGACAGGATGTCCTGAGTTTTGGTTAAGAAGTGGGGGGCCAGTGACGTACACAGGGTCAGGGATGGCAGGGAGAAGTGGAGACTGCAGTAGGATTGTCAAGTTCCGTGCAGATTTTAAACAGTTTGACTGTGTTGTTAGTGCCCCCAGAGATGCAGGCTTGGACATGGGCCCTCTTTTTTGAGCAGATAGAGAGTCTGTAATGCCTTTGGAGCAGACGGCAGGTCAGTCTGTCAGAGGATGTGCCTGCTGCCTGCCACTTCGGTTCAGCCACTCTGCACTCACATTTTAGAGAGGCTTGGTCGGAGTCAAACAAGGTGTTGCGCTTGGAGGCAGGCTTCATGTGGATCCTCATGACAGGGTCAAGGATGTCCAGGTTGTTGGTGATAGAGAGGTGAAGATTAGCAAGGGCAGAGTCAGTGTGGGAATCCATGGCAGGAGTGGGAGGGGGAATGAAAGTGGCAGAAAAAGCAGCAACTGACACTCGCTTCATTGGTTGAATGACTGAGAAGGAGACTGGCGGTGCAGACAGAGGTTTAGCTTCAGGTGAGAGGACAGGAGAGAATGGTCAGATCAGGAGAGAGGTTTAATGAGAGGGTTGGAGATGGAGATGCCTGCTGAGATGAGAGCATCCAAGGTATGTCCGACTGAGTGCCTTGGACCGGAGAGATGAATGGTGAGGGAAATAAAGTCACAGAGGCTGCAGAAGAGTGCAGTGGCTGAATCAGGAGAGTCAAGGTGAATATTGAAGTCTCCGAGGAGGAGAAGCATGGAGGTGGAGGCAAGAAAAGAAGAGGTGCAGTCAGACCACTTTGAGTAGAAGAGAGAGACCAAACCAGGAGTCCTGTAGATGGTGTTGAGCATCAACGAGAGAGTTGGAGAGACACCAAGCCTCCAGATAAGGCATTTGAATGAGGAGTAGGTCTGAGTGGGAATTATAGTAGCAGGGACCCATTCAGGGAAGATCAAGGCCACTCCGCCACCAAACCACCTAGGCCTGGGCTTAGAGAGCATTATAATTTTACATTTATAAAGCGCTCACACAGCCTGCAGGCATCGAGGCGCTGTTACAGGAATTGTTTGTTTTTCTTAGTTGCATAATTGTGTTTGTTTTTTTTTGTTTTTTTTTTGTCTTAGTTACGTATTTATAATGCGCTTAAAAACCCAGAGGTTTCTAAGCGCGGACCCGGGGATCGAACCTGTTGTTGCTTCGTGTCGTCTTGCTTCCAAGACACGCACGCTGCCGCTGAGCTATCCTCCCACGTTCATTATGCAGCCCTGAGGGAGGAGTGTGTCAAAAGCAGTGGCATAGCTGGCAGTGAACCACATCTCAGTCAGAGCAAGAATGTCAAGGTCAAAGTCAAAGTCTTAAAAAAGGAGACACCTATCAGAGGAGTGTTTAACAGCAGAGCGAGAGTTGAGGGTAGCTAAGTGAAGCTGGTTGCCACCTTTAAGGTCTTCTTAGGAGGGATACAAGGATGTGGTGCGCCCATCGGTGGGGGAGAAAGGGCAAGGGGTGGCAGACGGAGGACTAGCAGGAAAAGGGAGGAAGTTGAAGAGAGACAGAAAATTAAAGATGCACCTAAAGGAAGAGAAGTACTTCCCATCTGCTTCCAAAAGAGGTGAACTACGAAAAAGGAGAAGGATCAGGAAAAAGAAGAAGCAATCATACAAAGGTCTAAGAAGAAGGAGAAGAGCAATTGCAAAGGTGACAGACTGGGACACAGGAGAAGGGCTGTGATGAAGGACTTGGATGGAGGAGAAGGGCTACAAAGATGGATTAGGAAGGAGGAGAAGGAGCTGGACAAGTAGAAGGTCTATGAAGAGGTACTAAGAAGAAAGACAACAACTATCATAAAGCAGAAGGACTGTGACTAAGGAATTGATGAAAGAATGGGGAACACACAAAACATATAATTTATTATGCAAACAATGCATTTTCAGTTGCTATGTCAACCAAACATTCTACTTCTCGAAACCCTTTCTCTTCCATGTGTTCTCAGAAGTGCTGCTTTGATCACAAGGTGCTAAATCAATTTCATATGTGCCAAATAAAAACGCAATCTCAGATGCATATGTCAAACTTTAAATGCATAAGCATTATTGTTATATGAAAACGGCTACTAAATCCCATATACACATGAATACTTTGCAAATGTTGCCTTTGCCAAATTAGTGCTCAAATTAAAAACAATGTTCAGTGGAAAAAAGAGCTTAAAACAGAAAAGGTATGGGGATAGACTTGACTGCAGAAGATGTGTGCTTGAAGAGATAATGTGGTAAGGGTACAAGATGTGTAGAGATAAGGAAACTGAAGAATAAATGTGTTTGATTTTAGTTGTGTTAATATAGCACTTATCACCAAAGCGCTGTACAAATAATTAATATCAACGGTACAATTCATAGTCAATGATTCATTAGAAAGGAAGAAAGAAAAGGAGATTTGACCTGTGAACAAAAGAAGGTGTAAGAGGTGAGAGAAGAAATAGCTAGAGGAAGAGAATTCCAAAAATTAGGAGCGAGAAAAGAAATAGAACAAATGCGAGATTGCTCATGGGGCGGGGCGAGTAATAGTCAGAAGAAAGAAAAAATGGAAATGGAAAGGACGTTGTTGGTACAAGGATATAAGAGAGATGAGATAAGAAGCTGCCATGCTAAAAAACTCAAAAATCATGTTATTGGTGAACACACTCAAAGGGTAACCATTGAAGTGAGGCAAGAGCCTGAGTGATCTAATCCCAAGAGCAAAGAGAGCAGATAAGATGTATTGAGGAGTGAAAAATAGAGTGAAGTGGACCAGTTGGGAAGCAGGAAGACCAAGAAGTAGGAAAAAACAATAATTAATGCATAAGAGAATGTCAGTGGAGCTAGTTGGGAAGCAGGAAGATCAAGAACTAGGGAAGAACAGTAATCAATGCATAAGAGAATGTCAGTGAAGCCTGTTGGGAAGCAGGAAGATCACGAACTAGGGAAGAACAGTAATCAATGCATAAGAGAATGTCAGTGGAGTTAGTTGGGAAGCAGGAAGATCAAGAACTAGGGAAGAACAGTAATCAATGCATAAGAGAATGTCAGTGGAGCCTCTTGGGAAGCAGGAAGATCACGAACTAGGGAAGAACAGTAATCAATGCATAAGAGAATGTCAGTGGAGTTAGTTGGGAAGCAGGAAGGTCACGAACTAGGGAAGAACAGTAATCAATGCATAAGAGAATGTCAGTGGAGTTAGTTGGGAAGCAGGAAGATCAAGAACTACGGAAGAACAGTAATAAATGCACAAGAGAATGTCAGTTGAGCCTGTTGGAAAGCAGGCAGATCACGAACTAGGGAAGAACAGTAATCAATGCATAAGAGAATGTCAGTGGAGTTAGTTGGGAAGCAGGAAGATCAAGAACTAGGGAAGAACAGTAATCAATGCATAAGAGAATGTCAGTGGAGCCTGTTGGGAAGCAGGAAGATCAAGAACTAGGGAAGAACAGTAATCAATGCACAAGAGAATGTCATTGGAGTTAGTTGTACTGAAAGTTCAGAAAGGGATGAGCCTTATACAGATTAAATAGGCGGAGGCAACACACATGGACAGTTGCTAAACTATATGAAGAAAGGGACAATGAGGGGTTAAAAATAATGCCAACAATTGTGTGCAGAGGTAGATAGAGTTAGATGTGAAGGAGGAAAGAGAACAGACGTAGGAATAATGGGGGCAATTTGAGAGCATTTGGCAGAGAATAGGGCAGAAGGCATGGAGAAGAAAAAGAACAAACGTAGATAAAAAGGGGACAGTAAAAAGAATACACAGTTGAAGAAGAGGGGGAGGGAAAAAGTAGAGGGCAGAAAAGCTGATTCAAAAGAAATGGCTGCTGGACATTTGTGGGAACTAGTTTACCAAAGAAAAGGGTGATAGCAGCAGAATATGTGTTGCTACTGCACTTGCTGAACTTGCCCTAAACCTCACTCCCCCTTTCCATTTCCCCCCACTTCTACATCTCTGTAACACTGCTGGGTGGCAGCTAAAGCATGGCAAAAACAATGGAACATAAAATAAAATGACATGCATGATAAAGCCAATCATCAAGAAAGCCAGTATATTTTCTGATGTATGGTGAAAAAATCTTCTGGGTTTATGCACAAAGACACACTTACGCAAAAGTCGCGTTTGTCGAGGGGAAAGCAGGCAGAATAGGGAGATTGTGCAGGAAGGGTGGATGAATGGACAAGCATTTGAGGATTTCTGAATGAGCAACAGCGAGGGATGATTTGCAGTTACTGATTATGACGATAGGTGAATGAGTATGGGTGTAGAGCAGGAGCGATGAATGAACGATTTTGCAGATGTATGAAGGAATTACAGTTCAGGGGCATAGGACAATGTGAGGATGCACGGATGGATACATGCATAAGTGTGATATCAAAGAATGGATGACTGAATAAGGACGCGGGGATGAATAAATGAGTTTTTGATGGGTGCATCAATCAGAATGTGAGGATGGTTGAATGGGTGATTGTAAGGGCAGCAGTGTGTAGCCCACAGAAAGACTGTATTATATGAGCTCCACACTTTCCAGTGCAGTGGCCACTAAGTTTGAGAATGTGTTACACAGCATGTCAAGGCACAAGAGGGATGGCTCATGCGCTATTTGCAAGCGTATGTGTGAAGTTGTTTGAGCAACGGTTCTCCAGAGCTGCTTAAAAGGTTTGAATGTGTGGGTAGAGGGATGGGTTTGCTACAGCTTCTCATTCTCCCTGCATTGTCAAGGATGTGTTCAGTTAAAATACCACGCTCTACACACACACACACACTGGCCGAGGCAGGTGTTGGTGCAAGGGGAGTGGCTGGCTCCTTAGAAGTATTTTAACTAATTCTCTGTCAGTTGTGGCTGGTGAACATTTTCATTGGAGAGGAATTTGTATGTTCCCCTAATTATTGATGATGACCAGGTGTAACAAAGTAGCCCAAAGTAATGTGAAGTGGAGCAAGGTTTCATTTTGAGAACAATAGAGTAAAAAGCCGTATAATTTACAATGGGTTCGGTAGAGTGACACATGATAAAAAAGGTGCCAGGTGAACAGCATAACATAGGAGTGTTTTGGAACATATTGGAACATTTTTATTATGCCATTGCATACAATATATGCCAGTATTGCCACTGTGAAAAGAGTTCCACTCATAATATATCCAGGCATTCCTATTGTAAAATGTGCAAGAGACTTCTGTTGCTATTCAGTTGGATGATGAATAATATTTTGGAAGATGTTGAAACTAACAGAGGATGAAACAGGGTTGTCTGTTGGCCCCCTGTTATATAATCTGTTTGTCTCCGATATGCAACAGAGTCTGAAAGAGTGCAATAAATGTGGATCTCTTACGCAATGATACTTTGATACTTGATAGAACATCTGTAGGGTAGCAGAGAAATGTTGATGCTCTTGAAAATACTCCAAGGATATTGGTCTAACTATCAATGGATTGAAAACAAAAATCATGGCAATTGGGAAGGCCGGGATTAGGGATAAGGAATATATCTGGAAATGCAATGGTGCCCCGATAGAGGTGGTACAGGAGTATACTTATATCGGTTTACCCATTAGCCATACGTCGAAGGGAGAATTCAAAGGAAACTTCATGGAAATTTAGATGATGAAGAAAGCTAGATTGGTGAAGGCTTTCATTTCACGAAAGAGGTTATTCGATGGCTGAGCTGATTACAGTATATAGAACCTCTATTGTTCCAGGCATAGTCTATGGTTTGGAAGTGTGTCTGGAGAAGGAAGTGAAGTGGCTGCATAGGAAGGTAGGTAAGATACGGAGATATCTTCTAAATCGTACTTCATTTGTGCCTATAGAAGCCATCTCCTGTGAGCTTGGCCTGACATCATTAACAACAGCAAGGAGATGCACAAAAGGCTCTCTGTATTAGATAATATTGAATATGGACCCAAATAGAGATTCCTTGTTAAAACACTCTGTGCACATGGCTAAGAATATTTTGTGCAATACTACTGTGTTTAGACATTTTCAAGAAGTAAATCGGTATTTTAGGAGTATGGACCTGAAGGCTGAAAATACTTTTAATCGAACGGTTATGATTAGAGAAATGAAACACAAAGCTTTCCTATGGGATAGAGGCCAGATGGTAGACAAGCTGGCAAGGAAATCAAAGTTTTAAGAGTATGTGATGCAAGGGTTTTAATTTCCTTCCCCTTTTTCGCATTGTATTAAATCTGTGGTTAGAGATTTTATTATCAATCAATTAGAAATATATCAAATAACTAGTACCTGGCAAAGCATCCCATATGATTAGATATTATGTAGGTTGTGTAAAGGTAGCATTGAGAAGATTCAACATATATTAAAACTCCCCAACAAAGGGGGGGTCTGGGAGTCTCTCTACCAGCACAAACACGGCCCAAGGACCTGTTCTTGGTTGGATTGCCCTTGGGAGAGTCTCAACCATGTCTTTAGCTCACTGCCCCTTTCACAGAGAAGAAATATCCCTGCATAGCAGTCTTTGTCCTGCCCAGGGGCAGTCCAGCACTGAAATGCTAGGCAATTCTCCTCTGAACAAGAGTACCAACAGCAACCCCATACACGTGTTTCAGCCTTGTTGGGCATCATTAGTGAGGTGGAGCTGTGCCTGTCTGAGAAAAGTGAGCAAAGGGTCCAGGTCTGGATTCCCCTGGCAACTTAGGGTGCGACCCAAAGTTACTAAATATGCAAAACAAAAGGGGGGGTGGGAGTCTCTCTACCAGCACAAACACAGCCCAATGATCTGTTCTTGGGTGGACGGCCCCTGGGAGAGCCTCAACCAACAGGGTAATTCATAGAATTTCGCAGAAAAGTGTCGCAAGCGGCTGGCGCAGAGTGTCCGCGTGCGATTGTCTGCGCCAGGCACGTGCGCTAAAACCGATTTCTGCGCACAGCGTATTCATGGATTTCAGGCTCCCAAACCAGCCGTGGCGCAGAGTATCGCAGCGACCCTGCAGCAGCGCCAGTAACGCCCCCAAGAACGCCCTCGCGCAAGGAAAAGCCATCAAAATCGCTAAATCATCGCAAAGGGCTGCGCTAACCCTGGACCAGTCTACAGGGCTGCCAAACAAGGAACGCAAAGCGGGTAACGTGCATATCAGGGGTACGCGTGAAGTTATACACGCGATTAGCCAGGGTACGTGTATTACAGGGGTACGGGAAGTTCTACACGCGATTCGGCTGGGTACGTGTATTACAGGGGTGCGCGGGAATTCTCACACGCGATTTGGCTGGGTACGTGTATTACAGGGGAACACGGGAAGTTCTACACGCGATTTGGCCAGGTACGTGTATTACAGGGGTGCGCGGGAATTATCACACGCGATTTGGCTTGGTACGTGTATTACAAGGGTGCGTGGGAAGTTCTACACGCGATTGGCCAGGGTACGTGTATTACAGGGGTACGTGGGAATTATCACATGCGATTTGGCTGGGTACGTGTATTACAGGGGTACACGGGAAGTTCTACACGCGATTCGGCTGGGTACGTGTATTACAGGGGTGCGCGGGAATTCTCACACGCGATTTGGCTTGGTACGTGTATTACAGGGGTGCGCGGGAATTATCACACGCGATTTGGCTTGGTACGTGTATTACAGGGGTGCGTGGGAAGTTCTACACGTGATTGGCCAGGGTACGTGTATTACAGGGGTACGTGGGAATTATCACATGCGACTTGGCTGGGTACGTGTATTACAGGGGTACACGGGAAGTTCTACACGCGATTCGACTGGGTACGTGTATTACAGGGGTGCGCGGGAATTCTCACATGCGATTTGGCCAGGTACGTGTATTACAGGGGTGTGCGGGAATTATCACACGCGATTAGGCTGGGTGGGTCCTCACAGGTGTTCCCTGTACACCCTCCACGGCCCCTGCAGGCAGCCCACAAAACAGGGGACTACCCTGCACACCTGCTCATGTTCCCCTGCACCCCCACCCCCCAGCAGTGCAGGGGCAGCCTCCACCAGGCCCCCACCCATGTCTCCCAACACCCCCAGCCCCCAGCAGTGCAGGGGCAGCCTCCACCAGGCCCCCACTCATGTCTCCAACCACCCCCACCCCCCAGCATCCAGGGGCACCCTCCACCAGGCCCCCACCCATGTCTCCCACCACCCCCAACCCCCAGCCACCAGGGGCACCCTCCACCAGGCCCCCACTCATGTCTCCCACCACCCCCACACCCCAGCATCCAGGGGCACCCTCCACCAGGCCGCCACCCATGTCTCCCACCACCCCCACCCCCCAGCATCCAGGGGCACCCTCCACCAGGCTCCCACCCATGTCTCCCACCACCCCCACCCCCCAGCAGTGCAGGGGCACCCTCCACCAGGCCCCCACTCATGTCCCCCATCACCCCCACCCCCCAGCCACCAGGGGCAACCTCCACCAGGCCCCCATCCATGTCTCCCACCACCCACACCCCCCAGCAGTGCAGGGGCACCCTCCACCAGGCCCCCACTCATGTCCCCTATCACCCCCACCCCCCAGCAGTGCAGGGGCACCCTCCATCAGGCCCCCACCCATGTTCCCTATCACCCCCACCCCCCTGCCACCAGGGGCACCCTCCACCAGGCCCCCACTCATGTCCCCAATCACCCCCACCCCCCAGCCACCAGGGGCAACCTCCACCAGGCCCCCATCCATGTCTCCCACCACCCCCATCCCCCAGCAGTGCAGGGGCACCCTCCACCAGGCCCCCACTCATGTCCCCTATCACCCCCACCCCCCTGCCACCAGGGGCACCCTCCACCAGGCCCCCACCCATGTCTACCACCACCCCCACCCCCCAGCAGTGCAGGGGCACCCTCCACCAGGCCCCCACTCATGTCCCCCATCACCCCCACCCCCCTGCCACCAGGGGCACCCTCCACCAGGCCCCCATCCATGTCTCCCACCACCCCCACCCCCCAGCAGTGCAGGGGCACCCTCCACCAGGCCCCCACTCATGTCCCCGATCACCCCCACCCCCCTGCCACCAGGGGCACCCTCCACCAGGCCCCCACCCATGTCTCCCAACACACCCACCCCCCAGCAGTGCAGGGGCACCCTCCACCAGGCCCCCACTCATGTCCCCCATCACCCCCACCCCCCAGCCACCAGGGGCAACCTCCACCAGGCCCCCATTCATGTCTCCCACCACCCCCACCCCCCAGCAGTGCAGGGGCACCCTCCACCAGGCCCCCACTCATGTCCCCCATCACCCCCACCCCCCTGACACCAGGAGCACCCTCCACCAGGCCCCCACCCATGTCTCCCAGCGTGCTACGTGTATTTCAGGGGTGCGCGGGAAGTCCCACTCGCGAATAGCCTGGGCGCGTGTATTTCAGGGGTGCGCGGGAAGTTCCACACGCGAATAGCCTGGTCGCATGCATTTCAGGGGTGCGCGGGAAGTTTTACACGCGACTTCAGCAGGGTACGTGTATTTCAGGTATGCGCGGGAATTCTCACACGCGATTTGGCTTGGTACGTGTATTACAGGGGTGCATGGGAAGTTACACACGCGATTAGGCTGGGTGGGTCCTCACAGGTGTTCCCTGTACACCCTCCACGGCCCCTGCAGGCAGCCCACAAAACAGGGGACTACCCTGCACACCTGCTCATGTCCCCCTGCACCCCCACCCCCCAGCCACCAGGGGCAGCCTCCACCAGGCCCCCACCCCCGCCCCCCAGCCACCAGGGGCAGCCTCCACCAGGCCCCCACTCATGTCCCCTATCACCCCCACCCCCCAGCCACCAGGGGCAGCCTCCACCAGGCCCCCACTCATGTCACCCTGCACCCCCATACCCCAGCCACCAGGGGCAGCCTCCACCAGGCCCCCACTCATGTCTCCCACCACCCCCACACCCCAGCCACCAGGGGCACCCTCCACCAGGCCCCCACTCATGTCTCCCACCACCCCCACCCCCCAGCAGTGCAGGGGCAGCAGGCAGTCGGGCAGCAGCAGGTGGGAGCGTGCTCGGGCTCTGGGGGGCAGTAGTTCGGCCTTCCGGGCAGGAGCGTGGTATTCCGTGTGCGTACGCGTGGCCAGCTTGGTACGGAGTGATTTTGCACGTGAAAATCCTGCACGTCAGCGTGAAAACTGAGGAAAGGCCCTCAGCGCGTAAGCGCGTCTGTGACGTGACCCGCACAGGTGTTTCCCACACAGCACGTGATGACAGAGCACACGTGGAAAGACTGCACGTCAGAGTGTAATCGCGTGTGATTGGTGGAAATGGCCCTACACGCAGAAGTGACAAAGCGTGTGATTGGTGGAAATGGCCCTACACGCAGAAGTGACAAAGCGTGTAATTGGTGGAAATGGCCCTAGCGCGTACACGCCGCGTAAGTGACGCTGGACGTGTGGGCCTGTATAAAAGGTACGTGTAGAACACGTTTTCCTTATACGTGCTTTTCGTGGAGAGCGAGTGGGTGAATTCTGTACTTCTTGTCGTTTCACACGCGATTTACTTCACGGCGTTTCTAGTTCGTATTCCCTGTTACCTCTGACAGCTTTTTCTCTTTTTTCTCCTTTACTGGTTTACCTGGGCCTGTTCCCTCAAACAGTGTTCCCTTCTACTGTTGTCCTGTCTCCTCAGACAGCGGACAAATCTTCTTTTGGCGGGGGTGTTGCCAACCAAACGTGCTCCTTTTACACGCTCGTTTACCTGGCAGACGGTGAGTCACGCACGTATCTAACATCTGTGCTAGCCCCGTGTGTAGCCTACCCCTTCAGAGGTCATTCTAGGCTGCGTGTGACACGCATACGTTCATTCTTGTGTTTCTGGGTGCCACAGCGTAGTGCAGGTTTTTCTTTCTGCACACGTGGTCTAGGAGGGGTTGCGTGCACGTCATCTCCCTTTTTTGGGCCTCCTGTGCGTTGCGTGACCCGTCATCTTTCCCCAGGGGTTACATTCAGCCTTGCTAGAGCACTAGGGTACAATTACCATCTGGTACCCAACCCCTTTGACCCCCAATTGCCCAGGACAATAGTCTACATCCACTCCCATACGCACATTAACATCAGTGCCATGGCTGGGAGGCGAGGATTCCGTAAGGGTGGCAAAGGTGGAAGAGCCACAAGTGGTGGCCGTGGTGGATCCGGTAGGGGACGTGGTCGTAACTTGCAGGGTGAGCCTGTCCCCCCATATGTGGAGGACCAGTCATGGGCACCCATAATCCCCCCCCCCCTCCCATTGAGGCTGATGTGGCTGACACCATCCATGCTCAGCCCTTGTTGGACCAGCCCATTGTGGCACCAGACCTGGCTGACTCCATGGCTGACTTCCAGGTCAGCAGGGCTACGACACGTGCGCTGGTGCACGTTGATGCCATCATGCCACGTGGATCTGGGGCAGCAAGGTCATCTGCTGCACCAAGTAGGCAGGGCGGAGAGGCTGCAGGGGCAGCTGCGGCTCCATCCACCCCAGCCCCCACACACCCATCCAGGACAGTGTCGGTCCTAGTCCATGCTGCTGACATTCCCCCTGACACCATCACACTAGAGCTAATGCCTGCACCAACTCCCATGCTGAGTGTGCAATCCCACACTCCTGATACAGAGTCCACCAGGGCTCCTGCCCCAAGTGTCCAGAGCGGCGCAGGGCACTCAGGATCACCACCACCTTCCAAGCGGAAGAGGAAGAGTGCTCGTCCGGCACAGGCTGATGCCCCAGACACGGCTACACAGTCCGGCCCGTCCAGGAAGCCCAGCTTCACGGATGACGAACTGAATGCACTTGTCGAGTATGTGTCCGGACATGACAACGAGATGGTCATTGTTGCAGGATCCAAGACCACACCTGCACAACGCCAGGCACACTGGCAGACCGTTGCGGACATCGTAAGTGCCCTTGGAATTGTGAGGCGCACAGCCAATGATTGCTATAAGTGCTGGAATGACCTAAAGCGCAGGGCAAAGAGTAAGCTGGCCTCAAGTCATGCCGCAACTCTAGTGACTGGAGGTGGGTCTCCAGTAGTAGACATGGAACTCACTCCACATGAGTCAGTCGCTGGGACCTACGTCACGGAGGAACAGATCCAAGGCGTGGGAGATCTGGCTGATTACGAGGCATTGTCCGGTGAGTGCACATGCATGTGTGTGTCATCCATGTGCATGGTGTGTGTGTGAGGGCTTCTGTTCGGGTGCCAGGTGAGAGTGTGTGCGCCTGAGTCGTATGGGTCAGCCATGTGCTTCATGCAATCCTTCCTGCGCAGCTGCAATCCTTCCTGCGCAGCTGCATTTGGCCATAGCAGTATCCCTTCTGCCAACAGTAGACATCTAGCCCAACTGCACGCCAGTTGCCCTTGAAGTGTCACCTTGCCACAACATATTTGCTTCTTCTTCACTGTTCATTCAGTCAGTTTGTTTGCATTCCACCACTTTCACTAGGCATGTCGCTGTCCACTAGTCACATGTCTGACATGGGTATGGTAAAGTGGAGTGACTTTGTTACCTGGATATCATTTGTACACACATGTCCCTGTGCAATTGGACCATTTCAGACTGGCAGCTCCAGGTGAAAAATCTGACCTGTTAGAAATAGAAAAGCTATTAAATGCGGGAACTGGACTGAATGAATAGGTGCTGCCCTCCTCTCCATCTTCACTCAATAGCAATGGTACATGCCATCTGTGTGATGGCATGTGTGTTTCACCTGGCAATCACAGGCCAATGTGTGATGCCACTGCCAGGCAGCATGCAGAAAATGTGTTCATCTTCCATCTTGGTGTCATCAGTGTGTGCCATTTGCCTGGACTTCATACGCAGTGAGGGTGCATGCATGGGAGGGTTTTAGTCATGTGGGACATGTGTCAATCAAGTACTGGTTCTCTTGCTTCTCAGCCCTCAATGTGTGCCATGGTGCTAATGCCTGTTTCCATTTCTTTGTTTTCATGTCTTTGCAGGGGAAGACGCACCTGATACTGCTGGGGTTGTGGAGATGGTGCAGACCCAGGAGGGGTCCGAGGGCCGACCAACCACCAGTGAGGGACGTGGTGTGGTGGTGGGGGAGAA
Organism: Ambystoma mexicanum; assembly: GCF_040938575.1. Classification (NCBI taxonomy): domain Eukaryota; kingdom Metazoa; phylum Chordata; class Amphibia; order Caudata; family Ambystomatidae; genus Ambystoma; species Ambystoma mexicanum. The sequence continues at coordinate 199,964,720 of NC_090932.1, forward strand.
CCCACAAGTGCTGCAGGTCGTGCTCTCAAGGGGTGTCTCTGGCTGCACCTCCCCCGAGCTGTACTCAGGTGTTGATTCGGATGAGACCTACGTGCCGTCGCAGGTGAGTGTTCCAGGGAGGGATTCTGTTCTGTCTCACCCACCTGCACCAGGGTCAGAACCCTCCATGGGGATGTCAGTGTTGGCAGCTACGCCTTCGGTGGTTACGGATGCAGGGTCACACTCCGCGACATCTGATCCTGTTCCTGGGCCAGCAGATCAGAGGGGTAATGCAGTCCTGCAGCCTCAGGCAGTGCCGGCACAGCAAGGCGCAGTTTGCCTTGCCCCAGACAGGTGTGGTGCCCGCCGACGTGGTGGCCGTACGCCACCCGGCAATAGCGCATGGGAGCAATCCATTTACGGTATGGCAACCCAACAGGCTGCATCATCCGAGATGATGGCTCAGGCCATGGATAGGGTGGCCACTTCCATTGTCCCCCCAGAAAGGCTGATGGAGCGACTAGAGCAGGCAACCGACTCCATCTGCCAGTCACACAGGGAGGACATGTTGGGGTCCAACAGGGACAGGCGGGCGGCACTGGCGACTCTGCAGGAGGCCATCTCCATTGAGTCCCAGGGCCACAGGGAAGCCCTGAGGCAGGAGCTCCTTCACCTCAGGACGACTCTTGTTGAGCTTGAGGCTTCAACACACCAAAGGACAGAACAGCAGCTGGAGCGTCTCACCCGTACGCTCTCAGCTGAGATGCAGGCAACGAGGGCGGAGGTCCGGGCATCCCGTGAGTTGTTGCATGGGGACCTCCGCACACTCATCCTCCAGAACCAGACCTACCACACCCGCATGCTTGCAGCCATGGAGGAGCAGACTAGGGCCTTGCGTGGGCTGCCTCCCATAGTGCAACCACCTCCGGATGCAGCTGCACAGGGTGATAATAGCGACAGCAGTGATACTCCCACAATAGGGTAGCCGTGTGGGCCATGAGCCCATGGAGGTGTTTTATCTTCCCAGGATCCACGCAGGTGGGTTCTGGTGTGCATCCTGTCCTCGGACCTCCTGGGTGGCCTCCCCAACCCCCCCGGGCCCATCAATGGCCATTTTTGATTGTTTCTTATTTTTATTTTTATTTTGATTTCTTTTATTCCCAATTTTTTTGGGACGATCTGTTGGCTTCGATCTGTTGGCTTCGATCTGTTGGCTTCCGTGGTTCCTGTGGGCATACGCTGCATTGTGGCTGGGCACATGCAGGCTTGTAATGTATTTGGTTCAGATGCTTGGGTTTGAGTCACACACACCCCTCCTGCTTCCCGTTTCCATGGGCTTGCAAAGGGTGTGCCCAAGTGACAGTGAATTACACAGTGACGTTGGACTCCCATGAGCTGTGTGGCCAGTCTGTAGTCAATACTGTGTATACATTCATAGTGCATATTGCTGTTGTGTTGTACACTGCATGTTGCATTGATGTGTAACTCTTCTTCTGTGTCTACCTCCCAATTTGCAGGTCCCTTCCTCATGTCCACACAAGGACCTCTAGTCTGGAGATGGGGACCATGTTGGCAGCAGTGCACCTACAACTCTACATGGCGACAACACTGCACAGTTGGTAGTGGTGGGAGTGCAGGCATTTCCAGGTGGTGAGACTACTAATATGTAACATTTGTGATGTCATGTTAATGGTACTACGTGCTCAAGTATGTTGTTGGTCCGGCATTGCTGTGAGCATTTCAGGTGTTGCAGGTTTCTAATAGTGCCACTGTACATAGTGAGACTGATGTCATGTTGTGGGTATTACTTTGTTTACCTGCAATTAGCATGACATGGCACGGTGTGTCGTGTGGCGGTGCTGGGGTTGGGTTGGCTGACATGGCACTGTCCTCTTGTTGCATTTTGCAAGTGGGTATTCATTTTAGCTGCTTCAATGTGTAACTTCACAAAACTGCATTGGTGGTGTCTGTGTGGGTAGGGATGCACACATTGTGACACTTCCAGGTGAACAATCTCAGGCTGACATGGTATTCCCGGTTCATTCTCCAGACATTCAGGATCAGTGTCAGGTTGAGTCATCATTGATTGTCAGATGGAATGTGCCAGGGCAGTGTGCACTCCACAGGGGTGTGATTTCTATGTGAAGTAATTAGCCACTAGCTGTGTACGGGCTGCCTCCCCCCGTGCCCTTTCCCCTCCCATGCGCAGCGGCTGTGCATGTGGTTGGGGATGTGGGGCCACCACCATGTCCACGGCCAGGCCCCGGCGTGTTGCAATGTTGTGCAGGACACATGCTGCCACTATGATCCTGCACACTACTGGGGGAGCGTATAACAGCTGCCCGCCAGAACGGTCAAGGGAGCGAAAGCGTGACTTTAGCACTCCGAATGTGCGCTCCACTATGCCCCTGGTTGTAATGTGGGCTGTGTTATATCTTACCTGGGGTGGTGTGGTGGGGTTCCGAATTGGCGTCATCATGTGGGGGCTGAGAGGGTAGGCACTGTCCCCTGTGGAGGTGGTGATTGGTATCATTGGTGGGGTTGTGACCTTGCTCAGTATCCAACATGCATGCATGTGCAGTGGCATACATACTCACCAAGCAGCCATGTATCGCCATGCCGCCCAGCTTCTAGGTCCCGGCTTAGGGTGGACATTCGGTAAATGAAGCTGTCGTGGGTGGAGCCGGGATAGTTGGCATATACTGAGGTGATGATTCCCTTGGCATTACATGCTACCTGCACGTTGATGGAATGCCAGTGCTTGCGGTTCCTATAGATGTGCTCAGATGCCCTGGGGGGACGTAGAGCCACATGGGTGCAGTCGATGGCACCTAGCACTTTGGGGAATCGTGCCACAGCGTAAAAATCCAGGGCGGCAGCATGCCTTTCTGCAGGTGTTCTGGGCAGGTATATGTGCCTGCGGACTGATGGGCGTGCAGTCATGATGTTCAAGACCTGGTGTAGGCAGCATGACTGGGTGGCCTGTGACACCCCACCCACTATGGCACTTGTCCGCTGAAATGATCCAGTGGCTAAGAAGTGCAGTACATTGAGGACCTTCTCCAGGGGGCTGAGTGCTTGGGAGCACAGGGTGGGTGATGTGAGGTCATCCTCCCACTCAGTCACCAGGTCCAGTATGATGTGTGGTGGAAACCTGTACCTCCCATACACCTGGTCATCAGGCATCCCGAAAAGGCTGGTTCTGGGTGTGAATATTCTGGCCCTGACTATCCTCCTCCTCCTCCTTTGGTAGCCCACTGCCACTGCTGCTAGGAACGGTATGTTCATCCTGGCGTCTGAGCTTGTTATTGTTAAAGTCCGCAATTTTATGCTTTGCGCGTGTTCTAGGCGAGCGTGTGACCCGCGCACCCCTGGAATCCAGTTCCCAGTCCAATAGCGTGTGGAAATTCACACGCACCACGGGATACAGCGTGTGACCCGCGCACCCCTGGAATCCAGTTCCCAGTCCAATAGCGTGTGGAAATTCACACGCACCACGGGATACAGCGTGTGACCCGCGCACCCCTGGAATCCAGTTCCCAGTCCAATAGCGTGTGGAAATTCACACGCACCACGGGATACAGCGTGTGACCCGCGCACCCCTGGAATCCAGTTCCCAGTCCAATAGCGTGTGGAAATTCACACGCACCACGGGATACAGCGTGTGACCCGCGCACCCCTGGAATCCAGTTCCCAGTCCAATAGCGTGTGGAAATTCACACGCACCACGGGATACAGCGTGTGACCCGCGCACCCCTGGAATCCAGTTCCCAATCCAATAGCGTGTGGAAATTCACACGCACCACGGGATACAGGTTCGCTGACGTACTTGCGTGTGTAAGTGGCCGCGCACCCATTAAATACACGTACATAGGCCAATCGCGTGTACGCGCACTTTTGTCCAATTACACGCAATGAAATACACGTACATAGGCCAATCACGCGATGACACTCTGACGTGCAGTATTTCCAAGTGTGTTCCGTCATCACGTGCTGAGTGGGGAACGCCCGTGCGGGTCACGTCAGACGCGCTTACGCGCTGAGGGACTCTGGTCCAATAGAATCACGTATGCGTGCTGACGCGCTTACGCGCTAAGGGCCTTTCCTCGGATTTCACGCTGACGTGCAGGATTTTCACGTGCCAAATCACTCCGTATCAAGCTGGCCACCCGAAAACACACGGAACACCACGCTCCTGCCCAGAAGGCCGAGTTACTGCCCCCCAGTGCCCCGAGCAGCCTCCCACGTGCTATCTGCTGCTGCCTGCCTGCCTGCCTGCCTGCTGCCACCGTGCCCTGCCATTTGGTGCCTGCACATCAGCCATCTGCAGGGGTCCAGTTGCTGTGTCCACCCCTGCTGGAACTGAAGACTCCCAACTGGGATTACATCGCTCCACAGCCCAGCCCCAGGACCCAGTTGCCCACCCACACCTGCCTCTGGGGTTGCCATGTCGGGCACTTCCACATCTGGCACCAGTGGCAACCCCAGGCCAGAGGGGCAGAGGGGCACCAGCTTCACTGCCACCGAAGTTGGTGTCCTGGTGGAGCATGTCCTGGGGCAGTATGATGCCCTCTTTGGATCGTCCCGCGCCAGCAAGGAAGGACGGGAGAGGATCTGGGCCGACTGTGTGGTTGCCATCAACGCGGAGGGGGTGGCAACCCGCAACGTCCAGAAGATCAAGAAGCGCTGGGAGGACTTGAGGTCCAGGACCCTTGTGAAGGCCCGGCGCCTCGTGGAGGGGGGCCGGGGCCGCATGAGTTCCATCCAGAAGAGGGTCCTGGAATGCGTACGCCCAGCGCTCCACGCCCAGGTCCTTGAGAGGGAGGCCCGTCTGGAGTTGAGCGGTATGTGTCCAAGCATTACTGTGTGAGACAGGGCATGTTGCGGTGTGCTGGTTCTATGATACTTGCCTGTATGTGTGCCATGGGCCATGTATGCATGTATGTGTGCAGGGACATCATGGTAATGCATGTGCGACCAGTGATGTGTGACCCACATGGTTGTTGCATGTGTTGAAATGCGGCATGGGGAGCCCTATGCAGATTTTGGACATGAGAGCATGCCAGTCTCTGTACCTGGACATGGATGGGGGTGAAGGATGGGTGCTGATGCCAGGTACATATATGGTAGCCATGTCTGTGTGCCTGACCTGCGTGTCTGTGACTTGTGCATGCCATGGATGCATGACACATGTGTGTGACAATGCACAGATTCAGTGACGCACCCAACTTACCCTTGTTTCGCCTGTGTTCGGTGTGTTTGGGGCCAGATGGATGTGACTGAGGTGAAGTGTGTGCATGTGATATGCATGAGCCATGATGCATGTGAGTTACATATCATTGAATGTTTCTAGAGTCCATTGGACATGCATGGAAATGTCCATGGCATGCACCATGCCTGTTACTGTGTGTGTTTTGCCTGGACTGACCCATGTGTTGTGGAGGGACATGATGGAAGTGTACTTTGACAGTGGTGCTCATCTGCTATTGCTTCCTGTCTAGGGGACCATTGTACAGTAGCCTGATGCTTGTGTCCTTTGTCTCCCTCTACGCAGCGGCTAGTGAAGAAGAGGGCGGAGACGGCGCTGTGGAGCAAGGCGGCGGGGATGCCCCCACGGCTGCAGCAGAAGGGGTGGGTGAGCCCCCACAGGGGCCTGCTACGGTGGGAGATGGTGAGGAGCCATCCAGGTTGGTGGTTTGCACAGAGGAGGAGGAGGCCGACACTGGTGCACACATGGGGCCTGGTGGGAGCATCCCTGCTGGTGCAAGTGGTGCAGTCCAGGGCCAGGGGCAGGAGGCAGCACAGGTCACCGTGGAGGGGCCTGTGCATGTCACTGTCCCTGACCCTGTGAGTGCACCACCATGCACCAGCAGGGATGCCCCGTCCCAGGCCCGTCCGCAGGTAGAGGGGATGTCCATGTCACCTGACTCCCCTCCACCTGCGGACGTGGTAACCCCTGGCCGCGTGGAGAAGGTCCTGATTGGGGTCGCGATGCGCACGGCTGTGATTCGTGATGACGTGCGTGCTTCCCGGGAGGAGCACGCACGTCATCACGAAGTGCACCGTGCCGACGTGGCCCAATTGGGATCGGCCATGTTCGGGGGTTTCCTGCATGTGTTGGCCAATCTGACGGCCCTCTCCTCCTCTGTGCAGGCTATCCACCGGTCGTTCTCCTTGCCGTCTTCCGGCCCAGATGCCACCAGGGCCCCCTGTGGACCTGCCCCGACCAATGCAGCCAGCTCGGTGGGGATCCCATCCCTGCCACAGTTGGGAGTCGGAGGTCCAGCAGGGGTGGACAACACAGCAAGTGGACCCCAGCAGATGGAAGATGTGACGGCATCATCGGGCAGGGCACGTGCACGACGGCGTCGGTGGTTTCCATCAGCCTGGATGCCGTCGTGCTGGCAGAGGCAGTGGCGTCGGAGGCAGCAGCGGGCTCGACGTGGGAGGCATCATGGCTCGGGGCCATCAAGATCAGAGGGGCAGGCATCGGCCGGAGGGCAGGGCAACCCTGGGATGGTGGTGTGTTCCGTGTGGGAGGAGTTTGGCCAGCGGATAGGTGCGGAGCGGCAGCGGGCGGAAGAGGAGCGGCTCGCCATGGTCAGGGCGGAGTTCTCCATGCGTCGGGCATTGAGGCGGGCTGAGTGCCTCGAGGAAGCTCGCAGGGAGTTTGAGGTGGACATGGGGTTGTCCCTGCGAGACCTCGGGGCCAGGACAGAGTCCCGCCTCCAGGACATCGACATGGAGTTCGATGATGCCCTGGCCAGCAACATCACCAAGTGAGCCGCAGGACTTGCCCGCTGCCTTTGTATATAGTTATTTTAGTTAGTTAGTGCTAGGTTTCCTTTATTTATTTTTATTATTTTGGACCGCTCGGACAATGGCCACTTTTTTGTACATATATTTTACATTAGTTAGTGGTAGGTTTCATTTTTGGTGTTGGGCTCATGGACCCTGGAACATTCCTGTATATAGTTTGTTTTTTTGGGAGATACATTTTTTTAATTTCTTATTGTTTTCACCATGACGTAATGGTTTTTCATTAATTTCCTATGACATGATATTGCTTTGGACAAATTCATTTTAATTTTTTATTCCTTTGTTTTTTTGTTTATCACTTTTGTTCTCGGACATGGACCATTTATTTACTTAGCCACATCGTTGTATGTTTGAAAAGTTCACTTATTTTTGGTATTTAATACATTTTTTATATTTTCATACACTTGTGTTATTTTCTCATTGGTTTGTTACATGTCATGATATGGGTTTTGACATTCACTTACACCCATTGTGTATGTGTGTGTGACGGACATGTGTTCTTTTGCATACTTGGCATTGGGGTTGTGTCATGTGATTGCATTCACTATGTGGGTGGATGCAATCCTTGCCTGGGTGTTTGTGCTGGGTATGCTGGCCATTACTGCCATGATTGTGTATCGTCAGGACCTGGGGCCAGGGGGACATGTGTGGGGGCCTGCTGGCAGGTTCCCCACAGTGCTGGGGGGTGTGGGTGGTTGGAGACATGAGTGGGGGCCTGCTGGCAGGTTCCCCACAGTGCTGGGGGGTGGGGGTGGTTGGAGACATGAGTGGGGGCCTGGTGGAGGCTGCCCCTGCACTGCTGGGGGGTGGGGGTGGTGGTAGACATGGGTGGGGGCCTGGTGGAGGGTGCCCCTGGTGGCAGGGGGGTGGGGGTGATGGGGGACATGAGTGGGGGCCTGGTGGAGGGTGCCCCTGCACTGCTGGGGGGTGGGGGTGGTGGGAGAAATGGATGGGGGCCTGGTGGAGGGTGCCCCTGGTGGCGGGGCGGTGGGGGTGGTGGGTGACATGAGTGGGGGCCTGGTGGAGGGTGCCCCTGGTGGTGGGGGGGTGGGGGTGGTGGGAGGCATGGGTGGGGGCCTGGTGGAGGCTGCCCCTGGTGGCGGGAGGGTGGGGGTGGTGGGAGACATGGGTGGGGGCCTGGTGGAGGCTGCCCCTGCACTGCTGGGGGGTGGGGGTGATAGGGGACATGAGTGGGGGCCTGGTGGAGGGTGCCCCTGGTGACTGGGGGGGTGGGGGTGGTGGGTGACATGAGTGGGGGCCTGGTGGAGGGTGCCCCTGGTGACTGGGGGGTGGGGGTGGTGGGAGACATGAGTGGGGGCCTGGTGGAGGGTGACCCTGGTGGCTGGGGGGTGGGGGTGGTGGGAGACATGGGTGGGGGCCTGGTGGAGGCTGCCCCTGGTGACTGGGGGGGTGGGGGTGCTGGGAGACATGAGTGGGGGCCTGGTGGAGGGTGACCCTGCACTGCTGGGGTGTGGGGGTGGTGGGAGACATGAGTGGGGGCCTGGTGGAGGGTGCCCCTGGTGGCTGGGGGGTGGTGGTGGTGGGAGACATGAGTGGGGGCCTGGTGGAGGGTGACCCTGCACTGCTGGGGTTTGGGGGTGGTGGTAGACATGGGTGGGGGCCTGGTGGAGGGTGCCCCTGGTGGCAGGGGGGTGGGGGTGATGGGGGACATGAGTGGGGGCCTGGTGGAGGGTGCCCCTGCACTGCTGGGGGGTGGGGGTGGTGGGAGACATGGATGGGGGCCTGGTGGAGGGTGCCCCTGGTGGCGGGGGGGTGGGGGTGGTGGGTGACATGAGTGGGGGCCTGGTGGAGGGTGCCCCTGGTGGCGGTGGGGTGGGGGTGGTGGGAGGCATGGGTGGGGGCCTGGTGGAGGCTGCCCCTGGTGGCGGGAGGGTGGGGGTGGTGGGAGACATGGGTGGGGGCCTGGTGGAGGCTGCCCCTGCACTGCTGGGGGGTGGGGGTGATAGGGGACATGAGTGGGGGCCTGGTGGAGGGTGCCCCTGGTGACTGGGGGGGTGGGGGTGGTGGGTGACATGAGTGGGGGCCTGGTGGAGGGTGCCCCTGGTGACTGGGGGGGTGGGGGTGGTGGGAGACATGAGTGGGGGCCTGGTGGAGGGTGACCCTGGTGGCTGGGGGGTGGGGGTGGTGGGAGACATGGGTGGGGGCCTGGTGGAGGCTGCCCCTGGTGACTGGGGGGTGGGGGTGCTGGGAGACATGAGTGGGGGCCTGGTGGAGGGTGACCCTGCACTGCTGGGGTGTGGGGGTGGTGGGAGACATGAGTGGGGGCCTGGTGGAGGGTGCCCCTGGTGGCTGGGGGGTGGGGGTGGTGGGAGACATGAGTGGGGGCCTGGTGGAGGGTGACCCTGGTGGCTGGGGGTGGTGGGGGACATGAGTTGGACATGGGTGGGGGCCTTCTGGCAGGTGCCCCACAGTGCTGGGGGGTGGGGGTGGTGGGGGACATGAGTTGGACATGGGTGGGGGCCTGCTGGCAGGTGCCCCACAGTGCTGGGGGGTGGGGGTGCAAGGGGACATGAGTTGGTGTTCATTAGTTCAAGGAGACATGTGCCTTTGCTGGGGGGCATGCCCATGGTGGGTGGGCTGCCTGCGGGACATGACCAGGGATGCAGGGTAGTCCCCTGTGGTGTGGGCTGCCTGCAGGGGCCGTGGAGGGTGTACAGGGTACACCTGGGAGGACCCACACTGTCAAAACACATGTGGAACTTCCCGCGCACCCCTGAAATACACGCGCCCCGGCTATTCGCGTGTGGAACTTCCCGCGCACCCCTGAAATACACGCGCCCAGGCTATTCGCGTGTGGAACTTCCCGCGCACCCCTGAAATACACGCGCCCAGGCTATTCGCGTGTGGAACTTCCCGCGCACCCCTGAAATACACGCGCCCAGGCTATTCGCGTGTGGAACTTCCCGCGCACCCCTGAAATACACGCGCCCCCAGGCTATTCACGTGTGGAACTTCCCACGCACCCCTGAAATACACGCGCCCAGGCTATTCGCGTGTGGAACTTCCCGCGCACCCCTGAAATACACGCGCCCAGGCTATTCGCGTGTGGAACTTCCCGCGCACCCCTGAAATACACGCTCCCAGGCTATTCGCGTGTGGAATTTCCCGCGCACCCCTGAAATACACGCGCCCAGGCTATTCGCGTGTGGAACTTCCCGCGCACCCCTGGAATACACGCGCCCCCAGGCTATTCGCGTGTGGAACTTCCCGCGCACCCATGGAATACACGCGCCCCCAGGCTATTCGCGTGTGGAACTTCCCGCGCACCCCTGGAATACACGCGCCCCCAGGCTATTCGCGTGTGGAACTTCCCGCGCGCCCGCTCCCCCAGGCCCGATCGCGTGAGGAACTTCACGCGAACCCCTGTAATACACGTAGCCTGCTACCCCAGGCCCGATCGCGTGAGGAACTTCACGCGAACCCCTGTAATACACGTAGCCCGCTCCCCCAGGCCCGATCGCGTGTGAAACTTCACGCGAACCCCTGATATACACGTAGCCCGCTCCCCCAGGCCCGATCGCGTGAGGAACTTCACGCGAACCCCTGTAATACACGTAGCCCGCTACCCCAGGCCCGATCGCGTGAGGAACTTCACGCGAACCCCTGTAATACACGTAGCCCGCTCCCCCAGGCCCGATCGCGTGTGAAACTTCACGCGAACCACTGAAATACACGTAGCACGCTCCCCCAAGCCCGATCGCGTGAGGAACTTCACGCGAACCCCTGTGATGCACGTACCCTGCTGAAATAGCGTGTTAGACTTCCCGCGCACCCCGGTATACACGCACACGTATTTTTTGTCAGCGGGTGTCCGTGTTTGTGGGTACCCCTTTGCACGTCATTTTTCCTGGAGGGCCACAGTATGGGACATTCATCATGGCAGTATATAGGTGCTATTTGTTGGCGCACCTTTTGGCGCACATTTCTTACAGCCGCAGAGACGCTACCGCCTGCTTTCTTGTGGCGGTCGTGTTTGTGCCTGTGCGCTGGTTTGAGCGTGCGCTTTTTTGCCCTATTCTATTCCATGAATACGTGTTTTAGGCGAGCGTGTGGGCGTTCCACGCACTTGTGCCCTGTACTTCCCCCGTGACGCCCACGTTTTGGCAAGTTGTTCCCCATTCCGAGTGTTACGCCCGTGTTACGCCTACTTTTGTTGCGTGCGCCGCGCTATGTGCGAATTTCGCTGTGGCCTGTGCGATTTTCGCTGTGACCTGGCGCACGCTGTTAGATGGCCTGTGCGCCAACGTGCGCCGCGCACTTTTTTATCGCACATCCGCTGGTTTTCTCGCGCACGGCCTTCCATGAATCGACGTGCGCTGCTTTTCGTGCGATTTTCGCAATTGCACTGCGATTTTCGCTATTCCACTGCGATTCGCACGTTTTTGCCCACTTGCGCCGCGCTAATTATTCCATGAATCGGCCTGCAAGTATTTAGCTCACTGTCCCTTTCACAGGGCATCATCAGTGAGGTGGAGCTGTGCCTCTCTGAGAACAGTGAGCAAGGGGTCATTGGGCTGTGTTCGTGCTGGTAGAGAGACTCCCAGACCCCCCTTTGTTTTGCATATATTAAAATTCATTGGTCATCTCCAAGGCACCATTTTATATCTGGGGTTTTAAAGAGGCTGTAAAATCTTTTATGTGATAGCTGAATTGTAAGAGTTTAGAAATGTTATTGGAAGTGGTATTGACTTTAAATTTAATGAAGAGTTGGCGAGAGGATATATGGAATTTTAGAATTATTCTTGGTTCGATAAGACAATTACATATGAATACTGTGCTGAATTCTTCTCTAATGTTTCTCTAATTCTCTGCCTTTTAAATAATGTGTATGTATGTGTATGTACTTGATGTATTTTTTTTTTGTTTTACGACTGTGTTTAAGGTTTAGAATAAGCCAAAACACATCAATAAAAAAAATTAAAACATTTCTTGCATGTGCTCACAATATGTGTCAGCGTTCTCAGTACCACACAATAGTATGACACTTTTTGCCAACGTCATCATTGCTACTGTAAAACTTTTACGATGCTGCAGTTGAGCCTAAATGAATACCAACATTCCCACTGTAAACCCATTTCATGATATGGCACTCATAGTATATGGCAGCATTCCGACTATAAACACCTTTCATGATGAGGCACCCACAATATTTGCAAGCATTTCCAATGTAAACCACATTCCCTAATATGAACTCAAAATATAAGCCAGCATTCCCACGATAAACACTGTTTATGATGTTGCACACACAGTATATGTCAGCATGCCCACTATAAACCCCTTTCATGATACAGTACCCACAATATATGCTAGCATTCCCACTTTGAACACCTTATCTAAGGCTGTTATCACTATATGTGCCTGCATTTCAACTGTAAGTCTTTTTCATGATGTTTTGTGCCTCCCTACCAAACATAGATATGCATGTGACCAGCACACACAAACTGCACACACGCACATTATATAGATTTTCAAACATTCACCCACACTTAAACTATTTTTAAACAAATACATACCTTTCCACGCAGTGATCTGTCATCGTTCCTCTCTGGTGTAGCATGCTTCAGGAAGTTTGGCACAAGCAGCTTGGTGGCAGAAGGAAAAACACATGTGTGATCCTAACTGGGATTTGAATTTGATTGCCTAGCAACCAGTGAATCACAAAAACAAAGCCTTCTTTCATTGCTCTGCTTATGGCAGGACTTGAACACAAATGTAATTGTATATTTATAGTTTTGAAACCAGGCTAACATGTCGGTGCAGGAGGGCCTCACCTAGATGTGGTTGCCAGGCCCAAGGGGTGCAGCCATGTTCCTGGGCTCCGCTATGGTACCTGCATCATTGTGTAGGTTAGAGCACAGTTAAGGGAGAACAGGAAATTGAGGGGTGGGCCAGGACAATGTTGGAAACTGGAGATTACACACACATTTGTGGGTAACTATAACAGGCACATATCAATGAATTAACAATGTTCTTGTATACCATTATTGCCCCATTAACAAAACGCACAATTATGTAATACTAATTTGGGTGGAACAGGGGTCGTTTTTTAATGCACCGACAGGAGTGTCCAATCAGGGTTGGTTTGACCCTGTAATGTACATGTCACAAAAAACCCTGAGTGGATACATTCTCTACAGGAGGGAAACATCAATCGCAACAGCATCTGTATCCTTGCATTAATCTGTAAGCCCACACTACTCAGGAAAAAAGGCAGTGGCGGCAATGACAGCAAATCCACCCATGGAGTCCTATTGAACTCCATGAATGGGGATTTACACTGCTACACCCGGCACCGGTAATCCAGTGGCAATGCCACCGGACCGGGTGCCAGAAACGGTAACAGCCTTTGCCGGTATCCTGGCGGCACTATATTAATAATAATGAGGCCCAATGTTTTGAGAAAATGATATGGAAATGAAGACTGCAGAAACGATGGTGAGGGAAAAGAAGCGATTGCAGAAAAAGTGGAGACGAAATAAAAGTGACTCGAAAAATTGGACATGAAAAAGATGAAAAACAGTGGGGAGTGTGAACTAGAGTCACAGAGGTGATTGCACACTATGGTTGCTTTGAGTTGACAGCAAAGTGCTGCAAGAGAAAAGTGGTAACAGCTGGCAATGTTTTCAGAGAAACCAGGAAGGAATGTAGGAATGACTCTGGACTGGAGAGGAAAAGGACGTGACTGTAGAAAAGGTGGAACTAAAAACGAGATGACCACGGAAAGATGGAGGGAAAAACACAAGACAGCAACACAGTGGAGCGCAAGAGTGGAGATTGCAGATTACCGAGGCCCGCATGAAGGGAATGAGGTGATGTGAGAGGTGGAGTGTGTGCTGCAGAGCGGGCCCTGAGCGAGAGAGCTGCTGGGTCGGATCCAGGTGTGAGGCTTTCGCAGTAAAGGGGTGATTAATCTCACCGAGAGCTCCATCTCGCTGTGGTCCACCGGCTCAGGAATCAGTCACCAGCGACTGATGGACTGCCGGCTGCCCCATAATGTCAGAGTTTTAAGTCAGGTTATTGATGGCCCACCTTAAAACCTATTTCTTTTAATTACACTTGGGTTGAGGAACGGATGAACGGCAGCACAGAGGGGGTGAAATATACCCATAAACTAGTTTATAAGGAAGTGTTTTTGAAGGCTCGCTGCACAGGCGCACCCACACCTGCGTGCGCTCCATGCATTGAATGCAGGGCCATGAATGTTATGGCAGCTACTCGACCCATGGAAACACCTGGCAGAGGCGTGCGCGCGGTGATCACGTGGCAGTGGAGGCGCGTGGACTCGTTCTATGACAAGAACGGGGCCTTCCTCGTACGCAATCATGTTTAGCTACTGGTACAGCAGAAAGACAGACAAGAAAAAAAAAATACATTTTAGGAAAGCTAAACCGTTTTGATCAAGTACATGATATGGTGCTGTTTAATGAGCTGGACCTATGACCTCTAAATCAGCCAAGCACAACAGCACCACATAAAAAGCTGTATAATTAGTCCCTCTTCTTTCTTCGTTCCTACTCATAACAGCAGGTAAGTACTAAGCATTTGTCTTCATTACGAGTTACTGGGTAATTTTTTATGTTTGCTTGAATATGCTCGGGTTATTTAACTGAGATGTTTTTGGTGCTTTGCTGCTTTGCAGCATGTGTTGCATGCTCCTAACATGCAGTGGCGTCTCCAGGAATCACATTTAGGGGAAGGTGACTGGGGGGGCAAAGAGGGGGCCACAGAGAAAGTATGGTCTTGGCCTACCAGGGCAATGTGTATGTTTTTTCCCAAATTGACACGGGCAAAGCATTCCAAAGTGGGCCAGGGCAGGTAACAATCGTGCATTTGTACAGCAAGCAATGGAAAATCCCCCTAACTAACGTGACAGAGGGTTTAGATTCTATTAAAGACAGGAGGCGAGTATTATGCATTACAATCTTTACTCTGAAACCACAGCAGCAAAGAAAAAACTTTTACAAACAAAAAAAGTTTCAATAACAGAACTAAATAGAGTTTAATGTCAATGCAAGGGGGACTCCCCAATCCATCATGGAGGACAGGTCATGCCTTGCATGGGACCAATGAGCAGGGACCCTCCTCTATATATGTCCTTTAATCTAAACCCAACTCCTCTTTCTGCAGCTGTCTTCCACCAGACGCCCATTGTAATGATTCAACCGCATAGCGCGGAGAAAGGATCCAGTGAAACTGGAGGGATTTCAACCTCTCCGCAGCCTAAAGCTATGATGAAGCTCTTCTGGATAGGACCTTTCACCCGAAAGCTGAAACAATATGAAACAGAACAGGGTGGGTGGGTGGCATAAGAAACAGAAAACAAAGGGAGGGTGGGTGGGATAATACTCGCCTCCTGTCTTTAATAGAATCTAAACCCTCTGTCACGTTAGTGAGGGGGATTTTCCATTCTATGGCATGACAGGAGACTTCATATTATGCAAGTTCAAAGCCCTTGCATCCCAATAACCCCAACATGAACCATACACTTGAGATAAAATAAAAAGCTTTAACTGATTATTCCTCAGACTAATCAGGTGCTTAATCATTTTTTGCCAGGCTACCCCCAGGAAAATGTCATATACACCCTAGTACCATAACTGAAGAACTAAAGTAGCAATTAAGTCCCTCTTCACGCATAACTTATATACTCTATCTAGACCAAAAGGGGGATGGGGGGGAAGGGGAGGGCAAGGGATCCCACAATAATGATGCCACAAGGAAAGCAGCTGAGAGGTATTAAGAGGTTAAGAACCACTGTACTTCAATTCACAATCTTTTAAAAACACACTTTATTACTCATATATCAAAATCTCTGGAAAACTTGGATAGGAGATGGAGGAAACCAAACACATACACCTCCTGACAATAAGGAAAGTGACCCCCTGAGGCGAGCATCCAAATAAAAGCTCTGATACCACAAACATATATTTTAACAGGAACAAAACCCATGTAGGTGACTCAGAAACTGTTATAGCATAGACAACCTTTATCAGAAAAGGACCAAACAGACTAATCTTCCTAGAAGAAAAAACACCTAGCGTGTATGGAGCCTAATGCCAATGTACTAGAAGACCAGGCGCACCAAGGACTGCTTATCCACTGACTCCACTCTTAGCGACAACATGTTGCTTTGAGATAGTGGCAGAGAAATTAATTCATAGACATGTAATGTTGCTTCTTAAACAACTCCACCAGGAGTTACCTATTTGTACTGTAAGGGAGAAAAACTGAACCGAAAAGCGAGCCACACACCAACTAACCCAGCGGTCCTGAGCCAAAGGGTACCCTGATTTATCAGAGGTTGCCCCGAAGTCCTAATGGCACAGACACAGTCCTGTGAAGAAAAACCCCCAAAATCACCAGGAAGAGATGAACAATCCACTTAACTAAGGGATAGAAGATCCTGAAGGGTCAGCTTGAAAGAGAACAACTTGTCAGGATGGTGAGAGGCCGCAGGTGGAGAGGGGCAACATTAGTAATATCACTGTCAGTATCAGTGGGGCTGGGAAAACACCCTCGAAAAAAGGCCAGCACTATCGATGACGACTGCCTGCGCAACCAAAACAGGACTCTTGCTATCCAGGCAAAGGAGAAACCCATACTAAAAAAGGGGGGAAATCTCAAGCAGTCCTGGAGAAAAAATCGGAAAGCAGTGCACAGGGATCCCTACTCCAAATGTAGAGTCGGGGAAAACTTAGCATATACGTCACAAGGCAAAATAATCACTAAACAGAACCCAAAGACATCAAATCTTGGCAAAGAGAGAGACCTAAGCAACATCAAGTTGCTCCCGTCCCGGAGAAGTCTGGAAAAAAACCACCATATCGTAACATGGATATTTACTCCTGGATAATACTCTGCTTTCAACACCACGTCTCAATGCAAACCCCTTTTTTCTTGTTAAACCTGCTAGGACACTGTAGCTGGACCCCCCCGCCAGATGATTGATGTATCGCACAGCGAAACATTGGCCCTTCGAAAGAATACACAAAAATGTAATTGATCCTAGAGAAAACATCATGACTGCAAGAGAGCCAGCTAACAGTTCCAAACGGTTGACGTGCAGCTGCTAAACTCAATTGACTACTCATGCCTGAGGAAACTTATCCTATCTTGGCACCTAGTCCAGATAGGTGGTATGAAAATCCTGAAAGACCTCTGTAGAGGAGAATGAAAAGTGTCCTGCCAATCTAGGCATCCATGAGCCTGAGCCACTAAAGGAGCACTAATTTGACCTCAGGGAACCGAACCCTAACAGCTAGGAAGAAAGACTCTTGCAAAGAGATTTACAGGGTAATTCATAGAATTTCGCAATAAAGTGGCGCACGCGGCTGGCGCACAGTGTGCGCGTGCGAAAGTCTGCGCCAGCCGCGTGTGCTAAAATCGATTTCCGCGCACAGCGTATTCATGGATTTTAGCCTCCAAAAACAGCCGTGGTGCAGAGTGGCGCAGCGACCCTGCAGCAGCGCCAGTTACGCCCCCAAGGATGCCCTTGCGCAAGGAAAACCCATCAAAATTCCCAATTCAGCGCAAAGGGCTGCGCTAACCCTGGACCAGTATACAGGGCTGCCAGACAGCAAACGCCGAGCGGGGAACGTGTATCACTGGGGTGCGCGGGAAGTTCCACACGCGATTTCAGCTGGGTACCTGTATTTCTAGGGTGCGGGGAAGTTTAACACGCGATTTCCGCAGGATACGTGTACTACTGGGGTGCGCGGGAAGTTCCACACGCGATTTCAGCAGGGTACGTGTAATTCTGGGGTGCGGGGAAGTTTAACACGCAATTTCAGCAGGGTACGTGTATTACTGGGGTGAGCGGGAAGTTCCACATGCGATTTCAGCAGGGTACGTGTATTTCTGGGGTGCGGGGAAGTTTAACACGCGATTTCAGCAGGGTACGTGTATTACTGCGGTGCCCGGTAAATTCCACACGCGATTTCAGCAGGGTACGTGTATTTCTGGGGTGCGGGGAAGTTTAACACGCGATTTCAGCAGGGTACGTGTATTACTGGGGTGCGCAGGAAGTTCCACACGCGATTTCAACAGGGTACGTGTATTTCTGGGGTGCGGGGAAGTTTAACACGCAATTTCAGCAGGGTACGTGTATTACTGGGGTGTGGGGAAGTTTAACACCGTTTTTCAGCAGGGTACGTGTATTACTGGGGTGCGCGGGAAGTTCCACACGCGATTTCAGCAGGGTACGTGTATTTCTGGGGTGTGGGGAAGTTTAACACCGTTTTTCAGCAGGGTACGTGTATTACTGGGGTGGGCGGGAAGTTCCACACGCGATTTCAGCAGGGTACGTGTATTCCTGGGGTGCGGGGAAGTTTAACACGCGATTTCAGCAGGGTACATGTATTACTGGGGTGCGTGGGAAGTTCCACACGCGATTTCAGCAGTGTACGTGTATTTCTGAGGTGCGGGGAAGTTTAACACGCGATTTCAGCAGGGTACGTGTATTACTGTGGTGCGTGGGAAGTTCCACACGCGATTTCAGCAGGGTACGTGTATTTCTGGGGTGTGGGGAAGTTTAACACTCGATTTCAGCAGGGTACATGTATTACTGGGGTGCGCGGGAAGTTCCACACGCGATTTCAGCAGGCTACGTGTATTTCTGGGGTGCGGGGAAGGTTAACACGCGATTTCAGCAGGGTACGTGTATTTCTGGTGTGCGCGGGAAGTTCCACACGTGATTTCAGCAGGGTATGTGTATTTCTGGGGAGCGGGGAAGTTTAACATGCGATTTCAGCAGGGTACGTGTATTTCTGGGGTGCACGGGAAGTTCCACACGCACATTCAGCAGGGTACGTGTATTACTGGGGTGCGCGTGAAGTTTCACAAGCGATAGGCCCTGTGCGAGTGAGGTACGTGTATTTTGGAGGTGCAGGGGAGTCCAACACGTGAAATGCCAGTGTGGGTCCTCCCAGGTGTTCCCTCTACACCCTCCACAGCCCCTGCAGGCAGCCCACACCACAGGGGACTACCCTGCACCCCTGGTCATGTCCCGCAGGCAGCCCATCTACCATGGGCATGCCCCCCCAGCCAAGCCACATGTCACCTTGCACTAGTGATCACCAACGCATTACCCCCTTGCACCCCTACGCCCCAGCAGTGCAGGGCACCTGCCAGCAGGCCCCCACTCATGTCCCACTCATGTCCCCTTGCACCACCACCCTCCCAAGCAGTGCGGGGCACCTGCCAGCAGGCCCCCACCCATGTCCCCCAGCACCCCCATCCCCCAGCAGTCAGGGGCACCTGCCAGCAGGCCCCCACTCATGTCCCACTCATGTCCCCTTGCACCCCCACCCCCCCAGCACTGAGGGGCACCTGCCAGCAGGCCCCCACTCATGTCCCCTTGCACCCCCACCCCCCAGCAGTGCAGGGCACCTGCCAGCAGGCCCCCACTCATGTCCCCTTGTACCCCCACCCCCAAGCAGTGCAGGGCACCTGCCAACAGGCCCCTCGCTCCCGGATGATGGTAATTCCTGGGAGGGTGGCTGGGCCATGCGTCGCCGCCCGGTGGAGGCATCCCCGCCGCTTGGCTCCACAGCGCCGTCTCCGCCCTCTTCTTCACTTGAGGGAGACATAGAACACAAGCATCAGGGTACAGCACAAAATACCCTAGACAGGAAGCAAAAACACATGAGTTGCACTGTCAAATGTCACTTCCATCCTGTCCTTCCACAACACATGGGTCAATGCATGCAACACACATGCAGAAACACTCCTGCGCCTGCAATCAACATCAACACCCATGTACAAGGGCCCCTGTAAACCAAGATGTTGCCTTCAAAGTCACATGCATCCATGGCGTTTCAAAGTCAAACACACACTTCTCTGGCGCACACACACACACACACACGTGCACCATACATGTATATGAAATCAGCACTCATTCCTCACCCCCCCCCACCATGACCAGGAATAGAGACTGGCATGCTTTCAGGTGTGCATTCTGCATAGAGGTCCCCATGTTGCATTAAAACACATGCACCTGCCATGTGGTTCACCCATAACTGGTCCCACATGCATGACCATGATATCCCTGCACACACACATCCATACATGGCCTATGACACACATACAGGCAAGTATCAGACTACCAGCACACTGCAACATGCCCTGTCTCACACAGCAATGCTTGGCCACTTACCGCTCAACTTCCAGACGGGTCTGCCTCCGAAGGATCTGGGTGTGGAGCGCTGGGCCTACGCGTTCCAGGACCCTCATCTGGATGTTACTCAGGCTGACCCGGCCCCCCTCCGTGAGGCGCCGGGCCTTGTTGAGGGTCCTGGACTTGAAGTCCTCCCAGCGCTTCTTGACATGATGGAATTCGCGGACTGCCACCCCCTCCGCGTTGATGGCAGTCATGATGTCCATCCAGATCCTGGTCTGTCCTTCCTTGTTGGCGCGTCTTGATCCGAAGAGGGCATCATAATGCCCCAGGACATGCTCCACCAGGAAACCAACTTCGGTGGCAGTGAAGCTGGTGGCCCTCTGCCTCTCTGGCTGGGGGTTGCCAGTGGTGCCAGATGGAGATGTGCCCGACATGGCAACCCCAGAGGCAGGAGTGGGTGGGCAACTGGGTCCTGGGGCTGGGCTGTGGAGCGAAGGAATCCCAGTCGGGAGTCTTCTGTTCCAGCAGGGGTGGACACAGCAACTGGACCCCTGCAGATGGCTGATGTGCAGGCACCAAATAGCAGGGCACGTGGGCAGCAGGCAGACAGGCAGCAGCAGATGCCCTGCACCCCCCAGCAGTGCAGGGCACCTGCCAGCAGGCCCTGACACATGTCCCCCAGCCAACACGTCATCACAATCTAGATCCCTGGCCCTTATGGCCAGCCTCCACATGCCAAAGACCCACCCAAGTATTGCATCCACCCACATAGAAATGCCAATTACATGATACAACCCGAATGGCAAGTATGTAAATGAACACATGTCCGTCACGCACACACAATGGGTGCAAGTGAATGTCAAAGCCCATATCATGACATACATGAAACCAATGAGATAATACCACAAATGGATGTATAAAAAATATATATTAAAGATAACATGAACGTAAATCAAATTAAACACACAACAATCGGAATAACAAAAGAAATGGTCCATGTCCAATAAATAATGAAAATCAAGAAAACATAAGCAAAAGAAATCCAAAAAGAAATGTTGTCCAAAGTCACAGTCCAAAAAATCAAATCCAAGGGAAAAACCATTGCTCCATGGTGAACACAAAAATAAATATTAAAAAAGATGAATCCAATGTAGAACTATGTACAATTGAAGAATACAGGGTCCATGAGCCCCATTTAAGAAATGAAACTTACCAAAAACTACTACCTAATAAAAAAATTATATACAAAAATGTGGTGCATTGTCCAAGCGGTCCAAAATAAAGAAAAAACTAAAGGAAACCTAATACTAACTAACTAACTATTTACAAGGGCAGCGGGCAAGTCCAACGGCTCACTTGTTGATGTCCCGGGCCAGGGCATCATCAAACTCCTGCTCTATGTCCCGGAGGCGGTCCTCTTCCATGGCCCGAGGGTTCGCAGGGACGATGACATCTGGATCTCCAGGTCCCTGCGAATGGCCTCGAGGCACTCGGCCCACCTCAGGGCCCTACGCATGGAGTTCTCCGCCCTGACCATCGTGAGCCGTGCCTCTTCCGCCCACTGCCACTCCGCATCTATCGCATGGCCCAACCGCTGCCACACGGAAGACACTTCCTGTCCAGGGTCCTCCTGCCCTCCGGCCGATGCCTGCCCCTCCGATGATGAAGGCCCCGAGCCATCATGGCTCCCACCTTGTTTCTGCTGCTGCTGTGCCGCTGCCTGTGCCCTGGCTCCTGCTGCCTGCACATCCTCCTCCAGCTGGGGTGCAGTTGTTGAGGTGGCCACCCCTGCTGGACGTCCGACTCCCGACTGTGACAGGGATGTGTCCTCCACCAGCCTGGCCGCAGGGTCAGAGGCAGCTCCACAGGGCACCCAGGTGACACATGGGTGGGAAGATGGCACGGAGGACGACTGGTGCATAGGGGCTTCAGTTGAGGAGGGGGTCGGAACAAGGTCCAGAAAACGGAGGAATCCGGCCCTGGTGAGCTGTCCCAGTGGGTCAACGCGGTCAACGAGCCATGCGAGAAGACATGCAGTCTCCTTATGAAAAGACTGCAGGTCACCTTGCATGGCACGTTGACGCAACACCACCCCACCCAGGACAGGCTCAACCTGGTGCCAGATAGCCACATCCGCAGGGAGAGGAAGGCCAGTTGGTGTAAGCCGATACCCTCCCGGAGAACGGGTCTGGATGTAGGTATCCCTGCTGGTGCAAGATGATGCAGTCACAGGATCGGGGACAGGATTACACACAGGCACCTCCGCGGCAGCCTGTGCTGCCTCCTGTCCCTGCCCCTGCACTTCACCACTAGCACCAGTGGAATCCCCACCTCCAGACCCCGTCTCTGTCCCTTGCACGGCCTCCTCCTCCACCAAACCCCCCACCAACCTGGATGACTCTGTGCCATCTTCCTCCGTCGGGACCTGTGGGGTCTCAGCTGCCCCTTCGGCTGCGACCTGGGATGCGGCACCGGACTCCTCACTCCCCGATGAGATGACAACCTGGGAGGGGAGCCGGGTCTTGCGTCTCCGGCTGGCGGTGCGATCCCTGCCGCTGTGCTCCACAGCACCCTCTCCGCCCTCTTCATCATTCGACGCTGCAGACAGGGTGAGATAGGACACAGGCATCAGGGCACTGTACAATGGACTCATACACACATGACAGTTGCACACGAGTGTCATTGTCAAACTTCAGACATGGCATCACAATCCCCAACACACATGTCATTTCAAATCACACACATGAGCTATAACACAGCCATATCGCAACAGCCAGCACCATCCATACACATACAACAGCATGAGCAGGCAAAGGTGAGCCAGACATCACATGAGACACAGGGAGTGCACTAGACATGCACACACACCACCACACTTACATGCATGTGTACACCTCCACCAAGTGTCGCAGTGATGAGATCGGCATCCATGTCACATCTGGCAATCAGTCTTCTACATATCGGTTTTGCATGCATCCATGTTGCATGACAGTTGCACACTAGTCAGATACACATACATGCACATGTACACAGTGCAGATACATGCAGCTGGAACCGACATCCATGTGCGACACCACAACCTTGACAACTGACATACACAGTCATTCAAACATGGGTGCTCACACATCTGCATTTGGCCTGCATGCTTACCCACAAATACACCATCCATGTGTCTCACACATGAAAGGACTCGCATGTGTCAGCCTCACGGCCCTGTACATACACATCCATACATGGCCCTACAAAACCACATGTTCAACCTGCACACTACTGGCACACCACCACATGCACAGCTTCCAATCAGTATGCATGTACACTTACCGCTCGACTCCAGACGGGTCTGCCTCTGAAGGACCTGGACGTGGAGCGCTGGGCATACGCGTTCCAGGACCCTCATTTGGTCTTCTGACAGGTGGCCCCGGTGCCCCTTAGCATCCGCTGCCTTCAAGAGGCGCCGGGCCTTGTTGAGGGTCCTGGACCTGAAGTCCTCCCAGCGCTTCTTGACATGATGGAATTCGTGGACTGCCACCCACTCCGCGTAGATGGCAGTCACAATGTCCGTCCAGATCCTTGTCCGTCTTTCCTTGTCGGCACGCAACCTTCCAAAGAGGGCATCATACTGCCCAGGACTTGCTCCACCAGGACACCAACTTCGGTAGCAGTGAAGCGGGTGGCCCTCTGCCTCTCTGGCTGGGGGTTGCCAGTGGTCTCAGATGGTGGTGTGCCCGACATGGCAACCCCAGAGGCAGGAGTGGTTGGGCAACTGGGTCCTGGGGCTGGGCTGTGGAGCGATGGAATCCCAGTCGGGAGTCTTCGGTTCCAGCAGGGGTGGTCACAGCAACAGCACCCCTGGCTGACGTTCAGGCAGCAAATGGCAGGGCACGTGGGCAGCAGGCAATCAGGCAGCAGCAGATGGCAGGTGGGAGCGTGCTCGGGGCGGCAGTAATTCGGCCTTCTGGTCAGGAGCGTGGTCTTCCGTGTGTGAACGCGTAGCCAGCTTGATACAGAGTGATTTGGCACGTGAAAATCTTGCACGTCAGCGTGTAATTCGAGGAAAGGCCCTTAGTGCGTAAGCACGTCAGCGCACGTACGCGATTTCATTGGACCAAAGGCCCTTAGCGTGTAAGCGCGTCTGTGACGTGACGCGCACGGGTGTTTCCCTCATAGCACGTGATGACAGAGCCCACGTGGAAAAGCTGCACGTCTGAGTGTCAGCGCGTGTAATTGGAGGAAAGAGCACGTACACGCGTAAGTGACGTGTATGTGTGGGCTGCCATTTCCTTGTACGTGCTTTTTGTGGAGAGCGAGTGGGTGGATTATGTACTTCTTGTCGGTTCACACGCGATTACTTCACAGCGTTTCAAGTTCGTACTCCCTGTTACCTCTGACAGCTTTCATTTTTCTACTTTTTTTGGGCCTGTTTCCTCAAACAGTGTTCACTTCTCCTTTTGTCCTGTCTCCTCAGACAGCGTACAATTCTTCTTTTGGCGGGGGTGTTGCCAACGCGCACACGCGTGTATTTTTCACATTTCTTTTCCAGGCACACGGTGAGTTCCGTAAGTACTTAGCAACTGTGCTTGCCCCGTGTGTCGTGTACCCCTTCAGAGGTCATTGTAGGCTGCGTGTATCATGCGTACGCTTATTTTTGTGTTTCTGGGTGCCACAGTGTAGTGCGGGTTCATTTTTCCATGCACATGGTCTACGAGGGGTTGCGTGCATGTTTATTTTTGTTTTTGGGCTGCCTGTGCGTTGCATGACCCGTCATCTTCCCCCAGGGGTCACAGACAGCCTTGCTAGAGCACTAGGGTATGAATTCCATCTAGTACCCTACCCCTTTGACCCCCAATTGCCCAGGACAATAGTTTACTGCTCCTCCCATACGCACAACAACATCAGTGCCATGGTTGGGAGGCGACCATGCGGTAAGGGAGGCAAAGGTGGCCGACCTTCAAAAGGTGGATGTGGTGGGCGCTGTAGGGGACGTGGCCAGGATTTGCAAGGTGCCCGTAGACCCCCATGTGTGGAGGACCAATCAGGGACACCCATGCCCCCCCCATGGTTGAGGGAAACGTGGCTGAGACCATCCCAGCTCAGCCCTTGTTGGACCAGCCCATTGTGGCACCTGACCTGGCACAGGATGACTCCCTGGCTGATTCCAGGTCAGCAAGTCTAGGCCACATGTGGCGGTGCAAGTTGTCACCAAGGCACGTGGATCTGGGGCAGCTATGTCACCTGCTGCCCCAAGTATGCAGGGTGGTGAGGCGGCAGGGGCAGCTGCAGCTCCATCCACCCCAGCTCTGACTCTACCAGCCAGGACAGTGTCAGTCCTGGTCCATCATACTGATGTTCCCCCTGCCAACATCACACTTCAGACAATGCCTACACCAAGTCCTATGGTCAATATGCACTCACACACTCCAACAACCCAGTCCACCGGTGATTCTGCCCCTACTGACCAGAGCAGCGTTAGCCACTCTGGCTCCGCTCCACCTTCTAAAAAGAGGAAGAAGGGTGCTCTGGCACAACAGGCTGAGACCCCAGGCACAGCTACACACTCCGGCACGTCAAGGAAGACTTGCTTTAATGACACAGAGCTTAATGCACTTGTGAGCTATGTGTTGCAACATAGCCATGAAATGGTGGTGACTGCAGGGTCCAAGACCACACCTGGTCAACGTAAGGCACACTGGCAGACCATCGCCAACGACATAAGTGCCCTTGGATTTGTGAGGCGCTCAGCTGATGATTGCTACAAGCGGTGGAACGACCTGAAACGCAGAGCAAAGGACAAGCTGGCCTCAAGTCATGCCGCTACTCTGGTGACTGGCGGTGGGTCTCCACAAGAGGACAACAAACTCACTGAACATGAGTCTGTTGCTGGGACCTTCGTCACAGAGGAACAGATCCGAGGTGTGGAAGAACTACCCGATTATGACACATTGTCAGGTGAGTGCCCATGCGTGTGTGTGTAATGCATGTGTATGTTGTTTGGGTGACGGGATCTGATTGAGTGGCAGGTGAGGGTGTGTGTGACTGAGTAGTATGGGTCACCCATGTGCTTCATCCAAAACATTCTGCGACCTTGAATTTGGGTGTGACACTATCCCTTCTGCCCACAGTAGTAATTTAGCGCAACATTACGGCAGTTGCCCTTGAGGTGGCATCATGCAACAACATTGTTTGTATTTTTCAGTGTTCTTTCAGGCTGATTGTTTCAATTCTCCCACTTTTGCAACACATTCCTCAGCCCTAATGTGACATATGTGACATGCTTCTGTCAGTGAAGAACCCCACATAGGCCCACATGTGTCACCTTGGTAGTTGAAAGATTTGACCATTCAGGCTGAATGAGTATTGTCCTGATCACATGATGTTTTTGGGCCTGTTTGAATGTGGAACATGCTAGTTGTTTCCTGTCATGTTGAAGTGCACAACCATTGATGTGTACATGGCCCTGCAATCACTGTATTTTTGTACACTGGATGTGTTGCAGTGTGTGGCACATGGCGTATCTTTTCACACTATGTGGCATTTTTCATCTCTTCATGTCCATCTCACATGTATGGGTGACAGTACTCATTCACTGACATATGGATGTACTTGTGGAATGTACCATGGCTATGGTACATGCCATCTGTGTGATGGCATGTGTCATTTATGTGTATAGGACATGCCACTCACAGGCCAATGTGTGATGGCAGTGCTACCCAGCATGCAGCAAATGTGTTGCTCTTCCATCTTGGTGTCATCAGTGCCAGACCTTTGCCTCCCCTTCCAACTCTGTGACAGTGCATGCATAGGAGGATTATAGTCATGTGGGACATGTGTAAATCATGTACTGGTTCTGTAGCTTGTCGAGCCTATTTTTGTGCTATGGTGCTAATGCCTGTTTCCATTTTTTGTCTTTCATGTTTTTGCAGGGGATGACGCACTTGATGCTGGTGAGGTTGAGGAGATGGTGCAGACCCAGGAGGAACCTGAGGCACAACCGGCCACCAGTGGGGGACGTGGTGTGGTGGTGGGTGACAACCCACTCTTGCTGCAGACGATACTGTCAAGGGGTGTCTCTGGGTGCACCTCCCCAGACCTCTATTCAGGTGTTGATTTGGATGATGAGACCTATGTTGCGTCGCAGGTAAGTGTTTCTGGAAGGGGTTCTGTTCTGTCCAACCCACCTGCACCAAGGGTAGAACCCTCTATGGGGATGTCAGTATTGGCTAGTCAGCCTTTGGCGGTTACGGGTGCAGGGTTACACTCCACAACATCTGATCCTGTTCCTGGGCCAGCAGATCAGAGGGGGAATGCAGTCCTGCAGCCTCAGGCAGTGCCGTCACAGCAAAGCGAAGATCGCCTTTCCCCAAACAGGTGTGGTGCCGGCCGACGCGGTGGCCGTACGCCACCAGGCAATACCGCATGGGAACAATCCATTTACGGTATGGCAACCCAACAGGCAGCATCAGTTGAGGTGATGGCTCAAGCAATGGAGAGGGTGGCCACTTCCGTTGTCCCCCCTGAAAGGCAGATGGAGCTACTGCAGCAGGCAAACGACTCCATTTGCCAATCACACAGGGAGGACATGTTGGCGTCCAACAGGGACAGACGGGCGGCACTGGAGACTCTACGCCAATCGATTTCAATAGAGTCCCAGGGCCACAGGGAAGCCCTGAGGGTAGAACTCCATCACCTCAGGGAGACTCTTGTTGACCTTGAGACTTCCACTAACTTGAGGACAGAACAGCAGCTGGAGCGGCTCACACGTTCGCTCTCAGCTGAGATGCAGGCAACTCGGGAGGAGATCCGGGCATCACGTCAGGTGCTGCAGGGAGATCTCCCCACTATAATCCTCCAGAACGAGACCTTCCACACCTGCATGCTTGCTGCCATGGAGGACCATACCAGGGCTTTGTGTGGGCTGCCCCCCATAGCACCACCACCTCCTGTGGCAGCAGCAGAGGGTGTTCAGAGCGACAGCAGCAGTTCTCCCACATTGGCATAGCCGTGCAGGCCATGAGCCCATGGAGGTGTTTTTTTTTTCCCAACATCCACACGGGAAGCTGTTGGTGCGCACCCTGTCCTCGACCTCATGGGTGGCCTCCCCCCCGCCCTGGCCCCCACATGACATTTTTGATTTTTGCTTTTTTGATTTTTGATTTTTGAATATTTTTTGACAGTGTGTTGCCTTGTGTGGCTCCCGTGGGCATCCACTGTATACTGCGTGGGCACATGAGTTTGGGTTCGATGCTTGGGTTCGTGAGACACACACCCCTCCTGCTTGCCGTTTCCATGGGCTTGCAAAGGGTGTGACCAAGTGACAGTGATGTACACAGTGATGTTGGGCTCCCATGAGCTGTGTGGGCAGTCTGTAGTCAATACTGTGTAGACATTCCTTGTGTATATTGTAGTTGTATTGTACACTGCATGTTGGAATTATGTATGCTTCTGCTTCCATGTCTCCCCCTGAATTTGCAGGTTCATTCCTTATGTCTTCACAAGGCGTCTACTTTAGAGATGGAGTTCATGTTGTATGCAGTACACAGACAGGTTTTGAAGCCTGCAAGACTACAGTTGGAAGGGGCGATGTGGTGGCATATTCAGGTTGTAAGACTACGACTACTTTAACTTAGTACTGTCATGTTTTAGTTATGTTTGAGCTTGTGTAGCTGCATTGTATTGTTGGTAAGTATTTGGTCATGTGTGTTGTTAGTTCAACATTACTGGGAGCATATTGTTTGTGGCCAGTTTCCATTAGGGACACTTGTGTCAGGTTTTCGGGATTGCTTTGTTTGCTCTCACATAGCATGACATGCCATGGTGTGTTGGGCGGTGGTGCTGGGGAGGGGTTGGGTGACATGGCACTGTTCTCATGTTGTATTATGCAAGGGGGTAATGCATTTAGCAGCATATGTGTCTTTTGATGACACAGCATTGGTGGTGTTTCTGTAGGAAGGTATGCACACATTGTAACACTTCCAGGTGACCAATCTCAGGCTGCTATGGTTGTGACAGTTAACTGTCCCTTGTGTCATCATCGAGTGTCAGCTGGTATGTGGCAGGGCTGTGTGCACTCCACAGGGGTGTGATTCTAAGTGAAGTAATTAGCCACTAGCTGCGTTCGGGCTGCCTCACCCCGTGCCCTTTCCCCTCCCATGCGCAGCGGGCGTGCATGTGGTTGGGGATGTGGGGGCACCACCATGTCCACCGGCAGGCCCCGGCGTGTTGCAACGTTGTGCAGGACACATGCTGCCACTATGATCCTGCACACTACTGGGGGAGCGTATAACAGCTGCCTGCCAGAACGGTCAAGGGAGCGAAAGTGTGACTTGAGCACTCCGAATGTGCGCTCCACTATGCCCCGGGTTACAATATGGGCTGTGTTGTATCTTACCTCGGGTGGCATGGTGGGGTTCCGAATTGGCGTCATCATGTGAGTGCTCAGCGGGTATGCACTGTCCCCTAGGGAGGTGGTGATGGGTATGATTAGTAGGGTTGTGACATTACTCAGTATCTGGCATGCATGCATGTGCTGTGGCATTTATACTCACCAAGCAGCCATGTATCGCCATGCCGCCCAGCTTCTATGTCCCGGTTTAGTGTTAACATTCTGTAAATGAAACTGTTGTGGGTGGACCCCGGATAGTTGGCATATACTGAGGTGATGATTCCCTTGGCATCACATACTACCTGGACGTTGATGGAATGCCAGTGCTTGCGGTTTCTATAGATGTGCTCTGATGCCCTGGGGGGACGTAGAGCCACATGGGTGCAATCAATGGCACCTAGGACTTTGGGGAATTGTGCCACCCGTAGAAATCCTGGACGGCAGCCTGCCTTTCTGCAGGTGTTCTGGGCAGGTATATGTGCCTGCGGACTGATGGGCGTACAGTCATGATGGCCAAGACCTGGTGTAGGCAGCGTGACTGCGTGGCCTGTGACACCCCCCCCACTATGGCACTTGTCCGCTGAAATGATCTGGTGGCCAAAAAGTGCAGTTGATTGAGGACCTTCCCCAGGGGGCTGAGTGCTTGGGAGCAGAGGGTGGGTGATGTGAGGTCATCCTCCCACTCACTGACCAGGTCGAGGATTATGTGAGGTGGAAACCTGTACCTCCCATACACCTGGTCATCAGGCATGCCAAAAAGGCTGGTTCTGGGTGTGAAAATTCTGGGCCTGACCATCCTCCTCCTCCTCCTGTGGTATCCCACGACCACTGCTGCTAGGAACGGTATGTTCATCCTGGCGTCTGAGCTTGCTTGTTGTTTGCATGCACTTTTATGCTGCGCGGGTCTACGTATGCCTGCTTCCTGCTGGCGTACGTGTTTCCGGATTAGCGCATCTTATTTGGCACGTGCGTGTGGGCGTTCCGCGCATTTGCCTCCTGTACTTCCCCGCCCACCCCAGTAATACACGTACCCCGCTCGCCCAGGCCCAATCGCGTGTAAAAATTCCTGCGAGCCCCCGAAGTACACATACCCCGCTCACCCAGGCACAATCGGGTGTAAAACTTCCAGCGAGCCCTTGAAGTACATGTATCCCGCTCCCCCAGACAGAATCACGTGTAAAACGTCCCGCGAGCCGCTGAAGTGCACGTACCCTGCTCACCCAGGCACAATCGTGTGTAAAACTTCCCGCGAGCCCCTGAAGTACACGTAGCCCGCTCACCCAGGCACAATCGCATGTAAAACTTCCCGCAAGCCCCTGAAGTACACGTATCCCGCTTGCCCAGGTACATTGCCCAGGTACAATCGCGTGTGAAACTTCCTGCGCACCCCTGCAATACACACTATTTTTGACACAGCGGGTGTCTGTGTTTGTCGCATACCCCTTTGCACGTCATTTGTCCTAGAGGGCCACAGTATGGGACATTTATCAGAGCTGTATATACGGGCTTTTTGTTAGCACAGGGACGCTACCGCCTGCCTTCGTGTAGCGGACATGTGTTGATGTACATAGTTGACTTTTGGTTTGTGTCATGAGATTGCCATTTCACTGCTGGGGGTGGGGGTGCAAGGGGACATGAGTGGGGGCTTGTTGGCAGGTGCCCCTCAGTGCTGGGGGTGTGGGGGTGCAAGGGGACATGAGTGGGGGCCTGCTGGCAGTTGCCCCTCAGTGCCTGGGGGTGGCGGTGCAGGGGGACATGAGTGGGACATGAGTGGGGGCCTGCTGGCAGGTGCCCTGCACTGCTGGGGGGTGGGGGTGCAAGGGGACATGGTTGGGACATGAGTGGGGGCCTGCACAGGTGCCCTGCACTGCTGGGGGGTGGGGGTACAAGGGGACATGAGTGGGACATGAGTGGGGGCCTGCTGGCAGGTTCTCTGCACTGCTGGGGGGTGGGGGTGCAAGGGGACATGAGTGGGACATGAGTGGGGGCCTGTTGGCAGGTGCCCTGCACTGCTGGGTGGTGGGGGTGCAAGGGGACATGAGGGGGGGCCTGCTGGCAGGTACCCTGCACTGCGGGGGGGTGGGGGTGCAAGGGCACATGAGTGGGGGCCTGCTGGCAGGTGCCCTGCACTGCTGGGGGGTGGGGGTGCAAGGGGACATGAGTGGGACATGAGTGGAGGCCTGCTGGCAGGTGCCCCTCAGTGCTGGGGGGTGGGGGTGCAATGGGACATGAGTGGGGGGTCTGTTGCAGGTGCCCTGCACTGCTGGGGGGTGGGGGTGCAAGGGGACATGAGTGGGGGCCTGTTGGCTGGTGCCCTGCACTGCTGGGGGGTGGGGGTGCAATGGGACATGAGTGGGGACCTGCTGGCTGGTGCCCTGCACTGCTGGGGGGTGGGGGTGCAAGGGGACATGAGTGGGGGCCTGCTGGCAGGTGCCCCTCATTGTTGGGGGGTTGGGGTGCAAGGGGACATGAGTGGGACATGAGTGGGGGCCTGCTGGCAGGTGCCCTGCACTGCTGGGGGGTGGGGGTGCAAGGGGACATGAGTGGGACATGAGTGGGGGCCTGCTGGCAGGTGCCCCTCAGTGCTGGGAGTGCAAGGGGACATGAGTGGGGGCCTGTTGCCAGGTGCCCCTCAGTGCTGGGGTGTGGGGGTGCAAGGGAAATGAGTGGGGCCTGCTGACAGGTGCCCTGCACTGATGGGGGGTAGGGGTGCAAGGGGACATGAGTGGGAGCCTGCTGGCAGGTGCCCCTCAGTGCTGGGGGGTGGGGGTGCAAGGGGACATGAGTGGGACATGAGTGGGGGTCTGCTGGCAGGTGCCCTGTACTGCTGGGGTGTAGGGGTGCAAGGGGACATGAGTGGGACATGAGTGGGGGCCTGCTGGCAGGTGCCCTGCACTGCTGGGGGTGGGGGTGCAAGGGGACATGAGTGGGACATGAGTGGGGGCCTGCTGGCAGGTGCCCTGCACTGCTGGGGGGTGGGTGTGCAAGTTGACCTGAGTGGGGGCCTGCTGGCAGGTGCCCCTCAGTGTTGGGGGGTGGGTGTGCAAGGGGACATGAGTGGGACATGAGTGGGGGCCTGCTGGCAGGTGCCCTGCACTGCTGGGGGGTGGGGGTGCAAGGGGAATGAGTGGGGGCCTGCTGGCAGGTGCCCTGCACTGCTGGGGATGGGGGTGCAAGGGGACATGAGTGGGGGCCTGTTGGCAGGTGCCCTGCACTGCTGGGGGGTGGGGGTGCAAGGGGACATGAGTGGGGGCATGCTGGCAGGTGCCCTGCACTGCTGGGGGGTGGGGGTGCAAGGGGACATGAGTGGGGGCCTGCTGGCAGGTGCCCTGCACTGCTGTGGGGTGGGGGTGGAAGGGGACATGAGTGGGACATGAGTGGGGCCTGTTGGCAGGTGCCCTGCACTGCTGGGGGGTGGGGGTGAAAGGGGACATGAGTGGGGGCCTGCTGGCAGGTGCCCCTCAGTGTTGGGGGGAGGGTGTGCAAGGGGACATGAGTGGGACATGAGTGGGGGCCTGCTGGCAGGTGCCTTGCACTGCTGGGCGTTGGGGGTGCAGGGGGACATGAGTGGGGGCCTGTTGGCAGGTGCCCATCAGTGCTGGGGGGTGGGTGTGTAAGGGGACATGAGTGGGGGGGCTGATGGCAGGTGCCTGCACTGCTGGGGGGTGGGGTGCAAGGGGACATGAGTGGGGGCCTGTTGGCAAGTGCCCTGCACTGCTGGGGGGTGGGGGTGCAATGGGACATGAGTGGGGGCCTGCTAGCAGGTGCCCTGCACTGCTGGGGGGTGGGTGTGCAAGGGGACATGAGTGGGGGCCTGCTGGCAGGTGCCCCTCAGTGCTGGGGGGTGGGGGTGCAAGGGGACATGAGTGGGACATGAGTGGGGGCCTGCGGGCAGGTGCCCTGCACTGCTGGGGGGTGGGTGTGCAAGGGGACATGAGTGGGGGCCTGTTGGCAGGTGCCCTGCACTGCTGGAGGTGGGGGTGCAAAGGGACATGAGTGGGGGCCTGCTGGCAGGTGCCCTATACTGCTGGGGGGTGGGGGTGCAAGGGGACATGAGTTGGACATGAGTAGGGGCCTGTTGGCAGGTGCCCTGCACTGATGGGGGTGGGGGGCAAGGGGACATGAGTGGGGGCCGGCTGGCAGGTGCCCTGCACTGCTGGGGGTGCAATGGGACATGAGTGGGGGCCTGCTGGCAGGTGCCCTGCACTGCTGGGGGGTGGGTGTGCAAGGGGACATGAGTGGGGGCCTGCTGGCAGGTGCCCTTCAGTGCTGGGGGATGGGGGTGCAAGGGGACATGAGTGGGACATGAGTGGGGGCCTGCGAGCAGGTGTCCTGCACTGCTGGGGGGTGGGAGTACAAGGGGACATGAGTGGGGGCCTGTTGGCAGGTGCCCTGCACTGCTGGGGGGTGGGGGTGCAAGGGGACATGAGTGGGGGCCTGCTGGCAGGTTCCCTGCACTGCTGAGGGGTGGGGGTGCAAGGGGACATGAGTGGGACATGAGTGGGGGCCTTTTGGCAGGTGCCCTGCACTGCTGGGGGGTGGGGGGGCAAGCGGACATGAGTGGGGGCCTGCTGGCAGGTGCCCTGCACTGCTGGGGGGTGGGGATGCAAGGGGACATGAGTGGGGGCCTGCTGGCAGGTGCCCTGCACTGCTGGGAGTTGGGGGTGCAAGGGGACATGAGTGGGACATGAGTGGGGGCCTGCTGGCAGGTGCACTGCACTGCTGAGGGGTGGGGGTGGAGGGAGTCATGCGTTTGTGATCAGTAGTGCAAGGTGACATGTGGCTTGGCTGGGGGGCATGCCCATGGTGGATGGGCTGCCTGCGGGACATGACCAGGGGTGCAGGGTAGTCCCCTGTGGTGTGGGCTGCCTGCAGGGGCCGTGGAGGGTGTAGAGGGAACACCTGGGAGGACCCACACTGCCAATTCACATGTAGGACTCCTCTGCACCCCAGATATACACGTACCCCGCTCGCCTAAGGCCAATCGCATGTGAAACATCCCGCGCACCCCAGATTTACACGCACCCAGGCCAATCGCGTGTGAAACTTCACGCGAACCCCAGATTTACACGCACCCCGCTCCCCCAAGGCCAATCGCGTGTGAAACTTCCCGTGCACCCCGGAAATATACGCACACGCTATTTTTGACACAGCGGATGTTCGTGTTTGTCGCGTACCCCTTTGCACGTCATTTGTCCTAGAGGGCCAAAGTATGGGACAATCATCAGAGCTGTATATACGTGCTTTTTGTCAGCGCACATTTTGGCACACATTTTTTTCGCACTTGCACTGCGATTCGCACCGTTTCGCACGCTTGCGCGGGAATTTTCAGCACACATTAATTCCATTAATCGGCCTGTTAGTCTTTTGACATTAATGCCCTATAAAGGGAAGAATATTTAATCTTACCATTTAAACCTTTCACACTTAAAATCAGACTACAAAAACCATGACTGTAGCAGGAACACCACTAACTATTCCAAGAAAAATCATCAGAATCCCTAGGACCTCAAGAGAAACTTCACCGTCGATAATACACTGGGCCAAACTGAAGGGAAGAACATTGGAAAGCGTGAGCCCCGTAGTGGAACTGAAGACAAAACTCCTGATAAGGAGGAAAACATCTGCGGGACCTGATAGTCATCCCTGAGGTCCAACTAAATGAAGAGGACACTGGCACCACAGTCCTGCCAAAGATGAGGTCATTGACTCCCCAGCACTCATCAAGACCTGCTTGCACTTATTGGACCATAGGGGGAGAGGCAAGAAAAATGGACTAAATGAAGAAGAAGAAACCTCTAGCACATGAGACATTACTGAAGGTAGCCTTGGGTCTAGCAGGACCCCTGCCAGCACTCCCCCTCCAATTGAGCCGAAACAACTTCTTTTAGGGTCAAACTGAGCTTGTACTTCTCGAGCAGAGGAGTAATTGTGCGCACCTCTTAAAGCGCCTTGCCGGAAATGGGTAGAGCTCTCAGAGAAAAAACTGCCAAAGGAGCGGACCCCATCCCCTGAGGGGTACCATCATAACCTTACCTAGAGTAAATTTGGGATGACGTCATATGAAAAAAGGACTTACACCGTTCTGTAGAAATGTAGGCACTAGTGATGCCAAGCAGGCAAACCGTTCCCAAAAACCTGTCCCGCAGGTCTTGCACATCAGCAGACCATCAGCCAGTTCCGAAAGACCGGAGACCGGACCCCCCCCCCCTCCAATAATTTGCCTTTACCTCTCCTCCAGAACTTATTCACCTTTTATGGGGTGTGTCCCTTTGTTTGGGATCAAAAGGGTACTATGAAGCAGTCCCTGGATAGGGAGACAATCAATAGCACCCCCTAGCAACAAGAACCAAGGAAAAAAATGGGGAACCCAAGTTTCTCTTGCGCCTCCTTGGAGGCAAATCCAGACTTCTGAGCTACCAGAAGAAGAAACAGAGACTGTGGAGAGCAGCTATTAGAACTAAAAGAGGAACAGGGCAGGAATGTCAGAACTAGCCCAACTCCCTTTCCTGACCCTTTACCCTGGAAGGGGCAGAGGGGGGGGCGGGGAAGGTATTACTAAAGGAAAAAAGGACTGAGTTGTCCTGTACCTAATTGAATAGTAGCCTACAGGGAGTTTGTAAAGAAATAATGTGTTGATTTAGCAGTGACTAAATAGGAATGTCTGCCGCACAATTGGCTGATTAGCCAGGTAGGGCTCCCATATGTGTCTAACAACCTTCTCCTTTCATTGGAAGGACATAAAATGAAAAAATGTTATAATTTACAGTCAGTATAACCGCCAACCTAGCGGGTATGGGTTAAACCCCTTTTAACACACGGCTTCTATTTTCGCCGTAACAGAGGAAAAACATACTGCACAAGCGCACCTCAAATCTGCTCACCCTAGCAGGGTGTGGTACCTAGCAGCACCGGAGGGGGAAAACCTTGCACTATAAATCAGGCAAAGCCTGAAGCCGAGCAGGCCGAGGTACGCCTATAGTAGAGCTAATCCGCTGTGCCAAAGAAACTTCAGGTATGTCATGGATTTAAAGAATAAAAAACAATATCACCCAAACTGTGTTGGTACTCATTCCTATACATGAGAAGGATGAAAGGCTGAGATGGCCTTGCTGTAATTCGAACCTGCAGATCACATACACATCGCAGTAGCATGAGAAACCCCCCCTCACCTGCGCAACTCCTGAAGTGTGTCAGGCACACCAGTGCTCATTTGCCAAAGTACTAACATAATAAAATACCTGTGTGTGTTGGAGCTCTGAGGCGGCGCTGTTTTCTTTGTGCTTGTGCTGTTGAACTGCATTTTCTGTTCCCGGCACTGCAAGCAAAGGAGTGAAGCTCTTGCAGGGAACTGCATTCCTACGATCCGCTTCCTGGAGGAGGCGGAGTTACAGCCGCCCACGTGAGTGGTCACGTGAGCAACCAAAGCCCTCATCCCTGCGCCAGAGTCGCCCGAGTGGCGTGTGTGTTGGAGCTCTGAAGCGGCGCTGTTTTCTTTGTGCTTGTGCTGTTGAACTGCATTTTCTGTTCCCGGCACTGCAAGCAAAGGAGTGAAGCTCTTGCAGGGAACTGCATTTCCACGATCCGCTTCCTGGAGGAGGCGGAGTTACAGCCGCCCACGTGAGTGGTCACGTGAGCAACCCAAGCCCTCATCCCTGCGCCAGAGTCGCCCGAGTGGCGTGTGTATTGGAGCTCTAAAGCGGCGCTGTTTTCTTTGTGCTTGTGCTGTTGAACTGCATTTTCTGTTCCCGGCACTGCGAGCAAAGGAGTGAAGCTCTTGCCGGGAACTGCATTTCTGCGATCCGCTTCCTGGAGGAGGCGGAGTTACAGCCGCCCACGTGAGTGGTCACGTGAGCAACCCGAGCCCTCATCCCTGCGCCAGAGTCACCCTTGCGGCGCAAAGCCCGGCGGGGACAAGCCCACTGGCTGTTGTGCGGCTGTTTGGCGGATGGTGGCATTTAAGAATTTTTTCCAAGGTACTGTTTAATACCAACGTTTCCATTTATGCTAGGTTCCCAAACCCAATACTGTGGCGTTTCTTGAAATTTTACTAGATGTTAAGGTTATCAATATATTAGCTTGTTGTTTTGTATTTTACACGCAACGTAAAGTTTTAATAACTTAAAGAAAGGGGAAAGAGAAAGAAGGGAAAAAAAAAAACTCCATGTTCACCCTAAAAACAGGCATGCCATCAGAGACAACTAGAGACCCTATGGTCACCTCATCATCTTTAATGCCTAATATACCGGATCAAGCTCCGCTCCCTCAAACTCCCATTAATCAAAACATTTCTAAATTACAGGAAAAGACCAAAAGTCGAACTCGTATTTAAAAAAAAACATTATTTTAACTCCAATTAACAAAATTCCAAATGACAACCGTAATTTTTATGTGAAAAAGTCACATGGTCCAATAACGTCCAATTCGACTGATCTGGCATCTCCCGTAACAATCTCTCCGGAGTCACCACGACCTAATGGTGGTGTAAGTGATTTGATTCCAATACAAAATCCCACTTTTAATAATTTGATTCTACAATCTTTGGTCCAAAGCATTTTAAAAACATTGCCTCTTATCTATGCTTGGCACCATCTGCTGCCTTAAGAACTGCCATTCATTGCTTGAGGCTAAACATCTGGCCCACCCGTGAGGTTAAAACAAGAAGAAAACAAATCTCTTCTGACTTCAACTGGTGTAGGTTTTGTAAAGATGTACTGATTGTAGAAACTCTTCAACACCTAATATTGGAGTGTCCAGCACTTAGCACTTTAAGAAAATTGCACTTTGTTAATCACTTTGCATATTTTGCACAACTTGATCCGAGAAATAGATGGGTCGCCTTGGCAGCCACTGAATGTATGAGTATAAGAATTGCAACAATTAATTTTCTACAGGCCTTGAACTTGGAATGATGATTTTACAGTATTCTGTGAATTTACATGGTTTTTTCTTATGTGGATTTTATGTTTATGAACTTTTCAATTCTATATAAATTGAAAAAGTTGATGTAATTTGAACTATATTCAATAAATAAAAAAAATAAAAAATACCTATACATGTGATTAAAAATGCTATTATTTTTAGAACACTTTCAATTTTGCGCTGCATATGAAGTGGGCGGGCCTCAAAACCCACAAAGAAATGTTGAAAGAAAGCTGCGTACGGACGCGGAATATTGAGTATAAAGGCCCACACGCGTTGGGTCTGAGGAGAAATACCTCTGACAGACCTGCGCTTGTAGGCCTGGAGAGGGCGGGCTCTAGAAAGCCGACGCGCGACTGGCCTGAAGCTAAAGCTTCCAGCAGGGCCGTGTACGTCGGGTTGAAAGGAAGCAGGAATTCAGTTGAAAGCGGAGCTGCTAATAAAAACAAATACCGCTAAAAATAAAGCGCCAGTCACTTCACAAAATTGAAAGCCTTGATGACACACAAGGATTAAACTATAATAACAAATGAGTGACACCAAAGTGAATCAGTAAGAGTGTAACTTAAAGTAAACACTATATTCTACACAATAGAACATAACATATATATATAATTTTACAATAAATCATAAACATTATAAACATTATGCCCTCTACTGACTAGCATGCAAGGCACAACTAGAAGGAGTGACTTAGCTGAGGTGTCAGCAGCAAAGAAAGAGGAGTGGGTTTAGAGTAAAGGACATATATAGAGGAGGGTCCCTGCTCATTGGTCCCCTGCAGGGCATGACCTGTCCTCCACGATGGATTGGGGAGTCCCCCTTGTCCCCCTTTCATTGACATTGAAATCTATTTAGTTCTGTTATTGAAACTTTTCTTGCTTGTAAAAGTTTTTTCTTTGCTGCT
Source organism: Ambystoma mexicanum (assembly GCF_040938575.1). NCBI lineage: Eukaryota > Metazoa > Chordata > Amphibia > Caudata > Ambystomatidae > Ambystoma > Ambystoma mexicanum. Next base: position 200,003,864 of record NC_090932.1, read on the forward strand.
GTGGTTTTAGAGTAAAGATTGTGATGCATAATATGAAGCCTCCTGTCATGCCATAGAATTCTGTTGTATGTATGTATATATCTTGATTTTAACGATATTGTCTCATCCTATATCGATATTGAACATATATATTGCTTTAACTCCAAAACTCGATACATCACCCAGCTCTACCCCTGACTCTCTAAAGACAAATACCACCTTCCAGCGGCAGATGCTGCTGGGGGAGTGGTAGGGAGCCCTTAATGACTGCTTATCACTTTCTTTCGGTATTAGGTAATATCATCCCCACCAATGATATCACCATATATACGGTCATTGGGAACGGCCAAAGGCGATAATATTAATGGGGATAACTTTTGGGGTAAATGGGAGCGGAGGTTGCAGGGGTGTCCCCCGCTCTGTTTAAAATAATATGGAGGTTGTGGGGGTGTCCCTGAAGGTTTAATGGGTTAATATGGTCGCACAAATATGGCGCTATTCTTGTATGGCGATATTTTGCAGGGATATTAACACATGGAACCGTTCTTTCATCTGGCAGAGCATTAAGAGTGCAAGCGATATACCAGTGATGGCCCATTTAGGAGACCATTCTTTTGGACAAGACGTTCTTAATGTTTCTGTGTTAAGAAATTCAAAGGGCCATTCTTATTCTAAAAGCATGCACCCAGCACCAGTTAAGTTAACTACTGGTTTCAGACCTTCATGGGCTATCTGTTCAGATGTTGACTGTTGTCCTTGGCTGGTAATGGACACCTGCCATTTTATGCACTTTGAAATGATACAGTGTCCATATTGTGTCCCAATCAAATCTGCTGTAGGTGGCCTTTCACAAGTGTTCCATTAATACCTATGGTTCGAGATGCCTTTTGTGCATCTCACATCTGGCTGAAAGTGCTTTTCTGGAAGGTCTGTGCAGATCTCAATTGGGGCAGTGGTTTCCTTTCTCATCCATGTCTTTGTGTGGACATTTTATAGTGTAAATGTAGCAAGAGCACTGGGAATATCCTGTGTGGGCATGTGAACTAGAGGAGCACAGTGTTTGTCAGTGTGTGCGCTATAAGAACAGTCAACCAGCAACAAGATATGATACTTAAAAGCTGGAGATAGGCAGTTTTGCAGTGATGTAAGCAAATACCAAATGGGATATTTCCAAATGAAAAAAAGGTTGTCCTCGGTTATTAGGTGGCCTGCTGAGCAATATCTGGTAATACCACCTTAAATCGTTTTCATCCAATCTTAAATAACCGCACTTGTCTACACACAGAGCCCCTGCAACCCCAAAACAACAAAGGTTACACAATGAAATGCACCCCACCCTGAACACACATGCCCATACCAAATGTCCCTAAATAGCTCAGTAGCCCATCACAGATACATCAACATAAATGTCCACAGTCCTCAAACACCCCCCCGGCAGTCACCAAAATCACAGTAACGATTTGCCTAGAGCACACACTAACCACTGCTCCAGACAACTCAGAAAATATATAAAACTGGATACCACAGAGATATGCATGTATCAACTTTGCAACAACATAACCTTATTCTGCTCCTAAATTAGCCCTATACACCACTTCTTGCAGATCCTAAAACTCCAAACCATGAAGATTGTAGACTTTATGGTATACCAGACTCAATAACATAGCATAACAGGGCATAGGAAAGAGTTTCACTAATTCTCCTGTGGGGCAGTATTCTGGACAGCCCATGCCACTTTGGTGAATGGCAGCAAAAGGGGATGAAAATGAATATTGCCTCTGCTGAGGCAAGTCTTCTGTATTAGAAGAGATGACATTATTTTTTCCAGTATCCCACGCTTTGAGTAAACAGTGAAGGTGGGATATGAAAGCATTCTACAGTTTAGGCACTTAAGCATATGCTTTCTAAGTTGTACCACATCCAAATATTTACCTTTTAGATTTCAAGTCCTACAATAATGTCTTGTAGAAAAGCGCTCTAAAGTTTCCCATGGCCATGCGTGAGAAGGCTGTCCAGTCCTGTTTTTGCTTGGAAATATATCACTTGCAGTTTTTTCTTACCCATTTGAAATTTAGGAAAACTACAAGGTCCAGAATCCAAAGGGAAAAAACAGGACTGGGTGATCTCACGCATGGCCACACAGGAAACTTGACAGCTCTGATAGTTTGCTGGCAAAATACACATCTTATACGAAAGCAAACTTAGAGAAACATGATCAGCCAAAATAACATCAAAAGAATGTAATTTAGATTTAATATCCACATGCTAACTGGCAAGATAGAAGTCCCAAAATGCAAAATGATGCAAGCCGGAATAATCCTTTTTTAACACTACTGCTATTCTTTAAATACTTGGAGAATCACAAAAAATAAAGGAGTGGCTATGCAATTTGGATACGGATCACCTTTGTGACAAACTCCCAGTTTGCTGCTATTGTTAGGAACATTTGGTTTCTATGTAAGGGAATCCTTTTTTGCATGTCAATCACAGACATTGTAACTTTAAAAGGGGGCTTTCTCTTCTTTTGCTTATGGTTGGGAATTTGACACTGATGGGACCCCCTTTGGACAGTTAGAAATCTGTGAGGGGCATTTCATATGTAAAGGTCCCATCAGTGCTAAATGCCTATACATAAGCAAAAAGAAGAGTGCAATCAGATTGGGACTGGGAACCAAGGAGTAATTGTGCTGCAGGCAGCTCTTTACCGATCTGCAATAATTGCAGGTCGTTAAGGGCTGCCAGCAGCACTTTCCAGGATGATCTGTGGCTGTGTGTAATAGCCTTGGCTGCTTTGTCAACAAGCCCAATTACAAGCCCACTTTTGATCAAACAAGCAGACAAGAACCGTGACAAGCGACCTCAACATATTATAAGCGACTTTGGTAAAAAAAAAAGAAGCCCAAAGTTGCTAATAATAAGCACACTTGGCAACACTGGAGGCAGCAATGCAGAGAGAGTAGCCCAGGTAGGAGAGGAAAGGGGGACACAGGATTTCAGAGGACGGGCGTGGGCCCCTCTTGGCCCCACCCTAGCAAAGCCATTGCTAATATGCTTCAGACAACTCTCAAAGGAAGGCAGAGCAGGGGCAGAAGAAAGACAGTTTCTAGACAATTCTGCGCCCAGGGCAAATCGCCAGAGTACACCCCTCACCACGCACGTTGCTGCTCTACCGCAACCCTGCACTGCACTCCCTCTCCAAAATAATTTTGTTGTTGCAATTTAAATACTGTGCTATTGACTTGTACTTAAAATTAATGAGTGGCAACGCAACAATATTTTAAACATTAAGATTCATGTTCTATCTTATGATATTGTCTAAATGAAGGGCTATCTTCTAGATGATGCTTCCACAAAAGAGTCTGTTGCTGGTGCTATAATCTGATTTCCTAACGATTTTGCCCTAACGTGAAATAGTAGCAAGAACCAGTTCCTCTCCTTAGCTGGTGAACACAGCAGTCAGAGGCCAACAGAAGAATGGCAGATGGGTGTGCAGTAAAGGGAAAGAGTTAGGCGGTGGTGAGAAGGCAGGCAGTTTCCCAGCTATATTAAGTCAGGATAGATTATAAAGAATGCCTTTAAAACTACTTCAAGGCACTATAGGGCAGGACTCGAGATGTGCGTAGTCTGTGAGGTAAAGCAATCATGTTGCCATATGATCTGCGTACCTAGGCAAGTATATAAATGGTATGAGTGTGTGCTCTGGCACCTTGAAGCATCTCATGTGGTAGATGGAATTACCAGTAATGATCTCAGACCCAAATAACCAGACAGATTCAAAGAATATGGCAAAGTACTACTTTATTATTTGCATAAAAATAAAGTATGGCAATCTGGAGAAAAAAACAAGCAGTAATTTGCGCACTCACACCCAAATGTGATTATACAAAGGTTTCATGTCTCAATATGCGTTATCTATGACACCATCCTACGTGGCAAACTGTAAAACCTATTGAAGTGAGGGATTGGTTAATGGAATATATGTACCTATAGTATGTATAAGTGTTAATAACTTAATTGGCTGCCCCTTATTTGGTGGGCACTCCTTGAACGACATCTAAATATGTATAATACTGATTATAGCAGGAGCAATGGCAGTGGGTTGGTCTTTGCAACATTGTATAGCATGTGGCTAGATAGACCCTCTGATTGGTTGGCATGCTTGCCCAACCTTGGGCCTTGAGCTTGTTAGCAGCAAATAAGCAAAACGAAACTCAGGTGCCGAGTGTAAGTCAGACTACTCCCCACTTTCCCAATTAGTCCATCATCTCTCATCGGTCAGACCCCAAGCCTATGCTTCTCCTTTGTAGTTGACCTTGAAGCCTGTTCTTTGTTCTGGGACATTCAAGGGAGTGTAGGCACACCATTATCTTTGTTTGAGCCTAATGAATAGCCCTTGTTTTCAACTTCTGAATCACATGTGAGGAGACCGCACATTTGTCCATCTCGACCTTCTTGTTACTGCTATTTGATTCAATTCGAGCTGGGTGCCATTACACTTCTTGGCTTCTGGAGACTTGTTCACTCCATCTTGCATAGGTTTTCCGCATCTTTAATTGTCGAATACTTGCCTCTTGCAGATGTTTTCTTCTTTGCTTAATCTAAGAGAAATATATCTTACGCACATGGCTTAACATTTTGACTACCCTTGTGCCTTGCAATTATTCCTTGAAGTAGCATCCTTCCTCCCAGGCCAATAGACGCCTCTTTATTCTTCACACAATGCTGTTTTTCCAGCATCTTCTGACTCTGCATCCCTGGTCTGCCTCTGAGGTAGCTTGATTGGTTTCAATATGGGTCTCGTGTCCATCTTTCCAACATGGCCGTCTGCAGCAATCTTCTATATGTCTCATCTACCTTGCGGTTCTGCGTATATACACTTATTAGTCAGCAGGTTATTTTATCTTCTTTTTTTAAACTATTCATTATGTGTTTCGTTCCAAAAGAATTTTACAAAATTTTACATATAACATCTGTCTAAAACATCAATATAAAACCCTCAATAATAAAATACATCCTAATAAAAATATGTCTCATAGAACATCTCCTTAAAACATCACAGAGAGCACATTATGACATAGCCAAACATAATTGATGGAATGCAGCTTACATCTACAATATGTACATGTCCTTATAGAAGGACCAAGTTGCACTTGTCAACCTCCAAACGGGGTAAGATCTTATGTCTAACTTACAAGGGGAGGGGAGGGCGGAGGCCATCACAAACCATTGCCATACTCAGCCCCATTCGGGCGAAAAATACTCACCCTGGTATGATGGGCAACAATCTATCTGTAAATTAAAATTATATATCAAATAAAAATTGTTAAGAACATTAGGTATCAGCTAACTCATGAATCCAATACCTATAATATCTACAATAAATACATATTTTAAAAACCTGTTAAACTTTAAAAAAATATTCCATATGATTTGATACCATTCACCACAATCGTGTCAGTTGCCTGTTAATAAATATCTTCTCCTAATTCCCCATACCTAGCTTACCACATATAATCGCTTTTTGACAACTCCCCATAGATGGCAATGTGTACGCTTTGATTATCTGTGTTCAAACAGTAATTCCAGAAGGCTTCATCCTTAATAAACTCATATGAATGTACCATTGGTCATAGAATTGTCATGTATTCAACTCCCAGTGCTGCACACTCGTCAGTAGATCTCTAGCAGTCTCTACCATGTCAGGGATCTTACAGAAGCGACAACATCTGTCCTTTAAAGTAAGCCCTAGCTGTGGACCAAGGGGGACCAAAATTGGCAGTTGATTAATGCGCAGCCTTAGGAAATAAATACAGAAATGCTAGATTCGGACACTGCCTCACGTATTTCTGTGGTTTCAAATGTTTGTGCGTAACTCCTGAGACATACGTATAACTGTGTAAGGTTGACAAGTGGCTGTAGTTATTAGTCCAGTATCACAATTTGGCTTTACCTATAAAAATACACTTTAATATTTCGTATTTCGTGCCCCTGGAGTAATCTGAGTGCCATCTGATATTCTTAAATAGGTTAGTTACTAGGGTCTCAAAACCGTCTTGACTGCACCCCTGGCACAAGTTTCTATGGTTATCTAATAGGGAAATCAGTTGGCATTTAGATCTGGAATGAAATTTTTTCAGGTGCAATAGACCTTGCTGCATCAACATTTCACCTTTTAGTGAGGTGAAGCCTAATTCTGGCTGTATATATTGCACTCAGGTAGAGGAACCAAGCCTCAAAATCCGTTTCCAAAACTGCCCCTCTATAACATCCAACCATGTCAAATCCCTCATAGCCAGGGCCTCCATTCCATAGAGCACCATTGGGCATAAACATTGTTTATAACGTATAATGACCCCCTCAAACGTAAACCCTGCTGTATCTCTCGCAAAGTTCAAGATCAGCTGTATCACACTTAGTGCCTTTGTTTTCTTGGCTTCAACTATATTCTTATAGTTTTTACAGCTACTCATGTCGAGTCCTAAATACGGGTAGGACTCAACAGATTCCACTTTGCTCAAGGGAGTATTAAAATGTGGTCGCTTAGCCTTTTCGGACAAAACAACCAATAATTTAGTGTTCCCCATGTTTATTTTAATCTTGTTTTCAAGTGCATAATCGTTCCAACTAGTGAACATTGCTTTAGCTCCGCCATATTTATAGTTTAACATGACTAAGTCGTCCGTGTAGAGCACATACATGGGATAGAGCGTCCTCCTAGCTCTGGACAACAGCCTTCAGTTGGTAGCAAACGGGCTGGCAGATCTGCCACATATAAATTATAGAGCAGAGGAGCCAGTGTAAAACCCTGCTTTACCCCCTTAACAATCTTAACTGGAGCAGTGACCACCCCCTCTTCCGTCAATCAAACCACTGCTTCAGTATTCTGGTGGAGGCATTTCAAGATATTAACAAGCCACGGAGGGATTCCCCATGTTAGGAGCTTGCCCCATAGTTTTAAGCGGTCAACTCCATGAAACACAGCTTTAAAATTAACAAAAATTACATAGAGCATCTGCCCGCCTATCTCTTGTGTCTCTCTTATTAGGGAATCCAAGACCCTAAGATTATGGATCATACTAGATCCAGGCTGAAAGTACAGATGCTGCCACGACTCAGGAATGGTCTGTGAAGTACAGACCTTATCAAACAAAATCTTCAGTATCTTGGCCCACTGTCCTGCATTCTGTTTCAGTACAATCTTGACCAAGCCATTTGGTTCCCTGGACCCTGAGTTTTTAAGTTTGAGGATGGTACTATTGACATCGGATTCATCAAATGTCAAAAGCCAATCTCTGATCATATAATCTGGAGGTGAAGGCGAGGAATGATCACAATCACTCCCATCCAAATAGTGCACCCATACCGATTCCTGGATAGGGTTCAATATGAGTTTCTTAACCTCACCTCTCACCTTTAGCCTTAGCCAGCTGTTAGGCGGAAACCTGTGCAGTTCCCTCTGGGACCACTGCAAAAGATTTAGGACTACGGGTGTTTGACGGTGAACCCACTTGGTAGCAGTCTGTACCACACAGATTCACTTGGTAGCTGTGGCTGAGCAGTCAGACTTCCCTCAAGAAGAGTCAGCCAGTATGTGGAGTATACAGAATAGGGCAATTCTTCACAGCAAGACAAGCAAACACGCAACGAGGCTTAGTGTAAAGATATTAAGGTATTTATTTATAACGAAACATCTATGAAAAACACTATGGCACTATCACGGCAAACAAATCAAACACAATTACTCTACAAAGAAGAAACTATCAATCCCCCTAGCAATATTTCGTCAAGTCTAGGTTCTACCGGCACCACTCATTTACAGACAGAGGTGTATGCCTCAACCTAGATGGCACTCTAATATTAGTTAGGACGGGAGAGAAAAAAGATAGGCAGGTTACGAAATCAACACAGTTCAATACTTCACGGGCAAAATCTACGGTAAGAAGGCAAGAACCACAATAGATCATAAAGTTCAGAGGCCAGCCCCACTCGGAGAGAGGCAAGGCAATATGTCCCAAAAAGTCTCTAGTGGAGATGCATTCAAGTCTTTGTAGCAAATTGTTATCGGCAGATTGAACCAGTTCAGAACAATAAATGAGAAAAGCTTGGAGGCGACCCAACGGAGAGGAGAGGATTAAGACACCTCACTTGAACCGATCGAAAGGGAAGCCAGGCGGACACGGTACCTTGTTGTGGAGGGCAGCTCAGGCGGGAGCAGTTGTTCCTGGTGGTGGATGCACGTCGGGTCTTTGCCAAGAGTAGAGATGTTCTCGTCGTCGAAGAAAAGTGAAGTCCGGTGCACCACCAGGGAAGAGACCAGCCGCGGAGTGCTCCGTCACAAGGCACCACCTTTTGGTCGCGGTACAGGGGTAGTGGCTATCCGGTTGCCGAGGTGCTCTGCACGGGCAATTCGACCACTGCGTCCTGAGGCGAATAAAAAGCAAAGGGGACTGGTTGTTCCCACCAGCTAGGGGAAGAGACTCTCCAGCGGGGAGATCTCCTCTGTCGTCGGGAAGTGGTGAGTCAGTTCCGCAGGGCTCCACCGGAGGTGTCGTCGTGCAGGTCGGCTCAGCGTTACCCTCGTCGGATTCTTAGGTCCTGTGGCGACTTCTGAAGATCCAGTCCCAAAAGCCCTGCTTTTATGAGGAAAACCCCCATTCATTCAGCCTAGCTGTCAATCAACACATGCTAAGTGGTGAGCGGGAAGGCTCACCACTTGGGCCAATCACTCCAGAGTGCGACCGGAGTTGGCAAGGCAACTCGGTCCAGGGTGCCTAAACCCCCTCCCACGCCCCTGTGGTAACCCAGATAGAATGGCACCACTTTGGAGGGTCTCTGTACAGAGGCCTGCCAAAAGTGGGACAAAGGGCTCAACCTTTGGTTTAGGAGTCACAGAGACGAACACAGACGCCATTTTACAAACCGTGTTCTGGCAGAAAAATACCATCCGATAAACTTATTCAAGATAAGTAGACCGGTGGTCATTAGAGATTAACGAGAAAAAGTATCAATCTCCAACAATGGGACGAATCCCATAGGGTTATGTTCGGGGTCGAACATAACAAGTAGTTTCCACTGCCACCAGCCAAAACTCGACGAGGGGGGATGGGACAGTGCCCCCTCGAATAACAGATCCAGGAGTAATCGAATTACCCCTACTAGTACGTCCACAATAAGATGGTTTGTACTAGTTCTGTTAGTAAATTTAGGTCTAGTAAAGCCAATGGTGACTTTACATGCTCGGGGAGACAGTAGTCAGTCCCCGGGTATGGAGTCTATGGTGGGGGACCGCTAGGACGCCCCAGTGCTACGGCACGTAGGGTGAGGTGTAACACACATAGAAAAACATATCAGACCCTATGGAGTAAAAGACCCCATAGCCCATAGAACACATTGACATTCAAAGGAATTACACACATACATGTCCAAGAGTGGGAGAAAAAGAGTCTCACTCTTGGCAGGATGGAAAAAAACAAACTCCCGAAATCCAGCAAAGCTGCTGGGGGACTCACTAGGTTAGGAAATTTAGCCTAAACAGAGAATTCTCCCTAACACTCGCCCCCCCCCCCAGACTAAGGGGCAGGAGGATTTAATCCACTCCTGGATGAATCTCATACCTCTAGTCGATGACATACATCCTAGAGAGACCATCAGCATTTTGGTGGTGACATCCTGACCTGTGCTCAATGGTGAAATCAAACCCTTGTAGGTAAATCGACCATCTCAATAGTTTTGGGTTTTCCCCTTTCATTTGCATTAACCATCTCAAGGGTTGGTGGTCAGTCTGAATGACAAAAGTAGAACCATACAAGTACGGCCTAAACTTCTTCAGAGCCCACACGATAGCAAAGCACTCTCTTTCGATTGTTGCCCACCTTGTTTCAGGATCCTTCAGCTTGCGGCTGATGAAGCAAACGGGGTGCTCCCTACCTTTCCCATCCAGTTGACTGAGTACGGCACCTATTCCTACATTTGAAGCATCTGTCTGCACAATGAAGTGTTGGCGGTAATCAGGAGCTCTGAGTACTGGGGCTTGGCAAAGAGCCTTTTTCAGGTTTTCAAAAGCCTGATGGCACTCCTCGTTCCATCTAACCTTCTTACGAAATTTGGGTGAGGAGATGACATTCAGTGGAGAAGCTATGGTCCCATAGTTCTCTATGAAATTCCTGTAATACCCAGTGAGGCCTAGGAAGGCACTCACTTGGGTTTGAGTAGTCGGTGTTGTCCAATTTTGCACAGCTTCAATTTTACTGAGCAAAGGCCTTATTTCTCCACCGCCTACCTCATGCCCAAGATAGACTACCTTACTCTGTCCAATTTGGCCTTTGCTCGCCTTTATGGTCAGATTGGCTCGTCCAAGAGCCTGCAAAACATCTCTCAGGTGGGTTACATGTTCTTCCCAGGAATTGCTGAACACTGCGATGTCATCCAAGTATGCCATGCAGAAGTCCTCCATCCCATTCAGAACCTGGTTTACCATCCGTTGAAACGTAGCAGGTGCATTCTTCAATCCGAAAGGCATTACCTTAAACTGGTATAAGCCAACGGGAGTAGAAAATGCAGTTTTCTCCTTGGCATGGTCTGTCAGGGCTATTTGCCAATAGCCTGATGTCAAGTCAAATGTGCTGAGGAACTTGGCGGCGCCAAGTTTATCCACCAACTCATCTGTTCTTGGCAAAGGGTGGGCATAAGTCTTGGTGACTGCATTAAGAGCTCTATAATCCACGCAGAATCTAAGTTCTTTAGATCCGGCCTTTGGTACTAAAACAACTGGGCTAGACCATGGACGAGTAGAGGGCTCTATTACCCCGAGATGAAGCATCTTGCTGACCTCACCTTTGATGTGGGTTCGTATGTTTTCTGACATTCGGTATCCTCTGCTTTTGACTGGCAGACAGTCACCAGTGAGTATGTCGAGCTGGCCCCAAGGGGTCAAGCCTGGTGAAAGCGAGAACACAGAGGCAAACTGATTCAACATAGATTTGCACTCTTCTTGTTGCTCGGGTGTCAGATTGGAGGAGAGATTTTCTCCTTCAATTTTTTCATCTAAAGGTAAGCCTCTGAGGAGATCCGGAAGAGCTTCACTCTCTTCTTCTTCCTCTGATGATGCTAGAAGCAACGCTCCTACATCAGGTCGTGAGACATACGCTTTAAGTCGGTTGGTGTGAAAGACTGTCGGAGCCTCCTTGGGATTGCCCAAATCCACCAGATAGTTGACCTCTCCGAGTTTACCCACAACTCTGAAGGGTCCCATCCACTTATCTTGCAAGGCCCTCTGCCTTGTTGGGATTATAACGAGAACGAGCTGGTCTTGAGCGAACTCAACCATGTTAGCCTTTTGATCATGCCAGTGCTTGACCAATGCTTGTCCAGCTTTCAAGTTATCGCTTGCTTCCGTCATCATGTGCGACATTCTCCTCCGGAGACCTATCACGTAGTCAGTCACTCTGACTGGCTTGGGGGAAGGAGCACTCTCCAACCCCTCCTTAATCAGGGCCAATGGACCTCTGACGGGATGACCATAGAGTAGTTCGAAGGGAGAGTAACCTACTCCCTCCTGAGGGACGTCTCTATAAGCAAAGAGAAGGCATGGCAGTAGAAGGTCCTACTTACGCTTAAGGGGTTCTTCTAAAGCACCTATCATGCTCTTCATGGTTCGGTTGAACCGTTCTACCAACCCATTGGTTTGTGGGTGGTACGCTGTTGAGAACTTGTAAGTAACTCCACAGGTTTTCCACATGGCTTTCATGTAGTGGGACATAAAGTTTGACCCCCTGTCAGAGATTACTTCCTTAGGAAACCCGACCCTAGTAAAAATACCAAGGAGGGCCTTGGCCACAGCCGGAGCTGTAACAGTCCTCATAGGAATTGCCTCAGGATACCTAGTAGCATGGTCTACTACAACAAGTATAAACCTGTTGCCTGAGGAGGTTGGAGGATCAAGGGGACCAACAATGTCAATCCCTACCCTCTCAAATGGGACTCCCACAACTGGGAGAGGCACTAAAGGTGCCACATTCTTGGAGCCAACCTTACCAGAGGTCTGGCAGGTGTGGCAGCTCCTGCAGTGTTTTTCTACTTTGGCCCCCATCTTCGGCCAATAGAAGTAGAGAGAGAGCCTTTCCTTAGTCTTCTTGAAACTTAAGTGACCAGCCAAAGGAATCTTGTGGGCTAACTGCAAGAACTGTGGTCTGTTCCCTTGGGGTACTACAAGCTGCTTGTAGTCTCCGGGTGCAGACTCGGTCGGTTCACTGTAGAAGAGGCCATCTTCCCAGTGCAACCTGTATTTCCCAGGCTCTTGCCCTTCAGCCTGAGCTTCTGCCTGGTGGCGAAGACCTTCCAGAGTTGGACATTCTCTCTGTCCATTACTGAAGTCTGCCCTGCTGGGTCCACCCTCTGCCAGTAAAGACTGCAGCTCGGGATGGTCAACAGGATCCAGATCTCCAATGAGTTCCTGGCCTTCCATTAGCTCTTCGTCAGAGTCTAATTCTACCACACAGGGTTGTACCTCCCTCTCAGCCTCAGCTGGAGGTGGAGTTACGGATGTAACTTTGGACAACCGTGGGGAAGTCCTTGTTGGCTGCACTGAAACGCTGGCTGCTGGTTTCTGGATAGAAGTCTTAGGTTTCCCTTTCACTTCTGATTTCTTCGAGATAGCGGCCGCCAATTCCAGTGGAGCAGGAGTGATTTCTTTCTTCATCATCTCCGTGGGAGTACCACGTATGGTCCTCTCTCTTGCAGGTCTGGTTATCTCCTGTAACCGTTTACTAGGAGGTCTGGGAGTATGCGATACAACTCCGAGAGTTTTCAAATCGTTACCCAACAGTACGTGTCCTGGTACCTCACTCTGTATGCTGACAGGTATCTTCACAGTCATGTCGTTACACTGGATGAGAACTGGTAATTGGGGAAGCATCTGCACAGGTCCTCCAGCTAACTTGGTGAGGCGTTTGGGTGCCTTAGCAACATCCTCAGCCTGAAAAAATGATTTATCCACCACAGTTATGCTGGTCCCAGTGTCCCTAATGGCAGGAGTGTCCTGACCATTCACCTGGACACTGTCCTTATAATACTCTTTAGTATTATCGGGGATAGAATTATAGACATCTAAATTCTGTTGTTCCCACAACCCCAGAGATACTAAAGAAACACTGGTTGAGACTCCACTGGGTTCATCAGCTAGCAGTAGAAAGTTTGACCCCCTGTCAGAGATTACTTCCTTAGGAAACCCGACCATAGTAAAAATACCAAGGAGGGCCTTAGCCACAGCCGGAGCTGTAACAGTCCTCATAGGAATTGCCTCAGGATACCTAGTAGCATGGTCTACTACAACAAGTATAAACCTGTTGCCTGAGGAGGTTGGAGGATCAAGGGGACCAACAATGTCAATCCCTACTCTCTCAAATGGGACTCCCACAACTGGGAGAGGCACTAAAGGTGCCACATTCTTGGAGCCAACCTTACCAGAGGTCTGGCAGGTGTGGCAGCTCCTGCAGTGTTTTTCTACTTCGGCCCCCATCTTCGGCCAATAGAAGTAGAGAGAGAGCCTTTCCTTAGTCTTCTTGAAACTCAAGTGACCAGCCAAAGGAATCTCGTGGGCTAACTGCAAGAACTGTGGTCTGTTCTCTTGGGGTACTACAAGTCGTTTGTAGTCTTCAGGTGCAGACTTGGTCGGTTCACTGTAGAAGAGGTCATCTTCCCAGTGCAACCTGTATTTCCCAGGCTCTTTCCATTCAGCCTGAGCTTCTGCCTGGTGGCGAAGACCTTCCAGAGTTGGACATTCTCTCTGTCCCTTACTGAAGTCTGCCCTGCTGGGTCCACCTTCTGCCAGTAAAGACTGCAGCTCAGGATGGTCAACAGGATCCAGATCTCCAATGAGTTCCTGGCCTTCCATTAGCTCTTCCTCAGAGTCTACCACACAGGGTTGTACCTCCCTCTCAGCCTCGGCTGGAGGTGGAGTTACAGGTGTAACTTTGGACAACCGCTGGGAAGTCCGTGTTAGCTGTACTGGAATGCTGGCTGCTGGTTTCGGGATAGAAGTCTTAGGTTTCCCTTTTGCTTCTGATTTCTTGGAGACAGTGGCCGACAATTCCAGTGGAGCATGAGTGATTTCTTTCTTCATCATCTCCTGGAGAGTACCGCGCATGGTCCTCTCTCTTGCGGGTCTGGTTAGCTCCTGTAACCGTTTACTAGGAGGTCTGGGAGTATGCGATACAACTCTGAGAGTTTTCAAATCGTTACCCAACAGTACGCGTCCTGGTACCTCACTCTGTATGCTGACAGGTATCTTCACAGTCATGTCGTTACACTGGATGAGAACTTGTAATTGGGGAAGCATCTGCACAGGCCCTCCAGCTAACTTGGTGAGGCGTTTGGGTGCCTTAGCAACATCCTCAGCCTGAAAAAACGATTTATCCACCACAGTTATGCTGGCCCCAGTGTCCCTAATGGCAGGAGTCTCCTGACCATTCACCTGGACACTGTCCTTATAATACTCTTTAGTATTATCGGGGATAGAATTCTAAATTCTGTTGTTTCCACAACCCCAGAGATACTAAAGAAACGCTGGCTGAGACTCCAATGGGTTCGTCAGCTAGCAGTAGAAAGTTTCCACTTGCCATTTGGACTTCCTCCTCTGTAGCGAAGGCTACGGAGACAAGCTGGACCCCTGAAGGTTGACCCTTACATCTGGGATCTCCTTTCACGTGGTCAATCGAGCCACAAACAAAGCATTTACCGAATGCTTTCTGGAATGGTGGCTTGTTCTGACCTCCTTCCGGTTTGGCACCAGAAGACACACTATTCTTCTGTGGTTTTTCTTGTGGCTTACCCTTCTGGTTTTGTTTGGGGCCCTCTTTGGAATGTGAGTTATTAGAATTCTCTTTTGAGTCTTTTTTAGGCTGTTTCCCCTCATCCTTTTTCTGAGTTGCCCCAGAATCCTTATGAGTAGCACTGTTGGCAACCCATAAATCAGCAGCCTTAGCTAGCTCCCGGGAATCCAATTCCTTCGAATCAGCCAAGTGCTGTCTGAGCTCAGGAGAACAGGCATCATAAATAGACTCCAACATAAAAAGATTCCTCATACCCTCATAAGTGTTCACTTTGTAACCCTTAATCCATCCCTCTAAGTTTTTCAACCCTTCACTCACCCAGGTAGCCCAAGGGGTACCATCATGCTTTTTGAGGGTTCTAAACCTCTTAAGATACTGGGAAGGGGTCTTCCCGAATCTAGCTATCAAAGCTAGTTTCACACTTTCGTAATCCGTCTTATCCGCCTCCCCCAATTCCATTACCACACCAGTCGCAACAGGAGGGAGCCTAGAGAACAACCAGGGAAGTAAAGCATTCCCGGTGATGTCCTGGAGCCCATGATTGTATTTGAACAGTTTCAACCAATCCAACACATCCAATCTCGGTTCATACATACCCACTAATTCCTTCGGCATCCGGGGTCTTTTGGGACTGGAGCTCCTAGAGGAACCAGAGGAGAGAGAAGCATTTTCCATAGACAACTTTTTCATCTCTAACTCGTGATTAAGTTCTATTTCCCTGAGTCTTAACTCAGCTTGCTTCTGCTCAGCCTGGGCATTCATCCGTCTGAACTCGAGCTCTTGATTTCGTTCAGATTGAGCCAAGAACCGTTTGTATTCTAATTCGAGCTTCATTTTTTCAAGTTCAAAATAAGCAGGGTTACTTGTGGGACCTGGTATGGGCCCCGTAGGCACAGCTGGCAAGGCAGGTAGAGGAGCAGGGGAGACAGTTTCGTTAGCCTCTCCGTCCTCGTCAGCCTCTTCATCGCTATCATCAGAATTACCATTTAGATCAACACCATCACTGTTATCTACATTTGCTGGAGAGATTGGTTCCTCTGAACCAGTTCCCAGACTTTGGTTCGCCAGCAATCTCTCTATTAGTTCTAACTTCTTGCCTCTTACAGAAAGATTCTCTTGCCTACAGAGAGCTCGCAAACTCTCAGTATTTTCACCTGACAAGGACTCTTGACTGTAAGTTTTCATCGTAGACATGTTTTTTGAAAGTTGCTTTTTGTGCTAAGTTTTGTGGTTAGTTATCCTACGGTGTCGAAAAGCACTCTAAACTGTATACTCGATACAAATCCCACCGCTGTACACAAGTGTTAGGCGGAAACCTGTGCAGTTCCCTCTGGGACCACTGCAAAAGATTTAGGACTACAGGTGTTTGGCGGTGAACCCACTTGGTAGCAGTCTGTACCACACAGATTCACTTGGTAGCTGTGGCTGAGCAGTCAGACTTCCCTCAAGAAGAGTCAAGCAGTATGTGGAGTATACAAGTTAGGGCAATTCTTCACAGCAAGACAAGCAAACACGCAACAAGGCTTAGTGTAAAGATATTAAGGTATTTATTTATAACGAAACATCTATGAAAAACACTATGGCACTATCACGGCAAACAAATCAAACACAATTACCCTACAAAGAAGAAACAATCAATCCCCCTAGCAATATTTCGTCAAGTCTAGGTTCTACCGGCACCACTTATTTACAGACAGAGGTGTATGCCTCAACCTAGATAGCACTCTAATATTAGTTAGGACGGGAGAGAAAAAAGATAGGCAGGTTACGAAATCAAAACAGTTCAATACTTCACGGGCAAAATGTACGGTAAGAAGCCAAGAACCACAATAGATCATAAAGTTCAGAGGCCAGGCCCACTCGGAGAGAGGCAAGGCGATATGTCCCAAAAAGTCTCTAGTGGAGATGCATTCAAGTCTTTGTAGCAAATTGTTATCGGCAGATTGAACCAGTTCAGAACAATAATTGAGAAAAGCTTGGAGGTGACCAACGGAGAGGAGAGGATTAAGACACCTCAATCGAACCGATCGAAAGGGAAGCCAGGCAGACACGGTACCTTGTTGTAGAGGGCAGCTCCGGCGGGGGCAGTTGTTCCTGGTGGTGGATGCACGTCAGGTCTTTGCCAAGAGTAGAGATGTTCTCGTCGTCGACGAAAAGTGAAGTCCGGTGCACCACCAGGGAAGAGACCAGCCACGGAGTGCTGCGTCACAAGGCACCACCTTTTGGTCGCGGTACAGGGGTAGTGGCTATCCGGTTGCCGAGGTGCTCTGCACGGGCAATTCGACCACTGCGTCCTGAGGCGAATAAAAAGCAAAGGGTACTGGTTGTTCCCACCAGCCAGGGGAAGAGACTCTCCGGCGGGGAGATCTCCTCTGTCGTCGGGAAGTGGTGAGTCGGTTCCGCAGGGCTCCACCGGAGGTGTCGTCGTGCAGGTCGGCTCAGCGTTACCCTCGTCGGATTCTTAGGTCCTGTGGCGACTTCTGAAGACCCAGTCCCAAACGCCCTGCTTTTATGCAGAAAACCCCCATTCATTCAGCCTAGCTGTCAATCAACACATGCTAAGTGGTGAGCGGGAAGGCTCACCACTTGGGCCAATCACTCCAGAGTGCGACCGGAGTTGGCAAGGCAACTCGGTCCAGGGTGGCTAAACCCCCTCCCACACCACTGTGGTAACCCAGACAGAATGGCACCACTTTGGAG
The DNA here is from genome assembly GCF_040938575.1 of Ambystoma mexicanum. Taxonomy (NCBI): domain Eukaryota; kingdom Metazoa; phylum Chordata; class Amphibia; order Caudata; family Ambystomatidae; genus Ambystoma; species Ambystoma mexicanum. Next base: position 200,021,371 of record NC_090932.1, read on the forward strand.
GGTCTCTGTACAGAGGCCCGCCAAAAGTGGGACAAAGGGCTCAACCTTTGGTTTAGGAGTCACAGAGACGAACACAGACGCCATTTTACAAACCGAGTTCTGGCAGAAAATACCATCCGATAAACTTATTTAAGATAAGTAGACCGGTGGTACGTTAGAGATTAACGAGAAAAAGTATCAATCTCCAACAATGGGACGAATCCCATAGGGTTATGTTCGGGGTCGAACATAACAAGTAGTTTCCACTGCCACCAGCCAAAACTCGACGAGGGGGGACGGGACAGTGCCCCCTCGAATAACAGATCCAGGAGTAATCGAATTACCCCTACTAGTACGTCCACAATAAGATGGTTTGTACTAGTTCTGTTAGTAAATTTAGGTCTCGTAAAGCCAATGGTGACTTTACATGCCCAGGGAGACAGTAGTCAGTCCCCGGGTATGGAGTCTATGGTGGGGGACCGCTAGGACGCCCCAGTGCTACGGCACGTAGGGTGAGGTGTAACACACATAGAAAAACATATCAGACCCTATGGAGTAAAAGACCCCATAGCCCATAGAACACATTGACATTCAAAGGAATTACACACATACATGTCCAAGAGTGGGAGAAAAAGAGTCTCACTCTTGGCAGGATGGAAAAAAACAAACTCCCGAAATCCAGCAAAGCTGCTGGGGGACTCACTAGGTTAGGAAATTCAGCCTAAACAGAGAATTCTCCCTAACACCAGCTTTCCCCAAATATTCCTCGGGAAATTACTTTGATGTGCCATAATCATTTGTTGCCAGTTCTCATTGCGAATGGAAAACCTCCATCGCTTAAGCCATACTTGGTATTTTTTTCTTATTACTCTAGTGTAAGAGGCTAACTCTAGGGCTGTTAACTCCAGTCCCCAAGCCCTTCAAAGGTCTTTTCACATGGCTCGCTTGGTATCTCGTATATTCCTATTGAATCTATATGAGGGTTTACTACCAATCACCTGCCCAGGTGTTATATTAGCACAAGTATTCGTAGTGAGGTTCCTAATCCAGGCCTCAATCTCATCCCCATTCTTATTGCCCAATGTAACCATGTCCACCTCCAGGAGTTTTGTGATCTTCTTATCCATCTTTTGTAGATTTTTTTATGTCCACTGAATAGCATTTCCTGCATGATTTACAGCAAGATCTATACAGCCACTCTGCCTGGCGTCCTGGATTTGGACATTAATATCTAAGGCCAATATATTATGGTCACTATGTTCAATAGCCACCACCTTTAGTTCTTCCACCATCTGCAAGCAATCGTAATTGCCAAAGAGGTAGTCCAGTGTGGCCACACTATTATTTCCCTCCCATGTGTAAACAGCTGGTATTACACCCGCTGTTCTACCATTTCGCATCCACAGCTCCCATTGTCCCAAAAAGGAGACTCAATGCGCCCCCTTAGCATTACGAAGCCTTTGTAGCAAAATGCTTTTTTGTTGTACACTGCACAGAGGTTATCATCCGTACATTTAGAGTTTAAATCACCTTCCAGGATAATCAGTCTTACCCCCTGTAAATCTTCAATACTATTACATATTTCCTTCATCGCTTTAATGCCTGGGGGTCTGGGGGTGCATAAACATTTATGAGCAGCATTTTCCAACCCTCTGTACAATCCTCTTGACTTACTTCCACAGCCATCATGTTACCCTCCGCAGAGTCTTCCACCGCCCGCCGGGAGCACATCCTCTGGCCAACACCAAACACAAGACCCTCGTAAGGTGTCCCCGTTTTACCTTTGGTGGCAAACTCCTGATACATATGATACCCCTCTACATATAGGGGGCAATCCAGCCATCTCTCTTGGAGCATAACAATGTCAAATGCTTTCAACTGGGTCATAGATCCCGCTTCTTGTAATAGATGGTGAAGTCCCTGCGTGTTGCCGCTATCTATTCTGTGGGGTCATTGGTACTGCAGTCCCTTGTCCATAGTCACCTCACACTTGGAGTCTGCCCCCAAGTTATTGCTTCATATGTGGGTGCCCCCTACCTATGGATCTGATCTCCAACTGGGAAAGCATATGTGAAACCCTCTCAGTTGCCGCCTACTTGATCCCCCCATCTGGTGATTTCTATTAAATAGTAGCTTAGCATTAGCACACAACAGGCACACGGCGGTAGGTGAAGCAAAACGGATTAAGACCCAGTTTGTTGTACTACCACATGTCGTCAGTTTTATCTTCTTTGCATTTATGATTTCTTCATATTCGATTACATGTTTCTCTTGTTCCTTTAGTTACATCTGTATTCTTTGAGTATTTGCACATCGTTTCAGTGAGTCTCAGTATCTTTCCTCTATAATGGAGGTGGGTGAGGGGGCGGGAGCTAGGGATGACATGTCCACCTGCTCCTTTACAAATGCATAAGCATTTGGAAAAACCTGGGATATGGTTAGCGTAGCTGAGTATCGGAAGGCAATATCTAGAAAAAGGCATGAGTACTTAGGCATGTGATGGAAACGGATACCTACAGGGAGGAGTTCCTGGGCATATAATGTCAACTTCTGTCAATAGCTGCATGCCGGATGCACAACATCATTTTTTTGGGACTGGGACAATGCCATGAGACAAGTATGAAACCCTGGTGGCATTGGCTAGGCCCTTCTTCATTCCAAGGGCGATGGATTGAGTACGATCTGTGGGTAATAATAATGTGCATTAATACAGTGTTTAGAAGTGCTCCTTTTACATGAAGCTCTATAAAAATCACTGAAACGTAGTATACGATGCAAGTACAATGGCAACATATTGAAATGCCTAGTGAATTGTGGTAGGCTCCGTTCTTATTGGCAAAAGGTGGTCATTTGGGTGAATACCCCACGATGATACAAGTTCCTCACTTAATAGGTTTTATCTGAACGTATCCTACAAAAATATATGAAATGATGGTAACTTGAACAGGCAATTGTAACGCTTGGCACATCGCAAATGTACATGGGCATTTAATCTCAATACCTACAGTAGCAAGAAAGAAAAACCTTTCGCTAGACACATGTCAAAACTGTTGACTTTGTCATTTATTGTTGCTTCAATAATTGTTTTCAAACTTTACACATACATTTTATCACAGTAAATAAAACACACCTACCCACCATCACCACCACACAATCCCCTCAACCTTCAAGCCTTCCATTTTTCAAATTCCTGGCCCCTTTGCAAAAAACGAATACGGCAGCAACATATGAGGTGTAAACATATTCCTTTTGTGCAAACTGCTTTTGCGCCGAGAAAAGAGCATAGTTTGGCAAGGTGATTGATTACTTGTTACCGGGACAAGTGTCTCAAGTCGTGGGCTTTCGTGAAAGAGATCAATGCATTCTGGGAGATGTAGTGATTTTGTTCAGAATGGTTTTGCATTCCATGCTGAATCGCTAGACACCTTTCATGCCCGGCTACGCCAGCTAGACATTTCCTATGTCTTGCGAGATGAAATGGACGAGATAAAGGCAGAAATGGTCCAACACTGATGCTTCTCACAACTGCAGTGGCAGATCCTAAAAGAATGGGACAAAACCTTTCACTGCATACTAGAAATGGGCAGGGCTCACAAGCTGGCTTTGATAAGAACAACACACATGAGGGGAGCAATTATAACGATCCATGTGGATGACACCTATGCAATGCCTACCAAATCACCTTCACAGTCTTACACAAAGGTTAGTGGTAGCTGAAGACATCAACATCATGGCAAGGTGAGGAACAATGCACGACCTGCAACACATGTGTTGTGTCTCTGTCACACACACAGAACTGCCCAGTGTCAGGCCAAACATGTTGCACATGTGGCAAGAGGAATCATTTTGGTAAGGTCATGCACAGTCATCTGCTCAATCCAAAAGCAGGCCGACCCTAAGGCTGAGGCATCGTCAGGCACAAGTGGCCTTTGTGACTAACAACAACTCAGTCCGAACACAGACAGGATGTCGATGAAGACATTGAAAAATTTGTCTTAATTTCATCAAACTGCCGAGGACATCCAGAGCACCAGAGACAACCACAATGTTCTGTAAACATCCTCTTTGCCCAGGTTCTAGTGCTGACTGACACAGCAGACTCGGTCAATCTGATGCCCATGTCACAGTTCAAACTCCAGCCAACTGCCCGGTTGGCAGAGCCAAAAATCAGAATGTATATGTTTGGTCATTCATCGCCACCTCTCCTAGAAGGCATATTTCTCACCAGGGTACAGCACAAACCTTGTTCTACACCAGCAACCATTTATGTTACCTTGACTAGCAAGGACATCACGCTGACATGCGACACAGCAGAAGTGCTTAGCTTGGTTCACGCTGTGCTCCAGGTGTATCCACTGGACATTGATAACCTTGGATACGCATTTCAGGACCTCTTAACAGGCATTGGGTGTCTGCATGGCCAAGAGTTGAGGTTTCACACCATATTACAGTCTATGGCTCTATGACAGCAGCAGATCCCAGTTCACTTAAGGAAAAAGGTTGGAGCTGAGATGGAGAAATTGGAAAACAGGGACATCATTGAGATTGTTTTGGGTCCCACACTGATGATTTCCCCAAATGTAGTAAATCAAAACCCCAAGCAACCTGATGAGGTAATCATTTACATGGACATCAGGCTACTGAATAGAGCTATATGATTGGTAGAAGATGGGGTGAGGTGGAGATGCGCTAGATATTGCAACAGTAATACACTCAAATAATAGAATTGATGTTTTAATAGAACAGAAACAGCCGACACGTGTTTCGACACGCTGGTCGTTCTCAAGGCTGAGTAGTTTGTAGAACATAATATAACAATCAACAAAAAAGAAAAAAGAAAGAATTACAAATCAGAATTGATACACACATTAACAATATCATCGCATACACAGAAAAATTAGCAATTGAATTTAGAACGAGACAGATATATCACAACATTTTGTATAATACAAAAAGAAAAAATATTTTTGTTGGCATACCGTGAACCAGGGTTGAAGAGTAGAGTACACGAGGTGGAAGCAGTTGCAAGAATTAAAAACAGATCAGAAATTATATGATGAGTATAGTCATTTTTGAAAATGTTAAACCTGTGAATACAATACTGAAATGGTGATCCTATTTAAGGTATATAGCAGTCAGAGTATAAAAAATATGCATATAAAACGGGACAGTTCCCTTGAATAGTGCGCAGAGGCACCGGAGCCACCAACCATGCACTGAAAACACCAATCACTCAATAATTGTATAGAGAAAATGCCTTGAGGTAACAAAAAGGTCATCAATGGCCCTTGAAAGATCAAAAGAAAATTCTGATAGAATAAGACTAGAGTCCAAACTGAACACATTAGTAAACAATCTAGGCTTACCGTACGAAGAATGAATATGTTGATAAATCAAGATGGGGTGATCCCTAAACCAAAATAACCATAGGTAAGTATGAAGGGAACACTCAGTAAGCGAAACCAATAATTGTGCAAAGAACCAACAAAGCAGGTGAAAAATAACAGATTGCCATACCTCGAAAGAAGGAGGCGATGTGAAACTCAATGGAACATCGCATACAGAAGACAATCCCTGCCGTAATGGCCGCACATGTATATTACCTTCGAAACAAAAATTAACAGAACCGTAAGGATACTGGTTGTAAAGCAAAAAATGCAATTATGCTGGTGCGTGGCTAACAAAGTACTTACTCGTAAATCGAGCGAACAGATAACACGGAAATCCCCGAAAGCAGCTGTCCGGGGGAAAGAAGGGCAAGAAATACGAGAACGCAGCCGACGTCACGGCGGTGACGTCGGTTGCGTCGCAAGAAACGGGCGTCGCGTGAATGACGTCAGATGTAAACACATAATGTGTGCTAGCATACTCGGTGTTTACTGACTGGTAGAGCTGTTGTTGTACAAAAGTAAGACATATTAGTCAATATGAAAGAAAAACAACACAAGCTAGGGATATATGGTGCTGGTGCCGTCATGCAATGCTTAGTGGCTCCGGCGCAGTGCAACCCCATTCACCTGTTTGGGACATAGAGCTCAATATGAAATAAACAATAAAATGTTATAAAAAAACAGACATCTCATTATCAGTATTGAGACCCCGCGTGGTGCACCGTAATAGACAAATAAGTTTGGCCTCCATTTGGCGTAGTTTCAATTGAAGATTGCCACCCCTTTTCCCCTTATGTGCCTTCATCAAGCCAATAAAACGTAAATCTTCAATATTATCCAGCTGGTGCTCCAATTGCCAATGAGCAGCCAAAGGTTATTTAGGTTCAGACATTTTTAAACTGGACAGGTGTTCCCTAATTCGGATACGTAGTTGGCGAATAGTGCTGCCCACATACAGTTTCTCACAAATACAAACGATAGCATAAACTACATGAGTAGTTTTACAGTTGATGAAATCACGTATGTCAATTTGAGTTCCAAATTTGTCACAGAAAATTTTACATTTAGTGAAAGCCCAAGGACATTGATTACAATGACCACATTTGTGAAAACCAACCGGCTGTTGTAGCCAAGTAGAAGTAGTTAGTTGTTTACTGAAAAAGGAAGGACTCACTAGATTTTTAATCGTGGGAGCTTTAGTGAAAGTAAACTTTGGTTTGGGTGTCAAGTAAGGCTGTAAATCTTTATCGAGTCTTAGAATATGCCAATGTTTTGCAACCATTTTATACAAAAGAGAAGAATCAACCGTGAAAGGTGTAATTAGAGAAATAAAAGGGGGATGTTCTTTTGACCTGGTCACATTGGTCAGGAGGTCATGTTGGTCAATTAAGGTAAATTTCGTATATGCTTTATGAATAACAGTACTTTTATACCCTCGATTGAGGAATCGCTGATTGAGGATGTTGCATTCTCTGTCAAAATCTCTTGGTAAAGAACAGTTGCGTCTAGCCCTATGAAATTCGCCCATTGGAATATTATTAATAGTGGCGCGTTGGTGGTTGCTTTGAGCAGCCAAAATTGAGTTCACTTCAGTAGGTTTTCTGAAAGTACTAGTGCGTATATTATTATCTTCTAGAAAAATATGTAAGTCAAGAAAGTCAATTTGGCATGAGTTACAGAGGCCAGTGAGGTTGATTCCAAATCCATTGGCGTTAGCATGGCATAGAAAAGCAGTAAAAGAGTCTACAGAACCCTTCCAAATCAAAAAAATGTCATCAATATAACGGCGCCACATCACAATATTTGGCACAAATTGCAATTGATTGAGTATATGCGTCTCTTCATAGAAGGCCATAAATAGGTTAGCCAAAGAGGGTGCAAACTTAGCACCCATGGCCACACCCCTCACCTGCAAATAGAATTGGTCATTGAAAGTGAACATATTGTTCGCAAGCACAAATTGCAAAAATTGTTTAAGCATAAGAACATGATCAGAATAGGAAGCTGAGGTGTTCCTGAAAACGTAATCAATGGTCTGCAGAGCTAAATCATGACTGATATTAGTATATAGCGCCACAACATCAATTGTTGCCAACAAATACTCTGGTTCCCAAGTAATAGTTTGCAAGGATTGTAAAATGTGAGTACTATCACGAATATACGATGACATTTGTACAACAAAAGGTTTAAGAGCCTCATCCAAATATTTTGAAAGACCTTCAGTAGCCCAATCGATACCACTCATGATCGGACGTACCTCTGGTAAGGTACGAAAAGTTTTATGTATCTTAGGAAGGAAGTACATAGTCGGTGTAGTAGGGTCAGTATTAGATAAAAAATGTTTCTCATCATCAGTTAGAAAGCCTCTGCGATACCACATTTCAATTAATTCAAGAAGCTCTAAAACCACACGTTTGGTCGGGTTAGATTTGAGAACTTCATAGCAGCCAGGGGTATGTAAATGTTTACAACCCATAGAGATATAATCAGAGGTATTAAGAATAACAATATTACCCCCTTTATCTGCCTCTTTGATAACAATGGTGGGATCTTCTGCTAAATGTTTTAAGGCTTTCCTTTGATTGGTAGTAAGGTTACTTTTCTTGTGTGGATTAGTCTGTTTGTCCAAATACGCATGGATATCTTGTGTAAGTGCCTGATTAAAGGTTTCAATGACATTGTCTGCAGAAAGTTGAGGGGTGAATTTAGACTTGGATTTAAGTTCTTTAAGATTCAAATGAAGTGTATTGATACTTAAATCTTGGGCGACATTGGGAGATTGCGAACTGACCTCATGGTCCAAGTTGACCAAAGTCTCAATAACATTTAGATCCCCAATGGTGAAGGAACTAGGGGGATCAGGTTTGGGCTTAGGGTTGTACATTGTGACTTGAGTAGCAAAATATTTTTTAAGCTTTAGTTTTCTCAAGAATTTGAATAAGTCAATTTGAAAATTCACGAAATTAGTACCGATGCTGGGAGAAAAAGACAAACCTTTATTAAGTGCCGCGTTCTCATCATACGATAACGGGCGGTCAGACAAATTAATCACTAAGTCTGGATCATCTATAGAGCCAAACGTTTCTTTGAGCGCGTCAAGATCCCTGGACGAGTCATGTCCTCGTCCGAGCTTCCGCTTCCGCTGCCGTTTACCCCCCCTCCTGCCCCTGGTATGCTTGGCATAGTTGGAGTAAACACAGTTGGATTTTTGGTAAATCTGACCTGTTTGGTGTTGGCGAATCTGACATTGCCCTTTTTGTAGCGTCTGATTTCGCCCAAAAAAAGTTTCCCCTTTAAATTTAGGATTTGACCTGATTGGGCCTCATTAGCATCTGAGTCACTCGGTTCAAATTCTGAATCAGGATCAGAACTAACAGGGGTAGTGTTGGTCAAAGGTGATTTGGAGCTAGTATTGATGTTATCATACTTGGGTTGGAAAGTGTAAACTCTATCCTGACGGTAGTCTTTGTCGTCACGGAAATACTTTCTGAATTTACGTAATTTGATTTCATCTTGGTATTCAACCAAAATGTCGTGCATTTTCTCAAAGTTCTTTTGCTTGGTTTCTTCTGCATTGGGCATTTTGCTAATTTCCTCCTTAATTTCTTGAATTTGAGAAAGAACTCGTTTATGCTCCCTAGTAGCATGTGTAATTAATAGTTCTAACATGCGTTTGGAACTTTGATTAAGATTTTCTACCCATTGTTCTGCTAGGTCCGCATCCTCTTCATGATCAAAGTTAGGGAATGTAAGAATCCGCAAACCTCTAGGAATAAGATTATTCTCAAAGTAATTAGTAAGGGACGCCTGTTCCCAATACTTATTAATTTCTTTTCTTGATAAGCGTTCAAGTTTAATAAATTTTTGTTTAAGAGTTTCTGGTGTTGAGAAGTTACTCTTGAAGGCATTATCAGTACTGCCCCTCGGGGCAAATAATGCTGCCCTATCCTTGTCTCTGTTAGACATATAATCAACCATCGTAACACAGTGAAAGTCAGCAAGCACGGACAGGCGATAAAATATAGTTAAAGACAAGCTGTGGGTTCGCAAAAAGAGTCTGTGCGCTAGTTATCACTGATTAGAATAAGAGTTCCATCAAGGAATTGTTTCTAGAATATCAGCAGCATTACCACCCACGCAGCCAGACCACCCTGGCTGGAAACGAAAATTGGTAGAAGATGGGGTGAGGTGGAGATGCGCTAGATATTGCAACAGTAATACACTCAAATAATAGAATTGATGTTTTAATAGAACAGAAACAGCCGACACGTGTTTCGACACGCTGGTCGTTCTCAAGGCTGAGTAGTTTGTAGAACATAATATAACAATCAACAAAAAAGAAAAAAGAAAGAATTACAAATCAGAATTGATACACACATTAACAATATCATCGCATACACAGAAAAATTAGCAATTGAATTTAGAACGAGACAGATATATCACAACATTTTGTATAATACAAAAAGAAAAAATATTTTTGTTGGCATACCGTGAACCAGGGTTGAAGAGTAGAGTACACGAGGTGGAAGCAGTTGCAAGAATTAAAAACAGATCAGAAATTATATGATGAGTATAGTCATTTTTGAAAATGTTAAACCTGTGAATACAATACTGAAATGGTGATCCTATTTAAGGTATATAGCAGTCAGAGTATAAAAAATATGCATATAAAACGGGACAGTTCCCTTGAATAGTGCGCAGAGGCACCGGAGCCACCAACCATGCACTGAAAACACCAATCACTCAATAATTGTATAGAGAAAATGCCTTGAGGTAACAAAAAGGTCATCAATGGCCCTTGAAAGATCAAAAGAAAATTCTGATAGAATAAGACTAGAGTCCAAACTGAACACATTAGTAAACAATCTAGGCTTACCGTACGAAGAATGAATATGTTGATAAATCAAGATGGGGTGATCCCTAAACCAAAATAACCATAGGTAAGTATGAAGGGAACACTCAGTAAGCGAAACCAATAATTGTGCAAAGAACCAACAAAGCAGGTGAAAAATAACAGATTGCCATACCTCGAAAGAAGGAGGCGATGTGAAACTCAATGGAACATCGCATACAGAAGACAATCCCTGCCGTAATGGCCGCACATGTATATTACCTTCGAAACAAAAATTAACAGAACCGTAAGGATACTGGTTGTAAAGCAAAAAATGCAATTATGCTGGTGCGTGGCTAACAAAGTACTTACTCGTAAATCGAGCGAACAGATAACACGGAAATCCCCGAAAGCAGCTGTCCGGGGGAAAGAAGGGCAAGAAATACGAGAACGCAGCCGACGTCACGGCGGTGACGTCGGCTGCGTCGCAAGAAACGGGCGTCGCGTGAATGACGTCAGATGTAAACACATAATGTGTGCTAGCATACTCGGTGTTTACTGACTGGTAGAGCTGTTGTTGTACAAAAGTAAGACATATTAGTCAATATGAAAGAAAAACAACACAAGCTAGGGATATATGGTGCTGGTGCCGTCATGCAATGCTTAGTGGCTCCGGCGCAGTGCAACCCCATTCACCTGTTTGGGACATAGAGCTCAATATGAAATAAACAATAAAATGTTATAAAAAGACAGACATCTCATTATCAGTATTGAGACCCCGCGTGGTGCACCGTAATAGACAAATAAGTTTGGCCTCCATTTGGCGTAGTTTCAATTGAAGATTGCCACCCCTTTTCCCCTTATGTGCCTTCATCAAGCCAATAAAACGTAAATCTTCAATATTATCCAGCTGGTGCTCCAATTGCCAATGAGCAGCCAAAGGTGATTTAGGTTCAGACATTTTTAAACTGGACAGGTGTTCCCTAATTCGGATACGTAGTTGGCGAATAGTGCTGCCCACATACAGTTTCTCACAAATACAAACGATAGCATAAACTACATGAGTAGTTTTACAGTTGATGAAATCACGTATGTCAATTTGAGTTCCAAATTTGTCACAGAAAATTTTACATTTAGTGAAAGCCCAAGGACATTGATTACAATGACCACATTTGTGAAAACCAACCGGCTGTTGTAGCCAAGTAGAAGTAGTTAGTTGTTTACTGAAAAAGGAAGGACTCACTAGATTTTTAATCGTGGGAGCTTTAGTGAAAGTAAACTTTGGTTTGGGTGTCAAGTAAGGCTGTAAATCTTTATCGAGTCTTAGAATATGCCAATGTTTTGCAACCATTTTATACAAAAGAGAAGAATCAACCGTGAAAGGTGTAATTAGAGAAATAAAAGGGGGATGTTCTTTTGACCTGGTCACATTGGTCAGGAGGTCATGTTGGTCAATCAAGGTAAATTTCGTATATGCTTTATGAATAACAGTACTTTTATACCCTCGATTGAGGAATCGCTGATTGAGGATGTTGTATTCTCTGTCAAAATCTCTTGGTAAAGAACAGTTGCGTCTAGCCCTATGAAATTCGCCCATTGGAATATTATTAATAGTGGCGCGTTGGTGGTTGCTTTGAGCAGCCAAAATTGAGTTCACTTCAGTAGGTTTTCTGAAAGTACTAGTGCGTATATTATTATCTTCTAGAAAAATATGTAAGTCAAGAAAGTCAATTTGGCATGAGTTACAGAGGCCAGTGAGGTTGATTCCAAATCCATTGGCGTTAGCATGGCATAGAGTGATTGGTGTTTTCAGTGCATGGTTGGTGGCTCCGGTGCCTCTGCGCACTATTCAAGGGAACTGTCCCGTTTTATATGCATATTTTTTATACTCTGACTGCTATATACCTTAAATAGGATCACCATTTCAGTATTGTATTCACAGGTTTAACATTTTCAAAAATGACTATACTCATCATATAATTTCTGATCTGTTTTTAATTCTTGCAACTGCTTCCACCTCGTGTACTCTACTCTTCAACCCTGGTTCACGGTATGCCAACAAAAATATTTTTTCTTTTTGTATTATACAAAATGTTGTGATATATCTGTCTCGTTCTAAATTCAATTGCTAATTTTTCTGTGTATGCGATGATATTGTTAATGTGTGTATCAATTCTGATTTGTAATTCTTTCTTTTTTCTTTTTTGTTGATTGTTATATTATGTTCTACAAACTACTCAGCCTTGAGAACGACCAGCGTGTCGAAACACGTGTCGGCTGTTTCTGTTCTATTAAAACATCAATTCTATTATTTGAGTGTATTACTGTTGCAATATCTAGCGCATCTCCACCTCACCCCATCTTCTACCAATTTTCGTTTCCAGCCAGGGTGGTCTGGCTGCGTGGGTGGTAATGCTGCTGATATTCTAGAAACAATTCCTTGATGGAACTCTTATTCTAATCAGTGATAACTAGCGCACAGACTCTTTTTGCGAACCCACAGCTTGTCTTTAACTAGAGCTATATGATGGCAAGACATTCCACCCAAACATTTGATGACACTATGCCCGACCTGTAAGGAACTACTGTCTTTTCCACCATTGAACTGATCAAAGGCGATACCTAGGTCCCCCTCCAAGCAGAGTCAAGAGCTATAATCACATCCTCCTACCATATAAGACTCTTTCGGTATAGGAGGGTAAGCTTTGGGGTCTCAACTGCAGTGAAAGTGTTCCAGCATGCCATCAGAGGGTGCTCATGGGGCAATCAGGAGTTCTCAATGTGAGCGATGATGTGCTCATCTTTTTTATCTTTCAAGAGCAAGGCTTCCCCCCACATCCTCGCAAGGTTGAAGATGACATTTTCAATTTATAATTGATTATTTATAACATGCTTCATAACCAGAGGTTTCTAAGCATGGACCCGGGGATCAAACCTGTGTTGCTCCGCATCATCTTTCTTCCAATTCGAGCGCCTTGCCCCTGAGCTATCCTCCCGAGACATTAAAGCTGCTGCACCAATGACATCACCATCAGAAATGCAGTTTTCTAGGGGTGGTAAACTGCTGCGTTCTGAACCTTTCCATGCTCACCATGCTCTACAAGCACTAAGTAAGAAAGACTGTGACTGGACCTGGAGAGTGAGAGAGCAGGAAGCGTTTGAAAATACAAAAGCAGCTCTGATTGAGGACAGAACAATGGCATCTTTGAGTTGTTCCAACCTACAGAACTACTGGTAGATGCCAGCCTGTGTGCCCGGAGGCAGTTGTAGTGGACTCCCTTGGTAAAGGGGACTGGTGGCTGATGCCCACAAGCCCTGAGAAAGACAATATTCACAGACAGAGTGGGAAGCCCTTGCTATTCACTTTCATCTGTACATTTCTGATCATTCAGTCACTGTCTTGACTGACTATATGCCCCTGATACCAATAGTGCAGAGATTATCCCGAGTGCCTTAAGTGGCACTGGAAAATGTCCCAGGGCTCATGAAGAGGGCATGGCCTAACAGGGGGGTCACCTGCCGACTTGTTATCCACCCCACCTTGACCAGCTAAATGGGCTATAGGCACCCCCGCAAGGCAGCCTTTTGTAGAGATCAGCACCCGCACCCTCTCCCTCTGTGGGAGAGGGTGCTGATCTCTGCATTTATTTTCTAAAACTTGCCTGGCTGGGGACAGCACCTCTCCTTTTCAGCCTTAATGATGGTGCTGCCCCTCACCAGGCTGGAGAGGTGCAGCATCGCCAATAAGTCTTAAAAGTTTAGGCTGCTGGAAGATGAGGCCTTTTTTCAAAAGTCTCAAACTCCTGCGAAAGGCTCTTGCTTGAAGGGATGCCTCGCAGAAGCGGAGCCAGCATTATGGATTAAAGGCCTTTTTTTCTGACGCCTGAAGATCTCAATCATGAGCGAGAGCTTGAGGCTTTAAAAAAATGTGTTGTCCTGTAACAACCGGGCTGCCCAATGAGATTAGCGAGCCCCGGCAGGGCCCTGCCTCAAAATGAGATTTCTGAGCCTGCTGGGGCTTGGCACAAGCTACCCCCAGCACACATAAAGTCCTGCTCATCCCCACAACCCCCCATTCAATTGGAGAGATGGCTTCAACAGCTCCAGGTCTAAAGAGTAACTTTAAAATTCCAAGCGGGTGCTGACAGCCCTGCTGATTATCTATCACTACATCCTCTGACCACTGCCCTGCAGGCGTCAGAAGTAGACCACCGTGTGGAGGCATGTGTCAATATGATTCCAAGAGCAGTGGTACAAGGTTTATGTCACTGCTGGACATATCTGAAACCACGTCCCTTTTTGATGGTATGCAGAAACGTATAGTTCAGCTGCAGTCAGGACACTTGCATACCTTGTTGGTTGAAAATCAATACAGAACATCAGAGGTGCAAGCTTTCCTAAATGGACTCTGGTGAGTGTGACTCAGAAAGTGTCCTGCTGAGAGGATTTTGGCTGGTAATCTCTCAAGAACTGTGATCAGGTAATCCAACTCACCCATGCCAGACACCGGAGAGCAAACACAATCAAAGCACACTTACAGGAAAAGGTGTGGTTCCTTTGGCAGGTGTTGAGTGTGGACTTTGAAATAGACAAGCACAACCAGCATTTCCTAGTGGTGCTGGATGAGCATTCACATAAAACACAGAGGTACAGTTTGTATCCTGAACTGCGACCGAGGTGGTCATCCCCATATTGGAACAGCTGTTTGCTACCATTGCCATACCAAATTGCATCAGTTCGGACAACAGAGCACCGTGTTAAGGAAGGGAGTTTCAACACTTTCTTCTGTGTTATAGAGTCACACACAATCGCAACCCTTTCTGCTGGGCACATGGTATTGGGGACAACAACTCTTAATGCAAACCCTAAACAAAGCTTTCCGGATATCTCATGGCAAGGGCAAGGCCCTAGAGTCAGAAATCTCTACTTTCCTAGTGACGTATTCCACTACGCTTCACACAACTACTAGCATAGGCTTTCCTGAATCGCATGGTGCAATCAGTGATACTGGGACGCGTATTCCGGAACTGGAAGGGAAGCAACTTACACCTAACACGACAGGCATAAATGAAAGCCAATTGTAAGAGGAAGGTGCTTTGAGGCTCCCCGATGGACAGAGGTCCAACCACACTCATTCGCATGCAACAGCCCCAGCTCAAACTCTGACTCCCCTATGAAAGGACGCCATGGATTGTTAGTGCACAAACCAGATCCTTGATGACAGCTGAGAGGGGAGGATCAATAATACATCAGATCAGTCTGCAGGTTTGGCAGCAATAGGAGGTTAGGCTGCAATAAGCAAAGGGGAATCTGAACCCAATGACATTAGAACATATAACAGACAGAAGGAGGTGGATGTCACCTCTGAAGCGATAACAGATCTGGGTGAAGCACCAAGCCAGAGGACAACTTCCAAGGAAGGCTTTCCCAGGTATAGCCACCGATACACTCGGAGGCTGACAGTCAGGTTAAGAGATTATGCCATAGAATGATGGTGTAGAGAGAGTGGTTGTTGATGAGTTACTCTGAGGAATTGCTGGATTGGATAAGAATTACATTTGAAAATCGAAAATGCAGTAAGCGCGACCAAAGGAAGAGCTCCTAAATTATAGCTTTGCCGTTCCGCATCGTCTGTGCCAAATTATTCATTCCGCAGCATCTTTGCAGCATTGCAACTGCACCACGTGGAAAGCCACTCCAAGTTGAGTGAGTTGTACAAAGTTGGTGCTTCAAATTCCTAAGAAGTTGCCAGCCAGCCACTGGATTGGCTACACAGTGCAATGTATGCACCAATGAGGAACCGGCAGGCGTAAACCGGCCCTCATTCACTAAGGCCCATGAACCAAGGCCACCTCCTGTCCGCAGCCTTCCAAGCCGACAGCCAGGAACCCTGGCTAAAGTGGCCGGCACCTCCTGAGGCCCCCGCACAACGTGGACCATTACAGGTACTCTTTCATGACCCTGTACGTGACATCTTGATATTTGAATACAGTACTTTGCTCCACCTGCGACATAGGCTAATGCCTGAGCGTGACTTACGTGAGTGCCTGTGCCTAATCTACAAACATTTACTCCCCCAGCTGGCTCATATACGTTCATGGCCACCATCAAAGAATGTCTAAAGTGATTTCATTGTGATGCTGACTCCTGCTATTGCCCCCATTACAAATATGCAACATTCTCACAATTGAATATACTGTTTTCCTAACCTAATTACCTCGCCTGAGGTTAAATGCACTGCCCACTCTAGATATATCCACAATTGCACTAAAGGCACCACTCACCCTGATGTCAGTATTGCCCATATGTTATAAGTGCAGTACCTATGGCTTTTCATTTGAATGCTTCACTGTTCATTATGTGGTGACTTCACCCCTGCGGTAATACCTTTCTGCCTTATGATCCTTGGAATACTTAACCTTTTACACTCTCGATATAGCATCAATCGTGTATAGAGAGTAGCAAGACACTGCAGCAGATACTCCCCTCTATCCACATACCCTTAAGTCACTGCAGAGTCTGACCGTTAAACCAGACTATTTTAGGCATTCTTAGCTAAGTCGAATCTGCCCACCCCTATGTTCACTCTGTTAAATTGAAATTGCCTACCCTGTAAAGTATAGCTTTGCCGCTTAGTCTTGTTGAATTTGCCTACTTCGGCGAACTCTCTGCCAATTTGTTTTTGCTCATTTTGTGCAATCCTAGCTAAAGTCGAATTTGGCTATTGTTATATTTATCCTGCTAATGTGAAAATGCCTATCCTGTGTACGCTTAGTCAAGTTGAACTTGCCTACTTTGGTGAACTCTCTGCCAATTTGTTTTTGCTCACTTTGTGCAATCCTAGCTAAAGTTGAATTTGGCTTTTGCTATATGTATCCTGCTAAAGTGAAACTGCCTATCCTGTGTATGCTTAGCTAAGTCAAACGTGCCTACTTTGGTGAACTTTCTGCCAGTTTGCTTTTGCTCATTTTGTGCACTCCTAGCGAAAGTCAAATTTGCCCATTTTATGAACACCGTGCCAAACTGAATCTGCCTATCCTGACTAATCCTACGGACTTTGCATATGTTGAGAACGTAGAAAAATCAAATCTACCTCTCTGTTAACATCTGGCAAAGCTTATATTACCTAATTTGCAAGTGTTTAGTTAAAGTGGTTTCCCTGCCCAAGTGCCTCCATGTGCTAGATGACTCTTCTCTATATTGTAACAGGAAAGATGCTAATCCTAGCATCACTGATATGCACTCTGATGGTGACCAGCCACACTAACCCTAGAAGTCAAGTACACACCTATCACCCTAGGCCGCCTACCTTAACAAACACAGTAACTAACACTGTTACCATGAGCCAACCTCTACACAACAGTGCCTGGCCGACAGCAACCCATGCCTCTCTACCCTGTTCCACAACTAATAGAATTGCTAGACTTTGCACCAAAATATCCAAAATACACGAACCCCTGAGAAGATCCCTTCCGACTACCAACCTTAAATCTAACTTCAAGTCCAGTCTGACACCTTGTCATGCTAAGAAATCTCTGCCACTACCCACCCCGGTTACAAATGTCCCTCAGAATAATAATCATAAGCAAAAGTCATGCGTTAATAATCCTGACATATCTACCCCAGTTAATGCTACCACCGAGACACCCCCTCTCAAAGGAGCACTCATTGAGGCAAGATCGCTTGTCGCCCATGCTCCTTATATTGCTGACCTAATCATAGAAAGTAATTAGGATTTCCTGGCGATCACGGAAACTTGACTCCACAGTGCAGCAGGACCCTCCCTCATGTTAGCTATCCCTGATTGCTATACCATAGCTAGACAAGACCGCGATAGTGCCCAAGGAGGTGGCATTGCCATCATCTCTACAACATCTCTATGCCTACGACAAGCCCCTGCCCATCTGTCTCAATCTTGTGAAGCTCTCTCTGTCAAACTCCAGATAAACAACTCACAAACACTCACCATTCATTTAATATATATACCGCCTGGTCCATTTGTTACCTTTGTGGAGGAACTCCACAATATACTCACTAACAACCTCAAACCTTCCTCGCAAATACTCTTACTAGGGGATTTCAACCTAGGCATTATGGACCAAACAGACAGATATGCCACAGACATATCCAATACAATTAAGGCTTTAGGTCTATCCCAAAAAGTTAATAAACCAACCCACCAAAAAGGGAGAATATTGGACAGGATAGCGGACTATAACTGTACTGCTACTATCTTATCTATCCTGCAGCTCTCTTGGACAGACCACTCATTGGTGTCCTTCCACTTATTTACTACTAGATCCGTCCCAATGGATCAACAGGTAGCGCCACCATGCTTAACTAGAAATAAAAAAAGTATTACGGTAGAGAAAATTATCCCTGCTATCCTTCCCACTCTTAACTCATTATCTGAAAATCTTGATCCCAGTATCTTAGTCCAAGAATTTAACAATATTATGTTCACCATATTGGATAGAATTGCCCCGTTCAAACTTAGATCTAGCAAACCAAAGGCCCATTTAAACAAATGGTTCATGCCACAACTCAAAGACCTTTGCATCCTAAAAAGAAAAAGTGAAACCAACTGGAGACTCTGCCCCACTAGTGAGAACAAAACTAAACTATCCTCACTTTCCTCTCATTATATGAAGAAAATCTGTTCGGCAAAACGTAACTCCTATAATAAGCGTATTGCTAACTCCAATTCTAGTATGAAAGAACTCTTTTCCATACTGAAAGAACTTGAGTCCTCAATAGCTACACCTGACATCTGTACTAAAGATAAATCCTGGTGTACAGACATCCAACATACACTGTCCAATAAAATTGTTACGCTCCAAAATAAAATTCAGCAGAAAAAATAAGTGTTGAACCTACAGCATTTGCCCAACACACCTCTACCTAATGTTTCACCACCGGCTCACAATAACCTCTTCAATTTTTCCAATATGTCTACACTGGAGGTAGAAAAAATTATCTTGTCACTAAAGCCTTCCAATTGCAAAGGTGACATCTGCCCAACACAGTTAATTAAAGATGCTGCCAGAGATTTATCCTCATTTATTACCAAACTGATTAATGCCTCCTTTGCCACAGGCACTATACCTGCCAACCTTAAACACTCCTGGGTGCTCCCTCTCCTGAAGAAACAGACCCTAGATCCTCTCATCCCGACTAACTACCGCCCTATTACCATGGTCCCTTTTTTACTCAAAATACTGGATAAAGCTGCCTACAACCAAATTCAAAAACACCTTGAACTGTACAAACATCTTGGTAACAGGTAATCCGGCTTCTGCCGGCTACACGGAACAGAAACAGCCTTAATTGACTTAAAGACCCAAATAGATGAGTTGAGAGACAAAGGGCAGTCAGTACTTCTGCTCCTTCTTGATCTCTCAGCCGCATTTGATCTGGTCGACCATAAAGTCCTCTGCAGACACCTTGATTCTGCTGCTCACTTCTCCCAGGAAGCTATTAACTGGATTAAATCTTTCTTGAGCGAGAGAACTATGAGAGTCTTCTCTCCCTCGGCAGCAGCACAACCCACCCCCTTCCTGTGCGGTGTCCCTCAAGGCTCTTGTGTCTCTCCAACTCTATACAATATCGTCCCCAAACCCTTGTTTGATGATCTGGACCTTCTGGGTGTTACCTACACTAATTATGCAGATGATACCCAGATTCTCTTCCCGCTTTCCGGGGATCACAACAAGGACATGGGGTTGGTGAACAAAGTATACCTTATCATCCAAGCATGGATGGCCACTCATGGCCTATGCTTAAACGATGATAAAACAGAGTTGATCATTTTGGGTTTGCAGGCTAAATCAAAAAATTAGGTCAGGAATTTTCCTCATTCAACATTGATGGGAACTCTATCAAAGTATTCAAGGAGGTAAAAACCTGTGGCTTCTACTTGGACTCAACATTGTCATTTGATAAACAGATCAAGTCCCTGACATCCACCACAGCCTACACGTGCAAGGTACTCAGAGCTGGCAAACCCTTCCTCTCTGACGACAGCTGCCTGATCCTGGCTAGAGCTCTTATACTCTCCAGAATTGATTACTGCAATGCTCTTTGCAGTGGTGCTACTAGAATGACTATCCATAAACTCCAAACCCTACAAAATAATGCTTTAGGAGCAGCCTTAGGCATAAACAAAAGAACCCACATTTCCCCGATCAGACGCCATCATAAATGGTTATCCACGACCAACAAAATACAATTGAAGACACTGTTATTGACCCACAAAGCCCTCAATAACGCTGCCCCTAGCTATCTTACAGCTAGGTTTCAGAGAAAAACCGTCCACAGACTAACCAGAGCCGGCAATGCTAATTGTCTGACCATACCTAAACACAAGCTTACCACTATTGGTGGCAATAGCTTCCCTGTAAAGGCCGCTAAATGCTGGAACTCTCTGCCTCAAGATTTGAGAGCTGACCAGCCCTACCTACACTTCAGGGAAAGGTGATAAAACACATCATCGCCACAGACCCTTAGCCTCTGACCTGATAGATCATCCCTGTTGTCCCTGTTCACCTGCGTGCCTTAGTAATACATGGAGGCCCTGACTAAGCATGGTGTATGTCTGCACACTGCTCATGTTCAGTCTTGTAACCACAAAGGCCACATTATCTCTGTATATATCTACACATTCTGTATACTCTGTACGTATGTAACTTTTGTGTTTATTTTTGTATATTCAATGTATATTTGTAACTATGTAAGCTTCGTATCTTCATACTGCTGCGCCCTCTTACCTACGGGTCTGGTGCGCATAACAAATGAATAAACAAACAAGCAAACAAACATTTAATCTTGAGGAATTTCTTAGCTGCTTCTTCGCTTATGTTTGCTTTCCCAATGAAATAGCCTAATACTTTTAGAGTTTCAATAAAGGTTTTTGCTTCTCAATGCCCCATATATTTTATTTTTTATTTACAAGCAGCCAGTTATGGTTATATTAAACTTTCCATGAAATGTCCCATATAATGATGACCATGAATAAAGTTAACATTACAGATGGTACATTTTTGTTTGGGTATTTTGTTTCAGTGTAATGCATTTATGGGATTGTATATCCGAGTGGGCATCTAGGTTGTTTACTCTATAGATGGCTTCCCTTCAAAGATATCTTCAGTTTGCCATAGGAGTAAAGATGTTACGCTTTCCTGTTGGTCTTTCATCCCTCATTGTAGTCACATCCTCTGTGAAGGGTTTGCTAGTATGCTCTCAACCTGGATAGTGTCTATGCCCATCACCGTAATCATTTGGTGTCCATTCCTAAATGTATCTTCAGAGTCCGGCTAATTAATTCTTCTGCATTTGAGCAATTACTTGCTGCCTTTCTGGTTCTCCAGGGAGGGATAATGGCTGTGACGAATCAACTTCGGGGGCACCAGTGGTCCAGGGATGAATATCGGTTTCTATACCATCTATCAACCACACACCTCTAGCACACCAGAAAGGATCCGAACAGATTGGAATACAAGTGAATTATAAGACCTCATTATCCAATTTCTGGTAACATGGACGGAACGGCAGGCTTATCTCTGCAAGGTCGTGGATCATTGGTTAGTTGCAACACAGCAAAAATACAATTATTACCCAGTGATAAAAGGGACTGTCCAGCCAGGGTTGTATACAAATATCTACTTTATTATTACTACAACGGACAGTTCTAGCACACTGCAAAAACAACCCACCCTTTAAAGGAACACAGGGGATAGACAGTTTCATGAAGGAAAGGGATGCACTCTGGATACTGACAGGAAGGTATTTGGTGAAGTAATCAGTCTTACAGTTCAAGGTTATTCAGTTCCAGCACCAAGGGGGCCCGCCCACCTGGTACCTTCCTTCACCATCACTGTCTTGTGGCCAATGCTGGATTTGACTTTTGTAGACTTCATTCATTCACAGTGTGTCACTCTTTCTCAACTCTCATGCTGGACTTCCTTTGCATCTTGTACTCATGGTGGCCCTGAATCATGCTGTTCCCATATTCATCTTGTATCCTGGCTTGCAACATTATGTGTTACTAATGACTTCTGCAATTGTATTCGCTCTCCACTCTTGCTTCTCCACTCTGTTTGACTGCTTACTCTCTTCTCTCCTTCTTTCCATTCTCCCTTTTCCTATCTCCTCCCCTTACTTTCTTCTATGCACTTACTCTATCAGAATTGTCCCTGGACCTAATATGATAGCAACCTCGTCTGTTTCCTCCACCCTCCCATTACTGTTTTTTTCCTCCCCACCACGCCTCCAGCACTATCTGAAATGTCGTCAGGCCTAGTATGATAGTCGCTTGTTTTGTTCCTCCCCTCCCTTTCTGCACCCCTCACCCTCACCTTTTGTTTTTCTCTGGCTCTACCAGAAATGTCGTCAGGCCTAGTATGGTAGTCGCCTGTCTGTTTCCATTTCCTTCCCACTCTCCCCCTCCCTTCCTTATCTATGTCTTAGCTCTTGCACTATCTGAAATGTCATCTGGCCGAGTACGATAGTTACTTTCACATCCTTACTGTTCATGGCCTGTAAGAATGTGGTTGTATTTTCCCTTGTTCCCTCCCTTGCCTTGAAGCGCTTTGAAACACATTGTGTATAGGCCCTATGTAAATAAACAATCATATCATATCATATCAAGGGTCATAACTATCTCTAGGGGCCTTCTGAGAAAGACCAGGGGGGCAGAGACACAATGCACCTGGTGCTTAAAAGGTTCTTGGTGATCGACAGCGTTGGAGCAGTTCCAGGGCACTTTGCAGCTCTTGAGACAGAGTTAGTGGTAGGAGACAGCTGCAGGTACCAGGCGGCAGGCAGTTCGGCAAGCGAGGCTGGAAGGACGTCTGCAGGCTTTTCGGCATGGCAGCTTGGGGCCAAGGATTATTGTCTCTGTGCTGGTTAGCGTATCTGGAATGCTGGTTGAGGCGTCTCGGACAGCTCTTGTGACTGTGGCGTGACAACAGTCAGCAGTGCAGCCGAATGCGGTTCAAGGACTCGACTGTCTCGAAAATGTCCTTAAAATATGTCAGCTGGATGATGCTTGTGTGGCACTCCTCCTAGCTTTTTTGCATGGCTCATGTCCTTTCAAGGTGGACGGGCCAAAGCTCAGGAAAGTGATTGCAGGCAATGGCCTTGTCCTTAGTTCAGAAACTCTCTGGCACTTCCCACCTAGGAACCTTGCTGGCAGAACCCAGCAGGGCATGCTGTGTGATGGCTGGGTACAGGTTCTGTTGCTGCTGGATGGGTCCTCTGAGTCCAGTATCTCCCTCTGTTCCCTGAGAGATGTTTAGGGGATGGATCTTGCTTCCCTCTTAGAACACCTGGGCTTCCTTCACTGGCGGAAGATGTAAGGTAGACTGTACCTACAGCTCGATTCCAAATGAGTCCTTCTTCTTCCTCATTTCAAAGTCTTCAGATGATCTGCTAAGTGAGTGGTTCAGCCCTCTTTTAAAGCCAAATGGGCCCCAGTGATTGGTGCAAGCTAAGCCCACCTTAATGAACTAATCCTGGTTCCCCACCAACAATATTCTGTTATGCATGAGGTCAGTACCAGGGTGCTCAGCAACAGGACAGACAAGGGGTGACAACATATACCTAAGTCCCACCCATCTTCCTGTCTGTTGTAGATCAAAGTGTCTCCTTGGTTAACTGATCCCTCTGTGACTCTTGATTAAAGTGCAGGCTTCTCTTCAAGTATGTTTTGGGAGCAGACTTCCGGTCTCTCCCAAATCACATCCTTCATCCCTCTGAAAGGGGTCTGCTCTGCAGGGACACCTGTGGTAACTGCTGGACCCAGACAGGCCATTCACTACCTTTCATTCAGAGAGGTGGGAACTAGCTTCAGGTTGACACACTGCATACCAAAGTGGTGTTAGTCCTGCCTTCCTGTTGTCTCTTCAGGCAACCAAGTCACATCTCTAGTCATGCTTCAATTATCTCATTAGTATGCACTGCCACCAGCCGGAGTACAAAAGGAATGCAGATACATCGAGCCATTGATATTTAAATTAAGCTGCCCATGCTGGAGGAAGGTGTGCCTTCCCGCTCCTTGAGATGCTTTGATGTCTGAATATGACAGAATAAGACGGCGCCTGTAGGCTGTGTCTTCCCGGAGTACATGTTAATATGCATTATGTGCGGGAAGCAGATGGACTGTGTGTGGAATGGCCTCACACAGACCTTGGAGGTTGGTCTTTCATCATTCGTTTTCATTATTAAAGAAATCAAAAAAGCTCAAGCGAGCACACTCTCCCCGTGCGTATGGTGAACTTCCTCACAATGGCTAAGTACCAAATAGGTTTGTTTGTTTATTTATTTGGTAATTGAGGTCCTTGAGTTCCTCAATGGGTTGCAAGTGAACCCAAGAGCACACAATGGCCACTTTGAATGTTTGTTGTGATGTACACAGTTGTTTTATCTCTCTGATGTTCTGCCTTTCCCTGAACAATTAAGGGGTCAAATCACCATCTGTTGGTCAGGTTCACTCTGCCTCCCCATTTTTGGTTTAAGCATTACTTAACTTTCTTTTTTTCACATACTAGACCATTGTGCCATATAAAAATGTTTGGATTTCAGCTAACAGAATTCTCTACAGACTATTAACATTATTCTAGTCATGATGCCATATCCTTGTTTCTTTTCTTTAGCTACTAGATTATTAAAACATGAACGTTTTCCATGATAGTAATATATCTCGTAACACTATTTTACAAACGTCCCTTAAGCAGGACTTGGAGATTGTGTGCTTACCAGTTTACAATAAAAAAGATGATCATATTTCACAGTTTCTTTTCTTACTCCCACCCTGTTTATTTTTCCTCTGTATTCAATGATCAGTGGCTGATGGGAAGGCGAAGGATCTTGGTGAATGCTTGTTGATCTTCATACTGGATTGTGGGATGGCAGTGGTTGACGTGGCGTGAACGGGGTTTCTGAATTGTGTCTCTGTCATTGTCCTAGATGTCAAGATTACAGCTACAAAATAATGCTGTTGTTCCGACCACTAAAGAAGAAGGAAGAGGGACTAATTATACAGCTTTTTGTGTAATGCGACTTGCTGTGATTTGCTGGTCTAGAGATCATGGGCACAGCTAATTAAAGCAGCACCATTTCCTGTTCTTTCTCAACAATGTACGACTTTAATTAAGAACATTTCTTAAAGTGTATGCTTTTATTTGCCAGTGGACGAGTAGATAAGAAGGTTATTGTATAATAGTCTTTGGGTCTTTAATAGAATCTAAACCCCCACTCACGATAGTGAGGCGATTAGCCATTGCTGTCTCATAGATAACAGAAATCAGTCCTACAATGGCTAAAAGTCAATGCTTAATGTGTGCAGGTGTTTGCCAGGGCTCACCCATGGCACTTATTTTTGAGCCTTATTGTCTCAGACTCACTTTAATTATGAAGTGGTAATTGTCAGTGCTTCCACCAACCACAATGAGTAGATGCGAGCTGTAATGTAACCCCAAATATGTCAACGCTGTGGAGAGCAGCTTTGGGTGGTGGCAGCAGTGGTGGGGAACTGGCCACCCACACTGTCGCAGGAGTGCTAGAAAATATTTGGGGCCGGCACTTATTACATATAATACTTTCACTGAAGAAAGAGACTTGGGAGGAGGACAAATATATACTATTGGAGCCATCATGTGGGCTGGGGTGCAAGAACCCATTTTTCGTTTGTCACGTTCCAGGATCTGGTAAGTGGATATATTACACTGTGTCACATTTGTTAAATTGGAATGGAAAGCCTGGTTTTAACGTTTGGTCTTTAGTTGATTCCTGACTCTGCCAGGGTTTTCTTCATTGGGGGTTGGGCTCTTAGTCTACCTAATGAGTCAAAACCATAGTCATGGAGAGAGAGGGAGAAATTGAGAAGATGACTTTCAATGGAGGAGCTGGCACAAGGTTTTAGTGTGTTGTGCATAGTTCTTATCTCCCACAGGTGCATCATACACAGCGAGTAAGTTTGATTGGAATTCTGGTAGGAATCTGCTGGGTTCAAGAGGGTTGTGGGTTTGAGGAGGATTCTGTGAGTGGTGGTTGATAATGGTGAGAGCAGGCTGTATGAGTATGTGAACCCCAAGACTGTCTGTCTAGACCAACTTTCCTGTACCCCACTGAATCCAGAATCAACTCCTGCTCCTGTTCCTGATTGTATAAATGTGAGGTCATAATACTGGCAACGATAAATAACAGATTCCCCCATTTGTATGTTATTGTGGTGTAGCAAGTGTTGCTTGTTCTATGCACATTTCAGTTCACTGAGGATATCACTAGAGCCATCCCTCAAATGAAAGGTTTTAAATGCCGTTAAATGAAGTCCTTAAACACCAGATTGGCCCTGTCTCTTCATGTACATGTTGGCTGGCTATGTGAAAGGGTTTGCCTGGTGCTACAATTCTGGACTTTGGAGATGCCGTACGCTACTAGACCTGCATGCACATAGGGCTTTGGACTACTTCTGACTGGGGCTCTCTGTGCCAGTCATTGTTCAGTGTGTTCACAAGTTTGAACTGTATGGGGGGGGCAGGCAGAGTGGTGTTTGCTGAAGCTGAGCACCTTCATGATCACATGCATGAGACAGAGTTGGCCAGTGATAAAGAGCCCACTATGAGTGCACAAGATAGCACCGATAAAGGCCAGGCACAATTTGTGAAAGAAGGAAACAGAGCGTGATGCTCACAAAGGGAACTCACTGGGAGTTTTGGGTTCACACATTTGCAGAACCACAGCCCAGGCAACTGTTTTCTCCATGTGTTGTAAGGCTAAAGGAGAACTCAGCAAGGCATCTCGCCTGTTGCCATTCCAACTTTGGAAGCGCAAACTCTGTGAACCTGACCTTTCTCTTGAACACTCATTTGCTTTCACTCATGGAAGAGGACTATCTCTGTGGCCACCTGCCTCCTCCGTGAATATGAGCTTGCGTTACCTCTCCTGTGCTTAGCACGTAATCATGCACCTTAGGGTTCTGGGTCTACATGGTGCAGATGGACCTACAACTGAATGCCTCCATGAGCCTAAGATCTCCTATTCCATTCTTATCTCTGAAACAAAATAACAGTGAGCCCAGCTAGTAACAGCAAGCAGAGTAGTATTCAGATAAACCTATTGCCACAATGTAAACACATGGGCCCTCATTACAAGTCAGGCGGAATATGTTAACGGGGTCCGCTAATGGATGCGGACCCGTTATTCCCATTCCGCCTGATTACGAGGTCCACTCGCGGGACCCGGTAATGACGCCTGGTAAAACCAGGCGTCATTACCGGGTCCCGTGAGGGGACCAGGGAGCTAACTGGCCGGTTGTAATCGGGCCCGTTATTAGATACCTCTCCCATTCCCATTGAGCCCTATGGGGACTTGAATGGGGAAGGTCCGGGCCCTGGTTCCCTGAGGGAGGAATTACCAGGCCCTCCAAACTCAGAATGGCCCGGTAATTCCCCATTCAGGGAACCCGGACGCGGTTTTGGTGGCAGCCATGCCGCCAATAGAGGCATGGCTACTGCCAAACCTGTAATGAGGCTCATGGACATCTCTAAAGCCCTGTACTCACATCTACACCCAACAATCTTCATGTACTGTGTTCCCCTCACTCACCCAATCCATGTGCCTTTCTCCATCCCTACCTTCTACCCAGTAGTATGAATGGAAATCCCTCATAGCCATGGGCAAGCCAGCCGATAATCCAAAAACTAATACCAACTGCGTCCACATTGTGGTAAGGAGGGGGTGGAATGCAACGATGCACTCTTCACCCAATGTTAAGGATGGTGGTGTTCAATGCAATGGAATTGCAACGCATCCCAGTGTATCGAATCGACCCTGTTGTCAAGGACAGTACCGTCAGTTCCTATTCTGTCTTCCGGCCACCAACGAAAGGGGTTGGGGAGATACCTGCACTCTTTCTTTGGGAAGAGTGCCCTGCTGAGAACCAAGTTTGCTCTGTGGAGAGGGGAGAGTTGTACAAGTGAAGCTCCAAAGGCACTGCTCTCTCATGATCAGAGGAGAACATCCTGGAGGAACAGAGATGTTGGGAGCCAGGAGCACAGACTGGCAGCAAAAATCTTTGTCATGGCTTGAATGAGAATTCCAGCCTTAGCAGGGCCTTCTACTGGTACAAGGTGTGTACAACTCCATTGTTCTTGTGTAAGTGTGGTTACTGGATGCTGAAGTCTCCTCTCCATCAAGCCCAATTAGCATTTTCACCTGTCTATGCAAAGGAACCAAATAAGATGGCATCAGTCTTGCTCATGTAGAGAGCACTCCGCTAGCATTGTTCATCCAAAGGTTACAACATCTCTTTTTCACTGTGCTTATATGACTATGCATGGCCTAATAAGTCCTGGTTCTCAAAGCTCCTGGTGGGGCCTATGAGCACCTCTTCCACACCAGAGATTCCACACTTTGTCCTTCTTATGGGGTCCATTTTAAGCACAGAACTTCCTCATCCCATGAACCATTACAATGAGTACACTGATGGTACAAAAATGGCAAACAAACACTGGCAATTCTGAAAATACTGGTGATATATATTTTTTTTTATTATTGATTACATAGTTTCACACAAATATTTATCAATTCCTTAAAAAATTATCATAATAGTATCTTAAATTTACCAAATACCGCACGTCTTCATACACACTTTTCCAACAATAGGTACATCCCTTTTTATATCTGAAGTACTTCCTTCAGAAACTGTATAGAAGCACAAATTAAACAAAAATCTTCACCCTCAAGCGATGTATCCAGAAACATTCTGCCTCTTCGCACTGTCTTGATTTGGAACACTCTCCCAGGAATTTGGCTCTGAGCTCGGTCAGACTCCTGCAACCCACTATAATGTGCCACAATGTGGCAATAACCACCGAGCCGGTGGGCCATTATCGCCTACGGTAATGCCCCCGGGGCCTAAACTTACAATGGTGGACCTGGGGGCATTACCATAAGGCGGTAATGGCCCGCTGGCAAGGCAGTTATTGCCATTAGTATTCTGGGTTCTGCAGGCTCGGGATACTGGTTTTTCCGAGTTTGCAGCCCCGGAACACTAATGGCTTACGAAACCTTTTCAAGCGGCATTTTTTTGCTGTTTGAAAAGGTTTTGTTGCAGTACGTGCTGCTTCTAGGAACACTAGACCGTGCATACTGCTTCTTTAGTATGGAGCAACAAGGTGCCATTTTGTGGGAAGTTGCTCCGTACTAATGAATGGGACAAAAATAAAAATAAAAAAGGCCACCGTGGAAAAGGGAGAAGGGACTACGTGTGGTCCCTTCTCCCTTAACAAGATTGCCTTGGATAGAAGAGTGTACGCGGCACGCGAATGCCGTTCGTGCGTCCAGTGGATTACACTGTGGTATGGCTTGGAAACGAGCCAATCCACGTTTAATGTTTCCCGTGGACGTGGCGTGCTGGGTACTAATATCTCCACCTGCCCTTCAAATTGGCAAAATCTACATTTGTCTATGTTAGATCTGCCATATCGCTTCAGGAGTAAATTGGTGGGAAGCAGGTTGAATCTCAATCTCATGAACTGAGTTCTATACCACGGGGATGGGAAGAGCTTAAGATATTGGGGCCTTTTGCCATATGCCTTGGATTCATTACTTAAAGCCCATTGGCTCTTCATTACTAAGAGCCATTGCCACCTATGGGAGTTTCTATCCTCCAAGGTTTGTATCCAGTCTTGAGTCCAAATGTTTTCTTTTTCTTTGCAGGGGTTAGTCAGTAGAAGTTCAATGTTCGAACCCAACAAAAATAATAGGGCTCTACAATTGTCTTTCCACTGAACCAATATACCTGGCTCCATCACACCCGACAGCTGGGTCTGTATTTCAAATGGAAGTGCAGAGGTCACAAATAGGTACTTGCAAAATAGAGATAACGCCTTCCAACCAGTTTTCACATATAATGAAATAAGGCCTAGTTCATACCTTATTACAGAGGTTACTACAAACAAAATGTTGTAATTTATGGAGCTTCCTTCAGAAATGTCCTTCCAAAGCCGCCCACACCTTGTAGGATGTAAAAAGAAAACTTCAGCTCCAAAAATCAAGGATGTAGAAACCTTAGCCTCAAAGAATTTGACAACCGGTTCTAGAGAGAATTTGCCAAATCTCTTGTGTAGGAGTATGGCTTGTGATATCATCATGCCATTTTTTTAAGGCCAAACACCTAGGGCCATTGTCTTCTCTATTGTTCACCAGAGAACCTAAATAAGTCAGTGACAGAGTTTCTAATAGAGGAGCACCTTCCAGAAACCATTTGTATCCCAAGATACCCCTCTTATTACCACTCCCAAATTTCAGGATTTTGGTTTTCAGTGGGTTAATTTCTAAGCCATTCTCGCTCATATATTCATGCAATGTGTTTAAAGATCACTGAAGGCCAATGGGAGTCTAATCCAAAAGGACCAGATCATCAGCGAAAACTAGTCTGCCCATCCTGTTGTTACCTAATTTTGGGGGGAAAGCATGGGTAAATCTGACAAAAAGTGGCTAAAAAGGATTGGGACAAGTGGGCATCCTTGTTGCAGCCCTCTTTCTGTTACAATTGTGTCCGATAACAGCCCTTGGGCATTTAGCCTGATGTTAACCTTAGTATCTAAATACAGCTCTCTAATTGCTGCTAACAAATTCTCAGGGCAGCTCCACTCCTCCATTTTCCTCCAGAGCCGCTCCCTATCTATACTATCAAACACCTTTTTGACGCCAGTAAAGGTCATATTTATTTGTGTTCCTTTTCCCATAACACTGCCCTTCAAGATGTTAAAAAGGAACAGATTCAAATCTGTGCCCACACCCTTTGTGAACCTGTCTGTCTAGGATCGACTCTACCCGTGGTTGCTATCCACTTTTGTGTGTGAGATAGCAACCCCCCCCAAAAGATCTTCCACAACGCATCTAAGAGCGTGATAGGGCGATAATATTCAGGGTCTGTCCTGTCACCCACCCCTTATAAATCAGAACAATCACGGCTGACTTTCATGAATCTAGGATAGTCTCCAACCTCATGATTTCTTTAAATAGGGGATATATGAGTGCCACCCACTCTTCAGGGGCTTCTTTTAACATCATGTTGTTAAGGCTGTCTGGGCCGGAAGCCCTAGATCTACTTGCCTTGTTAGTAAGTATAAGTAAATCGCCCAAGTTGAAGTACAATGACCACCCCCTCCCTTTTTGTGCTCCTTCCTTTTTTACCAAAAATGTTCTCATAATGGCTCAGCCATTTGTCCCCAGAGAACATATTTGCTACCAGAATAATTTTCTTACTTCCCAATTGATTAAGCAACTCCCATGTAGCACCTGAATCTCTTTTCACCATTTTATTGAGCATGGCTTCTGAATCTGCTTGTAGCAATTTAGCTTCATGGGCAGCTGCCCAGTTCCTAAATGTTTGCCTTCTCATTGCTATTGCTTTATGTGTTGCTTCCCACTTTAGTCTTTTCAAAGCTCCTAAATCTCTTCTTAGCATGTTCTTCTCCCTTGCCTCTGCAACATCATAAATGTGTACGTGTGTACATGTTGCCTTCCCCCGCTTTTTATGGGGTTGTTAGCTATTCTAAATTCATGTAACAGATGGACATAGGTCACTCTTCCTCCCCCCAGCTTTTCTAAATTAAATTGTAGGGCTATGACATCCTCTCTCCTTTTCTCAACCACTTTCCTCCATTTGAGACCTCTAGATAGAAGTTCCAGAGTTCCTTCCTATTTGTTGTATCAATAGTTTAAGGAGAGAGTGATCACTACACTTTTTCCTATAGGCTCGTAAAGAGATAACTCATTTGCTAAGATTGGAGCAAACAAATGCATAATCCAGCGTAGAAGAGAATACCCCATTTGACCAATTTGTTGCCGGATAGCCCCCTCCTTCGTCCAGGCCCTTAACCATATTTAGGTCGCAGGCTTCCATAAGTTCCAACCAATTCACTGCCCTCTTTTTTGTTGTTCACTTATCTTCCACTGCTTTCTCCAACGTCTCTCCTCCTTGGGTGGGGCTAGGCACATTAAGATAACCTCCCACACAAATTCACTCAACTGGGAACTTGCTGTGATATTCATTAATAAAGTTGTTCACTGACTGCAAAAGTCTATCCGACTCAATCCCCTTTGGGTTCCAATAGATGTTTATAAGGAGTAGGCAAGGGAAGCTGTATGGAGGCGACCCTCACATTCTCACACAAGAAGCTTGGACAAATCTGTTCAGACATGAGGAATTAAGAACACAAAGGCCCTTTCCGCTCTTTACCAATGTAAATAGACCTGCTGATGGTCTACCTTTCTGCCCCACCATGGCAGGGTTGATATAAGAACAATAGCCATCATATACAGGTGCTACTGTCAGCAAGGTGTCCTGAAAACAGAGTATGTCCATTTCTCCTGCAATGATGTCCTTGTCTCTCGCCAAATGGAAGAACCCTCTAGTATTCCGAAAGCCTATGCACAATCCACTGGCTTGTTGTTAGTTTGAATCGATGGCATTTCCTTTTCCATTTTGATTATATCTCTCTTCCAGTTTCTCCTCCCTTCGCAAGAGAGAGATCTTTCGCTCTCTGTATCGCTGACTTTCAAATGTTACTTTGAGAGGGCCGTACCATTAAAACGCTGAGCTAGAGGATATCACCACTGGGAGCTCAGTATATCTCTGCCGAGCATCCCTCATGGGCTCCTTGCAAGATGCTCTTTTAGCTTTGATTTGAATAACTTTAGGCTTATTTGAAGGATTCCACCATTGCTTGGTCGAACCGTCTCGTGCATGGAGTTCTGTCAAATCAAAACCCCATGGGAGCAGTAGATGAGCTTGTCTAAGAAGGGATGACTTAATGGTACTTGAATTTAAATGGAGAATAACGTCATCAGTCTGTTCCTCATCTCTGAAGTTGACAATTTGTATATTCCCTGAATGAATAAAAGGGAAGTCAGGGATGTGATGGAACAACTTCATTACGTTAACTTGATTTAGGATCAGCCCATCCTTGAGAGGGATTAATCTGTCCAATCTTAACTTAAGAGGAAGCCTCATATCCTCTTGTGCACTAGAAGTTCTTTTGCCACCTTTTTCAACTTTTAAAAAGGGAAAAGGGTGCTCTTTTGCGATTTACCAACATTACAGCTGGACCACTTCTGGATTTTCTCCAATTTCCCAAAGGGCAAAACTGGGTGAGAGGGCCTTTTAAGATTTGTTATCCTCCTTCGACCTTCCAAAGTCTTAAACTGTGCACCTGATCTGTTTTCATTTAGGGCCACACAAAATGACAGTAAGCCAACATCCCAAGAGGAATTCATACTCTCATGAGGCGAGCCCCATTCCTCCTCATAATTGTAATCATCATGAACTGTCCAAAGGGAAACATTGGGGTCCACCTCATTCTTTGACACTAGAGGAATTTCGCACACATGAGGTGAAAGAATCACCTTTTCCCCAATATTAGGCATCTCAAGGGGCATTCTCTGCTCCCTCATCCTTACAGACAACACTCTTCCACTCGTTGGGGTACTTGGGAGAGGCATGGTCAGATTCCTCAAAAATGCCCGTGAGCCATTAGATCCTCACTTTGGCTTGCTAGCTGCCATGGGTTTTTGGATTTTCTGCCTGGAATTCGCTTTTGGTGGGAGCTTCAAGCCGTTTAAACTTTTTCCTCTTTTGAAAAATTGAAAAATGGGGAAAGAAACGTTGATCTCCGATTAATGTTTATCTGGCGCTTCCTTAAGTCCAAATTTAGTAAGGACTCCCTCCTTTCTCCCAAGATTACGGGTCTCTCTAGATTTTGGTTGGGCTCTGATCTCTGCCTCTAGAGTTAGGGCTTGTTGAATAGAGAGTTCTTTGGTGCTAATTACCACCTCAATTGCAGGATCCTTAAAGGTATCCTGGTTGAAGATTGACGCAACTTGTTCCACTCCTATAGCCCCCAGGTCCTGTTTAAGAGGTTTATTAGTAGTTTTTGTTAACATCGATAAGAGTTCCACCCGGCACATGGATGCCCTGCAAGCCTTCTGGACCTGAATATAGGCCTTCACTTGGAGTAAGTCCAAGAGGGAGTCCATTAAATGTTTCTTATCCTCTCTCTCTTGGTTGAGCGCATTTGTGACATTTTGCTGCAGTCAGCTGGAGCACTCAACTCTCGACTGTAAAGAAGTAATTACATTTTCCATATAAATCAATTTAGAATTGATTAGGGCCAGTAACATTGAATGATCTTTCCAATTTCCATTCAAGCAGTCATATAATTTTAAGAATGGTGCCAGAACTGTTTTTAAGGTAGCCAACACCAAAGGTTTTATATTGAATGCCGTGGAATTTAAGATGAGTGTAGGGCCTTTTAATTCTCTAGCTGAAAAAACAAGGTCCTCTACGGACAAGTCAGATGATGAAATTTGAACTGGAACCCCTCGTGCCAAATTAGACTAAACATCCCGTGTCTCTATCCTCAGGGATTTTGATATAACGCAACATCATGCAGACAAACAGTGTCCATGGTGGCAACAATGCCATCTTTCCCTGTACAAAAAAAAAAAAGACTTCTGTAAGGATAAATTGCTGTGTTTAGTAGGACCAGGATCAGAAAGAATGACCTCCTGGGCAACCGCGGAAACCCAGACCTCACCGGCAAAATGTTCCTTCATTGCCATAATTGTCTTAGCTTCATAGATGGCATATCCATCCATGTCTGGGTCCGTGGGCTTTCTTATCAATGGGTACTTAGTAGGCAAAGATGGGGTACAGTCGTCCTGTTTGACCCTTTCCACCCCCCGATCTGTTGTTGACACCCCTTGCCACTTGTGACTTTCAAGTTAAGGACCGTCTCTGACATAGGCATCATCATGTTCTGCGAGTTCACTAAGGAGCCCATCAGCCTCCCGCTGATCTCTCCCCCACTAGGATCTGATGCCCCTGTTCCCTTCAGGATTTCAGCATCCTTAGCTCCAGGATAGTTGATATAGGTTGTTTCTCTGTCAGGCAGGTCAAATATTTCTCAATAGGGGGTAGCCCTCTGGGGATGATAAAAAAAAAAAATCTGCCCGGTGTTAACCACTTTTTAGCTGAGGGTACATCCTTCTTCCTTTTTAGGGCCAATGTTAGCCCATTGCATTTATTGGGCCAGGCACATGTGTTCGCCAAGGGGGCTGGGTAAGGTGTGTAGATTGGAATCTCCAGAGAAAATGAAGACTCAGATCTGGTTCTCGTTGGGTTAGCAATTATCAAATTAGTCCCCTTCCCTCTCACCTTAGCTTTCGGGTCCTCCATTGCATAGATCAAGAGGAAACCACCTCCAGTCACCAAAAACCAGAACACTCAGCCACACTCCGCTCAGCTTTGCTCCGCGCAGTGGCCGTCTGTTTTGAAGATCTGTAATGCTTTGGAGAGCACTACCAAAACGTACAATAGATTTTTCATGGCCATTCACCTTCTGGCATCCATGACCAACATTCTTGGGATCTTTTCTGTGTTTGTGGATATCAGCCTCATGTATTTTTATGTAACTTTATCACGGAACACGTCCAAATTGATAATACCCTTTTGCGGCCTCACAATAACCTATTTCTAAAAATGTGTGTGGCTTTATGAAGACATTCTCTGTGCTCCTGTTTCCCTTCATGTATCCCAAGCCAGTAAACCATGTTAGAGGCACCCCAACACTTATATGTGAGGGTTTGAATAGCACGTGTGTCAGAATACAAATTCACAGACACAATTGTGTAATTGTTTGGCAACACTCTTCTATGACTGGTGTCTTACATTTCGAACAATCACTGCTGCAATTCAATGGCACCAGTGAGAGGGGTGTTTACTTTTTTGCATTCCTTATGACAACATCCTCTAGCTTTTGTCCACTGGCGCCATGCTCTTTCAGGATTATTTCTCTAAGCTTTTGGTATCCATCAGGATTATGTCTAGGCCAGGTTAGGGCCATTTGCAATTTGCCTTTGTCACTGACACACCTGTGCCATGAATCCATTCATCCAAGCTGTCCAACAGCTGGTAACCTCATTCTGGGCTTATTTGTCCCCTCCTTTTTGCATGTGGTGAATTATGTTGGACACTCTAATACCATAGTTATTTTGGTGCAGCCCAGTTCAATTCATCTGACTCTAAATCCTTCTTGAATATAAAACCTCCTCTATGTTTTTTTGTTTGTTAACAAACTCACTGCAAGACATGTTCGATGTTGAATGTTAACATCTAAATGTATCTGAATGATCAATGTCGCGAGCCAGGAACAGCTTGGCAGGTAACGCTCTTTATTCGTCAGTTTCCATTATGGGCGCTGCACTGTGCCCGGCAGCTAATGCTCACCATAAACTATCCCTCACCTCCCATTGCCACACCACTGCAGCTCAGGATTCAAACCCTGCACTCCATGACGCGGCATGGAGAAGCAATGACAGCACAGCGCTTGAGGCACAACCCGCAACATGGTGCAAGGTAAACTTGATTCTACGAAAGACCCTTTTCCCTTAAAAAAACAAACTCAACATAGTTTTTTAACTTCAAAAGAATTTGCCGTAGCCGTACACCTCTTCCTATTCCCCCTTCATTCTTCTCCTTGTTCCTTCTCTAATATCTGTTCAGAATTTGATCCCCCAGCTCCGACCACAGAAGGTTGACCTTCCATCTCCTCACCACAAAATTACACCAGTTCCACATCCAATTTTTGCATCTCTGCCATACCACTCAAATTTTCTTCAGGATCCAAACTCACCACACCACTGACATCACCTTGGGTCACTTCACAACCACCTCACCTAACTCCCATTCTTGAACCATCCGCAGCCAGCATCATTCCTCCATTCAGCTTCATGACACGTAACCAGCTGCATTTGACTCCATTTTTTTCCATCATTCCCAACTGCCACCATTCCATTGACCTTCACAATCCTTTATGGAGAAGACAGATACTGAACTGCTTTCCCACTCACCCTTGGATTTCTCACGCACACACACCTTATCATCCACTTCAAACGGGTCTATGTGCACTCACCTCCTCCCTTCAAACCACCTTTTTTTCCCCTCCTGGCACTTCTCAGCCCTACTTATTAATTTATCCTCTTGACCTTGCCATGTCGTGGGGTACCATTCTGGTGTTAATTCACTCACTGCTCTCCTTCCCCTCAAAGCCACAATATTCCCATAGTGGAGGGCAGCGTCGTCCTATATGACCACACCATAACCCTCATCAGTTTCTCAACATTTAAGTTCAACATGAGAGCTAGTTGAAGGGTCCCCTTCACAACTCTATTGAACCTCTCAACAATTCCGTTCTGTCTCGGACAATACAGCTCTGTCGTTTCATGTTGCATCCCTGCTCTCTTCAGATATTCTGACACTGTGCTCGACTGGAATTGAACTCCCTTATCCATCAAGAAAACAGATGGAAAACCTTCAACCCTGAACACACTATCCATAAACTCCACCACAGATCTGGCAGTAATATCATCTGACCATCCCACACACAGCCACTTCGAATGATAGTCCGTCAGTAGAAACATGAACTTGTTCCCCTGATAAAATTTAGGAAAAGGCCCTATTATATCCAACGCCACTTTTTCCAATGGTGTGGCAGGCACCCCTAGAGTATTCAGAGGAGGTTCCAGTGTGACATGTGACTTGTCGCTAGCTGCACACAGTAGAAAATAAGCCATCATATGTTCTATTTCAGCATCTGTATTAGGCCACCGATACATCTTTCTATCCTCGTCTTGTCATATTCCTCCCTAGATGTCCCCTGTGGGCAATCATCAAAATCGTCAATCTCATACCTTTCGTAGGAACTATTTTCTCACCCCTGCACAGCCTATCATCTATAAACCACAATTCATTGCTAACTTGATGAAACTGTGCACTTACACCCAATGAGCATCTGGGCCATCTCTTCACTAGCAACTGATGTATCCTCAATATTTCAGTATCGGCTGCATTTTCCTCATGCCACTTTGCCAAGTCAAGAACCCCTTCTGGTGCCACTTGGGCTATCATCGACCACCGTTCCACAGGCGGCATTTCTTCACACTCTAATGGAAGTCACGATAAGATGTTTGCAACCACATTACGTGGTCCTGCAGTATATACCACATAACAATGGTACTCCTACAGAGCTAATGACCAGCAATTTATTTTTTTATCACAAATGGTAAACCTCCCAGAAAAGATTTGAAATGTTCAACCGCCTAATTACACACCAAAGCCTCTCTTTAAACTGTTGAATAATTCTTCTCAGCACCCTGTAATGCTCTAGAAGCAAAGGCACTCACTGTCTTTCGACCATCCTTCATTTGAGTGAGAGTGGCCCACAGCCCCACTCCATTAGCATCCATCATCAACAATTCTTGTTGCCGAGATTAAACATGCTCAAGGTGGGGGCTTTAACAATATTGTCTTTTATTTGCATGATTACCTCATCACACCCCTCACTCCAAACAAAATTCAAATTTTTCCTCAAATTCGCTCAAAGGAGCACATAGGGTTGCAAAAACCTCAACAAACTTAGAATAATTTTTGGCAAGACTCAAAAACGATGTGTCCTTGTTGTGAGGTGATGGTGCTTTAAACACAGCATCTACCAAACTTGTTTTTGGCCTAATCCCTTTATCATCAATCACGTGGTCTAAGTATGACACCTCTTTCACCTTAAATTTACATTTCTCCCTTTTGACCATAATCCCTGACTTCTTGAGAACACCCAGCACTTTCTTCACACATGCATCATGGTGTTGAGAATCAGCAGTAAACATGAAGGATGTCATTTTGAAAGTACTTAACATAGGACATTTCACTGAACAACAATTCCATAACCCTCTGGAACACAGTTGCAGCTGACGCCACACCAAAGTCATCCTCCGAAACCTATACACACCAAACAGTGTCACAAACTATGTTAAAGCCATTGGGCCTCATGAGGACCCTGGCGGTAGCCGTGCCCATATTAAGGGCACGGCTGCTGCCGGTAATGATTTTTTTCCGGGGCCCAGAAAAGGGCAATAAACGGGTCATGCCGACCTTGGCGGACCCGGTTATTGCCCTTATCTGGGCTCCGGAAAAAAATATTCCCCATTTCCATTCGAGCCCCATTGGACTCAATGGGAATGGGGAGGATGCTAACAACGGGCCCCTTAATGACAGGCCCGTTGTTAGCATCCTGGACTGCTAGCGGGACCCGCTAAGGACGCCTGGTCTGACCAGGCATTCCTTAGCTGGTCCTGCAGCAGTCCTCGTAATAGGGCAGCCCATAATGAATGGTGCCTGTCCCGTACCGGCACCGTTCATTACGGGACCGCCACGGTCCTAATGAGGCCCATTGAGTCTGAATTTAATTCCACTTGATGATGCACACTGGACAAATCAAAAGTCATAAAATACTTTGCACCATGTAAAAGAGACCGTCCACCCAAATGTTGTTGAGAGATCTTAAATCCACACACATCCTAGTTGTACTATCCAATTTCTTCATAATCACAACTCGAGATGCACTGTCTGCAGTTTCAATATCTCTGATTACATTACTACTACACAACATATCCAACTCCTCCTTGAAATGTTTTTTTCCCTCAGCATCAAAGTCACTGGTCTGACCTTATATACACAACAGGTTTTGCTCCCTTTGTCAGTATTATTTTGTTATCACAATTCTTCAAGCACCCTATCCTATTGTTTAAAATATCTTCAAACTGCCCACACAGATCATTTTCCACTAGCATAACTAGTTCCAGGCCATGTGGGTCCAATACTATTCCCAGACATTTTGTATGCTTCCAAGTCAGCAAGGACACACCCCTTTCAGCAACATACATGACAACTTGTATCACCCTGTTATTGAAACCAATTTCCACAATCTTTGAACCCAAGATTTTAATCAGCATTACACTGTAACCTCTCAGGTGTATGTCTGACTATGTCAGCTCTGCTAGACTATACCCCAATCTTCTGAATGTGCCTACTACATACACTTTATAATTTGATACTAAATCCTCCATCATCTTCAACTTGTACCCATCAACTCTCACCACAAAACACAGGGCATCTTCATATTCTTCCTCAACTGTTGCAGTGAACAAGTCATTCATCCCATCTTGAAATAAGTGACTTTCATCCAAATATCTCACTTCGCCACCAGTCGTGCCTCGAAATTTTTTGGAGAAATGGCTACATCTGTTACATTTCCAAAACATCACATTCTTTGCAGGGTTATGGATATTTGTCAAGATATGATCATTATCTTCACATGCATAACACACCACTTTTCCTCGCCCCACTGAAACATGTTTACTGGTTGTCCAAGTCCTCTCTGCTGATCTCTGGGACCCCCTGCTGTGATCACTTGTCCTGGGCTCTTTATGTTCTTATTGTTAACAATGTTAACTTCGCCCTTCGGCGAGCTTAGAGTCAATGAATAGGCCGTGGACTGTTCTGCCAACTTTGCCATCATTATAGCCTGCTCTAACATAAGTTCCTTCTCCAGTCCAGTGTTCTTCCAAGTGAGAAAAAAACAAATGACACTCCATAACAACATTTATGCAGGGACCAAACTGATCTGCCAGAGTATGCTCTGTTGCATGATATATGTCCTGCACATCAGAAACACCTTCTGCCCATATTATATCATATCATATCACATCATAATAACAATCAATGGTAGTGTTTCAAAAATCTTTTGCCCTTCCACACCTGCAAACACATTTCCACTAAACCAATTGGTCCCGGTGGGAGGGGAGAGGGCTGGTCGCCTGTCCTATCACAGTGTAGGAGTAGTTACAGGGTACTCTCCCCAGATTGTAAATTCAATGATGTCATTTTGACAAAATAGCCTGCTTTCTTTCAGGATGAAAGGTGTCAACCATCTTCTTCCATTGGGTCTAGACATTTGCAGGCTCAGAAATGGTGAGCTGAAAAGCAGATGGAGGTTGTGTAGTTGTTTCAATTTTCGTTTCTTCCATTTAAGGAACACTGCCCGATATAACAAACTAATAAAACAAGATAAAGTAACAAGCTCAAACAACAATCCTAAGTAACAAGCTACAATAATTGCTCACAGCTGGGCTCAGGCACTCCTGTAGCATGGCTCCCTTCGGATACAGCTTGTTCAGCTTATGCCCAAAGGGATAAATCACATGTAATCGAACTTGTGAAGCAGCTTCTGCTCAACCGCTGTCCCCACGGATACTGCACAAATGCTTCAATAGTACAGCTCCAAACCGTGTAAGGTAACTCCTGGTATCTACTGCCAACTCGCATGCACCCGCTACTTCCCTTTCCCTTACCTTTCATGCATTGTCTGGTGATCACTCTACTCCCTCGCAGATATCTATACCTTTAC
Organism: Ambystoma mexicanum; assembly: GCF_040938575.1. Lineage (NCBI taxonomy): Eukaryota > Metazoa > Chordata > Amphibia > Caudata > Ambystomatidae > Ambystoma > Ambystoma mexicanum. Next base: position 200,062,881 of record NC_090932.1, read on the forward strand.
TTTTAGATTCAAGTCGTTTGGCAATTACTTTGCTCGACCTTATGCACTGCGCCCTGTGGGGTACACTTAAGGCCCTAAGCACAAACCCCCTTCAAAACAAAAAACACATTGAAATGATGCCAAAAAAACAGCTGTGCTTTTCTTCTCCTGGCACATGTGTGGCGAGCATTAAACACTGCCACCCAAAGAATGGGTCTGCATTTGCTTTATTTTTAAGTTGAATCATAAGGAGAAGGCCTGCATTCAGAACTGCTCTACATTTGCTGTTCTGTCCTCTGAAATCCTAAAGTTGCGCTCGACATTCAAGACAGCCCTGCAATTTGTTATTTCATTTAAAACACCACAAAGTTGTGCACACATTGAAACACACTTTGAAACACACTCCTGTGTGCTTTATTTCATTTGATTGCCAAAAATGTTAGGCAATACCTCAGAAGAACGGTATTGTCTACTATGAAATCACATGAGAAGCAGAGAGTTCTGCTTTTCACTCAACACAGCTTATTGTTTCCTTTTGCTGTGAAACATCATGCTCAAATTGCAGTAAATGAAAGAAATAACTTGGCTTGTCTTTTTCATGTCAATATCAAAGAAATCCTGTCCATAAACCAACAGTATATGCAAACCCCCCCCCAGAAGATTAACTGAAAGTCAATCGCATGCGTTGCAGAAAAAACATTTGTAAACCTAAAAAGAAAGGAAATTAACAAAGTTGAACTTAGAAGATATGCCTAACATCATTGAGTGTACCTAATAGCGTCACTTTGTTAAAGTTGAACTTAGAAAGTGTTCCTAATAGCATCTCTGTGCTAAAGTTGAACTTAGAAAGTGTGCCCTAATAGCGTCACTATGTTATAGTTGAACTTGAAAAGTGTGCCTAATAGCGTCATTCTGTTAAAGTTGAACTTAGAAAATGTACCTAATAGCATCATTGTGTTAAAGTTGAACTTAGAAAGTCTGCCTAATAGCGTCACTGTGTTAAAGTTGAACTTAGAAAGTGTGCCTAATAGTGTCACTGTGTTAAAGTTGAACTTAGAAAGTGTGCCTAATAGCATCACTGTGTTACTGTTGAACTTAGAAAGTCTGCCTAATAGCGTCACTGTGTTAAAGTTGAACTTAGAAAGTGTGCGTAATAGCGTCACTGTGTTACAGTTGAACTTAGAAAGTGTGCCTAATAGAGTCACTGTGCTAAAGTTGAATTTAGAAAGTATGACTAATAGCATCACTGTATTAAGGTTTGAATCTAGAAAGTGTGCCTAATAGCGTTACTCTGTTAAAGTTGAACTCAGAATGGACCCCCAACATCATTGAATGTGCCCTAATAGCATCACTATGTTACAGTTGAACCTAGAAAGTGTACCTAATAGCGTCACTGTGTTAAAGTTGAACTTAGAAGTTGCCATGTATTTGCTATGTACCTGTATCCCCATGTCATCTGTATCTCCTGTTTGCCCTACATATCCTGTCGCTTCATATATGTATGATGCTTTGCACGCCCCCCTGTTCTGCTCTCATGCTTTGTCGCAGGCACCTTACTGATAACCACCATATCACACTACTACGCTTACTCTCTCCTACACATCATCATTCATCTAGAACACAGCTATACTATGACACATTCGGTGTAGCTGTTCTCATACTAACACAACCCCATGAACCCATCATCCTAATAAAATGCAGCTAGCCGTGCACATACCGCTAGTTTAGGTGTCTCCTCAGGCTTATCTCAGCCAGAACTCAGTCTAGGTGTCCACCCTCCAGACTGAACACATCCAACTGATCTCCTCAGCACCACACCTACTGCTAAGAAGCAGCTATCATGCAACAACCACACCAGCTGCACACATATCTGGTGCGCCCATGCACTATATGACTCTCTCTCTCTGTACTGACCTGAACTGCGGTTCCCGAGGGCGTTCAACCTACCAGCGCTTTGAGATCATAACAATGAGACATAAGGCGCTATATAAATGCCAAATAACATAACATAACATAACACATGTGAATCTGCTCTTTTTAAAATAGGGAAAATGCTGTTTAAAAGTCAAATGACAGTTTTTGCTTGCACAGAGATATCATTGAATTTGTGGGTGGGGGTTTGGCTACACAATGTACATTATATTTGTCCCCACAAGAATTGGTTGCCTTTTAAGAGACTCTGAAACCAGTCAAACTGGGTTTTTGGCCTAGGCACAGAACTCAATGGCAGGCCTTGCCTCTCACGGAAAAAAGTCACATCCATAAGTGAACTGGCCAAGAGTGTGAGGATTCACTGCCCTGCTTTACTAGCAGGCAGTCCTGGAAGAAGATACAAAGGAAGGCAGTAGGACTAGTGCATGAACAAGAGGTGCGATTTCCTCCTGCACCCACCCTGAAGGAGGAACTGCCAAACTTCAAAGGGCATCATAAAAGTCCTTTGTTGTAAGTCGAGCCTGGCAGGGACAGTTTGCTGTGGGGGTGTGCAGCACCGCCCACACATGTGACAAATCCACCCCATTGACATTAAAGAATTTGTGTATTTTAAGAAATGTTTCCCAGCAACCTGAATAAGGAACAATTTTGTAGTATGCCAGTTTCCATGTGATTTTTAGGCAAATGTAAAGAGACCAAATACATGTTTCTAGCACTTGGTTAACTGAAATGGCCATGAAAGACGTATTTCGGGTGAATTATAAATCGGACAAATATGAAACTAGGTGAGATGATGCAAATTGTTATTGGGAATATGTGGAGTAATTGTCAGAATTTTAAATATTATGCATTTCTTAAAACATCGGAAATGTGACCAAGGGCTATGCGACCTCGCACAGAGTCGGCGATCGAATTGCCCAATTCCCTGTGACCTATTGAATCTGCATATCTACTTCTTAGGTCGGTGGTTAGTATAATTTTGATGTTTGATCTATAACTCCTTTTTGGTAAAAAGTAGACTGAAGAGACCATAAATGCGAACACATAAATGATGTCATTTCCCCTGAACCAATCGGCCCTGGGGAGGGGAGAGAGCTGGTCGGCTGTCCTATCACAGGGTAGGAGTAATTTCAGGGTACTCCACCCCAGATTGTAAATTTGATGGTGTCATTTTGGGTACATATGGGTAAGACAGAGAAACGCAAGGGACTCTCAGCTCTCAACTCTCAAGACTGACCCACTCACTGAAGAATCAAAATCCATTCTAGATCCAGGAAGCCAGATATATACATCCAGGCAGATCTATAGATTTATCCAGATCCAGGGAGAAAGGAGAGGAGGCAGCTGATCCCATCCTAGAGATTGCAGTGACCAGACTGTGCCTAGCTGTCCAGCATCCCATCCAGGTGAGTCCAGTGACCAGATCCCTTGGCCCAGCTGTCCCAGTGACCAGATCCCTTGGCCCAGCCCTCCAGAGTGACCAGATCCCATGACCTATCTGTCCAGAGACCTCGCTGGCTTTCCAGAATCCCAAACTCAAGCTTACATTGTAAGTAGCAAATAACCCCAGTTCCCCAAACTGCATATCCCGCTCTTTTGACCCTTACATCTCATTAAAATCCCATCATAATCCCAAATTGCCCGTATAATCCATTCACCTTTCCATAGACACTTCTGTATTAGCCTGTGTATGTTAGTGCATCCCTTTTCATAAATCTTTCAAAAGTCTGCATAAATCCTTAGCATTATTTGCAAGTGAATCAATGAATTCCCCAATAAAGAGATTCACGGTGGGTTGGTTGACATTCAAAATCAACCACCTCATGTCAAGTGCCTTTCTTTAATAATTATAGCCATTAAAATATAGTCTCAACAAAACTAGTCTTTGTCTAACAAAAACCGAATTTGCCCGTGTATTGTGTGCCTTTCTGCAAATTCCGATTTGCCTCTGTCCCATAGAAAAACACAAACTGTAGTCCCATTAAGAGTAACCTCTTTCTATCAGAATCCCTTTTGTTATGTGCCTCAATGCTTTGTCCTGAAGACCGATTTTCAATTGTCACAGCCAAGCCCTTTCCGTGGTTGCCTGTCATCCCAAGTCCTGTGTAAAAACCAATTTTCATACTGCCGCGTGTGTTTTCTTTTGCATTTGTTTTTCTTTTCAAAAATTGATTTTATTACCTCATGCTCACGTTGCCTTGGTCCCCTGCTTAGTAGTCTGTAAACTTCCTTATCTCTCAAGTGTAGCAACACAAATCTTTGTCCTAGCTATCGCACTGCGGTTGCAAACTGCTGTGCGAGTACAAGTGAAATCCGATTATACCTTTTTGCTTATAAATAGGTTTTCATTTTCTTTTCTAGCCTCCCATCTTGGGGTGGTGGGCTGAATCTTGAATCCGATGTTTCCCTCTTCATACTGACTCCTTGCCACTGCTTTCCATCCACAAAGAATTTAGTTAGCAGATGTTTGGGGGTGAGTGTTGCATGGGGAGTACTTGACCTGAATGACATCTGTTGATTTTAATTAATATCCTATTGTTAAGCATCGGCCTGGTTCCTGTTCCATTGCAACACAGGATGTTTGTTAAGGTGGGTGCAAGACAACTTGGCGGCCTACTCAAATAAAGAACCTGTGGTTGATTCAAGATAAAAGGCATTTTATTGTGCGGCACATTCATGGTCAGTGGAAGGAGTCCCTGGTTGCAGCATGCCATTTTATAAAACCGTTACAGCCCCTGCCGAAGATAGGGGCACTGTAATTCCGGTACAGTTAATATGAAGGGTGAACCATCTTAAATTCACTCCCGCTCGTCGCCCATTGTTATGTTCAGGTGATACACAGAGAAGGCACCAGGGGAAATGAAGAGCCAGATCCAGCTTGGCAGGTACTGCTTTTTATTCGTCAGTTTCCATCATGGGAGCCACACAGTGCCAACGCTCACCACAAACTCTCCACTGCCTCCTAGCACCACCAGAGTTCAGGATTCAAACCCGGTACTCCATGAAGGGATGCAACAACAGCACAGCGCTCGAGCCACAGCCCAGGACACAGCGCAAGCTAAACTTGATCCCACTACATTAGGAAAGGAAACTAGCAAGTTGGACAACATTAAAATATGTACAGGTACTTTTACGACATTTCCAACCACTTCTCTCTCCATTTTGGCTTTTGCTGTTTGATGTTTCACCTTGAAATGTGCTTCCTTTACCAATGTTTCGAGTACCATTTGCCTTATCTTGGATAGCATCCTAATATTTTGCTTGGAAACACAAGAAAATCTTACATCAAAGTGTCTGTGTTCACGATTTGCCCACCTCTGGGTTCTTTTGAGATTTCTAGAGAGTGCTGGTTTCAAAGGGACGCCTCCCCTTTCTGTTTCCTTCCATTTTAACACTGTTCTCTTACTTGTCTGCTTTTGTTTGTCATTCTCTGGGATGTCCACTGCTGGTCACCTGCAGCAAAGGATAAAGGGACCTGAGAAGCGAGCATGGCGCTACCTGCAGTCATAGATGTGAACTAGAGAGTTTTGCAGGCTAAGAGGGTGGCCAACTACTCTGTCTACAGCTCCTCCCCCTAAGATCATAGTCCCTAGTCTTGGTAGGTTTCTCCCTCTGCCCTTTTTTCTTCCGGTCGCCTGCTTCCTCATCTACAAGCTTAGCTGCATCTGTGCTAGCTGCTCTTAACAAGGGATCAATTTCTTCAATTAATTATTCTATAAACTCTTCGTCTCTTTCAGTTCTCTCTCCTTTAGTAGCCATCTCTGATATGTATACTCTTCTGTCCACTCCTCACTTTCTGTGTAACCTTCATCATCTCCTAGAGCAGCATTCCTCCCCCAGTCTTCAATTTCAAAGTCTCTACATACTCTCCCACCTTCTTTACCCCTTTTGGTACTATTCCCAATACTTTCCGGATCTCACCTTTTCCTCTCCCTTCTTTACCCTTTGGGCACTGCTGTTCTCTAAACGCCCCGTCTTTCTCCCTCCTTCTTCACCCCGTAGTCTTGTACTGTCATTAATCTCCAAGCCTCTCTTCTCTCTCCCACCTTCCTCACCCCTTTGAGTAGTCTTTTAATGTCCATGTGCACCACATGTGTGCTTCAAATGATCATCCTCATAACATCCATGCCTCTTTTACCTTCCTCTCCTTTTGAGACCCTTCTTTTCTCCTCTGACCACAACGCTCGCTCTTACTAATTCCACCCTCGACTTCTTCACCCCTTTGGATGTTCCTCTTCTACTGGCTAATTTCAGTCTCCCTTTTTTCACACCTTTTCATACCACACCCCTGCACTTTACTTTGAGATTTATGCATTTCAAGGTCTCTCCCAGCGGCTTCCCCCTTCTGGGCTCTTTCCTTAGCTCGTTGGCCACCTATCTCTTTCTCACTGCTTCTGGGCACCAACTCACCCCATAGAGCATCGACCTCTTCTTGATAAATTCAGTGTCTTTGGCCACCAAACTCCCTCTCCCTACCTCTTGCTCAGCTCACTTGCCTCCATGGCCTGGTCTTTTGGGTCTCTCGTCCATCTCCCAGGTTCCACTATTTCAACAACCCACGGGATCTCTCTTAAAGTCCCCTGGGTCTTCATCAATCTGTTGCTCTCTCCTTCCTCAAGGAAATCCCCGGTCTCTATCTCCACTTTCCCGTCTCCAGCTCATACTTCAAACACCCACAGTGCCAGACTGAGCTTATCTCTCATGAAGGTGGAGTCTGGTGTTTAATCAGGGATGTAGTTTGACTATTGGGCTCTGCACCTAGGCATTGGTTACAGCCCTTATATCGGACTTAATATCGGACTTAATACTGGCTTGGCACTCGGTCTGGGAGGTCCCCTCTCCTGGCCATGTCCTGACCCTACTTTCCTGCCTCTTTGTGAGGCAAGGGAGCACAGGTTTGGCTTTAAGGCAGTTGTTGTAGGGATGGTGGGCCCCACATGAGGATGACTTCCAGTTCTCAGGTGGGACTCGGGGCTGGCTAGACACTGCTCTTGTAGGGTCTTCTCTATGGTTTTCACACACTGAACCTGCCCCGGCATGACACCCTTAGCCTGTAGATGGTTGGCTAACTGTTGAATATACATCCATAGATTTATAGGGAACTCCTGCATATGTGCGAGGGGACCCGAGTATCCATGTGCTGACGGTTCCACATGACTGATTTTCTTTGATTCCCTTCAAGGGACAGAAGTGTTTCCGGTGGTAATGTGACCATGGCCTGCTCTGAGACAGGTACCATGAGGGCCAAACTAGGGCATCCTCCCCATAGCACTCTAGACTCATCCTCCACTGGCTTGGGGGGCTCACTGCCCACTGGGTTCCCTCTCTGGAGACCCCCTACTGTAAGGCAGAATACTTTGTCACGTGACCTATAGGTAAAACTAAATAGTGTTCTTTCAAATGCATTCCTTTAACAGTGACCACTGGCTCATGGCAACTGCACTTAAATATGCAAGTTACCTTCTTCGATGTACACTCTTCCTGTCACAATTATCCTGGAAACCCTAAGGAAAAACATTAGAAAGCAAAGCAAACAAAACATTGCATCCCTTGAATTGTGAGTGTTGCTGGGGCGCCTGCTGCCGTTGTCCATTGATGCCAGTACCATGATGGTCCTGCGTCTTCGCATCTCGGTACTTCCACTGACCAATTGTGTTGCCTTGGGTTGAGGTTCTGTCACTCCTGTGTTCCTTTGAAATTGTAGATCTTTGCCACCGTGACGGACTTTTCCTACATTGCCAACTTCTGCAAAGAGAGAATGAATCTCTGTGCCATGGCTTGCAGGGTTAAAATCCATTTGAGCTGGTGCTGCTGGACCTGCCCTCAATAGTAAACATCCTGCGCCAAAACCGCGAGGGGCACTTCAGTAAGGTTTTTCCAGTGTGACTGATGTTTCCTATTCTGCCAACTGCTGCAGAGAGATTACGATGCGCTGGTGCCTGCAGAGTTGAAATCCCTTTGAGCCAGTGCTACTGATCCCATCCACAGAGCTACAAATCCTGCTCTGGAAACGGAAGTTGCACTTCAGTAGAGCTTTGCCGCCATGACTGATGTTTCCTAAACTGCCAACTGCCGCCAAGATACAATAACTTGCTGTGCCAGCGTCTGTAGCGTGAAAATCCCTTTGAGACAGTGCTACTGATCCCACCCCACCACTATTAAAACTGCACTAGAAACTGAAGTGGTGTGACAGTGACGCATACGGCATGCGCAAAGCGCGGGAACTGCACAAATTGCACAAAGCTCACTGAAAATATGTGATCAATCGGTGACCTGGTGTCTGCAGGAATGGTAGTGAATTACATGAGTAAGAACAGGGATGTAATGGTGGGAGCAACAACAGACAGAACAGCTCTGCCAATTGTTGAATTTTCTGGGATTAATGTTATGAAATTCACCTGCCCCAAAATGGTGGGACAGTGAATGAGCAACAGGACTCCCCAACGGCTGGCTGCTACATCCTACGTGAAACCAGGAAGGACTCTGTGGACAAGATCATTTTTCTTAGGTACGCATAAAAACATTATTTTAGTGGATTTTGGGAAGATCACGAATTATGGCCCTTTGGCTCTTCCGCCTCAACTAAAATCAACTATATGTTATGTGTCTTACATGGGATCTAAACTAATACCAATCTCAACTCACACTTGGATACTTTAGCATTATAAACAGTAACAGAGGACTTGTATTTTAGTACACATTTCTAAGAAAATTGACAAAAAGAATAACAGCATTTTACAATGTATCTACCTACTATTTCAAGCACCATGCCAGATTCCACGGCCGCCTAATCAAGGGGAATAATTATACACAGACCCAAGACTGGCATTATAGATAAGAGCTTGCTGCAAACTCAGTCTGTGCCTCATATTGAAATGAACCATGTCTGAAGACGTGATGTTACCAGGCAGCAGTGATATCATTACTAGAGCAGCAAAGTGAACACTGGAAGATCTGAAGGAAGTAAACAGATGCAGGAAACTCAAGCTTGGAGTGTAAGGCCCTCCACTTCCTACTCGCATTCAATATGGACTTAAATGCCACTTTCTGACAGGATGTCCACCTTTTGAGTTCACAGAAGTCTCAGAACAAGATATTACAGTTGTTATTAGGTTCCTTAAACCAATGACATATTTAGTTGACCCCCGGCCTGCAGTTATTATTTAGGAATGTGCCACTGTCCTGGTTGGACCTATTGCAAAGTTCTTTAATGCTTCCTTTAGGACGGCCACTGTTCCATCTTCAATTAAACAGACCGAGATTTCCCCTTTGCTGAAAAAAAACGCCCCATCAACTACCGGCCTATAATGAGCACCCCTTTTATTACTAGAAATCATTGATATGACTGCTTGCTTATCTTCAGGTACAACTGTAACTAGAAGGGCATAATCATTTTAGTCATAAGCTGTTGGGTTTTAGAGTGGCACATGTTACCAAGATCACTGTTATGGAGAATTCTCTCGAATGGCTAATTTCGCTTACCTACTAAGTCCCTCTGCAGCTTTGCTGGATTTCTAGGATTTAATTTTTCCACCTGGTAAGAGTGTGAGCCTTTTTTCCCACTCTTACATGTGTTTTGCTGTATGTTTTACATTTTTTGTGTTCATAGACTGTGGAGTCTCACCTACTCCAGAGGCATCATCTTTTTACTGTGTGTCGCACAGCACCTTTAGTGCAGTGACACAGGGTTTCCTTTTTCAGGCTTCCCACTTTAAACTCAATTTTATGGGACTGACTACTGTCTCCCAGAACATGTAAATTTGCCACTGACTTTATTCGTCTTTTTAAATTCACAGACCCAGTACAAACTATCTTGCATAGAGTACTGGAAAGGGTTAATAGTTATCCCTTTTTGTCTGTTCTCATGGAACATTATTGTGTTCCCCCGTTCTTTAAGATTTGGCTGGTGGTAGTGGTATCTACCATTTTTTCCTGCCACTGACTATGAAAATAGCCTTGTTACGGTTTTAGGCTATGTTAGTAGCCTTAAACTTTAATCCGCTGGACTCCTTTAAATTTTATTTGGTTCTGACTGGGTTTCTTTGCCATTTCTTTTTGTAAAGGTCTTTGTCATGTTTTACTCTGCACGCCAAACCAGGTTTGGTTCCTTTGTTCGCCGTCCTTTGGCGGGCTTCTGCACAGAAGCCCTCCTTAGGTGCCTGAGTGTCTGGGTGGACAGGATGTGAGGGAGGGGTTTTAGGCTCCCTGCACAAGTTGCACTCTTGTTTGATTGGCTAGGTGACTGTCCTGCCAGGACAGCCACCCTGCTGGGTGATTGACAGCCAGGATGTGTGAATGGGGGAAAACTGCATAAAAATTAGGTCTCTGGGACTTGGAAGGCAGAGTCGCCACTGGATCGAGAGAACCGAAGAGAAGCTGAAGGAAGAGGACTACTGCAACTACTGAACATCCCGGTGAAGCCCTACTGCGGGTCTGAATTTCCTAAACTTCGACGACAGAGAAGATCTGCAAGGAATCTTCTTCCCTTGAGCTGGTGGTACCAACCAGTTCGCCAAACACCAAGCAAGGCCTCCCTCCCCTGGTCTAATTTGCTGTGCACTACTGCAGTAAACCGGATAGCCAGGAGGACCGGACCCTGTTTGGGTTTTAAGGAGCGCACCTTTTATTTGTCGCTTTGCTCTACTGCTGGTTTCTTCCCTGGGCAGTGCAGGACCCTGCAGTCTTCCTCCTTCTTGTCAGTCCGACAGTCAATTCCGGAACCGTGAGCCTGCAGGACCTGCCAGGAACTTCTGCCTCAGCTACAGCATTCTTCTTCTAAGGTACTGTTCAAATCCGGTCGTTCGTGCCGTCATACGGCGGTGAAAGTGTTTGAAATCTTTTGCTAATCCAAGGGCTTGTCCTTCTCTACTCTTTTAAATAGCTTTTCTCTCAACCAACTTCGTTTCGAACTCTTGGCAAAGACTTAACCGCGAACTACTCTGAGCTGTGTGATCCTCTGCAAAGACTCTGAAGCATTACCAGGCCTATTGATTTGAATTCTAGTTGCAGTAAGCCTTTTCTAGATTGCCCTGCCTACTTAGTTGTTGTTGCTGGTTGATTTTGAATAACCTTGTCTTTCCCTCCCTTTTTAAATTGCTGCAGTGCCATTTTGCTCACACTTCATTTTGAGCTTAACTTGCCCAGAATTCATTGGGTGGTGTCTAGTGTATTAAGATTGTGATTTTCTGCTGCTTTACATTAGTGAACTGTTTTATAACTGATGGTGTAAATAAATGTATATTCTTTTACTCAGAAACCTTGAGTCAGTGTTTGTTTGAACCATACCAATTGCTGCCCTTTGTGTAACTTCGGATACTGCTCACTTTACTCTTGTGATAAGTCTGGCTGCTCAGCCATCGCTTCCACTTTACTGTGTAGTACAGGCTTGTACCAAAGGTGAATTTGTACTTGCACTTGTAGTCTTAATTGTGTGTGGTGTTCCCAAAGGGTACTGCATATGATTCTGCCTAACAACCACTTTCCTGAATCTTAAATCCAGCATGCTACAGACAATGGAAACATGAGGATTGCATTGTTTATGCTTCTTAATCTTTCAGCTGCTTCTGACTTGGTTGACCATGAGATAATAGCGGAGAGAGTACGCATATCAGCTAACCTTTTTACACTACTAAGTGATTTAGTGGCACCTCCTGCAGTTACACTTGATTGAGGAGTTCTGCAAGGATCATTCATGTCCCCCACACTCTGCAATATATTCGCTAAGCACCTCTTTGAAATCGTGAGCGACTTAGGAGTTTCATACACCAATTATGCAGACAACACTCAGGTACTATTTCAGCTATCTGGGGTCTATAGGCATGTCCTTGATTGCATCAATAAGATCTACAACATTATCCAGAATTGGATGGCCCACAACAAATTGTCCCTCAATGACTGTAAAACCTAACCCCGGGTTGTCGGTACACAACATTGGTTAAATAAGCTACTGCCTGAATACAATGAGTCTGCAATTTCTGTCTGCATTGGTCAGGTGACAGACAAAGTTAGGACCTTGGGGGTGTATCTTGATGCCTCACTAAATATGAAAGCACAATCCAATAATATTGTCTCAACAACCTCATATTACTTGAAGCTTCTCTCCTGCATTAATCCCTTCTTATCTAAGGAGACCAGTACCCATTTGGCACATGCTATTTGTGAGGCAGAAATAGACTACAGTGGGTGCCTATTATTTGGCTCATGCCAGGATAATATGACCAAACTGCCAACATTCCAAAATAGCGCAGTGCAGATTATTAATCAACTCAAGCACATGGACCATATCAGTGAGGCCAGCTGTGCACTACATTGGCTCCCTGTAGTGGACCACATGGCTTTCATTGTCATTATCACCACCCATACATTTTTATACGGGAAGGCTCCCGTCTACTTTCAAAATAGATTAACCTTTAAACCAAATGCCTGTGTTCTTCGATCCAACAACTCTAAACCACGCTTCAAACTTGTTAGAGGAATCTGGAGTTTGATTCCACAAGCGCCTTGTCTATGGAACAGCCACCCATCTAGACTCAGAGAATTATGTTCTCTCTCAATCTTTAAGTAGGCTTTGAAGACCTTCTTCTTCACTTAAACTCTTGATCTATATGTTGACTTACTAATCTACATTCAACCAATTTCCTGTAAAATATAATAAAAACTATGAAACAGATAATTAAACAACTTATGAGCTGGTTCAAATAGCAGCCACCCACAAGTAAACAGAACAGAGAGAAACACAAAGAAAGATTGACTAAATCAAAGGATCTAACAATGATGCAGAATTTGAAACATTTAATAGGGGAAGGCCCAACTCAGTTGTGAGGAAATGCCATCGGGTAAAGCGGTAGAAGCCCTGGCTTTTTTGATTTTTATTAACTAAAAAATGATGCAGGTAATTCACTCCCAGACCCCATTTTCTTAATCTCAATGCCAAAAGCATAGTGACATGTGTCTCCTGATCTGCAGTACCTGCTCTCCTGTGGCACAAAGCAGGTCATAATGTCACAGGTGCCCACAGGCAGGGGTGGTTTTGTGTACCTGTATTATTTCATCTCTGCATAGCCCACTTAAACGGGACAGTCATCAAAATAAAAAATAAAAATACATGAATCACCAAGCCTGCTGGATGCACACATATCATGGGTGGGCAATGCAGACAATCTAGTGCTATTTGACTATGTACACTTTTGTGTCTCCAAAGAAAGATCACCAGTTTGTCTAATTATTCTTCTCTGAAGTGAAATTTAAAAAGAAAACTAATTGAACAGATAGACTATACATAGTAATGATAAACAAGATTCTAAGTTGGAAGGACAATCTCAATTTCGTAACTGTAAAGCTATGCAATTAAGCTACAATTTCTGTCGTTTGAGGATACACATAGTGGCACCAGTCTGAAGCCTCTCATCAAGGCTTATAGGTTAAGAAATAGCCAACAATCCTGTATGGTTGTGAAGTTTGGGCAAATCAATACAGTACTCAATTCAAAAGAAAGGACGTGAAGTGCTGGAAATATTTATAGAAGCTACCTCGACGAACTCCAATTGAGTTACATTGCACTGATTTAGGCTTAATTTCTGGGGGTAACACTGGATACCACCCAGATGCTAGAATTCTGTGTCAAAATCCAGAATACAATTACCAACCCCCTTTCCGGTTACATGAGAGATCACTTACCAAACGACTTTCGCACTCCAATGTAGACGAATGATGAAGGTCTCTGATATCCAATGCAATGAAATGGAGGGAACTCTTAAGGAGAAAATGTCCATTCTTGATGGTCGAATACACAAGCAATAATTGAAATCCAGGTCTATTTCTAGTGAATTTATCAAACACAAGCGAGTTGGAAACCCCCTACCGCAATATATTAAACACTTACCTTGCCCGAGGTTATGCTGTCAATATATGAAACTAAGATTTAATTTGCCATTTTAGAAATAACTGAGGCATGAAGCTGAATTTCTACAGTGTAACAAACCTTCAGACTATGCAGGAATAAACAATGTTCCTAGAACATTAAACATCAAATGACATAATATCCATCTTTCGATGTACAGCATCAACTCACTTTTGGATTAACCATACTGGGGACTGCTGAGGAAAAGCACATATGCACAAGGATTATGAATGACGGGAACTCTCTTTTTTATTTTTGTTGCATTCAGACTTTGGGCTATAATTTCCCAGAGAAAACTCATCAATTTAAATGTCTACCGTTTAACCAGGAATTTCGAATTGTTAAGAATGCAAACACGCATTTATTAATGTATTGTTTTAGATGTGTAATGCATGAACGTTATAATTAAACATATATGGAATAATTCTAAAAAAGGATTGTGTTGCCTTTCATGTTCCTTAGCACATAGAGCTTGAATTGAAGCAGAGGCGTTGCTAGGGGGGTGGGGGGCTAAAGGGGCTATAACCCCTGGTCTTTTGGTTGTAGCCCCGGATAGAATTTCAGGAGCTACAACCAAAAGACTATAGCTAGCCCCCAGTCCCGACAGTTCCGACATTAGCGTAGCCCCAGATCTTTTCACGACCAAGCAACACCCCTGAATTGAAGTGCTCTCCTTAACAGGTCTTCTTGGCGGTTGCTTTTGCATGGGGTCCTCAGACCCCTTTTGAACCTGAAACTTGAAAGAAAGGTGAATCAATGGCTTCCATGTAACCGTGTAACCTCTTCCATCTTGCCCACTGTGAGCCATTGCTTCATTTTACAGCACCTATCAAAAAAGACACTATCACTATTACTTTGGATCTTTTTTGACATACCTCGCCCAAGCCTTTTACCTACACTTGTGTTTTGACAAAGTCACCATTAATAACATACTTAGGCTCGTTGGTGCCTTATTTCGTTACAAATAAAATGTAGATCCGGAGCAAACCAACATAAAAATTAGAGACAGATTTAGTGCATCATGCATCCAAATAATGATTGTATTTTTTACCATGCGATGTAGATATACCTATACAATATATCAAAACAAAAGGCTCCAAAAGGGAACAATACAAGGATAGAAATGATCCTAATCCACTCTCCTTCCAGCAGTTTTTGTTTTCCTTCTGGGATCTGTGACATACGGAGTCCTAAGTGCCCCGTTTCCTATTTGGGGTGCAAGGGAACCTTTCTTCAGATTCAGAGTGTCCAGCGATGCTTTTGTGGCTTTGCGGGTCGACCTTCTTGTGTCTCTTTTCATGCACAAGAAGCATCCTCAACATATGACTTAAAGACACGCTTAGTGCTCCTGGTAAAATACACTACCTTTGAGCATGTCCTACTCTGTTATTGAGTGTTGTGTTCAGCATTTCTGTATTAGGGGCCAAGTCCCGCTGTTCTGAGTGACTGTAGATAGCACTCTGCACTTTAGATCTGCTACAGTGTAATTGGCGCTCCATGCAATCGCATAGTTGGTGTATTACGTGCAATAGAGAACTCAGTTTTCTAGCTATTACTGCACTATGCACTTTAGACTTGATGCTCCCATATTTTGGACTGCCTTGTGCACCATTGTGGAGGTTACATTTAAATGTGTCTGATCATAAAACGAATGGCCCTAGACACTGCATTGTATGCTGGACTCACTGCAAAAAGATTAAGACAATTTGGTGCAGAGTGGGGAACCGGTGTGGAATTGTATGAGGAACAACGCTTCACCAAGCCACAAACCCACAAACACATTTTGACTTGTGCTGGAATCCAGGGAAAGGGGTGTGGTGTCCAAATGTCACATAGCCAGTAATGTCCGGAGGGTCCTAACGGGTAACTATGGAAAATGTGGTGCAGATTGGTGAAACAGTGTGGCATTGTATGAGGAATAGCGCTTCGTCAAGCCACAAACCCACGAACATATTTTGACTTGTCCTGAAATCTGGAGAAAGGTGTGGGGTGTCCGAGAGTAATGTAGCCAGTATTGTCCGGAGGGGCCTAAGAGGTAACTATGCAAAAGTTGGTGCAGACTGGTGCAACTATGTGGAATTGTACAAAGAACAACGCTTCGCCAAGCCACAAACCCACAAACAAATGTAGAGTGTTGTATGGGAGGACAGGTCTTTAGGACCCCCCTCCCCTACATTGCCCACCTGCGTGAAACTCATGACTCGTCAGCAGCCCCCCAGGCACCTGGGCCCGGGAGGCAGGGTGTGTTAGGCAGAATCCTGTGCAGTTCCCTTTGGGGAACACTGCAAAAAGATTAAGACTACAGGAGTAAGCAGTAAACACAATTGGTAGCAGTCTGCACCACCCAGATTTACCTGGTAGCTGTGGCTGAGCAGTCCGACTTCTCTCAAGAAGAGTAGGGCAGTATGTAGAGTATACACAATAGGGCCAAAACACAGTAGAGCAAACAAACACTGACCAGAGCTTTGTATAAAAAGTATATAATTATTTATTTAAAACACACTTTATGGCATATACTAGCACTTTCAATCAAAAGCAAGTTAAAACACAGTCAGGTAAAGTATACACACCTCCCTTAATAGTTATCAGACAAGTCAGGGTTAAAACACTACTATTTGTTAGAACAGATGTGAGCACTTAACCAAGATGGCACTCTGATAATGTAGTTAAAGGGAGAGAAAAAGGCAGAGCATACGAATAAAACAGTTCCCAACACTTTTAAGTGTTCAGAGCAAAGGGAGAAAGGCAGGTTATACTGTAGAGCCAAAGTTCATAGGCCAGGGCCACTTTAAATGGAGCAAAGCGAAATGTGCCCAGGATCACACGGTTTAAAGTGCACTGAACGTCTTTGCAGAGTGTTCAAAAGAGGTTGGGGAGATTCGAAAGATGTAGTTAGAAGGCCTGGAGCCAACCCAGTTTAGAAGCCAAGGATTTAAGGGTCACCTTTAGCAATCTGTAGAAAGGGAGGCCAGGCAGGACACAGTACCTTAAAGAGAAAGGAATCTCCAGCGGTGGCAGTTGTTCCTGGCAGTGGTTGAAGTTCATGGTTCCGACCAGGGGAAGAGAAGATCTCGTCGAGGAGGGAACGTGGAGTCGTTGCGCACTGCACAGGGATGAAACCTGCCGCGGAGTTCCTGATTAAAAGGTACAGTCCTTTTATTCACGGTCAAAAGTGGTGAGCTTGGCTATCCAGCCTCCAGGGTGCTTGGCACGGGCGATTCGACCAAGAGACGTCTTTGGAAGGCGAAAAGGGCGAACTGGTTGGTCCCACCAGCTCAGAGGAAGAAGACTCGTCCAGCAGAAGATCTTCTCTTGTCGTCGGGAAAGTGGTGAGGTAGTTGCAGCAGGGCTTCACTGGTGGTGTCGTCATTGCAGATGGCTCAGCTTCTTCCCTCTTCGGATTCTTAGGTCCTGTGGCGACTTCTGAAGTTCCAGTCCCAAAGGCCCTGCTTTTATGCAGAAAGACCCCCATTCAACAGCCTAGCTCTCACTCAAACATGATGGTGGCTCACCACTGGCCCAATCAGAACAGAGTGCGACTTGAGTTGCTAAGGCAACGCAGTCCAGGGCGCCAATTTCCCTCCCCACCCATCCTGTGGAACCCAGACAGAGTGGCACCATTTTGAGGGCTTCTGTGGAGAAGCCCGCCAAAAAGTGGAACAAAGGGCTCGACCTTGGTCAGAGTTACAGAGACGGACACAAACGCCATTTTAGAAAAGAGTTCTGGCAAAAAGACCCAACCAGTGATTTAATATTAAATAAATTAACCAGCAGTATCTTTAACATTGCACCAAAAAGTGGTGCGTTTAAAATCAATGGGAAAATCCCATAGAGAATATTCTGGTGGAATATTTCACGTGGTAACCACTGCCACCAGCCAGAAACTCGACAAGAGGGGACTTGGCAGTGCCCCCTTGAAAACAGACCCAGGGGCAATATAGTTAACCCCTTCCAGTACTTCCACAATATGATGGTTTGTACTGGTTCTGTTCACAATTTAGGACTAGTAAAGTCAATGGTGGCTTTACATGCCCTGGGAGACAGTAGTCAGTCCCAGGGTATGGAGTCTATGTTTGGGGGTCACTATGACACCCCTGTGTTACTGCACTGAGGGTGCTGTGTAACACACACATAAAAAATAGAGGATACCCTATGGAGTAAAAAGAAAACCCCATAGCCCATAAGCACACAAAGAGTCAAAGACATACCTCAAATCATGCCTAAGTGTGGGAGTAAAAGAGTCTCACTCTTAGCAGGAGAAAAAAACAAACCCCAAAAATCCAGCAAAGCTGCTGGGGGACTCACTAGGTTTGGGAAATTAGCCTTATAAGAGAATTCTCCCTAACAGGGTGGCTGCGGATCAACACGTGAGGCTCCATGGCCCGCAGTGTAGCATAACCTAGACACCATTTTATAACATACAAAGACTCCATTTTGAGCACGCTGAACCCAGGCCTCAGTAGAACAGTCTGCGTACAAACGCTGCAGCTCGGCCCCTACTTGACCGCACACAGAGAGTCCTGCGCTCCCCCCCTTCCTCCATGGCAGATCCGCTGAAGGCCCGTTCTCACGAGCAACTAGACGCGAACAAGTAACAGAACAAACAATTTACCTTCCGCAGTACATCATTGCCCTAGGAATGACCGGGCTTGCAGTGAGGTCTGGGGAAGAACAAAAGTCGTCCCTATCAAGTATACCCCGACCCTGCGCCTAATCCCCCTCACTTGTGATATATGGTGCTCATGACCCCCAGCCCCACTCTTTCAGATGAAGTGTTAGCCATATATGCTAAACTCTCGAGCCTCCCAGTCTTATCCATGCTGCTAAAGGATACGTGTTAAAAAGTGTTAAAACGGATAATGCAAGCCACTTGTATTAAAGCGAGGTGATCCCCGCTCACCCCTGAGACACCGCCATGGTCTAAGGCCCAGTGCAACCACTCGAAAATCTGCTTGGTACCCACCAATGTTTGCTGCTATTGTAAGAAGAGTAACAGAAAAGCAATATATAAAATGCTTGTGTATTATGTGATGAAATATGCTGTATTATATGAAAGCCACCTAGGGTATTGAGCCAGTTTTTACTATAATCAAAATGTTAGAGTAACACATTGCTTTCTTGCTCCCGAGTATATAACCCAACCTGACACTACCTCACATTTGTTATATGTTCACCTTCCTCATGAATTGCAAGCATATGACTGACTAACGCTATGTAATGTATGTACCAATGAAAAACCTCCATTGTTATGAACCTAGTAATGTGAGCACATGGAAACAGCAGAAAATGTGTAATTCACCTGATGCCCCCAGCCCTAGTATCTGTCCTCTCTAATAGTATTTGTGCAGCCCAGTGAATAGAGACCTGCACAAAGTTGTAAGGCCATCTCCCCCTCCATCCGCCAGCAGCACAGCCTTACATCCCCACATTCCTGCTGGACCTGCTTCAAGTATTTACCTCCCCCATGTCAGAGGCCGCCATACAACCACTGTGTACTGCCATGGCCAGGCCAAATGAATTACGAGCCACCCGATCCTAAATCCCGCCGCCTTTGAGGTGCCAGCTATGTATCCCCTCTGACCTAATGGTATTCCAGTTCACCCCGAATCCAACAGACCACAAAGACAGTTAGCCGTCCTTGTGCAAACATCCCCCAGGGTCATCATTTACTACATCTAACGGGGCTAAAGGATGAAGGTAGCTTGACCCGTGCCCCCTGATAAGACACCTGAACCCATGAGACTGGACCCTTTGTTAATGACAACTTTATGATAATATATGGCGGAAGCCTCGTATCGCATACTGTTTTCCTCTTTCCCCGCCCAGGTATTAGATTGATAAGTTTACATAACAACTTGGCATAGACGAGTGTGATGAATGAGTACGAATGGCCACAAGGGAATGCTTCTAGAACCAAAGTGGTGAATCTCTGTGGACAGCCAGTGCCCTGGAGCCCCACTCTGATGAGCCCAGCTGACCCAAGCACATCGTGATGCCACCACGTGGATCCCCGCCAATCGTGGTGCACCGAACCTATGGACTACATAGTAGATAGACGTCGCCATCCAATCCCAAAGACTATGTGGCCCCTATAGCTTAGCTCATGCATGGCGTGTGTTTGTAATATAACTAGCTGTCTTTGCTATTGTCAGACAGAGCGCTCTCGGAGTTTGCAGAGTCCTTTGCATGCCCTATATTGACTTAGATAAAAAAAAAAAAACTTTTAACTTTACCCGCAATTGGTCGTGGTTTTATTCCCTCCTGGGGTGTGTCCTTTATTGCCTCTCATTGTGGGGGGCTTACTGCCTTATTTGGGGGACTCTTGCTTTCAGTGTTGCTGAAATCTGGGGAAAGCGATAGGGTGTCCAAATGTCATGTAGCGAGTAATTTCCGGTGGTTTCTAACAAGTAACTGTGCACAATTTAGTGCAGATTGGTGAAACGGTGTGAATTGTATAAGGAACAATGTTTCGCCATGCCAAAAACAGACCCACAAATGTTCACTTATATAAATATAGATGGTTTGATCGGATTTGAACTCCGTAGATATTTTTTAACACTATCACTGGGTAGGATTATGACTCAGAGTACTGCGGTACCTTGCCAAATGTTTTGACATATATATGTATACATATACTATAAGGCAGAGGTCACCACCCTATAGTTAAGGTGAGTTGTACACCCATACGCAACCCAAAAGAATGAATTGCTAATAACTTTTATCTTGTGCAATGAATTTGGTTGAAATTGTGAAAACAAGTAGGTACGCCCGTCCCTCCCACCCCCAGACTGCACATTTTAGTAAACATTTGTTAAAAAAAATTGTTAAAAAATAAAAAGGTTATTAAAAAAACAAGACAAAACAAAAGACTACTCCTCATTAACTTTCCAATAGACAAAAAGGTCTATATTTGTTCCACCGCACAGCCCAAACCACTGGACAGATTTGGACCAGGTCTGAAACAATTTGGGCATGAAGGGTTGACTCAGGGAGTTCTTGTGGGTTGGGGGTATTCCGTCCAGTAGTTTTTTAAATATTTGATGGAGAAGTGGGTGCCCCTTCTCCAAAATAGATTAGTATATCTGGGGTAAATTGCCAAGAAACAGGGTGTTTGAAACAGCTGGCATCTTACTTTTTTCAATGCGAGAGCTAGCTGCAGCTATATCTGAGGGTATCGGAAAATTAAATGCAGATGAAAGGCTTTTGCTGGGAAAAACATGCACATGCAATCAGGCTAAAGATTTGAAGAGGCAAGAGGACACCAAGTGAAATGATGTGGGAGTTGGAGGGAGTCTAGAGTTTGCAACATAAAACTTTTCTGTAACCTCAGCTATAGCCGTGAATAGCCGACATCTCAAGGCACACTGTGTCACATAATTACAGTGTATTATGGGGGGAACGGGAGTGGGCAGGGGATTTGAGGAGGCCAATAGGGGAGTGGAAGGAGGTGGCACTGATGAGGAGGGAAAACAAAAGGCATTTTCAGCTTTCTGTCCCGGGACCGACCCCGCTTTGCTTTAAAGCGAGGAAAGGGAGACCCCCTTTGGCCATGTTGCCTAATACATGTGCACAAGTCACAAGACCACTTAAAGCAAGATGGACTGAGGGGGCCCACCCATACTGTGCTTTGAAGCTAAGCAGGGGTGGTCCTAGGTACTGCATGGATGGGAGTCCACAGTCCCAGGCGCTCTGTGTTTTCTTAGTTTTAAATATCTCATAACACACTAAGAAAACAGATGGCATCCACATCATAATTTTGTAACTGTATTACTGGCAGTCCTTAAAGAGCTGCTAATACTTGGATAATTACAAATCCAGCTTGCACATGCAAGGCATCCTAGAATAACATTTTGTCTTATATATATATAGATATATATTATGCCCCAATATGGTTTCAAGATCGTCTGTGTTCCCAGTGCTTTCGGAGACCTCTGAGAGACCAGTTGTTGCCGTTTGCTAAATTGCATTCTGGTATTTGCAGTCTCCTAGTGAAGATGGGGTTAAAAATGCCACAAATGTACACTTTTTCCCTAGCAAAGTTCTATAAAGTTTTATATATATATGTGGCACTATGGTATGTGCACTGTTCAGGTTTTCTTTGTAAAGAGTATTTTTTAAAGCCAGGCATTGGGGTGAGGAATGGAAATGATTAGAGGTCTAGTAAAGCATGAGTATTTGCCCAGGATGTGGCAAGAGAGGTTACAATCCTGGACATTGGTGCAGTTATGTTCCCCTGATTACGGCTGCTTTTCAGGGCACAAGTAAAGGACACATGTGGGTAGACAGCGTAACCTTTTTGAGAGGGAAGACCAACCCCTCAGGCTTTTTTTGGTTGGCAAGTTTGCTTAAATATTTGACTACAGAGAGCCAGGGGACTACTCCGGTGGTGATAGTGTGCGGTACAAATAACAATTAACATTAATTACCTGAATTGTACTCAGGTTGTCATGTTCCCAGTGCAGACGCTTACCCACAAGACCACAAGCACTTGTTTCGTATTGGGATTTTCTTTTCCAGGGAACATTTCACCACAGATGGCTGGGTTTAAAAGGTGAGCACCTTTTATACTGTTCAAGCATATTTATTGGAACATTTCCTCTCACAGGTTATTTTTCTGCTGTTCAATACTTTTAAAAATAAAATCCAATACTATTTTGTATTGTGCACTTTCTTCTAAGGGGAAGATCCATTGAATTACATTTGTATAATTCACTTCACGATATATGTTCACTTACTGGGCCTCATTACGACCCTGGCGCTAAGTGTTTAACGGCGCCGTAAAAGGCTGCGACGCCGTTAAACACTTAGTGCCTTACTACGAGGTCCCTTTGCGGGACCCAACCTTAACAGCTGGTCTACACCAGCTGTTAAAGTAGGGACCTGCAAAGGGACCTTGGTGCCAGGTACAGTACCGCAATTTGCGGTACCGTACTTAGCGCCTTCCCCATTTCCATAGAGCCCTATGGGGCGAAAATGGGAATGGGGAAGGGCCATGGTTCAATGGGGAATTACCGCCCCGCCAACCTTGGAATGGGGTGGTAATTCCCCATTGAACCATGGCGGACACGTTACAACACCGGCACCAACCATGGTGTTAATAGCGCCATGGTTTGGCGTCAGTGTTGTAATGAGGGCCACTGTGCGTTTATTCATGGGTGAGAGCTTTTGATTTTTACTATGGGGCAAAAGTAGCTGGGCATATGTTATTCTTGCAGCCGGTCAATTTTTTCGTTTTCCGTGTTGCTAAATGCGGTTAGTTGGGGTTGTGCGATGTATCATAACAGTCACCAAGCGACTAGCCATAAAACAAGGGGCTTTTACCATGCTTCTTAACCAAAGTGTGTGATACTTGGCAAAGCCTACAATCTTTTAGACATAACAATACCACTGTCAAAACAGAACAAGACCAGTTTGTGATTGTGATGCTGGAAATGCATTGGAGGGACAGGGCCTCCCTGTCCTTGTCCTGTAGTCCTTTTTCATTTGTGTTCTGTATTGTTTTCTTCCCAGGAGTCCATGTGTGACTCCTGGCAGTGCAGCTCTTCCTGTTTTTGGTTTGGTGTACAGACCCAGGGGATACCCTTATGGCACCCATGAGTGGGGGTACAACCCTGTGCCACTAGTGTATGTTTTTGGGCACCTGTGGGTGGCCCGCAGAGCAGGGTATGGGCTGGTGGCAACTCCATGCTGAATTGACAGGTGCTCTGAGTATCCTCCATTTTGGGATACCCAGGCCCTGCCATTGGAATCAGTTGATTCCTGATAGAAAACAAGATGGCCCCTGTGGCCTCTTGCTTTCTATTGCCTGTTACCTTGTTTTCCCAAAGTCCTGGGAAGCCCTGACTCTGTCCCTTCCCCCTGACTGGCTGTTGGGTGGAAGTTCCATATATGGTGTTGTTGTGAAGTCCAGTCCAGACTGGCTGGAGCCTTCCCAGTGACTGTATCATGTGGGTACACCCTGTGGGTGGGACCTGGGTGAATGGAGTGTGTGACCAATATGCACTTCGTGTTGTGGCTGTCTGGTTTCTGGTATGAGAGACAAAGACTGAGACAGCCCTGCCCGAAACTGGCCTGAATGCAGGGTGTAGTGTTGAATGGCTGGGTACTTGTCCCAATCCACATTCCTTGTTGTGAGTGTCTGAGAGGGAGGAGGATGTCCTGAATGCACTGTGTGCCTGATTGGCTGACTGACTGCATGAATGCCCTTCTGCATGATTGGCTGCTGAGTGTGACCCAGCAGTGTGGATGAGAGACAGGATAGTATATCTGGGGACCTCTCACCACTGGAAATTGTTCAGAAGCTGTGTCTACACTTAAAGAGTAACTGGAACTGCTGATCCTCAACACCCAGCTGGAAGAAGAAGACTTGCTGTTGCATTTGCTTCGACCTGATCTGAAAGCTGCCGAACTCGTCAAGGACTGATCCGAGAGAGGACCTGGTAAGGCGCCCTCTTCCCGTGCTCCGAGGGACCATCGAGCACCGCTAACTTTTGCCAAAGCTCCCTGGAAGTCAGACCCTCGAAAGGCTGCCGACCCGAGACGGGACCACTGAGGAGAAAGAAGTGAAGCACCAGGACTTTGCCGCTGTCGAAGTCCATTGCCGTCGACCAGGATTCGCAGGTTTGTGTAACCGCTGGAGGCCCGTCGAAGTTGTGTTGCCGAAGAAGAGGGGACCCCTTGACGCCGTGCCGCCGATGACCGGAGCCGCCCGCTCCTTTGCCTAAGAACATTTGAATCGAAGGACTCCCTTGTCCGCACCGACGACCGCTTTATCCTGCCGGACAGAGTCAAGGCTGCCGATGCACCGAGGAGAATCTGCCGGTGGTTTTCCCGCCACATGAAGGCCACAACGACTTCGACGACTCAACGCCCTTGCTGGGCCACAGTTCTTCAGAAACTCTTTGCGGTCCTGAACAATCAATCGCTGAGGTGCCCCGCACACCTGATCCTCGCAGGACATCGCCGACGAGCACCGCCTGGATCGACGCCATGGTCTCGGCACCCCCGAACTTCTCATCGACGCCGTCAATGCCAAGTTCACCTTCTTCGACGCCTCTCGACGATCCGTGACTCCTGCTTTAAAGGAAGTCACTCCAGAAGGATCCGTCGACGCTTCTTCGAAGAACTCTACTCCACCAGGTATATTGGGGGGGTATAAACATTATAGGAGAGAATAAGACTATTGAGCAATATATGGACTGGGCTTGTGCTATATCTTTATTTTACAGGTTGCCCAGGTGGGGGCATCTCCACACAGAACTGTGCTTAACGGTAGAGGCCTGTATTCTGCCCATTGTTTCAACCATCTTGCTTTCCCTCCTATATCTATTGCTGGTTTCCTTGTTATTGATCTGCGTGACATTCTAACAGTATAGTTGATGCACTTTAATGAGATCTGATAATATTGGTGGTAATACTTTAGAACTGTATATATTTGCCATTGTTGATTTCCGAGTGCAAAGTGCGTTATTGTGATAGTGTACATACCTTTGAATATTAATTATATAAAGACTGTCAGGCCGATTCATGGAATAATTAGCGCGGCGCAAG
Organism: Ambystoma mexicanum; assembly: GCF_040938575.1. Classification (NCBI taxonomy): domain Eukaryota; kingdom Metazoa; phylum Chordata; class Amphibia; order Caudata; family Ambystomatidae; genus Ambystoma; species Ambystoma mexicanum. The sequence goes on from NC_090932.1 coordinate 200,088,241, forward strand.
TGGGCAAAAATGTGCGATTCGCAGTGGAATAGCGAAAATCGCAGTGCAAGTGCGAAAATCGCACGAAAAGCAGCGCACGTCGATTCATGGAAGGCCGTGCGCGAGAAAACCAGCGGATGTGCGATAAAAAAGTGCGCGGCGCACGTTGGCGCACAGGCCATCTAACAGCGTGCGCCAGGTCACAGCGAAAATCGCACAGGCCACAGCGAAATTCGCACATAGCGCGGCGCACGCAACAAAAGTAGGCGGAACACGGGCATAACACTCGGAATGGGGAACAACTTGCCAAAACGTGGGCGTCACGGGGGAAGTACAGGGCACAAGTGCGCGGAACGCCCACACGCTCGCCTACAACACGTATTCATGGAATAGAATAGGGGAAAAAAGCGCACGCTCAAACCAGCGCACAGGCACAAACACGACTGCCACAAGAAAGCAGGCGGTAGCGTCTCTGCGGCTGTAAGAAATGTGCGCCAAAAGGTGCGCCAACAAATAGCACCTATATACTGCCATGATGAATGTCCCATACTGTGGCCCTCCAGGAAAAATGACGTGCAAAGGGGTTCCCACAAACACGGACACCCGCTGACAAAAAATACGTGTGCGTGTATACCGGGGTGCGCGGGAAGTCTCACACGCGATTTCAGCAGGGTACGTGCATCACAGGGGTTCGCGTGAAGTCATTCACGCGATCGGGCCTGGGGGAGCGGGCTACGTGTATTTCAGGGGTTCGCGTGAAGTTTCTCACGCGATCGGGCCTGGGGGAGCGTGCTACGTGTATTTCAGGGGTTCGCGTGAAGTTTCACACGCGATCGGGCCTGGGGGAGCGGGCTACGTGTATTACAGGGGTTCGCGTGAAGTTCCTCACGCGATCGGGCCTGGGGGAGCGGGCTACGTGTATTCCAGGGGTGCGTGAGAAGTTCCACACGCGAATAGCCTGGGCGCGTGTATTTCAGGGGTGCGCGGGAAGTTCCACACGCGAATAGCCTGGGCGCCTGTATTTGAGGGGTGCGCGGGAAGTTCCACACGCAAATAGCCTGGGCGCGTGTATTTCAGGGGTGCGCGGGAAGTTCCACACGCGAATAGCCTGTGCGCCTGTATTTGAGGGGTGCGCGGGAAGTTCCACACGCAAATAGCCTGGGCGCGTGTATTTCAGGGGTGCGCGGGAAGTTCCACACGCGAATAGCCTGGGCGCGTGTATCTCAGGGGTGCGCGTGAAGTCATTCACGCGATCGGGCCTGGGGGAGCGGGCTACGTGTATTTCAGGGGTTCGCGTGAAGTTTCTCACGCGATCGGGCCTGGGTGAGCGTGCTACGTGTATTTCAGGGGTTCGCGTGAACTTTCACACGCGATCGGGCCTGGGGGAGCGGGCTACGTGTATTTCAGGGGTGCGCGGGAAGTTCCACACGCGAATAGCCTGTGCGCGTGTATTTCAGGGGTGCGCGGGAAGTTTTACACGCGAATAGCCTGGGCGCGTGTATTTCAGGGGTGCGCGGGAAGTTCCACACGCGAATAGCCTGTGCGCGTGTATTTCAGGGGTGCGCGGGAAGTTTTACACGCGATTTCTGCACGGTACGTGTATTTCAGGGATGCCGGGGAGTCCCACATGTGATTTGACAGTGTGGGTCCTCCCAGGTGTACCCTGTACACCCTCCACGGACCCTGCAGGCAGCCCACACCACAGGGGACTACCCTGCATCCCTGGTCATGTCCCGCAGGCAGCCCACCCAACATGGGCATGCCCCCCAGCAAAGGCACATGTCTCCTTGAACTAATGAACACCAACTCATGTCCCCTTGCACCCCCACCCCCCAGCACTGTGGGGCACCTGCCAGCAGGCCCCCACCCATGTCCAACTCATGTCCCCCACCACCCCCACCCCCCAGCACTGTGGGGCACCTGCCAGCAGGCCCCACCCATGTCCAACTCATGTCTCCCACCACCCCCACCCCCCAGCCACCAGGGTCACCCTCCACCAGGCCCCCACCCATGTCTCCCACCACCCCCACCCCCCAGCCACCAGGGTCACCCTCCACCAGGCCCCCACTCATGTCTCCCACCACCCCCACACACCAGCAGTGCAGGGGCACCCTCCACCAGGCCCCCACTCATGTCTCCCACCACCCCCACACCCCAGCAGTGCAGGGGCAGCCTCCACCAGGCCCCCACTCATGTCTCCCACCACCCCCACACCCCAGCAGTGCAGGGGCAGCCTCCACCAGGCCCCCACTCATGTCACCCACCACCCCCACCCCCCAGCCACCAGGGTCACCCTCCACCAGGCCCCCACCCATGTCTCCCACCACCCCCACCCCCCAGCCACCAGGGTCACCCTCCACCAGGCCCCCACTCATGTCACTCACCACCCCCACCCCCCAGCCACCAGGGTCACCCTCCACCAGGCCCCCACTCATGTCACCCACCACCCCCACCCCCCAGCCACCAGGGTCACCCTCCACCAGGCCCCCACTCATGTCTCCCACCACCCCCACACCCCAGCAGTGCAGGGGCAGCCTCCACCAGGCCCCCACTCATGTCACCCACCACCCCCACCCCCCAGCCACCAGGGTCACCCTCCACCAGGCCCCCACTCATGTCACCCACCACCCCCACCCCCCAGCCACCAGGGTCACCCTCCACCAGGCCCCCACCCATGTCTCCCACCACCCCCACCCCCCAGCCACCAGGGTCACCCTCCACCAGGCCCCCACTCATGTCACCCACCACCCCCACCCCCCAGCCACCAGGGTCACCCTCCACCAGGCCCCCACTCATGTCACCCACCACCCCCACCCCCCAGCCACCAGGGTCACCCTCCACCAGGCCCCCACTCATGTCTCCCACCACCCCCACACCCCAGCAGTGCAGGGGCACCCTCCACCAGGCCCCCACTCATGTCTCCCACCACCCCCACACCCCAGCAGTGCAGGGGCAGCCTCCACCAGGCCCCCACTCATGTCTCCCACCACCCCCACACCCCAGCAGTGCAGGGGCAGCCTCCACCAGGCCCCCACTCATGTCACCCACCACCCCCACCCCCCAGCCACCAGGGTCACCCTCCACCAGGCCCCCACTCATGTCTCCCACCACCCCCACACCCCAGCAGTGCAGGGGCACCCTCCACCAGGCCCCCACTCATGTCTCCCACCACCCCCACACCCCAGCAGTGCAGGGGCAGCCTCCACCAGGCCCCCACTCATGTCTCCCACCACCCCCACACCCCAGCAGTGCAGGGGCACCCTCCACCAGGCCCCCACTCATGTCTCCCACCACCCCCCACCCCCCAGCAGTGCAGGGGCAGCCTCCACCAGGCCCCCACTCATGTCTCCCACCACCCCCACACCCCAGCAGTGCAGGGGCAGCCTCCACCAGGCCCCCACTCATGTCACCCACCACCCCCACCCCCTAGCCACCAGGGTCACCCTCCACCAGGCCCCCACTCATGTCACCCACCACCCCCACCCCCCAGCCACCAGGGTCACCCTCCACCAGGCCCCCACTCATGTCACCCACCACCCCCACCCCCCAGCCACCAGGGTCACCCTCCACCAGGCCCCCACCCATGTCTCCCACCACCCCCACCCCCCAGCCACCAGGGTCACCCTCCACCAGGCCCCCACTCATGTCACCCACCACCCCCACCCCCCAGCGACCAGGGTCACCCTCCACCAGGCCCCTACTCATGTCACCCACCACCCCCACCCCCCAGCCACCAGGGTCACCCTCCACCAGGCCCCCACTCATGTCTCCCACCACCCCCACATCCCAGCAGTGCAGGGGCACCCTCCACCAGGCCCCCACTCATGTCTCCCACCACCCCCACCCCCCTGCCACCATGGGCAGCCCCCACCAGGCCCCCACTCATGTCTCCCACCACCCCCACCCCCCAGCAGTGCAGGGTCAACCTCCACCAGGCCCCCACCCATGTCTCCCACCACCCCCACCCCCCAGCAGTGCAGGGGCACCCTCCACCAGGCCCCCACTCATGTCCCCTATCACCCCCACCCCCCCCGCCACCAGGGGCACCCTCCACCAGGCCCCCATCCATGTCTCCCACCACCCCCACCCCCCAGCAGTGCAGGGGCAGCCTCCACCAGGCCCCCACTCATGTCCCCTATCACCCCCACCCCCCCGCCACCAGGGGCACCCTCCACCAGGCCCCCACTCATGTCTCCCACCACCCCCACCCCCCAGCAGTGCAGGGGCAGCCTCCACCAGGCCCCCACTCATGTCTCCCACCACCCCCACCCCCCAGCAGTGCAGGGGCACCCTCCACCAGGCACCCACCCATGTCTCCCACCACCCCCACCCCCCAGCAGTGCAGGGGCACCCTCCACCAGGCCCCCACTCATGTCTCCCACCACCCCCACACCCCAGCAGTGCAGGGGCAGCCTCCACCAGGCCCCCACTCATGTCTCCCACCACCCCCACACCCCAGCAGTGCAGGGGCAGCCTCCACCAGGCCCCCACTCATGTCACCCACCACCCCCACCCCCCAGCCACCAGAGTCACCCTCCACCAGGCCCCCACCCATGTCTCCCACCACCCCCACCCCCCAGCCACCAGGGTCACCCTCCACCAGGCCCCCACTCATGTCTCCCACCACCCCCACACCCCAGCAGTGCAGGGGCACCCTCCACCAGGCCCCCACTCATGTCTCCCACCACCCACACACCCCAGCAGTGCAGGGGCAGCCTCCACCAGGCCCCCACTCATGTCTCCCACCACCCCCACACCCCAGCAGTGCAGGGGCAGCCTCCACCAGGCCCCCACTCATGTCACCCACCACCCCCACCCCCCAGCCACCAGGGTCACCCTCCACCAGGCCCCCACTCATGTCTCCCACCACCCCCACACCCCAGCAGTGCAGGGGCACCCTCCACCAGGCCCCCACTCATGTCTCCCACCACCCCCACACCCCAGCAGTGCAGGGGCAGCCTCCACCAGGCCCCCACTCATGTCTCCCACCACCCCCCACCCCCCAGCAGTGCAGGGGCACCCTCCACCAGGCCCCCACTCATGTCACCCACCACCCCCACCCCCCAGCCACCAGGGTCACCCTCCACCAGGCCCCCACTCATGTCTCCCACCACCCCCCACACCCCAGCAGTGCAGGGGCACCCTCCACCAGGCACCCACACATGTCCCCCTGCCCCCAGGTCCTGACGATACTCAATCATGGCAGTAATGGCCAGCATACCCAGCACAAACACCCAGGCAAGGATTGCATCCACCCACATAGTGAATGCAATTACATGATACAACCCCAATGGCAAGTCTGTAAATGAACACATGTCCGTCACACACACATACACAATGGGTGCAAGTGAATGTCAAAACCCATATCATGACATGTATGAAACCAATGAGAAAATACCACAAGTGAAAGTTAAAAAAACATGTATTAAAGATGAAAAATAAGTAAAAAAATCAAACATACAACAATGGGGATAACAAAATAAATGGTCCATGTCCGAGAACAAATGTAAAAATAAAAAAAACAAAGTAATCCAAAAACAAATGTTGTCCAAAGCAAAATCATGTGTAAGTAAAATAATGAAAAACCATTTCCTCATGGTGAACACAATAATTAATAAAAAAAATGTTTCTTCAAAAAGCAAACTATATACACGAAAATTCCAGGGTCCATGAGCCCAACACCATAAATGAAACCTACTACTACCTAATGAAAATAATATATACAAAAAAGTGGCCATTGTCCGAGCGGTCCAAAAATACAAAAATTAATAAAGGAAACCTAACACTAACTAACTAAATAACTATATACAAAGGCAGCGGGCAAGTCCTGCGGCTCACTCGGTGATGTTGCTGGCCAGGGCATCATCGAACTCCATGTCGATGTCCTGGAGGCGGGACTCTGTCCTGGCCCCGAGGTCTCGCAGGGATAACCCCATGTCCAGCTCAAACTCCCTGCGAGCTTCCTCGAGGCACTCAGCCCGCCTCAACGCCCGACGCATGGAGAACTCCGCCCTGACCATGGTGAGCCGCTCCTCTTCCGCCCGCTGCCGCTCCGCACCTATCCGCTGGACCAACTGCTCCCACACGGAAGACACCACCATCCCAGGGTTGCCCTGCCCTCCGGCCGATGCCTGCCCCTCTGATCTTGAAGGCCCCGAGCCATGATGCCTCCCACGTCGAGCCTGCTGCTGCCTCCGACGCCACTGCCTCTGCCAGCACGACGGCATCCAGGCTGATGGAAACCACCGACGCCGTCGTGCACGTGCCCTGCCCGATGATGCTGTCACATCTTCCATCTGCTGGGGTCCAGTTGCTGTGTTGTCCACCCCTGCTGGACCTCCGACTCCCAACTGTGGCAGGGATGGGATCCCCACCGAGCTGGCTGCATTGGTCGGGGCAGGTCCACAGGGGGCCCTGGTGGCATCTGGGCCGGAAGACGGCAAGGAGAACGACTGGTGTATAGCCTGCACAGAGGAGGAGAGGGCCGCCAGATTGGACAACACATGCAGGAAACCCCCGAACATGGCCGATCCCAATTGGGCCACGTCGGCACGGTGCACTTCGTGATGACGTGCGTCCTCCTCCCGGGAAGCACGCACGGCATCACGAATCACAGCCGTGCGCATCGCGACCCCAATCAGGACCTTCTCCACACGGCCAGGGGTTCCCACCTCCGCAGGTGGAGTGGAGTCAGGTGACATGGACATCCCCTCTACCTGCGGACGGGCCTGGGACGGGGCATCCCTGCTGGTGCATGGTGGTGCACTCACAGGGTCAGGGACAGCGACATGCACAGGCCCCTCCACGGTGACCTGTGCTGCCTCCTGCCCCTGGCCCTGGACTGCACCACTTGCACCAGCAGGGATGCCCCCACCAGGCCCCATGTGTGCCCCAGTGGCGGCCTCCTCCTCCTCTGTGCAAACCACCAACCTGGATGGCTCCTCACCGTCTCCCACCGTAGCAGGCGCCTGTGGGGGCTCACCCACCCCTTCCGCTGCAGCCGTGGGGGCATCCCCGCCGCCTTGCTCCACAGCGCCGTCTCCGCCCTCTTCTTCACTAGCCACTGCGTAGAGGGAGACAAAGAACACAAGCATCAGGGCACTGTACAATGGTCCCCTAGACAGGAAGCAATAGCAGATGAGCACCACTGTCAAAGTACACTTCCATCATGTCCCTCCACAACACATGGGTCAGTCCAGGCAAAACACACACAGTAACAGGCATGGTGCATGCCATGGACATTTCCATGCATGTCCAATGGACTCTTGAAACATTCAATGATATGTAACTCACATGCATCATGGCTCATGCCCATCACATGCACACACTTCACCTCAGTCACATCCATCTGGCCCCAAACACACCAAACACAGCGGATACAAGGGTAATTTGGCTGCTTCACTGAATCTGTGCATTGTCACACACATGTGTCATGCATCCATGGCATGCACAAGTCACAGACACGCAGGTCAGGCACACAGACATGGCTACCATATATGTACCTGGCATCAGCACCCATCCCTCACCCCCACCCATGTCCAGGTACAGAGACTGGCATGCTCTCATGTTCAAAATCTGCATAGGGCTCCCCATGCGGCATTTGAACACATGCAACAACCATGTGGGTCACACATCACTGGTCGCACATGCATTACCATGATGTCCCTGCACACATACATGCATACATGGCCTATGGCACACATACAGGCAAGTATCATAGAACCAGCACACCGCAACATGCCCTGTCTCACACAGTAATGCTTGGACACTTACCGCTCAACTCCAGACGGGCCTCCCTCTCAAGGATCTGGGCGTGGTGTGCTGGGCGTACGCGTTCCAGGACCCTCATCTGGATGGAACTCATGCGGCCCCGGCCCCCCTCCACGAGGCGCCGGCCCTTCACAAGGGTCCTGGACCTAAAGTCCTCCCAGCGCTTCTTGATCTTCAGGACGTTGCGGGTTGCCACCCCCTCCGCGTTGATGGCAACCACACAGTCGGCCCAGATCCTCTCCCGTCCTTCCTTGCTGGCGCGGGACGATCCAAAGAGGGCATCATACTGCCCCAGGGCATGCTCCACCAGGACACCAACTTCGTTGTCAGTGAAGCTGGTGCCCCTCTGCCCCTCTGGCCTGGGGTTGCCACTGGTGCCAGATGTGGAAGTGCCCGACATGGCAACCCCAGAGGCAGGTGTGGGTGGGCAACTGGGTCCTGGGGCTGGGCTGTGGAGCGATGTAATCCCAGTCGGGAGTCTTCAGTTCCAGCAGGGGTGGACACAGCAACTGGACCCCTGCAGATGGCTGATGTGCAGGCACCAAATGGCAGGGCACGGTGGCAGCAGGCAGGCAGGCAGGCAGGCAGCAGCAGATGGCACGTGGGAGGCTGCTCGGGGCACTGGGGGGCAGTAACTCGGCCTTCTGGGCAGGAGCGTGGTCTTCCGTGTGTTTTCGCGTGGCCAGCTTGATACGGAGTGATTTGGCACGTGAAAATCCTGCACGTCAGCGTGAAATCCGAGGAAAGGCCCTTAGCGCGTAAGCGCGTCAGCACGCATACGCGATTCTATTGGACCAGAGTCCCTCAGCGCGTAAGCGCGTCTGTGACGTGACCCGCACGGGTGTTCCCCACTCAGCACGTGATGACGGAGCACACGTGGAAATACTGCACGTCAGAGTGTCATCGCGTGTAATTGGACAAAAGTGCGCGTACACGCGATTGGCCTATGTACGTGTATTTCATGGGTGCGCGGGCACTTACACACGCAAGTACGTCAGCGAACCTGTATCCCGTGGTGCGTGTGAATTTCCACACGCTATTGGACTGTGAACTGGATTCCAGGGGTGCGCGGGTCACACGCTCGCCTAGAACACGCGCAAAGCATAAATTTGCGGACTTTAACAATAACAAGCTCAGACGCCAGGATGAACATACCGTTCCTAGCAGCAGTGGCAGTGGGCTACCAAAGGAGGAGGAGGAGGATAGTCAGGGCCAGAATATTCACACCCAGAACCTGCCTTTTCGGGATGCCTGATGACCAGGTGTATGGGAGGTACAGGTTTCCACCACACATTATACTGGACCTGGTGAGTGAGTGGGAGGATGACCTCACATCACCTACCCTGTGCTCCCAAGCACTCAGCCCCCTGGAGAAGGTCCTCAATGTACTGCACTTCTTAGCCACTGGATCATTTCAGCGGACAAGTGCCATAGTGGGTGGGGTGTCACAGGCCACCCAGTCACGCTGCCTACACCAGGTCTTGAACATCATCACTGCACGCCCATCAGTCCGCAGGCACATATACCTGCCCAGAACACCTGCAGAAAGGCATGCTGCCGCCCTGGATTTTTACGCTGTGGCACGATTCCCCAAAGTGCTAGGTGCCATCGACTGCACCCATGTGGCTCTATGTCCCCCCAGGGCATCTGAGCACATCTATAGGAACCGCAAGCACTGGCATTCCATCAACGTGCAGGTAGCATGTAATGCCAAGGGAATCATCACCTCAGTATATGCCAACTATCCCGGCTCCACCCACGACAGCTTCATTTACCGAATGTCCACCCTAAGCCGGGACCTAGAAGCTGGGCGGCATGGCGATACATGGCTGCTTGGTGAGTATGTATGCCACTGCACATGCATGCATGTTGGATACTGAGCAAGGTCACAACCCCACCAATGATACCAATCACCACCTCCACAGGGGACAGTGCCTACCCTCTCAGCCCCCACATGATGACGCCAATTCGGAACCCCACCACGCCACCCGAGGTAAGATATAACACAGCCCACATTACAACCAGGGGCATAGTGGAGCGCACATTCGGAGTGCTAAAGTCACGCTTTCGCTCCCTTGACCGTTCTGGCGGGCAGCTGTTATACGCTCCCCCAGTAGTGTGCAGGATCATAGTGGCAGCATGTGTCCTGCACAACGTTGCAACACGCCGGGGCCTGGCCGTGGACATGGTGGTGGCCCCACATCCCCAACCACATGCACAGCCGCTGCGCATGGGAGGGGAAAGGGCACGGGGGGAGGCAGCCCGTACACAGCTAGTGGCTAATTACTTCACATAGAAATCACACCCCTGTGGAGTGCACACTGCCCTGGCACATTCCATCTGACAATCAATGACTCAACCTGACACTGATCCTGAATGTCTGGAGAATGAACCGTGAATACCATATCAGCCTGAGATTGTTCACCTGGAAGTGTCACAATGTGTGCATCCCTACCCACACAGACACCACCAATGCAGTTTTGTGAAGTTACACATTGAAGCAGCTAAAATGAATACCCACTTGCAAAATGCAACAAGAGGACAGTGCCATGTCAGCCAACCCAACCCCAGCACCGCCACACGACACACCGTGCCATGTCATGCTAATTGAAGGTAAACAAAGTAATCCCCACAACATGACATCAGTCTCACTATGTACAGTGTCCCTATTAGAAACCTGCAACACCTGAAATGCTCACAGCAATGCCGGACCAACAACATACTTGAGCACGTACTACCATTAACATGACATCACAAATGTTACATATTAGTAGTCTCACCACCTGGAAATGCCTGCACTCCCACCACTACCAACTGTGCAGTGTTGGCGCCATGTAGAGTTGTAGGTGCACTGCTGCCAACATGGACCCCATCTCCAGACTAGAGGTCCTTGTGTAGACATGAGGAAGGGACCTGCAAATTGGGAGGTAGACACAGAAGAAGAGTTACACATCAATGCAACATGCAGTGTACAACACAACAGCAATATGCACTAGGAATGTATACACAGTATTGACTACAGACTGCCCACACAGCTCATGGGAGTCCAACGTCACTGTGTAATTCACTGTCACTTGGGCACACCCTTTGCAAGCCCATGGAAACGGGAAGCAGGAGGGGTGTGTGTGACTCAAACCCAAGCATCTGAACCAAATACATTACAAGCCTGCATGTGCCCAGCCACAATGCAGCGTATGCCCACAGGAACCACGGAAGCCAACAAATCGTCCCAAAAAAATTGGGAATAAAAGAAATGAAAATAAAAATAAAAATAAGAAACAATCAAAAATGGCCATTGATGGGCCCGGGGGGTTGGGGAGGCCACCCAGGAGGTCCGAGGACAGGATGCACACCAGAACCCACCTGCGTGGATCCTGGGAAGATAAAACACCTCCATGGGCTCATGGCCCACACAGCTACCCTATTGTGGGAGTATCACTGCTGTCGCTATTATCACCCTGTGCAGCTGCATCCGGAGGTGGTTGCACTATGGGAGGCAGCCCACGCAAGGCCCTAGTCTGCTCCTCCATGGCTGTAAGCATGCGGGTGTGGTAGGTCTGGTTCTGGAGGATGAGTGTGCGGAGGTCCCCATGCAACAACTCACGGGATGCCCGGACCTCCGCCCTCGTTGCCTGCATCTCAGCTGAGAGCGTACGGGTGAGACGCTCCAGCTGCTGTTCTGTCCTTTGGTGTGTTGAAGCCTCAAGCTCAACAAGAGTCGTCCTGAGGTGAAGGAGCTCCTGCCTCAAGGCTTCCCTGTGGCCCTGGGACTCAATGGAGATGGCCTCCTGCAGAGTCGCCAATGCCGCCTGCCTGTCCCTGTTGGACCCCAACATGTCCTCCCTGTGTGACTGGCAGATGGAGTCGGTTGCCTGCTCTAGTCGCTCCATCAGCCTTTCTGGGGGGACAATGGAAGTGGCCACCCTATCCATGGCCTGAGCCATCATCTCGGATGATGCAGCCTGTTGGGTTGCCATACCGTAAATGGATTGCTCCCATGCGGTATTGCCGGGTGGCGTACGGCCACCACGTCGGCGGGCACCACACCTGTCTGGGGCAAGGCGAACTGCGCCTTGCTGTGCCGGCACTGCCTGAGGCTGCAGGACTGCATTCCCCCTCTGATCTGCTGGCCCAGGAACAGGATCAGATGTCGCGGAGTGTGACCCTGCATCCGTAACCACCGAAGGCGTAGCTGCCAACACTGACATCCCCATGGAGGGTTCTGACCCTGGTGCAGGTGGGTGAGACAGAACAGAATCCCTCCCTGGAACACTCACCTGCGACGGCACGTAGGTCTCATCCGAATCAACACCTGAGTACAGCTCGGGGGAGGTGCAGCCAGAGACAACCCTTGAGAGCACGACCTGCAGCACTTGTGGGTTCTCCCCCACCACCACACCACATCCCTCACTGGTGGTTGGTCGGCCCTCGGACCCCTCCTGGGTCTGCACCATCTCCACAACCCCAGCAGTATCAGGTGCGTCTTCCCCTGCAAAGACATGAAAACAAAGAAATGGAAACAGGCATTAGCACCATGGCACACAATGAGGGCTGAGAAGCAAGAGAACCAGTACTTGATTGACACATGTCCCACATGACTAAAACCCTCCCATGCATGCACCCTCACTGCGTATGAAGTGCAGGCAAATGGCACACACTGATGACACCAAGAAGGAAGATGAACACATTTTCTGCATGCTGCCTGGCAGTGGCATCACACATTGGCCTGTGATTGCCAGGTGAAACACACATGCCATCACACAGATGGCATGTACCATTGCTATTGAGTGAAGATGGAGAGGAGGGCAGCACCTATTCATTCAGTCCAGTTCCCGCATGTAATCGCTTTTCTAATTCTAACAGGTCAGATTTTTCACATGGAGCTGCCAGTCTGAAATGGCCCAATTGCACAGGGACATGTGTGTACAAATGATATCCAGGTAACAAAGTCACTCCACTTTACCATAGCCATGTCAGACATGTGACTAGTGGACAGCGACATGCCTAGTGAAAGTGGTGGAATGCAAACAAACTGACTGAATGAACAGTGAAAAATAAGCAACTATGTTGTGGCAAGGTGACACTTCAAGGGCAACTGGCGTGCAGTTGGGCTAGATGTCTACTGTTGGCAGAAGGGATACTGCTATGGCCAAATGCAGCTGCGCAGGAAGTATTGCATGAAGCACATGGCTGACCCATACGACTCAGGCGCACACACTCTCACCTGGCACACAAACAGAAGCCCTCACACACACACCATGCACATGGATGACACACACATGCATGTGCACTCACCGGACAATGCCTCGTAATCAGCCAGATCTCCCACGCCTTGGATCTGTTCCTCTGTGACGTAGGTCCCAGCGACTGACTCATGTGGAGTGAGTTCCATGTCTACTACTGGAGACCCACCTCCAGTCACTAGAGTTGCGGCATGACTTGAGGCCAGCTTACTCTTTGCCCTGCGCTTTAGGTCATTCCAGCGCTTATAGCAATCATTGGCTGTGCGCCTCACGATTCCAAGGGCACTTACGATGTCCGCAACGGTCTGCCAGTGTGCCTGGCGTTGTGCAGGTGTGGTCTTGGATCCTGCAACAATGACCATCTCGTTGTCATGTCCGGACACATACTCGACAAGTGCATTCAGTTCGTCATCCGTGAAGCTGGGCTTCCTGGATGGGCCGGACTGTGTAGCCGTGTCTGGGGCATCAGCCAGTGCCGGACGAGCACTCTTCCTCTTCCGCTTGGAAGGTGGTGGTGATCCTGAGTGTCCTGCGCCGCTCTGGACACTAGGGGCAGGAGCCCTGGTGGACTCTGTATCAGGAGTGTGGGATTGCACACTCAGCATGGGAGTTGGTGCAGGCATTGGCTCTAGTGTGATGGTGTCAGGGGGAATGTCAGCAGCATGGACTAGGACCGACACTGTCCTGGCTGGGTGTGTGAGGGCTGGGGTGGATGGAGCCGCAGCTGCCCCTGCAGCCTCTCCGCCCTGCCTCCTTGGTGCAGCAGATGACCTTGCTGGCCCAGATGCACGTGGCATGGTGACATCAACGTGCACCAGCGCACGTGTCATAGGCCTGCTGACCTGGAAGTCAGCCATGGAGTCAGCCAGATCTGGTGCCACAATGGGCTGGTCCAACAAGGGCTGAGCATGGATGGTGTCAGCCACATCAGCCTCAACGGGAGGGGGGGGGGGATTATGGGTGCCTTTGACTGGTCCTCCACACATGGGGGGACAGGCTCACCCTACAAGTAACGACCACGTCCCCTACCGGATCCACCACGGCCACCACTTGTGGCTCTTCCACCTTTGCCACCCTTACGGAATCCTCGCCTCCCAGCCATGGCACTGATGTAAATGTGCGTATGGGAGTGGCTGGAAACTATTGTCCTGGGCAATAGGGGGTCAAAGGGGTTGGGTACCAGATGGTAATTGTACCCTAGTGCTCTTGCAAGGCTGATTGTAACCCCTGCGGAAAGATGACGGGTCACGCTACGCACAGGAGCCCCAAAAAAGAGAGATGACGTGCACGCAACCCCTCCTAGACCACGTGTGCAGAAAGAAAAACCTGCACTACGCTGTGGCACCCAGTAACACAAGAATGAACGTATGCGTGTCACACGCAGCCTAGAATGACCTCTGAAGGGGTAGGCTACACACGGGGCAAGCACAGATGTTAGATACGTGCGTGACTCACCGTCTGCCTGGTAAACGAGCGTGTAAAAGGAGCATGTTTGGTTGGCAACACCCCCGCCAAAAGAAGATTTGTACGCTGTCTGAGGAGACAGGACAACAGTAGAAGGGAACACTGTTTGAGGGAACAGGCCCAGGTAAACCAGTAAAAGCGAAAAAAGAGAAAAAGCTGTCAGAGGTAACAGGGAATACGAACTTGAAACGCCGTGAAGTAAATCGCGTGTGAAACGACAAGAAGTACAGAATTCACCCACTCGCTCTCCACGAAAAGCACGTACAAGGAAAACCTGTTCTACACATGCCTTTTATACAGGGCCACACGTCCAGCGTCACTTACGCGGCGTGTACGCGCTAGGGCCATTTCCACCAATTACACGCTTTGTCACTTCTGCGTGTAGGGACATTTCCACCAATTACACGCTTTGTCACTTCTGCGTGTAGGGCCATTTCCACCAATTACACGCTTTGTCACTTCTGCGTGTAGGGCCATTTCCACCAATTACACGCTTTGTCACTTCTGCGTGTAGGGCCATTTCCACCAATCACACGCGATGAGACTCTGACGTGCAGTCTTTCCACGTGTGCTCTGTCATCACGTGCTGTGTGGGAAACACCCGTGCGGGTCACGTCACAGACGCGCTTACGCGCTGAGGGCCTTTGGTCCAATAGAATCGCGTATGCGTGCTGACGCGCTTTCGCGCTAAGGGCCTTTCCTCGATTTTCACGCTGACGTGCAGGATTTTCACGTGCCAAATCACTCCGTACCAAGCTGGCCACGCGTAAGCACACGGAAGACCACGCTCCTGCCCAGAAGGCCGAACTACTGCCCCCCAGAGCCCCGAGCACGCTCCCACCTACCATCTGCTGCTGCCTGACTGCCTGCTGCCCACGTGCACTGCCATTTGCTGCCTGCACATCAGCCAGGGGTGCTGTTGCTGTGACCACCCCTGCTGGAACCGAAGACTCCCGACTGGAATTCCATCGCTCCACAGCCCAGCCCCAGGACCCAGTTGCCCACCCACTCCTGCCTCTGGGGTTGTCATGTCGGGGCAAACACCATCTGTGACCACTGACAACCCCCGGCCAGAGAGGCAGAGGGGCACCAGCTTCAGTGCCACCGAAGTTGGTGTCCTGGTGGAGCAAGTCCTGGGGCAGTATGATGCCCTCTTCGGAAGTTCCCGCGCCGACAAGGAAGGACGGACTCGGATCTGGACTGACATCGTGACTGCCATCAACGCGGAGGGGGTGGCAGTCCGGGACTTACAACATGTCAGGAAGCGCTGGGAGGACTTCAGGTCCAGGACCCTGAACAAGGCCCGGCGCCTCTTGAAGGCAGCGGATGCCAAGGGGCGCCGGGGCCACTTGTCGGAAGAACAGATGGGGGTCCTGGAACGCATATCCCCAGCGCTCCACGTCCAGGTCCTGGAGAAGCAGACCCGTCTGGAGTCGAGCGGTGAGTGTACATGCATCCTGATTGTGAGCAGTGCGTGTGGTGATTATTCGGTATTGTGCAGGTTGCACATCTGTTTGTATGGGGTCGAGTATGGGTGGGGGTGTACATGGCCGTGGGGCTGACACATGCGAGGGCTGTAATGTGTGAGACATGGATGGTGCTTGTGTGTGTAGGCTTGCATGGCAAATGCAGTTGTGCGTGCACACATGTTTGTATGTATGTGTATGTAAGTAGACATGTCCGTGATGTCACGCATGTATGTTGTTTTGGGCTGCATGTATGAGCACTGTGTACATGTGCATGTGTGTGTATTTGACAAGGGTGCAACAGTGATGCAACATGGATGCATGTGACTGCGGTATGTGTAAGCCTGATTGGCAGATGTGACATGGATGCCCGTCTGAACAGTGCGACACTTGGCAGAGGTGTACACATGCATGCAAGTGTGGTGGTGTGTGTACATGTGTGGTGCACTTCCTGTGTTGCATGTGATGTCTGGGTTACCTTTGGCTGCTCATGCTGTTGTATGTGTATAGATGGTGGTGGCAGTTGCGATATGGCTGTGGTATGGCTCATGTGTGCGAGTTGCAATGACATGTGTGTTGGGGATTGTGATGACATGTCTGAGGTTTGCCAATGCCACTCATGTGCAACTGTCATGTGTGTATGTGTCTATTGTACAGTGCCCTGATGCCTGTGTTTTGTTTCTCCCTGTCTGCAGCGTCAACTGATGAAGAGGGCGGAGAAGGTGCTGTGGAGCACAGCGGCGGGGATCCGACCGCCAGCCGGAGACGCAAGGCCCGGCTCTCCTCCCGTGTTGTCATCTCGTCGGGGAGTGAGGAGTCCGGTGCCGCGTCCCAGGCCGCAGCTGCCGGGGGGAGGTCCAAGAGGCGGAGGTTGGAGTTGGACTCCTCAGCAGCAGAAGGGGCAGCTGGGACCCCACAGGGCCCAACAGGGGAAGATGGCACGGAGTCATCCAGGTTGGTGGGGGGTCTGGTGGAGGAGGAGGCCGTGCAAGCACCAGAGACGGGGTCTGGAGGTGGGGATCCCACTGGTGCTAGTGGTGCAGTCCAGGACCAGGGACAGGAGGCAGCACAGGCCGCCGCGGAGGTGCCTGTGTGCAATCCTGTCCCCGATCCTGTCCCTGCATCATCTTGCACCAGCAGGGATGCCTACGTCCAGACCCGTTTCCAGGCAGGGGATGAGCTGACGTCAACTGGCCTTCCTCTGCCTGCGGACGTGGCTATCCAGGTCCGGGTTGAGCCTGTCCTGGCTGGTGTGGCGTTGCGTCAACGGGCCATGCGAGGTGACCTGCAGTCTTTTCATGGAGAGACTGCACGTCATCTCGAATGGCTCGTTGACCACGTCAGCCTGCTGGGACAGGTCACCCAGACCGGATTCCTCCGTCTGATGGGGCTTGTTCCGACCCCCTCCTCAACTGGACCCCCTACGCGCCAGTCGTCCTCTGTGCCATCTTCCCACCCATCAGTCACATGGGTGCCCTGTGGAGCTGCCTCTGACAGTGCGGCCAGGCTGGTGGAGGAGGCATCCCTGCCACAGTCGGGAGTCGGACGTCCAGCAGGGGTGGCCACATCAACAACTGCACCCCAGCCGGCGGAGGATGTGCAGGCAGCAGGAGGCAGTGCACGGGCAGAGGCAGAGCAGCAGCAGCAACATGGTGGGAGCCATGAAGGCTCGGGGCCTTCGACATCGGAGGGGCAGGCATCGGCCGGAGGGCAGGAGGACCCAGGACAGAGAGTGTCTTCCGTGTGGCAGCGGTTGGGCCACGCCATAGGTGCGGAGCGGCGGCGGGCGGAAGAGGCGCGGCTCACAATGGTCAGGGCGGAGAACTCCATGCGGGGGGCCCTGAGGCGGGCCGAGTGCCTCGAGGCAATCCGCAGGGGGTTGGAGGAGGACACGGCGTCGTCCCTGCGGACCCTCGGGGCCATGGAACTGGACCGCCTCCGGGACATCGAACAGGAGTTCGATGATGCCCTGCCCCGGAACACCACGGAGTGAGCCGCTGGACTTGCCCGCCGCCTTTGTATATAGTTCTTTAGTTTTAGGTTTCCTTTGTTTTTTCTTATGATTTGGAGTCGACGGACACTGCTCCACTTTTTGTATATAGTTGATATTTAGGTAGGTTTTTTAGGAGGTTTCCTTAGTTCAGTTGTGATGATGGACCCTTGTTATTTTTGTACATAGTTCTTTGTTGCATGGAGAGTTTTTACATTTCACTTTGGACAAAATTTTTTGGATTTGATTTTCTACTTTTGTGTTTTTATGCGGACATGCAGCTTATTTTTTCACATTTACATTGTAGTTATTTTTCTTTCTTTAGCATTCGTATTTTTGTCCAATACATTTTTTTTTCCATTGTTCACTGTGTGGTTTCATCTCATTGGTTTCATGCATGTCATGTTGTGTGTTTTCCCATTCAATTGGAAAATATGTGTGTGACGGACATGGGTTCATTTGCTTCATGAACATTGGGGGTGTAACATGTGTTTTCATTTCCATGTGGGTGAATGGGTTACTTGGTAGGGCTTTTTGGCTGTGGAGGCTGACCATTACGCACATGATTGGGGATTGTGAGGACCTGGTGGGGGCTGCACATGGTGGCAGGGGGGTGGGGGTGGTGGGAGACATGAGTGGGGGCCTGGTGGAGGGTGCCCCTGCACTGCTGGGGGGTGGGGGTGGTGGGAGACATGGGTGGGTGCCTGGTGGAGGGTGACCCTGCACTGCTGGGGGGTGGGGGTGGTGGGAGACATGAGTGGGGGCCTGGTGGGGGCTGCCCATGGTGGCAGGGGGGTGGGGTGGTGGGAGAGATGAGTGGGGGCCTGGTGGAGGCTGCCCCTGCACTGCCGGGGGGTGGGGGTGCAGGGGGACATGAGTGGGGGCCTGGTGGAGGTTGACCCTGCACTGCTGGGGGGTGGGGGTGGTGGGAGACATGAGTGGGGGCCTGGTGGGGGCTGCCCATGGAGGCAGGGGGGTGGGGGTGGTGGGAGACATGAGTGGGGGCCTGGTGGAGGCTGCCCCTGCACTGCCGGGGGGTGGGGGTGGTGGGAGACATGAGTGGGGGCCTGGTGGAGGGTGACCCTGGATGCTGGGGTTTGGGGGTGCAGGGGGACATGAGTGGGGGCCTGGTGGAGGTTGACCCTGCACTGCTGGGGGGTGGGGGTGGTGGGAGACATGAGTGGGGGCCTGGTGGGGGCTGCCCATGGTGGCAGGGGGGTGGGGGTGGTGGGAGACATGAGTGGGGGCCTGGTGGAGGCTGCCCCTGCACTGCCGGGGGGTGGGGGTGCAGGGGGACATGAGTGGGGGCCTGGTGGAGGTTGACCCTGCACTGCTGGGGGTGGGGGTGGTGGGAGACATGAGTGGGGGCCTGGTGGGGGCTGCCCATGGTGGCAGGGGGGTGGGGGTGGTGGGAGACATGAGTGGGGCCCTGGTGGAGGCTGCCCCTGCATTGCCGGGGGGTGGGGGTGCAGGGGGACATGAGTGGGGGCCTGGTGGAGGTTGACCCTGCACTGCTGGGCGGTGGGGGTGGTGGGAGACATGAGTGGGGGCCTGGTGGGGGCTGCCCATGGTGGCAGGGGGGTGGGGGTGGTGGGAGACATGAGTGGGGGCCTGGTGGAGGCTGCCCCTGCACTGCCGGGGGGTGGGGGTGGTGGGAGACATGAGTGGGGGCCTGGTGGAGGGTGACCCTGGATGCTGGGGTGTGGGGGTGCAGGGGGACATGAGTGGGGGCCTGGTGGAGGTTGACCCTGCACTGCTGGGGGGTGGGGGTGGTGGGAGACATGAGTGGGGGCCTGGTGGGGGCTGCCCATGGTGGCAGGGGGGTGGGGGTGGTGGGAGACATGAGTGGGGGCCTGGTGGAGGCTGCCCCTGCACTGCCGGGGGGTGGGGGTGCAGGGGGACATGAGTGGGGGCCTGGTGGAGGTTGACCCTGCACTGCTGGGGGGTGGGGGTGGTGGGAGACATGAGTGGGGGCCTGGTGGGGGCTGCCCATGGTGGCAGGGGGGTGGGGGTGGTGGGAGACATGAGTGGGGGCCTGGTGGAGGCTGCCCCTGCACTGCCGGGGGGTGGGGGTGCAGGGGGACATGAGTGGGGGCCTGGTGGAGGTTGACCCTGCACTGGTGGGGGGTGGGGGTGGTGGGAGACATGAGTGGGGGCCTGGTGGGGGCTGCCCATGGTGGCAGGGGGGTGGGGGTGGTAAGAGACATGAGTGGGGGCCTGGTGGAGGCTGCCCCTGCACTGCTGGGGGGTGGGGGTGGTGGGAGACATGGGTGGGGGCCTGGTGGAGGGTGCCCCTGCACTGCTGGGGGGTGGGGGTGGTGGGAGACATGGGTGGGGGCCTGGTGGAGGGTGCCCCTGCACTGCTGGGGGGTGGGGGTGGTGGGAGACATGGGTGGGTGCCTGGTGGAGGGTGCCTCTGCACTGCTGGGGGGTGGGGGTGGTGGGAGACATGAGTGGGGGCCTGGTGGAGGCTGCCCCTGCACTGCTGGGGGGTGGGGGTGGTGGGAGACATGAGTGGGGGCCTGGTGGAGGGTGCCCTTGGTGGCGGGGGGGTGGGGGTGATAGGGGACATGAGTGGTGGCCTGGTGGAGGCTGCCCCTGCACTGCTGGGGGGTGGGGGTGGTGGGAGACATGGATGGGGGCCTGGTGGAGGGTGCCCCTGGTGGCGGGGGGGTGGGGGTGATAGGGGACATGAGTGGGGGCCTGGTGGAGGGTGCCCCTGCACTGCTGGGGGGTGGGGGTGGTGGGAGACATGGGTGGGGGCCTGGTGGAGGCTGCCCCTGCACTGCTGGGGGGTGGGGGTGCAGGGGGACATGAGCAGGTGTGCAGGGTAGTCCCCTGTTTTGTGGGCTGCCTGCAGGGGCCGTGGAGGGTGTACAGGGAACACCTGTGAGGACCCACCCAGCCTAATTGCGTGTGATAATTCCCGCACACCCCTGTAATACACGTACCTGGCCAAATCGCATGTGAGAATTCCCGCGCACCCCTGTAATACACGTACCCAGCCGAATCGCGTGTAGAACTTCCCGTGTACCCCTGTAATACACGTACCCAGCCAAATCGCGTGTGATAATTCCCACGTACCCCTGTAATACACGTACCCTGGCCAATCGCGTGTAGAACTTCCCACGCACCCCTGTAATACACGTACCAAGCCAAATCGCGTCTGATAATTCCCGCGCACCCCTGTAATACACGTACCTGGCCAAATCGCATGTGAGAATTCCCGTGCACCCCTGTAATACACGTACCCAGCCGAATCGCGTGTAGAACTTCCCGTGTACCCCTGTAATACACGTACCCAGCCAAATCGCGTGTGATAATTCCCACGTACCCCTGTAATACACGTACCCTGGCCAATCGCGTGTAGAACTTCCCACGCACCCCTGTAATACACGTACCAAGCCAAATCGCGTCTGATAATTCCCGCGCACCCCTGTAATACACGTACCTGGCCAAATCGCATGTGAGAATTCCCGCGCACCCCTGTAATACACGTACCCAGCCGAATCGCGTGTAGAACTTCCCGTGTACCCCTGTAATACACCTACCCAGCCAAATCGCGTGTGATAATTCCCGCGCACCCCTGTAATACACGTACCCAGCCAAATCGCGTGTGATAATTCCTGCGTACCCCTGTGATACACGTGCCCTGGCTAATCGCGTGTGTAACTTCACGCGTACCCCTGATATGCACGTTACCCGCTTTGCGTTCCTTGTTTGGCAGCCCTGTGGACTGGTCCAGGGTTAGCGCTGCCCTTTGCGATGATTTAGCGATTTTGATGGCTTTTCCTTGCGCGAGGGCGTTCTTGGGGGCGTTACTGGCGCTGCTGCAGGGTCGCTGCGATACTCTGCGCCACGGCTGGTTTGGGAGCCTAAAATCCATGAATACGCTGTGCGCGGAAATCGGTTTTAGCGCACGTGCCTGGCGCAGACAATCGCACGCGGACACTCTGCGCCAGCCGCTTGCGACACTTTTCTGCGAAATTCTATGAATTACCCTGTGTGTTTTCAGTAATACAGTGTGTGGACATTCCTTTGTGGGGGCTTGGGGACTACACTGTACTTAAGAACCAGCCTGCATCATCTCCTGAGAAGCTAGGCCTTGATTGCTCGTCCATTGCTACCATAATAGAGAATCTTGGCTGGGGTCCTCTGTGCCTCTCCTCTTCCGTATAGAGAGCAGAAGTACAGACACCCCCCTCCAGTCTTTACACTGGTTGCAGCGGTGGGATGCTTATGGTTTTAAGAATCAGTGCATAACCGTGCCACTTACAAAATATCTGCACTTTATTAAATTAAGGTTTGGTTGTGTCCAAATTAACTGCATTACAAGCAATGGAGTCTATTGCAAATGGTAAATTGACTAGGATGAGCTTAGAGGCTCTCCAGAGTGCTTGTGAAGCCAGGGAGTTAGACTTTGTGGATAAGTCTAGGCCTGAGCTGATAGCTGCCCTGGTGGACTACCAGACTGATGGTGAAACTCTTGATGAAGGGGGGAATGCAACCAATGAGGACTCTGCCCCTGGGGTTTCTGCTGAATCTGTTTCTGGGAATGCCACCATTCCTGCTGCCTCTGTTCCAAACCCCAGCACTGCTCTTCAGGGGGAAGCCCTGAAGATTGAACTTTTAAAGTTGGAGCTGCAACAGGAACAGTTAGCCTTTCAATACAAAAAGTTGGCAACAGAAGCTGAGTTGAAGAAAGAGGAGTTGGCACAGCAAGTGATACTCAAAGATAGGGACACTGAGCACCAAAGAATCCAGCTAGGGAAAGCTAGAGTGGAGACTTCAGCTAAACCAGTTGAGAGTGGCAGGTTCGGAGCCACCAAGTTTATGAAAGATTTGGTTGGTGTGTTTGTGGAGGGTTCTGATATCCTCCAATGGATTGAAGCGTTTGAAATGGCTTGTGCAATTCATGATGTTGACAAAAGAGATTGGGCTAAGTGTTTGTTAAGCAGAGTGCCTCAGACTGGGTATGACTGTATTCTGAAGGGTGTGCAGTCAAAAAGTTGAAAAAATAAAGTTGAATAACAAAAATGTCGAAAACAAAATGTCGAAAAAAAAAATTGGAATGTTTTATTTTTTTATTTATATGATTTTTTTGGGGTTCGTAAGTAAAAAAAAAGGGGTAAAATAAAAAAAATACAAAAAGGGGGGTTGGAGGAACACCCCCATTTCAAACAAAAAACATACATTCAATTTTTTTTTTCGACTTTTGGTTTTCAAGATTATGACTTTCGAAAATATGTGATTTGACTTTTTGACGATAAACCATTCTGAAGCTGAGTGTGGAAGACAGGGGTCAGTTTGAGAGAATGAAATCTGCTTTGATTGCCAAGTTTGGCAAGACACCTGCCGAATACCATAAAAGGTTCAGAGAATTTAAGAAAAGAGAGAATGGGCCTCATTACGACCCTGGCGGAAATCGCGGTGCAAAATGCACCATGGAGCACGGCGGAAAGCTGCCGATAGCGCCATGGGGGTTGGCGGATTTTCCGCCCCATTCCGACCTTGGCGGGGCGGTAAATCCCCATCCCCCATTTTACCCTTCCCCATTCCCATTTTTGTCCCATAGGGTATAATGGGAGTGGGGAAGGCGTTAATTACGCCACCGTTAAATACGGTGGCGTAATTAACAACAAGGTCCCGTAGCGCCATGGATTTCTCCGCCCGGAAAAACCAGGCGGAAAACGCTCCATGGCGCTACGGGAACTCGTAGTAGGGCGGACGGGTCCGCCGCGAATAACGCTGGCGTAAACCCACTCCGCCAGGGTCGTAATGAGGCCCAATGTGTTTTGGGTTGACTGGGTTAGTGCTGCGCACATGAACATGATGGGGTGGATTGATGGTTACAAGGTGAAAACTTTTGTTGAATTGTCCCACCTGTTGCTCTTTGAGCATTTTTCTGAAGCCTGTTCACCAGAACTGCATCAGTATGTTGTGACCAGAACATTTTGGATCCCTTTAAGCTGGCTAGGTTGGCTGACAAGTGGGTCTCCCACCGGGTGTCCCCTAAGGACTCTAGTGGGAAGGACAAAGACACCGAAAAGGGGGCCTCTCAGAAAGCTGAGGAGTCCCAAAAGCAGTCACAGTCGGGTAAACCTAAACCCTCCTCTCTTAAGACCCAAAAATCTAGTGGGGGTAAGTCATCTGTGGGTGGGAATAAGAGTAGTGGTCCACCTGCTGCAAAGCAGGCTCCCAGTGGTTCCAGTACCGTACCCCACACTCCCGGCACTTGTTGGGATTGTGGGGCTCTGGATCACAAGAGGGGTGACTCCAAGTGTAAAGGTAAGGCACTTGGAGTACAGGCTGACAGCCTGACCTACCCTTACCCCATGTCTGAGGTGGAAGCCACTGTCCTCCCCTCCTCTACAGGGATCACATTTGGTGCTCCTGTAGATATTTCCTTAGTGTCCCTTGGGGCCTGGGACCAGTACGCAGAAGTACTGGCGACTATCTCACAGAACACCCGTAGATTTTTGAGAAGTGTCCACTTGAATGGCCAGCCTTCTACTGGTTTGACAGACACTGGGGCAAGCATGAGACAGGACCCTGCTGAAGCCAGAGGACTATGTAGGTGCTCCTCTGAGAACCCCAGATTAGCTCGTGGGCCTCCCAAATTATTGCCTGTAGCCTTAGTCACACTCACAATTGGAGACAAGACAGCAAAGCTTCATGTCCTGGTTCAGGACAATGTCCCTGCTAACATTTTGTTAGGTAATGATCTAGTAGAGTTGGGGTTGATCTCGGATGGTCTTCCCATGACTGCTGCTGCAGTCACTAGGTCACAGGTGACACAGCGTCTGGCTGTGAGTCAGGTACCAGAGCCAAAGGCGAGGCCTAAGGCAAGACGAAGGAAGAACAAGAAGGCAACTTCTGTGCCAGGGCCCTCTTCTCTTCCTGCTGTTCCTACAGCACCCTTTGGGATCCATGCTCTGGACGGGCTGGATCCAGTGGTAAACCCCGTCTCAACTCCTGTGGGAGAAGAGCCAGAAGACTCTCCTGTGGGAGAGGTTCTCAACCCGGAGGATCATCCCAACCTTCAATGCTTGTTAGCTGAAGGGGGACCCTCCCGGGCAGACTTCTGTAAGGGACAGAGAGAGTGCCACACTCTCGAGGGTCTGAGGAAACAGGCCCTGTCCCAGGCACAAGGAGAATTGCCTAGGACCATCCAGATATATTGGGAGGGTAAGATCCTTGTTAGTGAGCCCACTAAGCCTGAACCTGGTGCCCTCAAGAGGTTGGTGGTACCCCAGGTTTACAGGCCCTTCCTACTGCAGTTGGCGCATGAGGTGCCCTTAGCTGGTCATCTTGGTACCAAGAAGACTAAGCAGAGGCTCTCGGCCCATTTCTACTGGCCTCGGATGGGAGTAGAAGTGGAGTCCCACTGCAGGACCTGCCCAACTTGTCAGTTGTCTGGCAAGACTGGAGGCAGTGTCATTGCCCCACTGCAGCCATTGCCAGTGGTTGGCACACCATTTGAGAGGGTGGGCATCGACATTGTCGGTCCCCTTGACCCTCCCACTTCAGGTGGACATCAGTTCATCCTGGTCTTGGTAGATCATGCCACCAGGTACCCTGAGGCTATACCCCTTCGGACCGTAACTGCCAAGGTGGTTGCCAGGGCTCTCCTGGGCATTTTCACCCATGTTGGATTCCATAAGGAGGTTGTCTCTGACAGAGGATCCAACTTCATGTCTAGTTACATGAAAACCATGTGGAAAGAGTGCAGGGTAACCTACAAGTTCTCCACCTCTTACCATCTCCAGACCAATGGTCTGGTTGAGAGATTTAATAAAACTCTCAAGGGCATGATAGGTGCTTTGGAAGAGCCCCTAAGGAGGAAATGGGATCTCCTCCTGCCAGGCCTACTGTTTGCTTACAGAGAGGTACCTCAAGAGGGTGTTGGTTTCAGCCCCTTTGAGTTACTCTTTGGACATACTGTGAGGGGGCCCCTGGCCTTGATCAGAGATGGTTTGGAAGCCACCCTTCCAGGTCCCGCGAAGCAAGTGGGGGACTATGTGTTATGCCTCAGACGGAGGATGACACAGATGATGGGTCAGGCAACAGCGAATCTCAAGGCCAGCCAGGAATTGAACAAGTACTGGCATGACCTCAAAGCATTGCAAGTGGATTGGACTCTGGGACAGGAGGTCCTCGAGATGGAGCCTACCAAGCCTCGGGCATTGGCAGATAAATGGACTGGACCCTTCCGCATTATCTCCAAGATGGGCGAAGTCAATTATCTGGTTGACATGGGAATCCCAGGGGTAGCCCCCCAGGTATTCCATGTTAACAGGCTCAAGCCTTTCCACAGGCGAGCAGAAATCTCATGTCTCTTGCTAGCTTCCGAGCAAGAAGAGGATGAGAGTGAGCCCCTTCCTGATTTGCTGCATAGCAACGCTCAGGATGGCTCAGTGGAGGCAGTGCATCTCTCTCCAGATTTGAGAACAGAGCAGCAGAGGGCCTGCAGGGCTTTGCTCCAGCAGTATGTTTCTCTGTTTTCACTGACACCAGTCCTTACACCGTGGTGTAGGCACGAGATTGACACTGGTGACAGTGTGCATGTCAAAAGCAGGTGCTACCGTATGTCAGATTCAGTAAAGAACCACATCCAGGATGAGATTGCCAAGATGTTGGATCTGGGTGTTATTGAACCCTCAACCAGTCCGTGGTCCAGTCCAGTGGTCCTTGTCCCCAAGGCAAGTTCTCAGGCGTGTACCAAGGATTGGAGGTTCTGTGTGGACTACAGAGGAGTCAATGCCGTCACCAAAACTGCCACGCACCCACTGCCCAGGGCTGATGAGCTTGTGGACACCATAGGTGCTGCCACATTTGTGAGCACCTTTGACCTTACCTCAGGCTATTGGCAAATAGCTCTGACGGACCATGCCAAGGAAACGACGGTGTTCTCAACACCAGAGGGACTCTACCAGTTTAGGGTCATGTCTTTTGGGTTGAAGAATGCCCCTGCCACCTTCCAGAGATTGGTCAACCATGCGCTCAGTGGGCTGGAAGCCTTTTGTGTGGCTTACTTAGACAACATTGCCGTCTACAGTTCCACCTGGGAAGAGCATTTGACACATCTGGATAAGGTGTTGCAGGCCTTGAAAAGGGATAACCTCACTATAAAGGCCACCAAGTGCCAGATAGCTCAGGGGAAAGTCACATATCTTGTTCATGAGGTAGGAGGGGGTCAAATCCAACCTCTCCCCAGTAAGGTACAGGATGTACAGGACTGGGAGACTCCCACTACTCTAACCCAGGTGAGAGCATTTTTGGGCATCACTGGGTATTATCGCAATTTCATGGCGGACTATGGAACCATAGCTGCACCACTGACAGCTCTGACTTCGCCCAAACAACCTAGGAAGGTTAATTGGACTGAAGACTGTCAGAGGGCCTTTGATGGCTTGAAAGAAAGTCTGTGTAGGGTACCTGTGTTGTGTGCGCCTGACTACAGCCGACCCTTTATCGTCCAGATGGATGCCTGCGACACCGGAATTGGAGCTGTCTTGTCCCAGTTAGATGACAAAGGGAGGGAACATCCAATCATCTTCATCAGTAGACAACTCAAGGATTGAGAACTTAGGTGGGCTACTGTTGAGCAGGAATGTTTCAGTATAGTTTGGAGCCTTACGGGGTCTACCTTCAAGGTCCAAACAGATCATAAGCCCCTGAAGTGGCTTATGCAGATGAAGGGTGAAAACCCGAAACTGGTCAGGTGATCCATTAGCCTGCAAGGGCTAGACTTTACCATAGAGCACAGACCAGGAAAGAGTCACAATAATGCAGATGGCCTTTCCAGAAGGTATGTTGACCGTCTGGATGAGGGTGTCTATCTCGTGGGAGATTAGGCACCCTAACCTCAGTCTGGGGGGGGGGGGCGACTGTGATGCTGGAAATGCATTGGAGGGACAGGGCCTCCCTGTCCTTGTACTGTAGTCCTTTTTCATTTGTGTTCTGTATTGTTTTCTGCCCAGGAGTCCATGTGGGACTCCTGGCAGTGCAGCTCTTCTTGTTTTTGGTTTGGTGTACAGACCCATGGGATACCCTTATGGCACCCATGGGTGGGGGTACAACCCTGTGCCCCCAGTGTATGTTTTGGGCACCTGTGGGTGACCCGCAGAGCAGGGTATGGGCTGGTGGCAGCTCCATGATGAATTGACAGGTGCTCTGAGTATCCTCCATTTTGGGATACCCAGGCTCTGCCATTGGAATCAGTTTATTCCTGATAGAAAACAAGATGGCCCCTGTGGCCTCTTGCTTTCTATTGCCTGTTACCTTGTTTTCCCAAAGTCCTGGGAAGCCCTGACTCTGTCCCTTCCTCCTGACTGGCTGTTGGGTGGAAGTTCCATATATGGTGGTGTTGTGAAGTCAGTCCAGACTGGCTGGAGCCTTCCCAGTGACTGTATGTTTTGGGTACACCCTGTGGGTGGGACCTGGGTGAATGGAGTGTGTGACCAATATGTACTTCTTGTTGTGGCTGTCTGGTTTCTGGTATGAGAGACAAAGACTGAGACAGCCCTGCCTGAAACTGGCCTAAATGCAGTGTGTAGTGTTGAATGGCTGGGTACTTGTCCCAATCCACATTCCTTGTTGTGAGTGTCTGAGAGGGAGGAGGATGGCCTGAATGCACTGTGTGCCTGATTGGCTGACTGACTGCATGAATGCCCTTCTGTATGATTGGCTGCTGAGTTTGACCCAGCAGTGTGGATGAGAGACAGGATAGTATATCTGGGGACCTCTCACCACTGAAAATTGTTCAGAAGCTGTGTCTACACTTAAAGAGTAACTGGAACTGCTGATCCTCGACGCCCAGCTGGAAGAAGACTTGCTGTTGCATTTGCTTCGGCCTGATCTGAAAGCTGCCAAACTCGTCAAGGACTGATCCGAGAGAGGACCTGGTAAGGCACCCTCTTCCCGTGCTCTGAGGGACCATCGAGCACCGCTAAACTTTGCCGAAGCTCCCTGGAAGTCAGACCCTCGAAAGGCTGCCGACCCTAGACGGGACCGCTGAGGAGAACAAAGTGAAGCACCAGGACTTTGCCGCTGTCAAAGTCCATTGTCGACGACCACGGTTCGCAGGTTTGTGTAACCGCTGGAGGCCCATCGAAGTCGTGTTGCCCCAGAAGAGGGGACCGCTTGACGCTGTGCCGCCGACGACCGGAGCCACCGGCTCCTTTGCCTAAGAACATTTGAATTGAAGGACTCCCTTCTCCGCACTGACGACTGCTTTATCCTGCCAGAGAGAGTCAAGGCCACCGACGCGCCGAGGAGAATCCACTGGTGGGTTTTCCGCCACCTGAAGGCCACAAAGACTTCGACGACTCAATGCCCTTGCTGGGCCACAGTTCTTCAGAAACTCTTTGCGGTCCTGAACAATCAATCGCCGAGGTGCCCCGCACACTCATCCTCGCAGAACGTCGCTGACGAGCACCGCCTGGATCGACACCGTGGTCTTGGCACCCTCAAACTTCTCATCAACGCCGTCGACGCCGAGTTCACCTTCTTTGACGCCTCTTGACGATCCGTGACTCCTGCTTTAAAGGGAGTCACTCCAGAAGGATCCGTCGACGCTTCTTCGAAGAACTCTACTCCACCAGGTACATTGGGGGTGGTAAAAACATTATAGGAGAGAATAAGACTATTGAGCAACATATGGACTGGGCTTGTGCTATATCTTTATTTTACAGGTTGCCCAGGTGGGGGGATCTCCACACAGAACTGTGCTTAACGGTAGAGGCCAGTATTCTGCCTATTGTTTCAACCATCTTGCTTTCCCTCCTATCTCTATTGCTGGGTTCCTTGTTATTGATCTGCGTGACATTCTAACAGTATAGTTGATGCACTTTAATGAGATCTGATAATATTGGTGGTACCACTTTAGAACTGTATATATTTGCCATTGTTGATTTCCGAGTACAAAGCGCGTTATTGTGATAGTGTGCATACCTTTGAATATTAATTATATAAAGACTGTGTTTTCAGTAATACAGTGTGTGAACATTCTTTTGTGGGGGCTTGGGGACTACACTGTACTTAAGAACCAGCCTGCATCACCTCCTGAGAAGCTAGGCCTTGATTGCTCGTCCATTGCTACCATAATAGAGAATCTTGGCTGGGGTCCTCTGTGCCTCTCCTCTACCATATAGAGAGCAGAAGTACAGACACCCCCCCTCCAGTCTTTACAGTGATTGAACATCTTTGAGCGATGGGTTGCAAGTGTTTTAAATTATGCAGAGGCCGTGCCCACCGCCATGGCCATAGGCTATGGCTAGTGGTCTGGTAGTGTTCTAAAATGGATAGTGGTCATAGCCAAAAAGGCTGTGCCCACTGGCCATGTACAAAGACCATTGCTTGTGGTCTGAAACGGTTTTAAAATGGACAATAGGCACAGCCGAAGCCCATGGCTAGTGATCTGATAGTGTTGATATTGATATTGATATTTTATTTCTATTGCGCTCGTACACAAGTGTTTCAGAGCGCGACAAGGCAAGGTAGGGGACAGGGGAGAACAAAACAGCGATCTTACTAGGCCCAGTGACATTGAGAATGCGCAAGTGCGTGGTTCTAAAATATACAGTGGCCAATGGCCATGTGCGGAAAAAATCTATGCAATAACAAAACCCTTGAAATTGAAGGAACAAACTTTAGTTGTAGAGACATTAAGGTGAGTACTTAATGCAGTAAAACCCCTGATATTCAGCTAAGGCTACCTTAAATTTTGCGCGCCCCCTGTTGCGCAACTTATAACCACAATGATACCAGTGCTTGTGACATCACCAATGTCATCATCTATGACATCAATGATGGCATCACTGATGACATCACTGGAGACATCGCTATTTACATCATATATGACATCAATTATTATTTAACTAATGGCATCAGACACAAGATCACAAAAGGTATATGCCCATATTTAGATCACCCTTATATTTCTACATATGTGATATTAGCATTTTAAAACAGTTCATACCAATGAGTACATTGTTTAAAACAGTAAACAGCTACACAAGTATTGTATCACTACTTGTGAAGTTTTCCTTTGTAGTACTTAGGTCAAAGGTGATATATGATTTATAAATAGTACACTGCTTAGAATGTTCCTGTTTGTAACAAATATATCTAAGACATGTTCACTATAATATAATCTGTATATACATTTACAAAACAAAATAGTAGAAATAGAGACACATGTTGAACTCTAAAATGTTCATTTCTTTTAAAATAAACATATGTAAATACTCAATTGTTTTATTGTAAGTAAAATGTGTACACGTATCATTTTCAAAATGACATGAGAAGTGCTTTAAAACAAGGAACAACTATATATTAGGATATACTTTAATATTTCAATTCAGGGGTATTGAAAACAAAGTGATTTTTATTGACTTTTGTGTATGGCATAGAGTACGTCATTAGTGATGCCACCAGTGATATTGTCAGTGGTGTCATCTGTGATGTCATTTGTGATGTCTTCATTGTGGTCATGGGCTGTGCAACAGGGACCAGGAAGTTATGGTGGCTTTAGCTAAATTTCAAGGGTTTTGTTGCATTAAATTCTCACCTTAACGTCCCTGCTACTAAAGTTTTTTCTTTCAATTACAAGGCCTACAGTAGTGGGCCTATAGTTATGGTTAAGTTTCTCAACTCATAGAAAGAGCACTTTTTTGCAAAGTTATAACTTTTGACGGATCCTCGCCAAACTATGCAAAAGAAGTATATGGCCCCCCGGACTGATTTTGGGAAGTTTGGTGCGGTTTCCTCCAGGGTGGGCAAAGTTATAAGAGGGGGTCCCAACATTTTTGAAATCCTCATAGACACAACAGAAAAAAATCTTTGCTCGCGTCTACAGCCCAAACCGCTGGATAGATTTGCATCAAAGATGCGCGAGGGGTGGCAGCTTGGTCACAAAAATGTGCTTTTCAAAATTAGGTGTACATACATCAAGTAGGTTTTTTGAAATGACCAAAAAGTAGGTTAATTTCCTGATTCAGAATCCATGGCCGCCTCTGGGCCAATCAGAGAGCAGCGTGACGCTCACGGACATCAAACACACCTGCTGATTGGTCAATTAAAAACATGAGGTGCATCAATATTTTTAAACGGGCACCATGTTGGATTTGTGAACTGCACCCTTAGTCCACGTTCATCGTGGTAGAAATATATATTAAAAAAAACACAACATTGCACTCATCGAAGTAAGGAAGCAATCTCAGGGGAAGTGAGGGGTGATGAGTATGGGATGGGATATGCCCATAAAAAGCTAACAATCGGGTGTGTTTTCTTCTCCATATTCCGCAAACATCTCAGATGTTCGGGGGTATTCCTGTGATGTTCTCAAATGTATCAGATGTTTTGGGACATCCATGTACATTTCTTCATTACAGGGTCAGTGAAAAGCAGTTTTTGGATGGCCTTTACATTTGGCACCACTCATTGAAATTGCATAACATTTTGCAACATCATTTTGGACCTGACACTGAATGGTTCTGCACGTTTTGGTGATCCCAAAATATTTGAAAGACTTTTATATTTGGTGTAGGATACGCGATGTCGGAAGCAGCTGCGTTAGGCAGTGTGTCTTGATGTCGCACACTGTGCACGGTCCTTTCCTCTAGCCTCTCGGCGACAGAGCAGAGAGTATTCAGCGAGTCCAGCGTGTTTGCCTGCAAGGAGTGCAGGGCTATTTCGACAGCTGCGGTTTTGGCAGCACGGCACTAGGAGCTCGTGTTTCATTCACTTCAAAGTCCTTGGAGACTCAGAGTTCTCAGCTTCCTTTTCAAGCAGACTTTTAACGTCCTTGCTGGCGACAAAGGCAGCGGCGGCTCATAGCTCACGGGTCATTGTATCAACAACGCAGTTGCTCAGCATTGAAGCCGGTTCTGTGCAGGAAACATGAGTAAGTGCTGCCCCGTAATCCTTCTGGGGCGACCTCTTGGCGACTGGATTGGGTTTGCTTTGGGACCGCTTACATTTTCAGTTATGCCAGTTACCAGACTGCAATCCCTGACAAGCAAGGACATGGACACAGTCCGCTCTTTAGAGGCAGAACTGTTCTCCTCTCTGCAGCCGTTTAATAATCAAATGAATGCGGAGGGGGTGTAATCAATTTGTCATATCTCTTACCCTCGTCTTCGATGGACCATCATAGGAGAGGCAATTGCCTCTCGCTGGTGCTAGCTTTAAGTGCTAAGAGACAACAGATGCTTCAAAAGGAACAATGTCTCCTTTCTGAGGTGTTATGTAACAATAAACAACTCAATAGTGATATTAATAATAGTCCCTGAGCCACATCCCCTTCATCTCACTCATCTCCTGAACTGCCCCACTTCTCTGAGTTGCCTCACATATCGGTCACTTTGAGTGGACAGCTAAGTAAAAAAACACCAGAAAGCTCCAGTTGCGGGACAGATACCCCTACGGCTCTCTATAACTGGCCTGCCTATAAGGATAAGTTGTTTCAAGACCTTGGGGCATGCCATAACCTTCAGGACCTCCACTCTTGGGTGAAGATAGTCGGGGGGAACCTATCTGAGTCTTTGCTGCCTAACCTGCAGAAACCTTTAACCGATGAGGCCAATAGGTCAGGAAAGCCTCCTGGCCATCTGGGATTTCACCAAGGAAACCAAACAGATCCCTTTGTTGCTACTTACCAGCTACCGCCCCTAGAAGAAAGAAGGAGTTCCCTTCATTAGCCCTGGGTCTGAAGCCCCATTAAAGGGTGGCTCATCGTCCATCAGGCCAGTGGCACCATTGGTCACTACATCTCACAGGGATCCACGTCTTAAAAAAGAATATTGGCAAAAATAATCAACCCCACTTTAAGTAGATTTGTATTGGATACAAGAACTTTATAATAACTAACATAGAGAAACCAACTCATCTTGAAAGAAGGGAGGCCCTAATGAACAAAATACTAGCTTGGCTTAACATAAAAGTGGCCCCTAACTGTGTTAGACCCTCAGACCTCAGGGTCCTTCGGAGAATCCACATTGAAGACTGGTGTAGTGTGGATAATACTGACTGTATTGTGGTGGGATGCGGTTTGAGCAGCCTACCAATGTTTCTACATAGAATTACTAAATGTAACCATCTATCACCACTTCAAAGATGAATATTGTGTTGAATTGATTTCTCTGATTTTAGTCATTCTCATTGTTCTCTTCTCTAGAATTGGTCTGCAACTTTATGGATAGCATTAGCGCCTTTTTCTTTACTTGTTGATTTTTTTGTTGTATGTCTTGTTGCACCATCATGCCTATAGGTCAATTGTGCATGGTATAAAATAAATAAATAAATAAAAGAATAAAAAATGTGATGGATCTGCACACACATTTGCAATAAGACGGCCCAGATTTTAATGTTTTTGCAATTTTTGGTGAGATTTTGTCAAGAGGGGGCAATATTAGATGGGGTCTCAACATTTTTAGATGGCTTAAAACTTTGTTGCTTTTTGACAAATCTGCACACATGTTTTCAGAAAGAATATTGACCGAACCTTCAATTTTTGTTCAAAGTCTGAATGAAGTAGTGGCTAATTATATGACTATTATTTGTACATAGATTTTGACACTTTTCAAAAAACAAAACATGGCCGGATTTGCAGCAAACTTGTGCAAGAGGCATTGGCAAGGACACGAAAGCATAGTTTATCAAATGTGTTCATGTCTTATTTTTTCAAGTGTATTTATGAAATTAAATGGACCAGAGAGTTGTGCCTTTGTATCCTTTGATGGGCCTACAGTTATTTTTGTCTCTTTGTGCAGTTGATTTTGGACTAGACAGTTTTGTTGTTGTATTATTTGCTGGAGCAGCAGTTCTGCAGTTCTGTGTTTCTTTAGCGGTATTGTTGTGAGATCTGTTAGAGGTTCTGTTTGTATTAGTTTTTTCGAGGTCCAGGGTACATATCTAGTTAGGGGGTGTAAAGTGCACATAGCCTGATTTATTCTATGAAGCAAGGAATGTCAGCATTGACTTTGTTTGCATAAAAGTTAAATAGAAATAGACCATTGAGTGTACATAGATGCGGAAGTGCCACGTAACTCATACCTTCTTTAAAGACGGCGCTGCCAATGTGAATCAACGCGTGATCTAGAGTTAGAACTTGCTATTTGTGAATAGTGGCAACATGTGTAAGAGATAGAGAGAATTGTTCCCTGTGTACGTACATGTCTTTGAAAAGAAGGACACATGCTGTTGTGCTGCCTATTTTTTAACTTCTGCAAGTTTGTCAACGTGGATTTGGCAAAATGAATGGTGTTGTCATGTGGATATGTTTGGAAGCCAACAACGGTACCGATTGCTCCATTAACTAAACCTTGTCCTACGTCAAGGTTACATTTTCAAATTACTCTGCAGTTTAGACAGAGAGTTAATACTTTTTCTAATCCAGCTGTGTTGGAGATACATTTTTCTAAGCTATTTAGTCATGCTGTTGCTTGTTGACACATAGGGAGTTTCATGCCGTGCACTTCTAGTTTGTCTGTGGAGCTAATATAGAGAGGCATCAGCTTCACCTCACTGATGATCCCCAACAAGGGTGAAACACGTGTATGG
The DNA here is from genome assembly GCF_040938575.1 of Ambystoma mexicanum. Classification (NCBI taxonomy): domain Eukaryota; kingdom Metazoa; phylum Chordata; class Amphibia; order Caudata; family Ambystomatidae; genus Ambystoma; species Ambystoma mexicanum. The sequence continues at coordinate 200,123,718 of NC_090932.1, forward strand.
GGTTGCTGGTGGTACTCTCGTTCAGGTTGGAATTGCCATTGCATTTCGGGGCTGGACTGCCCCTGGGCAGGACAAAGACTGATATGCAAATGGGTATTTCCCATCTGTGAAAGGCACAGTGAGAAAAAGCAGTGGCTGCGAACCCTCAAGTGGTTAATAACCACTGAACAGGTTATCAAGCCTTGTTCTATCGAGAGAGGGGCGCCCGCTACCTTTGCAAAACATAATATACAGTGTAGGTTGTATTTCTTTTTTCAAAATTGTAACATTGAATTGACTACAGCTTGCAGGGGTTGGCAATAAGTTCATGAATTTTATATTTTATGGAGTTCATTGTTCCATGACATCAGGTGCAGATGTATTTTGCCCACATAGCTCTATAAGATTTGTCATGTTCTATTTTTTTACTGTGAGAGGTGGCTCCAAAAGGAACCTTTGTTTGGTGTTTTTTCTGTTTTTTTGCAGGAGAGACTAGAAAGTAAGGAGGGGTAGGGAAATGAGTGAAGGGGCAACAGATAAGGAGACACAGGTGAACTCGGGAATATATTTGGTGTGCCTTAAATCTAAGGTAGGGGGCAATGTTTCCCATGCTCCTTGATTGCAGCCTTGAAAGTACTTTGAAACTGTTCCCCACTGGTCACGTGAGACTGTCCGGAAAATCTGCAATGATGTCAGATGTTCGCGAATGCCGGCACCCAAGAACAGTCTAAACAGTTGCAGAAGGTTCATAGAAGTGTTACAAATAATGCTAAGAAATGGGGAATAGTGAACTTTAATTTTAAATGTTCTAGATTGGCGGAAAATGTTGCTATATTGGGGGTAAGTATAATATTAGGAAGTTGTAGCAAATTAGGGTGCACTGGTAAAAACCCATGAAATGCAATGAAAAATCATTGTTAAGGGGACGTTATGGTTAGGTTGCACTAATAAAAACCTGTGAAATTCAGTGAAAACACTTTGTTAAAGGGACTTTATTGTAAAGTTCCACTAATAAAAACCTATGCAATTTAGTGAAAAACTTTGATAAAGGGATGTTATGGTTATATGTAAAATCGAAAAAACCCAGAAATTTGCAAGGTATAGTAAGCTAAGCAACCATAACTTGTGCCACCACCGTGCACTGCTAATACTAACACCCAGGGACATCAAAGATGACATCGCAAATGGCATTGATGACATCACTGATGACATCACATATCTAGGTCACTTGTGTTTGTTCACTGACATATCTATGCCAGTTGTTTTTGTTCACTGACAGTCAGAATATGAACATTCAAAAGGTGCTATATATCTAGACGTTAACTTTGTTGTATGTTCTTAAAGTACTTCCCTTAGGGTTTGGTTTTATCTCATGGTCCACATTCATGGGGCAATAAGCAGGCCACAAACACACAATGTATGTGTACTCGTGGTGATGAACTTTAATGTTATTTTCATTTTCTGGTGACATTTCTTTCTTCCTTAAATTAGTTTCCCTGTATGTGCCTCTGATTTCGTATGCATTGTGGGTCTTCAAATGTATTGTTTGTACTAACACAAGTGTATAGTATGTCCTGACTAGCTATTTATTACATGTTTAACATGAGTCAAAATTCTGATAGGATTGCATCTATTATTTTACAGGCCACTATTACCAGATAAAAAATGCTGTTCTTCTATGGTGCATGCTGCAGCCATTGCATTTGTGTATGTATTATTATGTTCCTGTATTAAGAAAAACACTCCACAAAAATGTGTTGTTTAGCTGAGTAAATTTTTTAATATAGTAAGCTGTTCATGAGAGGTCTCCCGAGCACCTCTGACATCCTGCTACCAACATGGTAAACACAACCCTTTTAGGGATTTTTCTTAAAAAAAATTACCTATGTGATGTCATCAATAATGTCATCAAAGACATGTGTCATGTCATCTTTCATGTCCTGGGTGTTAGTTTTAGCAGTGCAAAGTGGTGGCACGAGTTATCGCGGACGGACTCGGACAACATCAACGCTATCCAAAACCTCAGGGGGTATCTTACATTGTTATATCATCCAACAAAAAAAACACTTAACATGTTTAAAAAGCAGCACCTAAATAAATGACATTGAATAATAAATAAGAAGTGAAACTGTGTATGTAGAACACTAACAGTCCAATTACATAGCATATGCAACATAGTGGAATATACCAAAACACAATAAATATTCCTCCAACAGAATTACATCACAGAAATTGCACAGCAAGAATCAACAGGACACCTATGCAGCAGTAACAGCAAAACCTAGCAAGAAACTAGTGAGTACACTACATTTATTGTATATATTTATATACTTTCTGTATTAGGTGCACTGAAACTATTTTCTTTTTCACACAGAAATGTACAGTACTTTGGAATGGCTGGAAGAACATTTTCCTCAGGATAAAATGAGTGAAGACAGTGATATTAATGGTAGACAGTACACTTCTCTATAAAAGCCAATTAATAACCATTACTTTATGTGTACTTAACACATATTATTTTTACCAGACCATACAGACATTAAAAATAATATACCAACAGAGACGTTAGAAAATCCTCTGCATCAAATGGAGCTAAAAATTGATCTGTTATTGAAAAATGTAAATATTTTAAGAAACCTTGTGTAGACCATATCAAAGAAAACATTAAATATCACTGTCCCACATGTACGTGTTTCCCCTCTCCGTGTCGCAGCCAACTATTGCCAAAACCTCCCCCACAAGAAAAACGTTAAGATGACACTTCACTCCCTTCCTCCCCTACCATCCATCATGTCCAAACCCCTAATTCCGCAGTATTTGTTTCAGTTTCTGGTTCCCCCTCTCTTTCATAATTTTTATACTTTTATACAATAATAAAATATTAAGTGTGTTGTTAGTATATATATAAAAGGCAGTTAGGGTGTCCGCGGACATTGTGGCTGTCTAGGATGTCCTGAATTAACCAAAATGGGGGTGTCCTAAGGACACCATACCTGTTTGCATTATTGGCAAACAAAATGGAGGTGTCCTTAGGACACACAAGATGTCTGCCTGTCTGCAATTAACCAAAATGGGGGTGTCCTAAGGATACTATACCTGTTTGCACTGTCCTCAATCAAGATGGAAGTGTCCTGAGCACACACAAGATGTCCTCCTGTCCATAATTAACCAAAATGGGGTTGTCCTGAGGAAACTATACCTGTTCGAATTGGCCGTAGTCAAAATGGGGTTGTCCGTAGAACACTAAAGATGTCTGCATAAAGATGAACACATAGCCCGTCCGCCTGTCCGCAAAGTTGTGATGCACATTTATTTTGTTCGGGGATCTGAACACTGTCCGTAGAAAACCCGTGAGCATGAGTAGCACACCCTTGCCCCTACGAATATCGTGCCTGTTCGCAACTGTCTGCCGCACGTGTGTCACACTTTTAATTAGTTTGGGGACTGAAACACTGTCTGTAGAACAGCCACACGCATACGTAGACTGGAGCCCATGTGTTTGGTGTCCTATGGACATCCATCCCAAGTGTCCTCGGTGTGATCATGTCACTGCACACGTGCTAAGCATAACAAACACTCTCCTGGCCCCCGGACACCTAAAAAGTGTTTTTATCAGCAATCCAAGTTATTTTACTGGGAAGGTTCACCCTTGCACATGTCCCACACTATGTCCATGGTGATCTGCATACTTGTTGGACATTTGTGAGCCATTTCTTAGTGTTTGAAGTGTCCTGGGACAGCGTGGGTATCTGCAAAGCGCACCCCAGCACCCCTATAAAAAGCCACACCCCAGAGCTGCTCCTTATTCTGTTTTTGGAATTCCAGGACAGAGACTGCTGCTTGTTGCATTGGATTGCTCTTGTTCTTTGAAACAGCTGTCCTGATGAAATCCATTGCTGCTGCTGGTGCTACTGCTGTCTCAGCAACACCCCTAACCCCTCCACCACCAACACCTCCCCAGGGCCTGCAGAGGGGAACAGGCGTCAGGATACAGAGGAGAGTGATGAAGAGAATGAAGAGGTTGAGGTAGTGGAAGTCCCTACTACTAGTTCTCAATGTGAATCTTGGGTGTGGAGGTTATTTACCACTGTTGATGGAATACCAAAAGCATATGCACACAATGCTCCCACACAATGCACAGGATGCGGGATTTTACACCTCAAAATGACCCACACTCAAAATGACTGCATTAATCTGATAGTCATTTATAGGCCCCCGTCTTTAATATCTGACTTCAATGATGAACTGACCAACTTATTGAATAATCTGAAAGCACCAAACACAGGAACAATACACATCGGAGACATAAACAGATGGAGGGGCAATACCAAAGACCCCGAAGTCATAAGCCTAGAAGAAGATTTATTACACTGCTCTTATACTGTAATAAATAAAGACCCAACAGCTGTCACGGGCAACCAGCTAGACTGGATAATTAAATATAATGCTGACATAACAGAGCTGGGAACATACCCATGCATATGGTCAGATCATTATAAAATTGAAACCAAGCTAATACTAAAACTAAAAACAGAGAAACCAAACAACTGCTCAAAAATGGTCCTAGAAAGAAATCTAAAAAAAATCACTCCAATCATCCTATCGGAAGGCATTAAGCAAATCATGCTTAAAACCAAGGATGCTGATTCATGTGAAGAAATTGTAACTACATACAACAAACACATGAATGAATTGCTAAACCTACACGCTCCTCTGAAAAACAAACAAGTCCGACCCAATATAAACCACCAAAAATGGTTTAACCCAGAAGCTACAAAAATTAAAAAGGAAAAACGGAAACTAGAAAGGATATGGTTAAAATACCCCACAGAAAGCAATAAAAAAAACTGGAAAAATGCTGACACTACATACAGGACTAAAATAACTGAATTAAAGAAAAATCACTATAACGAACAAATCGTTACTGCATCTAACTCCACTGGGAAACTCTTCCAGATACTCAAAGCTATAGAAAAACCGATAGCTCTATCCCCGCCATTTCAGCCAACAGAAAAAGATTGTGAAGCAGTCCAAACTGCATTTGACAATAAAATTATTAAGGCAAGAGAAACAATCGCTAACTGTAAGGCAATCAACAGCTCCATCCCGGACCAAATATGTGAAAGTAAGATCGAATTATTTCAATTTAAACCTATATCATTGGAAGATATGAATAAAACTCTTTCAAGCATTAAATGTACCTCCTGCACTGAAAACGTGTGGTCACCAGAACTAATTCTTGATAATACCGAAATCGTTACTCCGTTCCTCGCAAGAATGGTAAATGCTTATTTTAGAGATGGCATTGTTCCTGCCTTAATCAAAACAGTAACAGTAACACCCTTGCCAAAGAAACCTGAACTCAATCAACAAGATCCTGCGAATCTAAGGCCAATTACCAACTGTAATTTCCTATTAAAAATACTAGACAAGATTGCCACCGAACAACTCCAGGAATTTGTGGACAATAACAATTTACTTCACCCACAACAATCGGGATTTTGGACAGCCCACAGCACAGAATCAGCGCTATTAGATCTGCAGACAGAAATGCTGCGCATCCTTCACAAGGGCAAGACAGGATTGTTAATCCTATTGGACCTCTCGGCAGCCTTTGATCTGTTTGATCATCAGAAGCTCCGAGAAGCCCTAAATCGATCTGGCAACTGCTCACAAGAAGCTATAGATTGGGTGTCTTCCTTTTTACAGGACAGACAATCCAAGATCATCTGGGGTAAACCCTCCTCACAACCAAAACCAGTGGATTGTGGAGTTCCATAAGGTGCTAGTTTCTTCCCCCTATTGTTCAATGTATACATGGATTGCCTATGCACACTGCTGACCCAAGTCGGTATATTTTTCACTAACTTTGCCGATGACACCCACTTGGTGTTTGAACTAAGTGGGGACTATGACCAGGATAGCGAAAAACTCTCAATAATATACAATACCATCGAAAGCTGGATGAAGGCTAATTGGATGTGCCTAAATGCCACCAAAACAGAGCTTATGATCTTCGGATCACCCTACGCCAGAACAAATCTAAGCCCACTATACACCACATTCAATATCAAAGAGACACAGATTAAAATATCAGAAAAAGTCAAAACACTAGACATATATTTACAGGCATCCTTGGGAGCAGAGGCCTACACAGCATATCTTAAAAGGAACTGCCAATACCATCAGAAATTACTGAAAAAAATAAGACCCCTGCTAAGTCAACAAAATAGCACAATCATAGCTAGAGCCACAATCCTCTCTCGGTTAGACTATGGTAACTCCCTATTACTGGGCGTCAGCAGCAAATGCCTCAAACAATGCCAAGTGATCTAGAACAACGCTATAAGAACAATCACCGGAAAACCTAAAAGAGAGCATGTCACAAATGACAGAAAGGACCTACACTGGCTAGCTATCGAGGATTGCATCACATTTAATGCTATCACTCTGGTACATCGAGGTTTATTTGGTAAAGCACCAATGTACCTAAAAAAACAGGTCAAGTGGTATGACTCCTGTCGTAACCTAAGATCAAACAACACAGGCCTTCTCCAAGGTAATACCAGCTAAAAAAGCCAAGGGATTAGGCAGGGCTTTCATGACAAAAGCAGTCCTAAAATGGAACGAACTTCCGCCCACATTGAGACTGGAAACTAATCACTTATGCTTCAGAAAAAAAACTAAAGACTCTCCTGTTCAAATAAGATACCAACACCTAGATACACCAGCAATCTTAATGCATCACTAGTAAAATGATATGTTGTATGTGGCACATGCCATTGTCCTGTTACCTGAATAACCACATCTGTCTATATGTAAAGCACTCTGATGCCCGCGGGCTGCAGCGCTATACAAACACATAAATAAAATTAAAATAAAGGTGACCTGCAATCAGTGCAAAATGGTGCTGAGTCATGGGAAACCGAGTTTGTACAACTATGGTACTACCTCAAAGAAGCGACACCTAAAATCGTTCCACAGTGGGGCTATTTGTAAGGTTGTACCTTGTGATAAACATAATAGGTTGAGTTCCTCTGCAACATCCTCAGTTTCCACTCCTGCCACCACAGGAGGCAGCGCATCCCTCCAGCTGCCTCGCAGGCCATACATGATGCTGTGGATCCTTACCTTTTGAGGGTCACAGTATTGTGCATGTACTGCAATGCAGTAGTCTGCAGGGGGGAGAACCTTCGAAGTGCTTTCAATACTGTGGTCAAGGAGCATCAGAAGAACTGCTACCTACCTAAATAAGCCCCACCCTACATCTTCCTCATTCCACCTGCTCTTTCTTATCACTGTGGTTGGTGCCCCTTCCTTACCCTCTTTTCCCTTCCTTTCCTTGTGTGTCATGTTTAAAAAATCAAAAAAATGTAAAGCAACAAAAACAAAAAAAAGGCTCTTTTCAGAGCCACCTTTCACAGTTCAAAAAGAGAAATGTCAATGAAAAGTGCAGGGCCCTTTGCATTTTTAGAAGTCCGCGGACTGTCAGCGGACATTTAAAATCTGTGCAGTGCTGCCCTGTAAAACCATTGCACTTTTCTCTGGGAGGAAGTGGTGGCTCTGAAAAGAGCCATTTTGTGTTTTTTTTTGTGTTTCAAAAAATCAAATGGTCAACACCCACTGCAAAATGGTTTGCTATAATTCCAAAAAGGGTTGCAATGCATTCTCTATTTGTCGACCAAATGAAAAAGAACCCAGCCACATTTGTCTCTGCGCAATACGAGAAAAAAATATTCAGGACTTTGGAAACATTTCCATGACTTTCCCAAGTCCTTCTTTCATTGCAAGTTGCAAAGAGATTCCAGAGACATGTCCTAAACTCTTCCCTCCACAATGAATAATAATAATGTCTGGATGACACTGTGTCAACAAAGTAGCACAAAGAGGTACCAACTCCAGCCACGTCATGCCACACACTCCATGCCAGTGCACTTCCACATGAGGGAATCCAAGATGTGCAGCCACTCCACAGCGATCTGCATGCACCTTCAACCAATTTATCCACAAGTCTCCCAAAATCCAGACAATCTGCTTTCTGAAACACACAGCCATAGCTATCTCCTCTCCTCTCAGGAAAAAGACATTCTGACAAACTCTCTGCTCACACATCACACCCATTAAACCCTATTGACCAATCCCTTGCTGTGCTACGTCTCATTAGCATCCCTCTCAACCTCAAAAATCCCATAAATAATACGCACTGTCCGCGGACAACCACGGTTTCCGCAGACAAATTGAAAGCGTGGGGAATGAAAATGTAAATAGTGTGCCCCATTTCCCCTTTGAGGTTGGCTCTGAAAAGAGCATTTTTTTGTTTTTTTTGCAGATGCTTCAGAAACACCTTTTATTTAGTATTTTTTTTTTCTTATTATTTTCCTCCAAAAATCTTCACATTAGCTTCTCCAAAGCCACACTTTTGTTCCAAAACAGCATGGCATTTCTCATCAAAGATAAAGACATGTCATCTTCTTTAAAGTAATCAACATTACCAAAGTCAATGTTCTCATTGTTGCAAAAGAACATGCTAGCTCTAGTCATAAAAGCAAACATGCCTCGGTTGATTAAGCACCTACCAACATTTTGCTGAGGACAAAAAACAGAACTATTGTCCCAAAGACCCATAGGTACCAAAACAGAAAAAATAACCTTTGCATTTGGAAACGCTTTCATGACTGCCTGAACCAAGTTTTGCAGATCTTGCAACAAAGTAGGGGCACTGACATAGCCCAAATGCAAAGCACCACAGTGCAGAACAACCACATGTGGATTATAATAACTAGCCATATCCTGACAAACTTCTAGCAATGCCAGCAAATTAAAACCAGGCACAGTGCACCACACCACTTCCACTCCTTTTGTGTCAAAATGGTTAGCCACATTCCGAGATTTAGCATACTGCTCCAAACCATTCACAAACATATCTCCAAGCACCACCACCCTCACTTTCTCCACCTCCGCCATCTTCACTACACACAGCCTCTCTCAATACGAAGCAGAACCTCAACACCTGATTGGCTAATCCTCAAAATACACTCCCATTTCATGCTCGTAAGCCCCGGATGTGGCAAGCCCTGTCGGCGAACAGCCGCGCTGTCCGCGGAGTGCGTAAATAACACTAGAGCAGCCCTTCCACCCTTTCCACTTCACTCTCTGAACCATTCCCTCATTGGCTACTGTTAAGCAGTCACACAACCATCTATCAATCACATGCAAGACCTCTACATCTAACTCCATCATCACAATTCAGCACTTTAGATGTACTGTTGATCACTCCGAGTCCAATTGCGCTGTGACTACAAAGCACCTACAGCAACTACTAGTAACCTCTCCAACATTTCTACTTGCAGATTCATGCACATACACATGCATGAACACAAAGTACAGATATGAATATTTTGTGCACAGTACATTATACATGCCAACATTCTGACCCACCAGGAAGGGAAATTTTCCTCCAAAAAATCGGGAGACAACATTTGTGTCATAAGAATGCATTGGGCAAAGATGTATTTTCGGCAGGAGAACGTGAAAAATAACAATACTTTTCACAGAAAAATTGCGAGTCTCCCAGCGAAATCGGGTGGATTGGTATGTATGGTACATGTACATCTCTTGTATAAATGCATATAAACAGAGTAACTGCCACTTACCCTGTGTAGCCTGTAAAACAAGCTTACTGTAATTTCTCCCATGTACTATGATCAAGTGTCTCTTGCAAAGTTGTTTGCTCTCAAAAATTTGATTTACCCATATTATTAACTGCAATGTGCAAACTGTTATTTTCTTCATTCATTCTATCATTTCTGTAACCACTGCCACATATTTAACCACATTTCAACCATGATAGCATTTAATGCATTATAGTGCACATGATGTACATACAGTTTCCTTTCTATACATTCTGCATATTTCACATGCATTCAATAATTTCAACTTCCTTTACAAATGACTATATTAGTAATCAGACACAACACCCACAGCTATCTAACAAAGTGTCATTTCATGTTAAAAGATGAGAGAAATAACAGTGTAATTATGGAAAAATGTTTTCTAGTGTGTTATAAAATTACACACAGCCAGGATGAGTACATGCATCTTTATTTATGCACACAGATAACCAATATCATTTGAAAGGCTCCCAGCTGAAACAACACCACTGCCTCTACAACTGTTCTTCCAATCTACACAGCTCTCTTATTCCAGCTTGTTGTCCATTCCGTTCTAGATTTCACAACAGCATTCAACTATGCACAGGTGCAGTCATATCTATCACATCATCTACAACTATGTACAGTGTTATAAAGCAAGACATACAACATCTCCCCCCTTCCCTTCAGTCTGCAACACAAGCACCAGGTCCTTCCTTGCAACCCTTACTTTATTTCAGACTCTCCCATCTCAAAGCACCACAGAATCACCCAGTACTTTAGTAATCACCTGCTGAGTAATAAGCTGCTGACCCCATCAAATCCTTCTGATTTATTTCCCACACCTTCACAAATACATAGATTGCATACTTTTCCATACAGTTCCTGCCATTTACCCTGTAAACACAGCAAACAAAGCAAACAATTATTTCTTCTATCTCCTCACATCCAATAACACTGCCTTACGAAGCCAAGTGTGCTCTGTGTGCTTACTATTGTACTCATTTCTAAAGCAAATTCAACTAACAGATTCTAAATAAAATATACTGAATGCACATAGGAAAAGAAAAGTGCATGTACATTCTATGCACAGTTATGAGAAAGCACTACTACTGCAAAAACAAAGAAATCCATATCTACATTAATAGCGCCTGAAGTACAAATGAGAACTCAGAAGAAACATACTCTTTCCATCCAAAAAAGTAAGTGCTTACCCTCACCAATCCACACATCATTTCACTATCCTATAAACACTATGACACTACTACCAATCAGTGCTCACATTTTTGAAAACATTTCCCCTAAGCATCCCACATACCACAATCATAATGTTTGGTAGCATTGTAGAGTTATGCTGCAGTGGTTGTGGCCAGGGCCTAGAGGCTTTGGTGCATGGCCTACAGCCTACGGCCATGCACCCAAGACGCTAGGCCCTGGCCACAACCACTGCAGCATAACACACCCATAGAAACAAACACCTACCAAATGACCACAACCCAAAAACATAATACATCCACCTCAAAACTGTGCACTTCAATTAACAATCTAAAAAATTATTACAACCAACGTACAAACTCTTCAATACATACCCTCCTCACCCAATGATCTTCTAACAACCCAAAACCAACATCATATGAAACTAAATAAGCCAGTAGTGCGCCCAGTGTTTAGTATGTCCGCGGACAACTGCGGTGACCGTGGACAACGCAAACACATCACAGCCTTCTCCCACCTAAACAAATGCAGCATTTGACCCTAAGGAAAGTACTTTAAGAACACACGACAAGTGTAACTTTTTCATATACAGCTCCTTTTCAGTTTTTATATTTTGATTGTCAGTGAATAAAACCACCTGGCCTACATTTTTCAATGCACCAAAATAAGTGAGGCAGACATGTGATGTCATCAGTGATGTCATCAATGATATTTGTGATGTCAACTTTGATGTCCTGGGTGTTAGTCTTAGCAATGCACATAGATGGTGCAAGTTATGGTTGCTAAGCTTACCATAATGGGGGAATGTGCAGTGTTTTTTGGTGTCACTGTGAATTATAATATCCCTTTAACAAAGTTTTTTTTACCGAATGTACAGATATATACATATATATGGCAGAGAACAAAAACAAAGGGGCTAAACATGTGATGTCGTCAGTGATGTCATCAGTGACATTTGAGATGTCATCTTTCATGTTCTGGGTGTTAGTGTTAGCAGTGCACAGTGGTGATGGCAAGTAAGGGGGCTTAGTCTGCCATAACTGGCGAATTTCAGGGGGTTTTTGTTTTTTACTTGTAACCATAACGTCCCTTTAACAAAAAAATTTTTTTAGTGAATTGCACAGGCTTTTAGTAGGGAAACTTAACCATGACATCCCTTTAACAAAGTTTTTTTTAGTGTATTACACAGCCACAGTAGTGGCTGTGTAGTTATGGTTTAGTTGCTGTTTCCATAGGAAGAGCCCTTTTTGGGTGGCTTATAACTTCGCTCTCCCTGGACAAATCCTCACCAAACCTTGAAAAAAAGTATATGGGTCACTCTGAATTTTTTTGCAAAGTTTGGTGAGGTTTGGTCCGGGGGGGGCAAAGTTATAGGGGTTCCCAAAACTTCTTTTTTTCCCTGACTGAATGGGGAAAAAACTTTGCTCACGCCTACAGGCCAAAACGCTGGACGGATTTTCACCAAATTTGGACCAGGAGCAGCGGCTTGGTCCCAAAAGCGTGCTTTTGCAAATTTGGTGAAAATACATCCAGTAGTTTATTTTAAAATGACCAAAAAGTAGGTCACAAAAAATGTGTGATATCTATGTTCGGTCCGCGGACACACTTCCCTGTTCGCTCCGCGGAAAGTGTCCTGATTGGCCAACCGGCTTGCGTCATGTCCGCGGACATGCAAAGTGTTCCTGATTGGATGGTGAAGAGCGTGAAGCGTGTCAGATTTTCGGGAATGCCCGTCATCTTGGATTCGCGGACGTCCGCAGACAGCGCGGTGAAACTTGGTGGAAAAAATACCATTTAGTAGAGTGTGTTGGTGTGTAAAAGTGTTTGGGGAGGGTGGATGAGTAAGAGATGGGTTAAATGTTGTATTTATTTAGGTGGTAGACCCCCCTGTTGTGTTCGCTTTGTCCGCGGACAACGCAGATGTTCTGAAATGTTCTAAATAAACGAAATGGGGGTGTTCTGAGGACACTACACCTGTAGGTGTTGTTTGCAAGCAAGCTGAAAGTGTTCTAAGAACACTTGCGGTGTCCTGAAATGTTTGAAAATAAATGAAATGGGTGTGTTCTGAGGACGGTAAGCCTGTCTGTTTTGTTCGCAGGCAAGTTGAATCTGTTCTAAGAACACATCATGTGTTCTGGGATGTCCGTCAATAAACAAAATGGGGGTGTCCTGAGGACGGTGTGCCTGTTCGTACTGTTCGCAAGCAAGTTCAAATTATTCTAAGAACACATGAAGTGTCCTGGGATGTTTGTAAATAAACGAAATGGGGGTGTTCTGAGGACACTACGCATGTACGTATTGTTCGCAAGCAAGCTGAAAGTGTTCTAATAACACTTGCGGTGTTCTGAAATGTTCGAAAATAAATGAAATGGGTGTGTTTGGAGGACGGTAAGCCTGTCCGTTTTGTTCGCAGGCAAGTTGAATCTGTTCTAAGAACACATCATGTGTCCTGGGATGTTCATCAATAAACAAAATGGGGGTGTCCTGCCTGAGGACGGTATGCCTGTGCGTACTGTTCGCAAGTAAGTTCAAAAGTTCAAATTGTTCTTAGAACACATGAAGTGTCCTGGGATGTTTGTAAAACATTTCTCAAGCAAGCTTAAAGTGTTCTAAGAACACTTGCGGTGTCCTGAAATGTTAAAAAATAAACAAAATGGGTGTATTCTGAGGACGGTAAGCCTGTCCATTTTGTTCGCAGGCAAGTTGAATCTGTTCTAAGAACACATCATGTGTCCTGGGATGTTCGTCAATAAACAAAATGGGGGTGTCCTGAGGACGGTATGCCTGTCCGTACTGTTCGCAAGCAATTTCAAATTGTTCTAAGAACACATGAAGTGTCCTGGGATATTTGTAAATAAACAAAATGGAGGTGTTCTGAGGACACTACGCCTGTACCTATTGTTCGCAAGCAAGTTGAAACTGTTCTAAGAACACTCGCGGTGTCCTGAAATGTTCGAAAATAAACGAAATGGGTGTGTCCTGAGGACGGTATGCCTGTCCGTTTTGTTCGCAGGCAAGTTGAAACTGTTCTAATAACACATGCAGTGTCCTGAAATGTTCATCAATGGACGAAATGGGGGTGTCCTGAGGACGCTGTCCGTATTGTTCGCCGGCAAGATGAAAGTGTTCTTAGAACACATTATGTGTCCTGGGATGTTCGTAAATAAACAAAATGGGGGTGTCCTGAGGACGCTATGCCTGTCCGTACTGTTCGTAGGTAAGTTGAAACTGTTCTAAGAACACTCATCATGTCCGCGGACATTAAAAGTGCCAATTTTTAGATATGATTTAGTAGTATTCATGTATCTGTTTAGTTGTTGTAGAATCTTGGGGCAGTTATATAGCTGTTGGCATATTGTAACAGTTTATAGTTTTTGAATAGAAGTTTAGTTAATGTTTAAGTACAGTTTAGTAAATACATTTTTGTTTTAAGAACATTAAATAAGCGTTTGTAAGATTTGCAGGTAATCTCTGCTTTAGAGTAATGGTACTATCATTACATTCGAACCATCCACATTTGTTTTCATATATGCAGTATAGTGACCTGCATTGGCTGTGGCTCCTGTGTGGTAGATTTTACCTATTGTTGTGAAGGTTTTCTTACCAAGTGATACTTGACCATGAGTGAATCCAGTCAGCTTGCAGTTGTTTTTGTACCATCTGCATTGTAACATAGAAGCATTAGTATTACGTATTTACTTTGTGTTTGTATTAGTAAGGTGGAGCGATTATCCAAATTGCAGGTGGTACATAATCTACCATGGTTTGCATTTTGTACAAGTTGCTGAAATGGAACGGATTCACAATTAGGTATTGATACATACACAAAGCGCTCATTGGGGATTTGTTCTTGTGTCATATTGTTGCAGAGAGTGCATGTATGTTTCCACATGTATGAAATCTGGAAGATTTCATTTATAGGTATGTTTTTGTTTTCCAGTACTTGTAGTAAGTACATTAGACATTCTTGTGGATCTTCCTGTGTGTTTATAGTGAATTTCACCATTCGAGCACAGTAGTCCAATTGTTGTCTTATTCCATAAACACTATGGGCCTCATTACGACCCTGGCGGAACGGGTTAAACGGCGCCGTAAAAGGCTGCGGCGCCGTTCAACCCGTTCCGCCACATTACGAGGTCCCCTCGCGGGACACGTTAAGCACGCCTGGGAAAACCAGGCGTGCATACCGGGTCCCGCGAGGGGAAGAGGGAGCAAACAACGGGCCATCTCGTAATGGCCCGTTGTTTACTCCCTCTCCCATTCCCATTCAGCCCTATGGGGGCTGAAATGGGAATGGGGATGAACCGTGTCCGTGTCCGTGTCCTCGAGTGAGGAATTACCGGGCCATCCAAACTCGGAATGGTCCGGTAAGTCCTCATTCCGAGGACACGGACACGGATGCGGTTTTGCCGGCAGCCATGCCGCCAATAGCGGCATGGCTACCTTCATACCTCGTAATGAGGCCCAATACGTGTTGTCAGGATTATTTGTTGCGTTTCTATGAAGTACTAACATTTGCAAACACAATTGGTCTGTTCTGTGTAAGTAAATGTTGTCAACAATTGGTTGTAATTGAAATAGAATATTCATTGCTACATTTGCGTAGCAACTTACACCAATTACATTTGAAAGTTTGAATGAACCAGGTAGTTTTGTATCTGCGTGCTTTTTTTGGAGTTTGTCTTCCTTCTCTGAAGAAGTACCTGGTTTTCTTTCCCTAATAGGTTCTTTTTTGATTGTTTTACTCGATGAAGTATTAGGGGCCGATTCATGGAACAAACGTGCGCCGAAAATCCCAGCGCAAGCAGGTGCAAGGTGGCGCAAGCGTGAGAAAGCAAGCGCACGTGCGCGATTCAAGGAAGGCACTGCGCTTGTTTCCCACTGGTTGTGCGCCAAATCGGTGCATGTCGCACGCGGGCACACACGTCATCAAATGGCGTGCGCTACGTGCACTGCAAAAGTGCACATAGCGCAGCGCACACAACAAAAGTAGGCGGAACAGTGGGGGGTAACACGCGGAATGGGGAATAATGCGTGAAAAAGAAGGCGTAACTGGGGAAGTACTGCAGGGAACTACACGGAACGCCCACACGCACGTGAACAACCCGTATTCATGGATTCGAATACGGGAAACCCGCGCACGGCAAAAGACGCACACAGGCATGAACGCATCCGTCACACGAAGGCAGGCGGAAGCGTCCCAGCGCACAGTATAAAAGTGCGCGCAAACAACAAACACGTATATACAGCTACGATGAATGCCCCATTTGTCGCAGCACTGATCGTGGGACACCGCACGAGGAGGAGAATAGCCAGCGCATGCATTTTTTCACCACGGACAAACCTTTTTGGGATGCCTGACGACCAGGTCTACGGCAGGTATAGGTTTCCACCCCGTATCATCCTAGACGTGGTCAGGGAGTGGGAAGATGACCTTACATCCCCCACCCTTTGTTCCCAAGCATTGAGCCCCTTGGAGAAGGTGCTCAATGTCCTGCATTTTTTGGGCACTGGGTCATTTCAGCGGACTACTGCCATAGTGGGGGGGTCTCACAGGCCACGCAGTCACGCTGCCTACACCAGGTCTTGGCAATCATGACAGCGCGCCCCTCAGTCCGCAGGCACATATACATGGCCAGAACACCCACAGAAAGGCAGGCCGTTGTCCTGGAATTTTACAGGGTGGCACACTTCCCCAAAGTGCTCGGTGCCATAGATTGCACCCATGTGGCCCTACGTCCACCTAGGGCCACTGAGCACATCTACCGAAACCGCAAGCACTGGCATTCCATCAATGTACAGGTGGTATGCGATGCAAAGGGAATCATCACCTCTGTCTATACAAACTACCCTGGCTCCACCCATGACAGTTTCATATACAGAATGTCCGCCCTGAGCCGGGCCCCGTAAGCTGGGCAGCATGGCGACACATGGCTCCTAGGTGAGTAAAATTGCCCTTGCACATGCATGCATGTCACACACACACACACACACACAAATACACAAACCCCAATAATAACAACCATTATCACCTCTTCAGGGGACAGTGCCTAGCCTCTGAGCAACCACATGATGACGCCAATCCGGAACCCCACCAAACCCCCCAGGTAAGATACAACGCGGCCCATATTGCAACCAGGGCCATAGTGGAGCACACATGCGGAGTGCTCAAGTCACGCTTCCGCTCCCTTGACCGCTCTGGCGGGCAGCTACTCTATGCACCCCCAGTAGTGTGCAGGATCATTGTGGCAGCATGTGTCCTGCACAATGTTGCAACACGGCAGGGCATACCGGTGGACATGGTGGTGCCCCCACATCCCCAACCACAGGCACAGGCGCTGCCCATGGGTGGGGATAGGGCACGTGGCGAGGAAGCCCGGACCCAGCCTGTGGCCACATTTTTCACCTAAACTCCCACCCCTGCCGAGTGCACACAGGCCTGGCACATACCAGGTGACAATCAATGATGACAAAGAGACAGTCAACTGTCACAACCCTACCACCCTGAGATTGTTGCCATGGAAGTGCCACATTGTGTGCATCCCTAGCTACTTAAACACAAGCAATCCTGTGTGACCAAAAGGCACACATGCAAGGTGTGAATCACACACACCTGCAAAACAGGCCATGACTATCACTGGTATGTCACTCAAACCCTCCCAAACCACAACATGACATGGCAAGCAATAGCCATACACCAACACAGTACCAATAAGGTACACATTGCCAAGTGAAAAATGTAAATTGGCATCAGACAATGATGCCTGACATGGAATCAGATGAAATGACTGACCAACAACCTCCCACCCAAAATAAGTCATACCCAAATGCATTCCAAAAGTCATAGTTGTAACATAACAATGAATGCCTGTCTACATGCACATTGTGCATTGCAAAATCAACACTGCAGCTTCTGTGTGCCGTGTCCAGCTCCTGCAACACACTGCTCAGTGCACAGTACAGTTAACAGCCATTGCGTGTGATGCACACCCTGAGCATCAGATCTAAGTGACAAACCACATCAAAAAGCAAATTAGGCATGTACAGGATCCACAATTGGTCATAGGACATGTGCTGCAGGGACACAGTGGGCACCAGAAGGCAAACACGTGGACATGGAAGGGTGGTTGTACATGTAGTGCATTATAGTGCGAGTGTGTGGGTCAGTAGGGGCATGCACTCAACATATGCATGTGCAATCAAGTGACCATCAGTGTCCTCTACACATCACATGTGAACATTCACCATGTGTACACCCCAGCATGTCAAACCACAACTATCCCCTCACACCTGAAAGGTAAACACAACACATGAACAGGCATTGATCAGCAGAACACATCATGCGTCTCGATGCCTGTGGGCTGTGTGAGCACTTTATAAATGTAAATTAAAAAAATAATGTACATAGGATACCACAATTACAATGTCAGGGTGCCCATCACACTGCAGGGCAAGGCAACTATCACCAACAAAGCACTCCCCTTCCTCACAAATCACCATGACCCTCTGAACAACTGCACCGGGGTTATGGAGCCTTCATCCTTGAATTTCACCTGGCCACAGGATCACCCTCCCCCTTTTTCACCATCTCCCACCTTGTGTGTAAGAAGTTACCAGCACCCTCACAGTCCACCTTGATTTGCACAAACACTACATCCAAGAGAACTCAAAGCAGGCCAACACAGAAGCCAAGCAAAAAGCCTGCAGGCAGACAAACTAACCAGAACAGCCTCCAGTAGATGACTTGAAGTAGCAGTACCTCACAAAAGCTAAGTACTACCACAATGACGTAACAACCAAAGTAGCACAGTAAAACAATGTACAACAGGATGCGTACCATGTGTGGTACATAACATAGAATGAGGCACCACAAATGGATGTGTACTGTCACAGCTCCCATGTACAGGCGCAGGAGTGGCACGAACCAACCACCCCCACCGTGGTCTGGGTGCCTGCAAGGTCAAACTCACACAGGCCTCTGAGACCCTGGTGGGGAAGGAGGGTCAGGTATATGCAGTCGGGACAGGCGTTGGCATACTGGATAACCGGAATGAAGGGCAGGAGAGGGGAGTAGGATTGACACGGGAAAGTAGGGAATGCACAAAAATGTAGTACTCACATTAACACATACACAATCATACCAAACTTGTTCATCATGCACATAGCAGCAATTCACTGAAATGGAAGTCAAAGAGAAACTTATCTCTGGGATGAGTGCTGGCCTCCTGCCTGCGCACTCTCAGGTCCGGTAACAGGAGCACTTCAATGCTGCAAAGAGAGCCACAGTTAATAATCTGTGCATGCCCATAACACACAAACACACCACCAAATATGCCCCAAAGTAACAAACTACTCTACAAACAGACAATCTGGTGTGAATGCTTCGTACCCATACGTAACATTACCCCTGTGATGGTTCATACACAGTCAATGCAGTAAGTCAGGCGCCGGTGGGTGCGTGGCAAATGGAAAACCAATGTGTCATGATTCACACAACATGCAATGTTCCCTGGGTAAGCAGACAGACGCATATAGCAAGGTATGACTTCAGAACAAGTCGAGTTCCACCATGACCGAAATAAAGTAAGCAGTGCATGTTTCAAATTCTACATGGAAATGAAATGCACTGCACCCGAGTCCTCCCTTGCTGTCTGTCCCTGTGAGCTGCTTCTTTCCATGTCTCGGAACGCTACATGGGTGATACAAGTGCCTCAATGGACCATGGTGGACTGGAGGGTATGTGCCACTGCCCCTGCAGGTCCCCCGAGTCCACCAACACATCTGAGCTGTATTGTGCGCTTCAACACCAATATTCGTCCAAGCTCACCTTCAGTGCATGTGCAACTGGCCTGGTGGAAGGTTTGCTGTGTTGTGGCCCCCCTGTGCTGCTCACCTTGCCTGGAGTCCCTTGAAACACGTCAGTAGTTTTAGGATGTATGATTGCAATCCCTGTGCCTCTGCTTGCGCACACATGTGCATGTGGGCACCACCAAACGTGTCCAGATTCCAGACGTCCAATGGCCCATGTCTGCTGGCAAAGGTGGTCTGGAGGCTCATCCCCCTGCAGAAAGGGCATGAAAAACATGATTAATGCTTTAGATTCATCTGTGTGCGTCTCTTCAGGCATCTCATCACTTGACCATGTCAGAGACGTACATCAGAAATCACACCATCAGTCCGTCTTTCACAGCCAAAGTGTGGAACACACTATCTACGGCATGAATTGCAACAAGCACATGTACAGTAAAGTTAAGAAACATACTACACAGTGCATAGCAATGAATGTACACATGAATCATGAAACACCCTGTCTAGCAAAAGCAGAACAGTGTTCAATAACACCCCAATCATCCCCACTAGGGGTGTTAACACAAGTTCCACAGCAGCAGACATGCCACAGATATGACAGTCCAAAGCCCTTGTGTAATAGGCTGTTACACCGAACCATCCTTGCAAGCCCATGGATAAGGGAAGCAGGAGTGACATATGTGAGTCAAGGACACCAAGCAGCAAACACATACACAAGACAAGCCTGAAGGGCCCAGCTGGAACAGACAGTGGATGCTTTCAAAAGCCACAAAGCACCACACCGTCACATGAAAGCACAATAGACAAGCAATTTTAAACTATATTAACTAATTACACTAACTATGAAAAACCTACATTACCTAATTAAACTAACTATCAAACAGAAACTTAACTAACTAAACTAAAAGAAAAATCAAAAATGGCCAGGAGGGGGGACGTACAGGGTGCTGCTCAACACCCACATGTGATGATGCTGAGCAAAAAAAAAACCTCCATGGGCTCAACGCCTGCACAGCCCGACCTATGTGGGAGATAGATTGTCGTCCGAGTCTGGCTCATCCTGGAAAGGAGGACGTGGCACAGTAGCCTGGCCACGCCTAGCCGCAGCTTGCCCGTCGTCGGCAGCAAGTCTGCCGGACGGGTGAGCCTGGTTCTGTGTGGCGATGACACGTAGGTCTGCATGCAGAAACTCCCGTGATACACGTGCTTCCTCTTGCAAGGTAGCACGTGTAACACAGAGTTCCTCCTGCAAGGCCTGGCTGGACAACCGCTGCACCTCCCGGCAAGCCTGTAGCTCAGCCGAGATGGTAGGCTCAAGCTGTGCAAACCTCTCCTCTGACCGCTACCCTTTGGGACATCAGAAGGACACCCAGAGTGGATTTGAGGGAAGCATACTCCTCCCTCAGGGCCTCCATGTGTGCCTCTGCGTGAGCAGCAATTGCTTCACGCAGAGACAACGTTTCAGCCTGGTGTGCCCTGTCTGAGGCCGCCATGCCCAGCCTGAGCGAGCGGGCCGTGGACCGTGCCGCCTGCTGCTGGAGAAGCACCTGCCTAGCAGGGGGCAGCACGGATCGGGCCACACGCTCCATGCTCTCAGCGATGTTCTCCATTGCTGCCCCCTGCCGTTCTGAATTGGCAGTCATGTGTTGCTCCCACTCAGTATACTGCGGTTGCGCGCGGTGACCGCATTGCTGGGCTTGACCCCTGCGGGACCCAAGGACCGGGTGTCCTCGTCATGTTGGCACCGCCCACGGCTGCACGACTACATGCCCCGTCGACGTGATGTCCCTCCCAGGCACATCAGTGACTGGTGTGGAGGGTGACCCTGCGTCCCGATCCACCACGGGAGTAGGTTCTAAGACTGTCTGACCCCTCAGTGCAGGTGTCGCGGACAGAGGAGTGTCCACATCAGAATCACTCACCTCTGACACATGGACCTGATGCTCATCCAACTCGACATGGACGTCAGAGTCGTCATCAGGGCTGGACTCATAGGCAGCCAGAGACAAGATGGACTGTAGCACTTGGGGGTTTTCGTGGCCTACCACCCCACGACCCCCACTTGTGCCGGGTTGATGTAGTGATAACAACCCTCTGCCTGGCATGACAACACCATCCTCCGGCTCCATTGCGTCATCATCTGAAAAATAGAGAGAAAAAAGGTCACTATACATGTCAGAAGCACACAACACACACACACACCAACAACAAACACATCAGGCAGACATGTGACACACAAAATAGAACCTGGCATGCGTGCTGTGTCAACTTGGAATTGCTTCTGTGATCAGACCTGTTGAAAGGTGGCAGTTTCCATGTAAGTGGGTCTATGCAGTGCAGCAAATGTGTATGTTACTCACTACCTACATGTACAAGTACTTCATGGTGTGTGTCAGAAAATGTGAAGGCAGTGCAAGGTCAACTTCAGGCATCACGTGCAATGTGCATTCAATGGGTAGCATATCTACAAGCAAAGCACCCCTCCACCCAAGTGCAAAAGCAGGGATGCCTAGCATGGTATCAAAAGGCTGACCATAGACCTGTGTATTGACAGGCAGTGTTGACTAGCATCAACAGCTTCATGTGAGTCAAGTGACAACACTGCAAATGATGATGGGACAGTAAGCAGGACACATGATGAAACGCCTGGACGCCACCCACGTGTGAAGAAGACACTACACCAGTTGGACAGAGTGATTGGCCATTAAACAGGCTGAGGCTGTGACCCACACAGATTGTCAGACCCTAAACATGTGTGCAACGCAGTACTGAGCCACAGTTGCCATGGGAAGGCTGATGAAATGCCATGCAATGTATGTCACCCAGGACTTGTATTACAGTGATCATCCAGTCAATGACACATAGGGACATGCGTGCAATGCACATGGAGCATGAATTGGCACTCATGTCCCTGCGGGGCATCTGACCTCTGCACAGTACAAGTGAGATACCCTGCATCAAGTACTAAGGCTGTACCACACAGCATATGTCTGGCAGATTGGTCGCTGGAAGTTAGCATGTACACAGGACGCATGAACAGGGAAGTACCCAATGGCAATATTGAAGCAGACCAGTGCAAAGGTGGAATTGGGGTGCAGAGCGGGGGGTTGAGGGGCAAGGGAGCATGCCTACATGGAGTACCCGCAGGGAGGCTGAGGACACATGCACGTCAGTCATGCTATGACATCGTGCCTGGGCTGAGAGGAAGGTCACCCCACGCTACATGCAGAAGGGCCACTGAGCTGGAACATGGACCGGAGGGGCATACTGGTAACCAGCATGTGAGTAGGGTGCAATAGTGGTGATGCGGACAGTCCCCGTCTGCTCCACATGTCCACCATCCAGCAGAGCAGACATATATCACGGAAGCATTGCATTACTTGCACATCAGAACCATGTACACATCACATGTAGTGGCAATCATGCACAACACATCCCACAAGTAAAACACACACGTCCTCAACAAACACGTATCAACACTCACTGGACTGGGCATCAAAGTCCGGCATCTCTCCCGCTCCTTCGACCGATTCAGATGGTATGAACTCTGCAACGAGTGACTCATGCGGAGTGAGGACTTCCTCCTCTGGTGCAGGCCCCCCGCCAGTCACCAGAGTCAAGTTGTAATTTGAGGCACGCTTAGCCTTAGCGCTGCGGTTGATGTCATTCCAACGCTTTTTGCACTCTTGCGCCGTGCGCACCTCATGGCCGAATGCACTGACATGTTCTGCAATATGCTTCCAGTGGGTATCACGTTTGGCAGCCGTAGTCTGACTATTGGCACATGTCACGGCTGTGGCCCCGCAGGTAGCCCACGAGGAAGTCCAGTTCCTGGTTGCAGAAAGGCTTCTTCCTCGACGTGCAGGAGGTCGTGGCTGTGTGTGGGGTCCCAGCCTGTGCTGCAGGTGCAACCTTCCTCCTCTTGCATTGTGGCTCAGACCCTGGCTGGCTAATGCAGCCCTGACCAGTACGGCCAGTGGGTTCGGTGGATTGAGCCAAGGGAGTGGCAGTTGGAGGGACGACCAAAGGCCTGAATTGTGTCAGTCGCAGCTGGGTGCCCTCTAATGGACCCTGCGCAGCAATATCCGCTGTGGCAGGGTCATTGACCGCAACTGTCCTGGTTGGCAGACTCACAACCGGGGTGTTGTTGGGTGCATCTGCCCCAGCACTTGCCAACACCCGGCTGTTCGGGGCAGCAGATGACATAACTGCCCCAGGGACACGTGTCTTGGTCAGGGCAGCCCTGCGTGCCCCTATGGTTTCCCTCCTGGCCTGTTGGAAATCTTCCAAGGGCTCCTCAAGTGCCAACGCAGCCTGCGCTGGCAGACCCTGAGCCTGGGTGGCGGTGTCCACAGCTGCACCTGCAGATACCACTACCCTTGGGCCCGTGGCAGTCGATGGAACGGACTGCCGGGTCACACAGGTGCCAGTGCCAGATGCAGAAGCTGCATCTCCCGGAACCACAGGGGGTGGTGGCATGACTGCACCAACACATGGCACAACATCATGCTCTAGTGGAGCACCCCTGCCTCTTCCCCCTCTGCGGCCGCCCTGGACACCCTGGAGTCCCCCTACTCCCTGGTCACCCCGGCCACATCCCTGACCACGCCCGCCATGAGGAGTACGCCCAGCTGAGGCGCCCCTCACCTTTGGTGGCCTCCCAACCATGGCACAGATGTAGTAGTGCCGGCACAGATGGAGTAGTGCCAATGGGAGTTGTACACCACAATTGACCTGGGCAATTGGGGTGAAGGGGGTGGGAAGCAAGATGTTAACAGCCCCCCTGCACCTGCAAGGCTGTATGTGACCCCGGTGATCTAGTGACGGGTCACGCAACGCTCAGGCACCCCAAAACTGCAGTAAAAATGTGCACGCAACCCTTCAGCCTACGTGCATGGAATCAACCTCCTGCAGTATGCGGTGGCACCCAGTAACACGAAAAACATGTACGTGTGGGACACGCAGGCTACTATGACATCAAAAATGATGCGATACACAGGGGAGCCCGCAGTGGGAAAAATAGCGTGCGCGACTTACCGTCTGACTAGCGCGATGCAGAAAAACACGTGTAGCCAATACCCCCACCAAAAGAAGAGATACGTCCTTGATAGCTGTGAAGTTGTGATGGCGCGCGAAACAACATGAAGCAGCAACACACGTCGGTCTCCACGAAAGACATGTACAGCGAACTGCTGGACCCGCTCATCTTTAACCCGTGCTGAGGGAAACGCCCGCGCGCATCACGTCACTTACGCGCGTAGGCCCTTTCCTCGGATTACATGCATTCACATGGGGACGTGCATTTTTTCCGTGCGCGTGCTAATCCACTATGCCCACGTCACGGAGGAGACTCCCGCGCACGCCTGCGCGCGCCATGTCACAGAAGCACTTACGCGCAAAGGGCTTTTGGTCCAATGAAATCGCTGACGCGCTTATGCGCTAAGGGCCTTTCCTCGAATTACACGCTGACGTGCTATTTTTTCATGTGCCAAATCACTCCGTATCAAGCTGGCCACGCGAAAACACACGAAAGACCACGCTCCTGCCCAGAAGGCCGAATTACTGCTCCCCAGAGCCCCGAGCACGCTCCCACCTGCCATCTGCTGCTGCCTGACTGCCTGCTGCCCACGTGCCCTGCCATTTGCTGCCTGCACGTCAGCCAGGGGTGTAGTTGCTGTGACCACCACTGCTGGAACCAAAGACTCACGACTGGGATTCCATCGCTCCACAGCCTAGCCCCAGGAACCAGTTGCCCACCCATTCCTGCCTCTGTGGTTGCCATGTCCAGCACAATACCATCTGGCAGCACTGGCAACCCCCAGCCAGAGAGGCAGACGGCCACCAGCTTCACTGCCACCGAAGTTGGTGTCCTGGTGGAGCAAGTCCTCGGGCACTATGATGCCCTCTTTGGAAGTCTGCACGCCGACAATGAAGGATGGACAAGGATCTGGATGGACATCGTGACTGCCATCAACGCGGAGGTGGTGGCAGTCCGTGACTTACATCATGTCAAGAAGCGCTGGGAGGACTTCCGGTCCAGGACCCTCAACAAGGCCGGGCACCTCTCTAAGGCAGCGGATGCCAAGGGGCACCGGGGCCAGCTGTCGAACCATCAAATGAGGGTCCTGGAACGCATATGCCCAGCACTCTACGTCCAGATCCTTGAGAGGCAGACCCGTCTGGTGTCGAGCGGTGAGTGTACATGCATGTTGATAGTACGCTGTGCGTGTCGTGGTGTGCCAGTAGTGTGCAGGTTGCACATGTGTTTATGTAGGGCCATGTAGGGATGTGTATGAACATGGGCGTGAGGCTGCCACATGTGAGTCCTCTCAGTTGTGAGACACATTGATGGTGTATGTGTTGGTAAGCATGCTGGGCAAATGCAGGTGGGAGCACACATGTTTGCATTTCTGTGTATTTACATTGGCATGGTTATGGCATGGATGGTGGTTCATAATGCATGTATCTGCACTGTGTACATGTGCATGTATGTGTATCTGACAAGTGTGCAACTGTGATGCAAAATGGATGCACGTGTAGAAGGATGAATGGCAGATGTGACATGTATGGCGATCTCATCACTGCAACAGTTGAAGGAGAAGTAGACATGCATGTAAGTGTGGTGGTGTGTGTGCATGTCTAGTGCACTCCTTGTGTTTCATGTGATGTCAGGCTCACCTTTGGCTGTTCATGCAGTTGTATGTGTATGGATGGTGCTGCCTGGTGCAATATTGCTGTTGAAATGTTCATGTGTGTGAGTTAAAATGACATGTGTGTCGTGGAGTGTGATGCTGTGTCTGTAGTTAAACGATGCCCCTCATGGGCACCTGTCATGTGTGTATCAGTACATTGTACAGTGCCCTGATGCCTGTCTCCTATCTCTCCCTGTCTGCAGCGTCAACTGATGAAGAGGGCGGAGAGGGTGCTGTGGAGCACAGCGGCAGGGATCGCACTGCCAGCCGGAGACGCAAGGCCCCCCGGCTCCCCTCCCAGGTTGTGATCTCGTCGGAGAGTGAGGAGTCCAGTGCTGTGTCCCAGGCCGCAGCTGCCGAGGGTAGGTCCAAGAGGCGGAGGTTGGAGTTGGACTCCTCGGCAGCAGAAGGGGCAGCTGAGACCCCACAGGGTCCGACGGAGGAAGATGGCACGTAGTAATCCAGGTTGGTGGGGGGTTTGGTGGAGGAGGAGGCCGTGCAAGGGACAGAGACGGGGTCTGGAGGTGGGGATTCCACTGGTGCTAGTGGTGCAGTGCAGGGGCAGGGACAGGAGGCAGCACAGGCCACCGCGGAGGTGCCTGTGTGTAATCCTGTCCCCGATCCTGTGACTGCATCATCCCGCACCAGCAGGGATGCCCACGTCCAGACCCGTTTTCAGGGAGGGGATCCGCTTACAACAAATGGCCTTCCTCTCCCTGCGGACGTGGCTATCCGGAACCAGGTTGAGCCTGTCCTGGGTGGGGTGGTGTTGCGTCAACGGGCCATGCGAGCTGACCTGCAGTCTTTTCATGAGGAGACTGCACGTCTTCTCGGATGGCTCGTTGACCGCGTTGACCTACTGGGACAGCTCACCAGGGCCGGATTCCTCTGTTTCCTGGACCTTGTTCCGACCCCCTCCTCAACTGAACACCCTATGCCCCAGTCGTCCTCCATGCCATCTTCCCACCCATGTATTACCTGGGTACCCTGTGGAGCTGCCTCTGACCCTGCGGCCAGGCTGGTGGAGGACACATCCCTGCCACAGTCGGGAGTCGGACGTCCAGCAGGGGTGGCCACCTCAATAACTGCACCCTAGCCGGAGGACGATGTGCAGGCAGCAAGAGCCAGGGCACAGGCAGAGGCACAGCAGCAGCAGCAACAAGGTGGGAGCCATCATGGCTCGGGGCTCTCGACATCGGAGGGGCAGGCATCGGCCAGAGGGCAGGAGGACCCAGGACTGGAAGTGTCTTCCGTGTGGCAGTGGTTAGGCCATGCTATAGATGCGGAGCGGCAGCGGGCAGAAGAGGCACGGCTCACGATGGTCAGGGCGGAGAACTCCATGCGGAGGGCCCTGAGGCGGGCCGAGTGCCTCGAGGCAATTCGCAGGGAGTTGGAGGAGAACATGTCGTCGTCCCTGCGAACCCTCGGGGCCATGGAAGAGGACCGCCTCCAGGACATTGAGCAGGAGTTCGATGATGCCCTGGCCCGGGACATCCAAAAGTGAGCCGTCGGACTAGCCCGCTGCCCTTGTAAATAGTTTTCAGAGTTAGGTTTCCTTTACGTTTTCCTTTTATTTGTGGTCAATGGACAATGCCACCCAAATTTGTATATTGTTATATTTTTAGGTAGTTAGTTAGGTAGGTTTCATTTGTTTGGTTGGGATCATGGACCCTTTACATCCTTGGACAATGGATTATATATAGTTTCATCATGTATTCATTTTTGTTTTTTTTGGCATTATGGACATGGAGCAATGGATTTATTTTTTCCGGACAATGGATTGTAAATAGTTGGCCTTTGGATTGATTTCTCTTTTTTTTAATTATGAACATGAAGCAATGGATTTTTTTTTTACATTTCCTTTGGATTTGCATTGTTGGAGGGTGACTTTGGACTGTTTTTCTTTCAAATTTATATGGATTGGTTATCATTTTCATTCAATCATCTTTTTCACATGCTTTTCATTTCATGTTTCATATTTTGGTATGCTTTCATTTCATTTTTGATTTCATGTACATATTACATTTTCATTTTTTAATTCCATGTGTGGGATTCGCTCATTGGATTGATGCATGTGAAAATGTGGGTTTACACAAACAATTCCAACCAGTGTATGTGTGTGACTGACATGTGTTGATGTACATAGTTGACTTTTGATTTGTGTCATGAGATCAGCATTTCACTGCTGGGGAGTGGGGGTGCAAGGGGACATGAGTGGGGGCCTGCTGGCAGGTGCCCTGCACTGCTGAGGGGTGGGGGTGCAAGGGGACATGAGTGGGGGCCTGCTGGCAGGTGCCCTGTACTGCTGGGGGTGGGGGTGCAAGGGGACATGAGTTGGGGCCTGCTGGCAGGTGCCCTGCACTGCTGGGGGGTGGGGGTGCAAGGTGACATGAGTGAGGCCTGCTGGTAGGTGCTCTGCACTGCTGGGGGGTGGGTGTGCAAGGGGACATGAGTGGGGGCCTGCTGGCAGGTGCCCTGCACTGCTGGGGGCTGGGGTGCAAGGGGACATGAGTGGGGGCCTGCTGGCAGGCCCCCCATTCATGTCCCACTCATGTCCCCTTGCATCCCCACACCCAGCAGTGCAGGGCACCTGCCAGCAGGCCCCCACTCATGTTCCCTTGCACCCCCACCCCCCAGCAGTGCAGGGCACCTGCCAGCAGGCCCCCACTCATGTCCCCTTGCACCCCCGCCCTCCAGCAGTGAAATGCCGATCTCATGACACAAACCATTAGTCAACTATGTACATCAACACATGTCCGTCACACACATACACTGGTTGGCATTGCTTGTGTAAACCCACATTTTCACATGCATCAATCCAATGAGCGAATCCCACACATGGAACTAAAAAATGAAAATGTATTATGTACATGAAATCAAAAATGAAATTAAAGAATACCAACATATGAAACATGAAATGAAAAGCATGTGAAAAAGATGATTGAATGAAAATGATAACCAATCCAAATAAATTAGAAAGAAAAACAGCCCAAAGTCACCCTCCAACAAGACAAATCCAAAGGAAATGTAAAAATAAATCTCCATTGCTTCATGTTCATAATACAAAAAATAAGACAAATCAATCCCTAGTCCAACTATTTACAATCCATTGTCCGGAAAAAATAAGTCCATTTCTCCATCTCCATAATGCAAAAAAAAGACAAAAATGAATACATGATGAAACTATATACAATCAATTGTCCAAGGATGTAAAGGGTCCATGATCCAAACCAAACAAATGAAACCTACCTAACTAACTACTTAAAATATAACAATATACAAATTTGTGTGGCATTGTCCATTGACCACAAATAAAAGGAAAACGAAAAGGAAACCTAACTCTAAAAACTATTTACAAGGGCAGTGGGCTAGTCCGACGGCTCACTTTTGGATGTCCCGGGCATCATCGAACTCCTGCTCAATGTCCTGGAGGCGGTCCTCTTCCATGGCCCTGAGGGTTCGCAGGGACGACGACATGTTCTCCTCCAACTCCCTGAGAATTGCCTCCAGGCACTCGGCCCGCTTCAGGGCCCTCCGCATGGAGTTCTCCACCCTGACCATCGTGAGCCGTGCCTCTTCTGCCCGCTGCCGCTCTGCATCTATAGCATGGCCTAACCGCTGCCACACGGAAGACACTTCCAGTCCTGGGTCCTCCTGCCCTCTGGCCGATGCCTGCCCCTCCGATGTTGATGTCCCCGAGCCATCATTGCTCCCACCTAGAGCCTGCTCCTGCTGCTGCTGTCCATGTGCCGTGTCTGATGGTGCCTGCACATCCTTCATCAGCTGGTCTCCGGTTGTGGTGTCCACCCCTGCTGGGCCACCGACTCCCGACTGTAGCAGGGATGTGAGCTCCACCAAGCTGGCTGTGTTGGTCGGGCCAGGTCCACAGGGGGCCCTGGTAGAATCTGGGCCGGAAGACGGTGTCGAGAACGACTGGCACATAGTCTCCACAGAGGAGGAGAGGTCCGCCAGAGTGCGACACATGTAGGAACCCACCAACCAGGACGGAGCCCATACGTTCCTGGGACCCCTCGTCCGCAGGTAGTGGAGAGGCAGATGACATGGTACTCTCCCCTACCTCTGGACGGGTCTGGGACGGGGCCTCCCTGCTGGTGCATGGTCTTGCAGTCACATGGTCAGGGACAGCGACATGCACAGGCCCCTCTGCGGTGACCTGTGCTGCCTCCTGGCCCTGGACTGCACCACTTGCACCAGTGGTACTACCCCCACCAGGCCCCATGTGCGGCACAGTAGCGGGCTCCTCCTCCTCTGTGGAGGCCACCAACCTGGATGTCTCCACACCGTCTTCCACCATTGGAAGCCCCTGTGGGGGCTCACCCGGCCCTTCCACCACAGCCGTTGTGGCAGACGCAGCACCAGCCCCCTCGGTCCAGGATGATGGTAATTCCTGGGAGGGTGTCTGTGCCTTGCGTCGCCGCCCAGTGGAGGCATCCCCGCTGCTTGGCTCCACAGCGCCGTCTCCGCCCTCTTCTTCACTTGACGCTGCGTAGAGGGAGACATAGAACACAAGCATCAGGGTACAGTACAAAATACCCTAAACAGGAAGCAATAACACATGAGTGGCACTGTCAAATGTCACTTCCATTCTGTCATTCCACAACACATGGGTGAATGCACACAACACACATGCAGAAACAGTCCTGGTGCCTGCAATCAACATCAACATCCATGTAGAAGGGCCCCTGTAAACCAAGATGTTGCCTTCAAAGTCACATGCATCCATGGCGTTTCAAAGTCACACACACACTTCTCAGGCACACACACACACATGTGCACCATACATGTACATGACATCAGCACCCATTCCTCACCCCCCCTTCATGTCCAGGAACAGAGACAGCCATGCTTTCATGTGTGCATTTCTCATAGAGCTCCCCATGTTGCATTTAAACACATGCACCAACCATGTGGTTCACACATAACTGGTCTCACATGCATGACCATGATGTCCCTGCACACACACATCCATACATGGCCACGTCACACCTACAGGCATGCATCAGACTACCAGCACACTGCAACATGCCCTGTCTCACACAGCAATGCTTGGCCACTTACCGCTCAACTCCGGACGGGTCTGCCTCCGAAGGATCTGGGCGTGGAGCGCTGGGCCTACGTGTTCCAGGACCCTCATCTGGATGTTACTCATGAGTGCCCGGACCCCCTCCACGAGGCGCCGGGCCTTGTGGAGGGTCCTGGACCTGAAGTCCTCCCAACGCTTCTTGATGTGCTTGATGTCGCAGGTTGCCACCCCCACCGCGTTGATGGCAACCACTACGTCGTCCCAGATCCTCTCCCGTCCTTCCTTGTTGGCGCGTGATGTTCCGAAGAGGGCATCATAATGCCCCAGGACATGCTCCACCAGGACACCAGCTTCGGTGGCAGTGAAGCTGGTGGCCCTCTGCCTCACTGGCTGGGGGTTGCCAGTGGTGCAAGATGGAGATGTGCCCGACATGGCAACCCCAGAGGCAGGAGTCGGTGGGCAACTGGGTCCTGGGGCTGGGCTGTGGAGCGATGGTATCCCAGTCGGGAGTCTTCTGTTCCTGCAGGGGTGGACACAGCAACTGGACCCCTGCAGATGGCTGATGTGCAGGCACCAAATAGCAGGGCACGTGGGCAGCAGTCAGGCAGCAGCAGATGGCAGGTGGGAGCGTGCTCGGGGCTCTGGGGGGCAGGAAAATGGCCTTCAGGGCAGGAGCGTGGTCTTCCGTGTGTGTATGCGTGGCAGCTTGATACGGAGTGATTTGGACGTGAAAAATGTGCACATCAGCATGTAATTCGAGGAAAGGCCCTTAGCGCGTAAGCGCGTCAGCACACGTACGTGATTTCATTGGACCAAAGGCCCTTAGCGCCTAAGCACGTCTGTGATGTATCGCGCATGGGCTTTTCCCTTGCGCGTGTAAAACTTCACGCGAACCCCAGGAATACACGTACCCCACTCGCACAGGCCCTTTCGTGTGTGAGACTTCCCACGCACCCCCCCCGTAATACACGTACCCTGCTGAAATCTCATGTGAAACTTCCCGCGAACCCCGTAATACACGTACCCTGCTCCAATCGCGTGTGAAATTTCACGCGAACCCCATTTATACATTTACCCCACTCGCACAGGCCCTATCGCGTGTGAAACTTCCTGCTAACCCCGTAATACATGTACCCTGCTCCAATCGCGTGTGAAACTTCACGCAAATACACGTACCCTGCTCCAATTGCGTGTGAAACTTCACGCGAACCCCAGTTATACACGTACCCCACTCGCATAGGCCCTTTCACGTGTGAAACTTCCCGCGAACCCCCGTAATACATGTACCCTGCTGAAATCGCGGGTGAAACTTCCCACGAACCCCAGTTATACACGTACCCCACTCGCACAGGCCCTTTTGCGTGTGAAACTTCCCGCGAACCCTGTAATACACGTACCCTGATGAAATTGCATGTGAAACTTCACGCGAACCCCAGTTATACATGTACCCCACTCGCACAGGCCCTTTCGCGTGTGAAACTTCCCGCGAACCCCTGTAGTACACGTACCCTCCTCCAATCTTGTGTGAAACTTCCCGCGAACCCCGGTTATACACGTACCCCACTCGCACAGGCCCTTTCGCGTGTGAAACTTCCCGCGCAACCCCGAAATACACGTACCCCACTCGCACAGGGCAAATTGTGTGTGAAACTTCCCGTGAACCCCAGTAATACACGTTCCCCGCTTGCCGTGCTGGTACAGGGTTAGCGCAGCCCTTTGCGCTGGATTGGGGATTTTAATGGCTTTTCCCTGCGCAAGGGGCATTCTTGGGGGCGTAACTGGCGCTGCTGCAGGGTCGCTGTGCCACTGTGTGCCACGGCTGGTTTTGGTAGCTAAAATCCATGAATACGCTCTGCGCGGAAATGGATTTTAGCGCACGCGGCTGGCGCAGAGATTCGCACGCGCACACTGTGCGCCAGCCGCGTGCGCCACTTGTGCGCTGAATTCTATGAATTACCCCCTTAGTTTCTTTGAATCTCTTTGGAGGATTTGCAGTGACATCCTGTTGCATTTCTGTTTGATTTAGTTTTTTTTTAGAACATTTTACTTTTTGTGGAACAGGATATGTTTTTAGATGGGGGTGTATAGTGAATGAAGTCTATTGTATTCTAAAATGCAAGGAATATCAGCGTTTACTTGCATCAAAGTTGATTAGAAATAGACTGTCAAGTGTACGTAAGCGTGATAGTGCTACGTAGCTCATGCCTTCATTAAAGACTGTGTTAACAATGTCTATCAATGCTTTGTTTAAGGTAAGAACTTGTGATTTGTGAATGGTGACTGCGTATGCAAGAGTTAGAGAAAATTGTTCTCTGCGTACATACATGTCTTTGAAGAGAAGGAATCGAGCTGTTGAGCGTCCTATCCTTTTCACTTCTGAAAGTTTGTCAAAGAGAATATTGACAAACTGAATGTTGTTGTCACGTGGTATGTTTGAAAGCCAACAACTGTACCCAGTGCTCCATTAACTAGTCCTTGATCCACGTCAAGGTTACGTTTAAGCATTACTCTGCAATTTAAGGATAATTTTAATATTTTTTGCAATCCAGCTGTGTTGGAGATAGAATTTTCTAAACTATTTAGTCTCGTTGTGGCTTGTTCACACATGGGTAGTGTCATACCATGTAAGTCTAATTTGTCTGTGGCGCTAATTTCAAATGTTGGTTGCGTTTCTTTTTTTAACATTGTTTCATTGAATTTGAAACAGCTTGCAAGAGTTGGCATTGAGGCAATACAATTGACATTTTTGTGGGCTAATTGTTCCATAACATCCATAGCACATGCATTATCGCCATTAAGTACATGAATGTGCTGGGTTTTCAATATTGCTTGTGCTTCTTGAGATAATATACCAACTCTAATACTTTTTAAGATGTTGGCATAAGTGAGATCTGCAGATTGCCGCATGTTTTCTGTTAATTCTCTGTATTGGAAATGTTGCCGAAGGTTGACATTTCAAATTCTGCCAACAGTTTTATGGCAGAGTTTGTGTCCTAAGGTTTTAAAAATAAGCTCACCTTTCACTGGTGTCAATTGAAGAAGATCTCCGAAAACAATAATGTGTTTTCCTCTAAAGAGCTCTTTGTAGTTTGTTTTGAGTACTTCTTGTAATCTGAGGTGAATCAAAGCCAACATTAGGTTGGAGACCATGCTCACTTCATCTATTAGTAGGATTTTCATTTGTTTTAATACTCTTCATAGTTCCATTGCAGCTTCTGTAGAAAGTTTGTAATAGTCTAATTTGTTTTGGTGTTCTACTGTCAGGAGTAGTAATCGGTGTAAAGTGACACCGCCTATGTTGTAGGCAGCTAAACCTGTGGGGGCAGTGACAACAGCTGACAGTTTGTTGTTTGTCAATTGTTGTAGGAATTTACTGATGATTTTGATTAAGAATGTTTTGCCAGAACCAGCTTCACCACTGACGTACAGTAGTATAGGCTTGTAATTTTGGCAGATGCATTCTTTGTTTTCATGTTGTACACCATGTGCAATTTCTTTGGTTACTTCTTCAAAAATGCTACATCGCTCATTGTTTAGTTTTGATTGCAGTATAGTTAAGTCTTCTTTATCTTCATACTGACACATGGTGTTTTTTACTTCTGTCATAGCTAATTCTGCCTCATTTGTTATTAGTGGCTCTCCCAGTGGTTCTTGGCTTGCTGTTACAGAAGGTTGACTACTGTCAGGAGTGTCCTTATCTAGTTGGGACTGGAGTTCGTTTTCGTGTTGCTGTTCATTGTGCAACATTGTTTTGTACTGTGTAAAGTTTACATCAGTTATAGTGCTTTCATTTGCTTTGAAAGCGTCTTCATAGGAGTCATAGTTATCTAGCATTTCTTCTTCTTTTCTCGATGGTTTAAAAAGTTGTAGCAGGGACATGTAATAAAGTTTTTTATGTTGAGGAGTCTTTAATGACAATTTGATATGATTAATTAAATTTGGTTTGGTGAGTTTTACTAAGCTGCCTTCACAATTTGTTACTCTGTATTTACCTTTTTTTTCATCGGGTTTTATATTATTTTTGTATGTGAAGTTTTGGGCTATGTGGTATAGACACATGGTTTCCAAAGTGGTACTTCTGTTTGGGTAGTATGTGTCCAGTAAATTGTTTTTTAAAATATCTTGGCTGTTGGGATCATGTTTGGCTATTGTTTCTATATCTTCGTATGATTTTAGAACTATTTTTCTAGATTTAGCAGGACCAAGACTTAGCCATACTATATTTTCAGATTTTCCATACAAAGCAGTACCAGTTAAACAATCTGCTGCTTCATAGGAGCCACATTCTCGATGGGAGAGCATTTTTATGCCCAAGCTGTATAATTTCTGAGACAGTGTTTTGTCGGTATTACCCAAATTGTTCGTTTACAATTGTTTGAATGAACAATTGACCGAATTTAAAGGGTCACAATTGACCTTTTCATAATTGACTGAATATATATATCTATATATATATATATATATATATTTATATATATATATATATATATTACATGGCCGCGGTAGCGGCCATGTAGTTATGGTTAAGTTGGTGTTTCCATAGGAAGAACACTTTTTGGGAGGCTTATAACTTCGCTCCCCCTGAATGAATCCTCACCAAACTTTGCAAAAAAAGTATATCATCCACTCTGAAAAAGTTTGGTGAGGATTGGTCCAGGGGGGGAAAAGTTATAGGGGGGTCCCAAAACTTTTTTTTTCCCATACACTGAATGGGAAAAAAACTTTGCGCACGGCTACAGCCCGAACCGCTGGACGGATTTACACCAAATTTGTGGCAGGAGCGGTGGCCTGGTCCCGAACGCGTGCTTTTGCAAATTTGGTGTAAATCCGTCCAGTAGTTATTTAAAAAATGACCAAAATGTAAGGCAAAAAAATTAGTGATATCTGTGTTCGATTCGCGGACGGACTTCCCTGTTCACTTCGCGGACAGCACCCCGATTGGCCCATGGCCTTGCGTCATGTCCACGGACATGTGACGTGTTCGCTGATTGGACGGCGAGGGGCGTTGAGCGCGTCAGATTTTCTGTGGCTCCCGCCATCTTGTATTCGCCATCGACCGCGTACAGCGCGGTGAAACGTGGATAAAATGTTGTATTTAGTGCCCTGTGTTGGTGTGTAAGAGTGTTTGGGGAGGGTGGGGGAGTATGAGATAGGTTCAATGTTTTTTTTTTTTATGTGCTAGACGTTTTCGTTGCGTTTGATTTGTCCGCGGAGAACACGGCTGTTCTGACATTTTGTAAATAAACTAAATGGTGAGGTGTTTAGAGGACGGAGTATGTGTCATTTTTGTTCGCAAGGAAGGTAAAAATGAGCTATGAAAACTCGCGGTGTACTTAATTGTTAGTGAATACACAAACTGGGGGTGTCCTCAGGACGTTGTCCGTATTGTAATCTGTCTAGTTGAATGTGTTCTAAGAACACTCGCGGTTTCCCGAAATGGTTGCAATTACATAAAATGGGGGTGTTCTGAGAATGTTGTTTGTATTGTTCGTTGTCAGGGTGAAAGTGTTTTAAGACCACTTCTTTTGTCTGCTAATAGTACAATTTCCTATGGGCGTCAACCGACTTTTTGTCCACTAAAGAAACGATAAAGCCGGCTGGTGTGCGCCGACATTATGTGATAATCCTATGACTGGCGCTATTGACCTGGCTGACTTGCTTTTGCGACACTAAATCATATCTCCCGCCCCTAAGCCTGATATTATCAAAGCATTCATATTCCCCGCCTCTCTCCGTGAAGTTACAGGGTGCGTCATCAAACACGCCCAGTCCTCTCCAGTCCTAAGTGACTTTACACAGAACCCGGAAGACAACACATATTAGGTCACAACACAGCGCGCCACAATTCGGAATATGAAACAGTGATTTAAAAGCAAACAGCAAGATTGTAAATTTTGTAAAGTACATTTATTTTACATCAAATGTTTAGAGAATATTCAGCAATTTGCATTTGTCTTTGTTGTCGATCCGCAAAAGTTCATGTTGAGGCACGTGATGTTCCTTTGCGGTACAGATGGTGTTAGATCAGCTTACAACTCAGTGCACCACAATTCGGAATATGAAACTGTGGTTTAAAAGCAAACAGCAAGATTGTAAATTTTGTAAAGTACATTTATTTCACATGAAATGTTTAGTGAATATTCAGCGATTTGCTATTGTCTCTGCTGTCGATCAGCAAAAGTTTATTTGGAGCCACGCATTGTTCCTTTGCGGTAGTTAGGCTGTTGGTTTATGATAAAAGCAGTAAATGGTCGCTCTGATAATCGGAAGGTTGCTCCAAAAACGAGCCATTAGACCACCCTATTGGTTGGTATGTTGTTTGTAGCCGCTAGTACTGCGTAAGGGCATATTGGTCCTTGCCGATTGTCCCATAAAATGGTGAGGGTCATGAAGTTGCATATTTGGACCTGCACCTGGCAGTTGAAGACCCCATCCGCTGGAGTCTGTAAATCGGGACATAGGCAAAATGGGGCCACATACCTGTTTTAAAAAACATAAATTACTCTCACCAGCCGATCTTCATTAAAAATCATCATTTTATTTATTAAGGCGTGAATCTATTTGCTATCGAAGATAGTGCAACGGAGTATGTTAATAATAAAATAATAATATTTTCCCATTCATATAGCGCTAAGAACCGTGAGGTATCTAATCGGTGCTTATTATTAACCATGGTGTGTGGTGCCCATTTATCGACCACGGAAGGATGAAAGGCTGAGTTTGGCCTTGCCGGGATTCGAACTTGCGTTAGCAAGCTGTGCACGGATGTCAAAGCGAGCGTTGTACTCGCTGTGCCATTTGACAGGCTACAGTGAAGTGGCACAGCAAGTAGAGTGCTTGACCGCCTATAGACCGGTTAAATTATTTCTATTAACCCACCCTGTGTCGTCAGCCTTTTTCAGAGCCCTCTAAACAACAGGCGATCAATTCGGCGGTGATAGTGCGCAGTAGAAAACATTATGCCACTTTGAACGAACAAATTCAACTTGAGCGGTCTTTAATGCTACGCTATTGTAATTATATTTGGTATAAAATAATCTAAAGGGTTACTTACAGTACAATTGCAATTTCCATTGTCTACGAGTGGTGCAGTCCCAAAATACGACTCCGCGTGTGCCAACGATCTTTCGCATAGTGATATAATATATAAAAGTGGTTTTGTTTCAGAAATGTCATCCTTATCTTCTCTTACGTTTTAGCAACACTCCTTCAAGAGAAGTCTTTCATCACAATGTCTGTCTGTCAAGGTCAAAACGCAATACAACCTTATAGTCCGCTTCGTGAGCCTCTCCGGGGCCCAAGAAAAAAATGGAAGCAGCTGACCTTCACTGTGAACGAGCATAAATTCTTACTTTGCAACATTCTTTGTAAAGCCATCTGTGAGAAGTTGGTTTTTGCACGCCATGTTTGTATATTGTTTGCGTGATATTAAAAAAAGTTTGTTTAAGGGACGTTATGGTTCTAAGTACAGCCGAAAGACCCCTGAAAATCGCAAGTTATGGTAAACTATAAAAAATAACTCGCGCCACCACCGTGCACTGCTAAGACTAACACCCAGGACATCAAAGATGACATCGCAAATGTCATTGATGAAATCACTGATGACATCACATGTTTATGTGCTTTTCATGGAATTTGTGTACTAGGGATTTTTATTATAATGTTGCGAAAAAAGTGTCAAGGATATTGCAATAAATATCATACCGTTATTAGTGCTTTGAACGATGCATTGATATAAATAGCATTGTATTATGGGATTCTATCTAGTATACTGAGCTACTAATGGAGAAACATAGCATTGTGTGCAGAGTACAAGATGAAAGTATAATATTTGTAATGTTAATATGTTGAATAATGAAATGATAATTGTCCTGAAATGTTCGAAAATTCACAAAATGGGGGTGTTCTGAGGACGTTATTCGTATTGTGTGATTGCTTAGCTGTATGCAATGAGGGAATGTCACAGAGAGTAAAGTGGACACTGTCCGCAGACACCGCGGCTGTTCGTGGACAGGGCGTGCTAATCCGGGTTTTTCCAGGAAATCCAACATGGAAAGAAGACTGTACGGATCAGCCAATCAGATGTCGA
Organism: Ambystoma mexicanum; assembly: GCF_040938575.1. Classification (NCBI taxonomy): domain Eukaryota; kingdom Metazoa; phylum Chordata; class Amphibia; order Caudata; family Ambystomatidae; genus Ambystoma; species Ambystoma mexicanum. Next base: position 200,163,195 of record NC_090932.1, read on the forward strand.
GATTGTGGATTTGTCTTGAAAGAGACTGTGTGTGGTGAAGATGGCAGAAGTGGAGAAAGTCAGGGTGTTGGTGCTCGGAGATATGTTTGTGCATGGTTTACAGCAGTACGCTGAATGCAGGCATGTTGCAAAGAACTTTGATGTGAAAGGAGTGGAGGTGGTGTGGAGCACTGTGCCTGATTGCAATGTACAGGGAATTGTACAAGTTTGTGAGGATATGGCCACGGTGAACAGTCCGCATGTGGTAGTTTTGCACTATGGTGCTTTCCATTTGGGCAACGTCAGTGCCCCTACTTTGTTGGCTGATTTGGAACGCTTGGTTCAAGCCGTAATGAAGTTCCTTCCAAATGCGAAAGTAATTTTTTCTGGATTACTACCTAGGGCAATATGGGACAATAGTTCAGTTTTTTGTCCTCAGCAAAACATTGCTAGGTGTGTCATCAATCAAGGCATGTGTGCCTTCATGCTTAGAGCTGGTATGTTCTTCTGTAACAATGAGAATATTGATGCCAGTAATGCTGTTAATTTTAAAGAAGATGGCATTTCTTTATCTTTTATCGGAAATGCCTTTCTATTTTGGAATGTAAAGGTTGCTTTGGAGAAGGTTATGTGAAGATTTTAGGAGTAAAGAAAGAAAAAAAAACAAGAAAAAAAATACAAAATAACAGGTGTCTGTCAAGCATCTGTAAAAAAAATAAAAAAAAAACGGCCTTTTCAGAGCCAACTTCAAAGGGGAAATGGGGCCCACTATTTAAATTTACATCCACCACGCTCAGGTTTTCGATATGTCCGCGGACATGGCGGTAGTCCGCGGACATGAAAATCACTACGAGGGGGTTAGTATGTTCTATGTTAAATGTATATGAAGTCAGGGATATTATGGTTAAGTTGTGCTACTAAAAACCTATGAAATTCAGTGAAAAAACTTTGTTAAAGGGACGTTATGGTTAAGTTGCGCTACTAAAAACCTATGAAATTCAGTAAAAAAACTTTGTTAAAATGACGTTATGGTTCAAAGTAAAACCGAAAACCCCTGAAATTCGGCAGTTATGGTAACATAAGCAACCATAACTCGTGCCACCGTGCACTGCTAACACTAACACCCAGGACATCAAAGATGACATCACAAATGTCATTGATGACATCACTGATGACATCACATGGCTGGCTCTCCCTTTTTATCCTTTACTGACATATCGAAGCCACATAGTTTTCTTCAGTAACAGTCAGGAAGTAAAAATTGAAAAGGTACTATATTTGTAGACTTAGGGTCAAGTCACATCATATGAAACATACATAGCGGAAGACACAGGCTTGAAAGAGAGCAATCCTTTCTGTGCATGAAGATAATCATTAGGGTTATCAGCACTTTCTCATAGTTTTATTTTTATTACTCTACCTTCCCTGTATATGCTCATATTTGTATACATTATACTCACTCTCCTTTCCTTTGGGTGCAGTCACATCATGTGATAAACATACATATGGTAAGTAGCAGCTTTGAAACAGAGCAATAGTTTCTCTGCATAAAGACAATCAGTTAGGTTATGAACTCTTTCTGCTACTACTTCTGCTTTTTTGTTTACTTCACTGTCCCTGTATATACTCATATTTGTATGTGTTGTTGTCTCTTTGTGTTTTGTCTGTAAGAATTATGTATTAAGTGGGTTTTATTATCTACTTATTACATGTTTCACAGTACACAAAACTCTAATAAGAAAGCAGTTATCATTTCAGTATTCAACATGGCAAGATTATGAATATGGCACCTTCATCATGTATGATGCACACACTGCCTATGTTTCTGCATGAGTAGCTTAGTATACTGGATAGAACTTCATAATAGAATGCTATTTATATCAATGCATTGCTTAATGCACTAATTAGCTCATGATATTTATCCCAATGATCCTTGACAGTTTTTGGTCAACATTATAAGAATCCCTCCTACAGAGTTTTCATGAAAAGTAAATTCACATGTGATGTCATCAGTGATGTCATCAATGACATTTGTGATGTCATCTTTGATGTCCTGGGTGTTAGTGTTAGCAGTGCACGGTGGCGTGAGTTATGGTTGCTTATGTTACCATAACTGCCGAATTTCAGGGGTTTTTCGGTTTTACTTTGAACCATAACGTCCCTTTAACAAAGTTTTTTCACTGAATATATATATATATATATATATATATATATATATATATATATATATATATATATATATATCGGTTCGGTAATATATATATATATATTCAGTAAAAAAACTTTGTTAAAGGGACGTTATGGTTAAGTTGCGCTACTAAAAACCTATGAAATTCAGTGAAAAAACTTTGTTAAAGGGACGTTATGGTTCAAAGTAAAACCGAAAAACCCCTGAAATTCGGCAGTTATGGTAAGATAAGCAACCATAACTCGCGCCGCCACCGTGCACTGCTAACACTAACACCCAGGACATCAAAGATGACATCACAAATGTCATTGATGACATCACTGATGACATCACGTGGCTGGCTCTCCCTTTTTTTCCTTTCCTGACATATCTAGGCCACATGATTTTCTTCAGTAACAGTCAGGAACTAAAAATTGTAAATTACTATATTCGTAGACTTATCCTTCAAGTATGTTCTTAGAATAATTCCCTTATGGTCCAGTCATATCATATGAAACATATACATAGGAGAAGTCACAACCTTGAAAGACAGCAATCCTTTTTGTGCATTAAAATTATCAGTAGATTTATCAGCACTTTCTGATACTTTTGATGTTTTTTTATTACTGTACTTTCCCTGTATATGCTCATATTTTTATATGTTGTACTCACACTATTTTCCTTAGGGTCCAGACACATCATGTGATATATATAGATAGGGTAAGTAACAGCTTTGAAACAGAGCAATCATTTCTCTGCATAAAGGTAATCAGTTAGGTTATGAACACTTTCTGCTACTATTGTTGTTTCTTTTTCCTACTTCAATTCCCTTGTGTATATTCATATTTGTATGTGGTGTTGTCTCTTTGTGATTTGTGTATAATAATGCAATTATGTAGTAAGTGGGTTTTATTACCTACTTATCACAAGTTTCACTGTACGCAAAACTCTAATATGAAAACAGTTATCATTTCAATATTCAACATGGCAAGCTTATGAATATTGCACCTCCATTATGTATGCTGCACACAATGCCTATGTTCCTACATGAGTACCTTAGTATACTGGATTGAAGTTAATAATAGAATGCTATTTATATCAATGCATAGCTTAATGCACTGATTAGCACTTGATATTTATTCCAATAATCTTTGACACTTTTTTTTATTAACATTACACTAAGAATCCCTTGTACAGACTTTTCATGAAAGGTAAATGCACATGTTATGTCATCAGTGATGTCATCAATGACATTTGTGATGTCATCTTTGATGTCCTGGGTGTTAGTGTTAGCAGTGCACGGTGGCGGGGCGAGTTATGGTTGCTTATCTTACCATAACTGCCGAATTTCAGGGGTTTTTCGGTTTTACTTTGAACCATAACGTCCCTTTAACAACATTTTTTCACTGAATTTCATAGGTTTTTAGTAGCGCAACTTAACCATAACGTCCCTTTAACAAAGTTTTCTTGCTGAATTTCATAGGTTTTTAGTAGCGCAACTTAACCATAACGTCCCTTTAACAAAGTTTTTTTACTGAATTTCATAGTTTTTTAGTAGCACAACTTAACAATAATAACTTTGACTTTATGTACATATAATATGGAACATACTGAACCCTTTCTACTGAATGTGATGGTCCGCAGACATGTTTGGACAACAGTACCACCACCTAAAAATTCTGGGGAGGTATGTGTAATAGTTATATCATAACATAGGAACATTTAACAAATTCACAAAGCAGCACACATACAAAGTATATGTAGTAATGCTTAAAAAATGTAACCCATATATGTAACACACTAACCATTCATGTAAATACAATATGTTTTAAAATGGAATATACCAAAAGAAGATAAAGTGGCTTCCACCATAATTACCTCACAGACGCTCCACTACCAACAGCAAGACCAGACGTATACACTACTGATTACATATCTTACCAGACATAGTAAGTGCACTTCTTTTTACTCATATATTTATAAACTTTCTATATTAGAAAAAAAAAACATATTTCTTTTTTGTTTTTTCACAGAAATGTGTACTACTCTCGACTGGCTAGAGGAGCATTTCCCACGAGAGGAAATGTTAGAAAATAGTCCACCTAATGGTACACACTTTACTATATAAACCAATTAATAAATATTATTCTGTATACATTTAACATATAGATTTTTTTTATTACAGACCATACAAAAATTCCAAGCATCTCACAACAACAATCAGAGGATATCACTCTACAGCAGATTAATCAAAAAATGGACGACCTTATGCAAAATTTTATGGATTTGAAAAACTTTGTGGAAAATTATGTGAAACCCCCAACAGCACACCATTGTCCAACCTGCACTTGTCCCCCCTCACCCTATCCAACGCAGTTAACACCAAACCCTGTCTATGGACCAAAGCGTTTCGATGAGCTTTCCTTCCCTTCTTCACCTGATCCCAGTTATCTAGAAATCCCTAATTCTCCTGTTTTTGTTTCCGTTTCTGCCCCACCTTCCCAGTCATAATTTATATATATATGAAATAAAGTTACTTTTCTTATATTGTGTTGTAATTACTTTCAGTTCCTTGTGATAAAACCAATTTAGGTGTCCACGGACACCGCGGTTGTTCGGAAATGTTCGTAAAGAAATGATAATGTGACTGTCCTGAGGACACTACACCTGTCCGTAATGTTCTCATGCAAGTTGAAAATGTTCTAAGAACACTCATAGTGTCCTGAAATGTTCATAAATAAACAAAAATGGAGGTGTCCTTAAGAACACTATGCCTATTCGTAGTGTTCGATAGCAAACAGAAACTGTTCTAAGAACACTCGTGGTGTCCTGAATTGTTCGTAAAGAAACGAAAATGGAGGTGTGCTTGAAACGCTATGTTTGTCCGTATTGTTAGCAAATAAATTAAACTGTGCTAAGAACAAACGGCTGTCCGTAACTGTTCGTTTTACATGTGACGCACTTTTAATTAGTTCAGGACCCGAACACTGTCCGCAGAACATCAACACGCATGCGCAAAACAATGTCCGTACATTGGGTGTCCTGCGGACGACCGCTACCTTAGCGAACATGCTCACAAAACAATCATGTGACCCCACCCACGCTCATCTCGTGCTCTAAATGCGGACACTGTTCGTGTCCCGGACCAGTTTAAAAGTACATTTCCAAGTAATCCACAATATTTCTCATTAAAAAATCACCATACCACAAATCCCACATACTAATCCTAACTTTCCACATAGTTTTTGTGACTTTTTGAACCTTTTTTGATATTCGATCTGTCTTGCGGACGGCGCGCATGTCCGCGACCCGCGCACAAGCACCCCGATATAAAACCACGCCTTAGAGCGCATTCTCATTGTGTTTCTGACTATTCCACAGAGCACACTGCACTTTGCTGCATACTTTGCAGATTTTGAGATTTCCATCTCCAAGCCTATGACATCCATGGCTCGACTATTACCACATGGTGCTACATCTGCCTCAGCACCACCCCCACCCCCTCCACCACCACCATTTCCCCAAGGGCCTGAAGAGGGGAACAGGAGTGAGAATACAGAGGAGGAAGAAGAGGATGACGAGAATGAGGTAGAGGAAATCCCTACTACCCGCCCTCGGCGTGAATCTTGGGTGTGGCGATTGTTTACCGTTCATGGAAACGGTCCTAAGTCTCATGCGAACCGTGTCACCTGTAATGAGTGCAAAATGGTACTCAGTCACGGGAAGCATGGTTCGTATAGCTTTGGGACCACTACAATGAAGCGACACCTGCGCTCATTCCACACTGGGGCCATTCGCAAGGTTGTACCTTGCGAGAAGCGTAGTAGGTTGATTGCCTCTACTTCATCCTCCGTTCCTGAGCCTGTCACCACAAGGAACACCTCTGTGGGACAGCGTCTTCCTCAAGCTGCCTCACAGGCCATACAGAATTCCGATGACCCTTACCTTTCGAGGGTCACAGTTGTATGTGTGTACTGTGACACAGTACTCTGCAGGGGGGAACGACTTCGGAGTGCTTTTGAGATGATCGTCTCAGAGCACCAGAAGACCTGCTCACTACCCAAATAAAACCCACTCTACATCTTCCTCTCTCAGCTCGCCCTTTCTTATCCCTGTGGTTGGTGTCCCCCTCCCTTTACCCTTCTTTCCCTCCTCTCCTAGTGTGTCGTGTATAAAAAAGAACAAAAAAAATACAAAATAACAAAAATCAAAAAAAAAAATAAGGCTCTTTTCAGAGCACCCTTTCACAGTTAAAAAATAGAAGTGAAGATACATAAAGCATAGCCATTTCCATTTCGTGAAAGTCTGCAGACGGTCCGCAAACAGAAAAACAATTGCATTGCTACCCTATTGAAACCAATGCATTTTTCTCTAACAGGAAGTGGTGGCTCTGAAAAGAGCCTTTGGGAGGTGTTTGAATGTAAAACATTTTAACTACGTAAGACGTACTTCAAAACGAATGCTGTATTTCTAAAAAAGGTCGCAATGCATTTTGTACATTTCTCAGAAAAATCTGATTGCCAGCATAAGTAAGATGGACTCCATCTTTGCGAAAAATGTATGTACTACGAAACAAAATATTTTCATTGTTAAAAGAGTACATGCAAAAATCTCTTAGGAAGGCACAAACAGCCTTATTAACATTACGCCTTGCTTTCTCCATTTGTGGACCACATGAGAAAGAACGAAGCCTCACTTGTCTCTGCGCAATCCGTGAAAAAATTATTTTAGAGTTTGGAAACATGTCCATTATCTTCTGAAGTCCTTCTTTCATTGCAAATTGCAAAGAAATTCCAGACACATGTCCTAAACTGTTCCCTCCACAATGAATTACAATTATGTCTGGATGTTCCTCTATCTTCAAAGTTGCACAGAGAGGTAGCAAGTCAAACCACTTCATACCACGCACTCCATGCCAGTGCTCTTCCACATGTGGGAATCCAAGATCTATAGATACTCCACAGCTTTCTGCATGCACCTTCAACCAATGAATCCACGAGTCTCCCAAAATCCATACAATCTGTGTTTTGAAACACTCAGCCATAGCTATCTGTTCTTCTCTCTGCAAAAACAATATCTGAGAAAACCTCTCCTAGCACAACACACTCACTAAACTGTACTGGCCAATCCCTTGCTTCATCCAATCTCATTTCCATACCTCCCCTCCCCAAATTCCCCAGATGTAATATGCGGTGTCCTAGAACTACCGCCATGTCCACGAACGTATCGTAACATGTACAGCCCTTCTACCATTTCGATTTCACTCTCTGTGCCATTCCCTCATTGGATGTAGCTAAGCAATCACATGACCATCCACCAATCAAATCCAATAACTCTACATGTAACTGCATCATCATAGAGCAGCACTACAAATGTACGGTGTATATCTCGGACTACAAGTCTCATACCATTGACAACCACGATCTACGAGAAATAATATACAAATCTCCAATATTTCTACTTGCAGCTTGGTCCATATCCATATACATGAACAGAAAGTACAGGTATGCATATTTTCTACACAGTACATGAACACATTTTCTAACCGACTTTTACCTTCTATAATCTAAAAAATGAATGGACGATCATTGTTTCATTGTCCTAAAATGACCTGTCACTTACAAACCTTTATATCGTTTAATTTCTTCATACACACACACACATGCAAATACTATTAAACTAACATTTTCGAAATGAAATATATACACGACATATAATCACACAAAATAACATACACACTCTATGATCAAATCTCAAACAATAATATTTGTACAAACACATAATTGGTTTTCATTTTTTTCGTTTATATAAGTACTTACATACATTTATATAGGACAAGCAGACTATGACATTCACTCACTGTTACGTGCAAAAACAGGCTATGACAATGACTCACTATTACGTGGAAAAGCTTAGTTACAAGAATAGTGGTATAGGTTGGTAAATTATGAATTCCACAAACCATAGTAAAGATATTTTCTTTCCTACTCTTAGTCATGATATAGTTTTAATAGTTTTCAGGAAGACGCTGAGCATTTCAATTTAAAAAAATCTATGTCTAAAATGAAAACAGTGCTATATAGCAACCAAATTACTAATTTCTTTCTTTTACAATTGCAGTGAAGACCATTCTCCTGAATAGAAGCAGCCGATTTTGATTTACAAAGAACAACTAAGAAGCAAACTACTCATTTTTGAAAAAAAATTAAGTAGATAGTTACCATAATATTTGATTTATAACTCACACGCACTGTACGGTGCATTCATGGTATTTCTGTGCCTAAAAATAGAGATTCTGTACCATTCTGACCAAAAATACCCCCCGTCTTAAACAGTGATCTCGTGTCAGAATGGCCCTCAAATTCCTATTTTCGGCACACAAATTACCCAACTCAGCCGCTAGAATGTAGATATTGTAGAACAAACAACTGTTTTAATTGTATAGCTTTATCTATATTATTTATTCTTCTCCACACCACCGGCTTACTTTTTTCTGTCATCTGAACCCCAGTTTAGTAACACATTAATTGAAGAATACCCATCCCTGGTAGTTCAACTTCCCAATTCACAATCACACACCATTACATACATCTTTATCATCTTGCTCAAACAATCATGCACACAACACACATGCATTGCAGAAAACCCCAACCCATACCTTCTGTATTTTTTTCAACAGACGCTACAGAATGTCCACCAAAAAGCAACTCTGTAGAAAGGGACGCAGAAGTAGAGCAAATGAAAAGAAAAGTCTCCAACATAAACACCCATCTATAGCAGAATTTGTAAAAAACGTTGAAACACAACAGCTAATACAGTCATGTTGTGAAACAGAAGAAGTTTCTAGTGCAAAAACTTTGCCTCCTCTATCACAAAGTAAAACGACCCAAAAAACTATTAACAGAAAATCAACTATCACTACAAATAAAACGTCTTCTATAAATCTTGATATAGTACAAAGTAAGCATACCAAGAAAAGTATATTAGCCAAAATGTTCTGTCACAAAGTCCTTCAAAATCTGATAAAAACAGGAGAGAAACCAAGTTCAACACTTCAAACCTATCGTAGGAAAGTAATCTTAGAAGCGTTGATAGACAGTGCAATTCTTCTCAAAAGAAACTTATTTATTGTTGTGTTAAACAGAATTAAACCACTAACAAAACTAATAACTAAACTTCAAAAAAGACTCTCAATAAACGAAATGTGAACATAAATAACTTCTCAAATATCTGTGGAGGTGAATGGAGTCACACTACAAGCACAGAACCATACTTTAATGAATAAGCATACAAACAAAAGCAAACAAATACAATTGCCATACATAGCACTGGTCGAGGTTATGAAAAAGTTAATAATACCATAATGGAACAAGAAGTACTCCTTACAAAAATATGCCCTGAAAACTTAGATTTACCCCTCCATTCGACTGAATCAGAACATCTAATTTAAACATGGCCATGCACGTCAATGTGTAACATTCCCAAAAAAATGTTCCAATCTTTACGCCTATTCCTCAATCAATATGTGAAAAGCAAAGACAAAATCAAAATAATTAAAATACTGCAAAGTATGGATGCTTGTCCAGTACGCAAGCACACAGGACTGCAAGGACATTCGTTGGCCTGCAAATCAGGATCTACTTTCAAAACAACCTTCCATGATATCAAAAGGATATCAACACATCATGCAAGTATAAGAAATCTAGTTTATAAACTGTATTATGCAAAAAGTCCTGCTTTAGCACTAGCCAATTTAAATAACATTCTTCTACATGGTACACCAAAAGACCTACGAGAAGAAATCGAGTATATACAGAAAAAATATTTTGGAAATGAAACCCACTTACAAGATGAAATAGCTGTCAACCAACTTCGTAACAAATCTGCACATGGCAACCTTTCACTACACACATACAAAAAAGAAATACTAAAATTTCAAAGCACTTCAGCTGAAGTACCAAACCACGTGTGTGAATGTTGCCGCAGAACGTGTTATAAAAGTAACACAAAAACTATAGACCTTTCATACAAAATAGAAGACAATGAAGATTCTAAATGGTTTGAATTAGCTCTCTACCTTATGGCAGAAAACAAATACGAAATAACTGACCCCATAATACTTTGCAGTTACTGCACTACCAAACTTGACAACAACCAAACTCCTTCACATGCTATCTCAAATAACTTGGAATTACATCCACTACCAAAACTCCTTCAACAACTTAATTTATATGAGAGCATCATAATTCAAACAGTTCATCCATTTCAAGCAATAATACGCCTTCAACCAAAGACTGCAAAATTACCTCCCTCTGAATTAGTGAAAGGTATTCGTGGAAAAGTAGTGTATTTACCATTAGATCTAAAAGAAAATGTGCACACTCTAGGAGTGCAACATCCAATGCAACAATCTTTAATTATCTTGGTAAATGGAGTACCTACAAAAGACAAAAAAATGTGGCAACAACTGGTAGATTTACATAAAGTTAGAGAAGCCCTGCAATATCTCAAAGAGAATAATGATTATTACAAAGAAATTAATATCGAAGAAAACTTGAAAGAAACAACTGAAATAATTCAAGAGACACAAGAAACTGGTCAATTTGAGCTCCTAGATCCTGCTACAATAGCAAACACTTTAGACCATTATACAATTCACCCATTGCACTCTAATGACACCATAGAAGATGCACTGGAAACGTACCAAATGCGTCAAACAAAAGGATCACCAATCAGCATATGGGAAAAAAGTATAGAAGCACGTGCTTTTCCTCTACTCTTTCCTACTGGCAAAGGAGGAAGATACAATGATAGACCTGTTCAAATATCAGCATCAGAATATCGATCATTACGAATGTATTCTGAAGATCCCAGATTTCGACAAAATGTGGAATACATATTCCACCTACTCTTTGAAAGTGAACTAGCAACTTTATGTTACGGAGTTGCACACATATTAAAATCAGGATCACACTTTCAAAATATGACAGCCACACAATTATTACAAAAAGTTCAACAAAAAGATGAGGTTTTACAGACAAATCTTACAAATCTATTAGCAAATATGCGAGGTACTAAAGAGTACTGGTTTCAACGCCATGGAGATGTACGTTGTATGATCAGAAACCTTGCCCCACCCACTTGGTTTGTTACATTAAGTTGCGCAGAATATGCATGGGAAGATTTACATGCTTTCCTACGCATATCAAACGAAAACAAAACAAACATAGATATACTAACACCTGGAGAACTTTGTTCTCAGGATCCTGTTAATGTTTCTAGATATTTTCACCATCGCTTCATTGCTGTGCTACATTTTATTTGTAATAAAACTTGTCCTCCCCTTCGAGAAGTGCAACACTTCTTTTGGAGAAAAGAATACCAAGCCAGAGGAGCGCCACATGTCCACATGCTTTTATGGATTAAAGATGCTCCTAAATTTGGTCAAGACAGTGATGCCACTGTTTTACAGTTTATTGAAAAATAGGTCACTTGTGAAATTCCATCAGAATCCACAAATAGTGATCTTCATGCAAAAATCTTACAATTCCAAAGACACAAATGTGGCAAATATCGTTGTCGCAAATACAAAAACAAAGGGAAATACTACACCAAATGCCGATTTGGTTTCCTTAGACCAGTTACAAATACAGGTCAAGTGAACAACCTCATGTCTACAGTTAGACATAGTGTTAAAGGTAAGTCACCTAAAAATACATATTGCATAAAAAGAAAAGAAGAAGAAAAATATATCAATGATTACAATGCAATCATTGCCCACTTGTGGAATGCAAACATAGATGTGCAGTACATTGCAGACAATTCTACTGCAGTTGCACGATATGTCACAGCATACTTAACCAAATCAGAAAAGACAGAGCTCCAAGACCTCTGGAATGACCTGTCATCAGATAAAACAGTGTCTCAGAAATTATATAGCTTGGGCATAAAAATGCTGTCCCATATAGAATGTGGATCCTATGAAGCAGCTGATCGATTAACTGGTACTGCATTGTATGGTAAATCTGCAAATATAGTATGGCTAAGTCTTGGTCCAGCTAAATCTAGAAAAAGAGTTCTAAAATCATACAAAGATATAGAAACAATAGCCAAACATGATCCCAACAGCCAAGACATTTTAAAAAACAATTTATTGGACACATACTACCCAAACAGGAGTACCACTTTGGAAACCATGTGTCTATACCACATAGCCCAAAACTACACATACAAAAATAATATAAAACCTGATGAGCAAAACCGTAAATACAAAGTGACAAACTGTGATGGCAGCTTAGTAAAACTCACCAAACCAAATTTAATTAATCATATCAAATTGTCATTAAAGACTCCTCAACATAAAGAAATATATTACATGTCCCTGCTACAACTCTTCAAACCATGGAGAAAAGAAGAAGAAATACTAGATACCTATGACTCATATGAAGACGCTTTCAAAGCCAATGAAAGCAGTATAACTGATGTAAACTTTGCACAGTACAAAACAATGTTGCACAATGAACAGCAACACGAAGAGGAACTCCAGGCCCAACTAGATAAGGACACTCCTGACAGTAGTCAACCTTCTGTCACAGGAAGCCAAGAACCACTGGGAGAACCACTAATAACCAATGAGGCAGAATTAGCTATGATAGAAGTAGAAAACACCATGTGTAACTATGAAGATAAAGAAGACTTAACTACACTACAATCAAAACTAAACAAAGAGCAACGTAGCATTTTTCAAGAAATAACAAAAGAAATTGCACATGGTGTGCAACATGAAAACAAAGAATGCACCTGCCAAAATTACAAACCTATACTATTGTATGTCAGTGGTGAAGCTGGTTCTGGCAAAATATTCCTAATCAAAATCATCAGTAAGTTCCTTCAACAATTGACAAACAACAAACTGTCAGCTGTCGTCACTGCCCCCACAGGTTTAGCTGCCTACAACATAGGCGGTGTCACTTTACACCGATTATTACTCCTGCCAGTAGAACACCAAAACAAGTTAGATTATTACAAACTTTCTGTAGAAGCTGCAATGGAAGTACGCAGAGTATTGAAACAAATGAAAATGCTATTAATAGATGAAGTGAGCACGGTGTCCAACCTAATGTTGGCTTTGATTCACCTCAGATTACAAGAAGTACTCAAAACAAACTATGAAGAGCTATTTGCAGGAAAACACATAATTGTTTTCGGAGATCTTCTTCAATTGACACCTGTAAAAGGTGAGCCTATTTATAAAACATTAGGACACAAACTCTGCCGTAAAACTGTTGGCAGCATTGGAAATGTCAACCTTTGGCAACATTTCCAATACAGAGAATTAACAGAAAACATGCGCCAATCTGCAGATCTCACTTATGCCAACATCTTAAAAAGTATCAGAGTTGGTATACTTTCTAGAGAAGCAGAAGCAATATTGAAAACCCGGCACATTCATGCACTTAATGGTGATAATGCATGTGCTACAGATGTTATGGAACAATTAGCCCACAAAAATGTCAATTGTATGGCCTTAATGCCAACTCTTGCAAGCTGTTTCAAATTCAATGAAATAATGTTAAGCAAAGAAATGCAACCAATTATGGAAATTAGCGCCACAGACAAACTAGATGTACATGGAATGACACTACCCATGTGTGACCAAGCCACAGCAAGACTAAATAGTTTAGAAAAATCAATCTCAAACACAGCAGGTTTGGAAAAGATATTAAAATTATCCTTAAATTGCAGAGTAATGCTTAAACGTAACCTTGACGTGGACCAAGGACTAGTTAATGGAGCACTGGGTACAGTTGTTGGCTTTCAAACATACCACCGTGACAACAAAATTCAGTTTGTCAATATTCTCTTTGACAAACTTTCAGAAGTAAAAAGAATAGGACGCTCAACAGCTCGATTCCTTCTCTTCAAAGACATGTATGTACGCAGAGAACAATTTTCTCTAACTCTTGCATACACAGTCACCATTCATAAATCACAAGGTCTTACTCTAGACAAAGCAATGATAGACATTGGTAACACAGTCTTTAAAGAAGGCATGAGCTACGTAGCACTGTCACGCCTATGTAAAATTGACAGTCTATTTCTAATAAACTTTGATGCAAGTAAAGTAAACGCTGATATTCCGTGCATTTTAGAATACAATAGACTTCGTTCACTATACACCCCCCATCTACAAACATATCCTGTTCCACAAAAAGGAAAATGTTCTAAAAGAAAACTAAATCAAACAGAAATGCAACAGGATGTCACTGCAAATCCTCCAAAGAGACTAAAAGAAACTAAAACTTCATCAAGTACCACAAGCAAAAAAGAATCAATTAGGGAAAGTAAACCAGGTACTTCTTTAAAGAAGGAAGACAAACTCCAAAAAAGCAGTTAGATACAGAACTACCTGGACCATTTAAATTCTCAAATATAGTTGGTGTAAATTGCTACGCAAATGTAGCAATGAATATTCTATTTCAATTACCACCAATTGTTGACAACATTTACTTACACAGTACAGACCCATTGTGTTTGCAAATGTTAGTACTTCACAAAAATGCAGCAAACAATCCTGACAACACGTATAGTGTTTTTGGAATAAGACGACAATTGGACTACTGTGCTGGAATGGTGAAATTCACTATAAACTCACAGGAAGATCCACAAGAATTTCTAATGTACTTACTATTAGTACTGGAAAACAAAAACATACCTATAATTGAAATCTTCCAGATTTCATACATGTGGAAACATACATGCACTCTCTGCAACAATGTGACACAAGAACAAATCCCCAATGAGCGCTTTGTCTATATATCAATACCTAATTGTGAATCCGTTCCATTTCAGCAACTTGTACAAAATGCAAACCACGGTAGATTATGTTCTACCTGCAATTCGGATAATCGCTCCACGTTACTAATACAAACACATAGTAAATACGTAATACTAATGCTTCTACGTTACAATGCAGATGGTACGAAAAACAACTGCAAGCTGACTGGATTCACACATAGTCAAATTTCACTTGGTAGGAAAACCTTCACAACAATAGGTATAATCTACCACGCAGGAGCCACAACCAACTCAGGGCACTACACTGCATATATAAAAAAAAATGTGGATGGTTTGAATGTAATGATAGTACCGTTACTCTAAAGCAGAGATTACCAGCTAATCTTATAAACACGTATTTAATGTTCTTAAAACCAAAATTTGATAACTGAACTGCACTTAAACCTTAAGTACACTTGTAGTAAAAAAATATAAACTGTCACAATATTTCAAAACCTATCTAACTGCCCAAAGATTCTACAACAACTAATCAGATAAATTAATACCACTCAAATAGAGCAAAAAATAGACAGAATACGCCAATTGGTATCTAACTGTCCCAAAATTTACAAATATGCAAACAGATAAATCAATACCACGAAATTATATCAAAACATAAACAGTTAGAATACGCCTACTGGTATCTAACTGGGCCAAAATTTTAAAATATCCAAACAAATACCTAATATCTTACTGCTCACAAAAACTGAACAATCCAATGCATAAAGCATTAGGCAGAAAGAACAAGTAAACGCGGAAAACAAACAAATAAATAAACTGTAGCATAACAGAAAAAAGTTTTTTTTTTAATCCAACATGGATTTTTTTCTCCCACAGACCCAATGATTTTAGCAACAAATATAGAAACTTTGCACATTGCACAGTACTCTGGTTTGTAATCTACTAAATATGAGGAGGGTCAATAAAAAGAAGAAAATGTTGATTGTACAATGTAATAAGTCATTATAAAATACTAATACTAACATGCTATTTTATTTTATTACAGAAATGAACAAGAAAAACATGGACTCCCGTTACTTAACCAAATAGTACGTATAACAAGATAAATACAACCATCGCAGCATATCACACCCATACAAGCTTATAACATTGTTCCTTATAAATTACTTTTTGACCCAAAGTTAAAAGCCACTATGGGTGTGATATGCTGGGGTGGTTGTGGCCAGGGCATACACTCTTGGGTGAATGGCCAAATGGCCATGCTCCCAACATTCTATACCCTGGCCACAACCACCCCAGCATATCACACCCATAGATGCAAACATTGCAACCATTGTTATGTCCGCGGACAGGGGGAAGGTCCTAGGACACATTCAACTTGCCAGAGGACAATACAAACAGCGTCCTCAGGACACCCCCATTTTCTTTATGTACGAACATTTGTGGACACAGCGATTGTTCTTAAAACATTTTCACCTTGCCAACAAACAATACAGACAACGTCTCCAGGACACCCCCTGCAAACATTCCAAGACCCCACGTGTGTTCTTAGAACACTTTCAAGTTGACACCGAATCCATTCTGTTTATTTACGAACATTCCAGAACAGCCGTGTTGTCCGCAGACAAATCGAACACTACAAAAGCGTCTAGCACATAAATAAAATACAACTTTGAACCTATCTCATAATCCCCCATCCTCCCCAAAGACTTCTACACACCAACACACTCTACTAAATATACATTTTGAACAAACTTTCTCCGCGCTGTCCGCGGACGTCCGCAAATGCAAAATGGCGGGCACGACAGAAAATCTGACGCGCATTCACGCACTGCGCCGCCCAATCAGCGAACACGTTGCATGTCCGCGGACATGACGCAAGCCGCTGGGCCAATCGGGGTGCTGTCCGCGGAGCTAAAAGGGAAGTCCGTCCACGAAGCGAACACAGATATCACTAATTTTTTTGCCTTACATTTTGGTCAAACTACTGGACGGATTTACACCAAATCTGCAAAAGCACGCTTTCGGGACCAGGCCGCCGCTCCTGCCGCAAATTTGGTGTAAATCCGTCCACCGGTTCGGGCTGTAGCCGTGCACAAAGTTTTTTCCCATTCAGTCTATGGGAAAAAAAAAGTTTTGGGACCCCCTATAACTTTTCCCCCCCTGGACGAATTCTCGCCAAACTTTGCAAAAATATTCAGAGTGGGCCATATACTTTTTTTGCAACGTTTGGTGAGGATTCGTCCAGGGGGAGCGAAGTTATAAGCCGCCCAAAAAGTGCTCTTCCTATGGAAACACCAACTTAACCATAACTACATGGCCGCTACCGCGGCCATGTAATATATATATATATATATATATATATATATATATATATATATATATATAGGGGTTTTGGGGGGTTTGGCGTTGGGTGGGGGGTTGTGGGCAGTTTCCCCCCACATATATGGTACAATTGACCTTCACAATTCAGTCAATTGTGAAAAGGTCAATTGTCATTCCAACAATTGTAAAACGAACAATACGTATACAACCGTTTTGTTTGATGACAGGTCATTCCAGAGGTCTTGGAGCTCTGTTTTTTCTGCTTTGGTTAAGTATGCTGTAACATATTGTGCAACTGCAGTGGAATCGTCTGCAATGTACTGCACATCTATGTTTGCATCCCATAAGTGGGCAATGATTGCATTGTAATCACTGATATATTTTTCTTCTTCTGTTCTTTTTATGTAATATGTATTTTTAGGTGATTTACCTTTAACACTATGGCCCTCATTACGACCCTGGCGGAAAGGGGTTTACGCCGGCGTAAACCATGGCGCCCCTTTCCGCCTGACTACGAGTTCCCGTAGCGCCATGGTGATTTTTACGCCTGCTTTTTGCAGGCGTTAAAATCCATGGCGCTACGGGACTTGTTGTTAATTACGCCACCGTAATTTACGGTGGCGTAATTAACGCCTTCCCCACTCCCATTATACCCTATGGGGCAAAAATGGGAATGGGGAAGGGTAAATGGGGATTGGGGACTTACCGCCCCACCAAGGTCGGAATGGGGCGGTAAGTCCGCCAACCACCATGGCGGAGTTGGCAGCTTAGCGCCATGGACCATGGTGCAAATTGCACCATGGTTCTCCGCCAGGGTCGTAATGAGGCCCTATGTGTAACTGAAGACATGAAGTTGTTCACTTGACCTGCCTGTTTTTGGAACCGGTCTAGGGAAACGAAAGCAGCATTTGGTGTAGTATTTCCCTTTGTTTTTGTATTTGCGACGACAATATCTGCCACATTTGTGTCTTTGAAATTGTAAAATTTGTGCATGAAGATCACTATTTGTTGCTTCTGATGGAATTTCACAAGTGCCATATTTTTCAATAAACTGTAACAACAGTGGCGTCATTGTCTTGACCAAATTTAGGAGCATCTTTAATCCATAAAAGCATGTGGATATGTGGTGCTCCTCTGGCTTGGTTTCTTTTCTCCAAAAGAAGTTTTGCACTTCTCCGAGGGGAGGAACAGTTTTATTACAAATAAAGTGTAGCATAGCAATGAAGTGATGGTGAAAATATCTTGAAACATTAACAGGATCTAGAGAACAAATTTCTCCTGGTGTTAGTATATCTATGTTTGTTTTGTTTTTGTTTGATATGCGTAGGAAATCATGTAAATCTTCCCATGCATATTCTTAATGTAACAAACCAAGTGGGTGGGCCAAGGTTTCTTATCATACAACGTCCATCTCCATGATGTCGAAACCAGTACTCTTTTGTACCACGCATGTTTGCTAATAGATTTGTAATATTTGATAATAAAACCTCATCTTTTTGTTGCACTTTTTGTAATAGTTGTGTAGCTGACATATTTTGAAAGTGGGACCCTGATTTTAATGTGTGTGCAATTCCATAACATAAAGTTGCTAGATCACTTTCAAAGAGTAGGTGGAATATGTATTACACATTTTGTCTAAATCTGGGATCTTCAGAATACATCCGTAACGAGCGGTATTCTGATGCTGTTATTTGAATAGGTCTATCAACGTACCTTCCTCCTTTGCCAGTAGGAAAGAGTAGAGGAAAAGCACGTGCTTCTATACTTTTTTCCCATATGCTGATTGGTGATCCTTTTGTTTGACGCATTTGGTACGTGTCTAGTGCATCTTCTACTGTGTCATTAGAGTGCAATGGATGAATTGTATAATGGTCTAAAGTATTGGATATTGTAGCAGGATCAAGGAGCTCAAATTGACCAGTTTCTTGTGTCTCTTGAATTATTTCAGTGGTATCCTTCAAGTTTTCTTCAATATTAATTTCTTTGTAGTATTCATCATTGTCTTTTAGATATTGCAAGGCTTGTCTAACTTTATGTACATCTACCAGTTGTTGCCAAATTTGTTTGTCTTTTGTAGGTACACCATTTACTAAGATAATTAAAGATTGCTGCATGGGACGTTGCACTCCTAGAGTGTGCACATTTTGTTTTAGATCTAATGGTAAATACACTACTTTTCCACGAATACCTTTCACTAATTCAGAGGGAGGTAATTTTGCTGTTTTTGGTTGAAGGCATATTATTGCTTGAAAGGGGTGCACTGTTTGAATTATGATGCTCTCATATAAATTGAGTTGTTGTAGGGGTTTTGGTAGTGGAAATAATTCCAAATTATTTGTGATAGCACGTGAAGGAGTTTGGTTTTTGTCACGTTTTGTAGTGCAGTAACTGCAAAGTATTAAGGAGTCAGTTATTTCATATTTGTTTTCTGCTATAAGGTAGAGAGCTAATTCAAACCATTTAGAATCTTCATTGTCTTCTATTTTGTATGTTAGGTCTACAGTTTTTGTGTTACTTTTATAAAAAGTTCTACGGCAACATACACACACATGGTTTGGTACTTCAGCGGATGTACTTTTAAATGTCAGTATTTATTTTTTGTATGTGTGTAGTAGAAGGTTGACATGCATAGAAATGTTGCTAATTTGCTTTAAAGCTATTTTATTCTGTAAGTGGCTTTCACTTCCAAAATATTTTTTCTGGATATAGTCAATTTCTTCAAGTAGGTATTTTGCTGTACCATGTAGAAGAATGTTATTTAAATTGGCTAGTGCTAAAGCAGGACTTTTAGCATAATACAGTTTATAGACTAGATTTCTTATAGTTGAATGATGTGTTGATATCATTTTGATATAATGGAAGGTGGTTTTGCAATTAGGTCCTGAAATGCAGGCCAATGAATGTCCTTGTAGTCCTGTGTACTTGAGCACTGGACAGGTACCCATATTTTGCAGTAGTTTAATTTTGATTTTCTCTTTGCCTTTCACATATTGATTGAGGAATTGGCGTAAAGACTTGAAAGATTTTTTAGGAGTGTTACACATTGACGTGCATGGCCATTTGTATACTAGACGTTCTGATTCAGTTGAATGGAGAGGTAATTCTAAGATTTCTGGGGATTTTTTTGTAAGCAGTATTTCTTGTTCCATTATGGTATTATTAACTTTTTCATAACCTTGTCCACTGCTATGTATGGCAATTGTGTTTGTTTGCTTTTGTTTGTATGCTTCTTCATTAAAATATGGTTCTGTGCTTGAAGGGTGACTCCACTCACCTCCACAGATACTTAAGGAGTTATTTCTGTTGACATTTCATTTATTGAGAAGTCTTTTTTGTAATTTAGTCATTAGTTTTGTTAGTGGTTTCATTTTATTTAACACTAAAATAAATAATTTTCTTTTGAGAAGGATTGCACTGTCAATCAACGCTTCTAAGATTAATTTCCTACGATAGGTTTTAATGGTTCTGCCTGATTTCTCTCCTGTTTTTATAAGATTTTGAAGGACTCTGTGACAGAACATTTTTGCTAAAATACTTTTTTTGGTATGCTTACTTTCCACTATATCAAGATTTATAGGCGCAGTTTTATCTGTAGTGGTAGCTGAATTTTTGTTAATTGTTTTCTGGTTTGTTTTACATTTTGATAGAGGAGGCAAAGTTTCTGTACTTGAAGCTTGTTTTGTTTCGCTAAATGACTGTATTAACTGTTTTGTTTGCACTTTTTTTTACAAATTCTGCTAGAGATGGATGCTTGTTTTGGACACTTCTATTTTCATTTGCTCTGCTTCAGCGTTGCTTTCTACGGACTTGATTTTTAGTAGGCATTCTTTAGGGTCTGTTGAAAAAAATAAAGAAGGTATGGGTGGGAGTGTTCTGCAATGTATGTGTGCTGTGTGCATGAGTGTCTGAGTAAGATGATAAAGATGTATGTGATGGTGTGTGATTGTGCATTGGGCAACTACAACTAGTTGGGATGGGAATTCTTGAATTTATGTGCTACTAATCTGGGGTTCAGATGACAGTAGAAAGTGAGGTAGTAGTGTGGAGAAGTACAAATAGTAAATCTAATGGTGTACAATTATTAAAACAGTTGTTTGTTCTATAATATCAAAATTCTAGGGGCTGAGTTGGGTCATTTGTGTGCCGAAAAATAGGAATTTGTGCGCCATTCTGCTTGTAAATCTCTGTTTAAGAAATGGGGATTTGTGGACAGAATGGTGCACAATCTCTATGTTTAGGGGCAGAAATAGCATGAATTAACCTTACAGTGTGTTTGAGTAATAGTACAAATATTATGGTGGTATTCAACTTACTTTTTTTCTGGAATGAGCAGGTTTCTTTTTAGTTGTTCTTTGTACTTCAAATTCGGCTGCTTCTTTTCAGGAGAATGGTCTTCACTGCAATTGTAAAGGAAACAAATTAGTAATTTTGTTTGTATATAGCACTGTTTTTCATTTAGACATTGACCTTTTTAATTGACATTGACCCTCAGCGCCTTACGCAAAACCATGAAAACTATCTTATTCACATAAGATGTGTCACACCAGTTGAATACATATCATATGTTCTTAATGCATAAGCTGTATTGTAATGACTAACTGTACCAACTAAAATATCAGTTCAAGGCTTTATTGAAGTCAAAATGTTCCACTGAATGCCACTATACCTGTAACTAAGCTCTTGCAAGTAACAGCGCCTCAATGCCCATGGGCTGCTTGCGCGCTATATAAATAAAAATAAATAAATAAATACATTTTCATATTTTTGTACAAGTATTGTTGTTTGATATTTGAACATACTGTGTGCATGCAATTTTATTAGAGTATGATAACTCTTTATATTGTACTTTAAATATGTTAGTTCAACATGCTTTTCAAATGTGTGTGTAAAGAGAAATTAAATAGCAGATAGATTTGGAAGTGACAGTTGATTATAGGAGATGGAAAAAATGACAGTAAATTCATTTTATAGATTATACAAGCTAAAAGTCAGTTAATCTGTTTATATGAATCTATAAGAATTGTACATGTACTATACAGAAAATATGCATACCTGTAGTTTGTGTTCATACATATGGATATGCATGCAGCAGCAAGTAGAAATATTGGAGACTTGTACAGTATTTCTTTTAAAAGGTGCTTTCCAATGATATGACACTTGTACTCAGAGAGATTAACAGTACATTTGAAGTGCTGATCTATGAGGATGCAGTTAGATGTAAAGGTCTTGGATGTGATTGGTGGATGGTTGTGTGACTTCTTAGCTATATCCAATGAGGGAATAGCACAGAAAGTGAAGTGAAAATGGTAGAAGGACTGTCCATGTTACGATATGTCCGCGGACATGGTGGTAGTCCGCGGACATTGCGTGTTATATCGGGGGATTTTGGGGTGGGGAGGCATGCAAATGAGAATGAGCAAACCAAGGGATTGGTCAGTAAAGTTTAGTGGGTGTGTTGTGCCAGGAGAGAGTTTCTCAGATACTCTTTTTGCTGAGAGAAGAACAGATAGCTACAGCTGTGTGTTCCAGAAAACAGATTGTTTGGATTTTGGGAGACCCGTGGATCCATTGGTTGAAGGTGCATGCAGAAAGCTGTGGAGTAGCTATAGATCTTGGATTCCCACATTTGCAAGTGCACTGGCATGGAGTACCTGGAATGAAGTGGTTGGACTTGCTACCTCTCTGTGCTACTTTGGAGACAGAGCAACATCCAGACATAATTGTAATTCATTGTGGAGGGAACAGTTTAGGACATGTGTTTGGAATTTCTTTGCAATTTGCAATGAAAGAAGGCCTTGGGAAGGTCATGGACATGTTTCCAAATTCTCAAGTAATTTTTTCACCGATTGCGCAGAGACAAATGTGGCTTCGTTCTTCTTCATTTGGTCCACAAATGGAAAAAGCAAGGCGCAATGTCAATAAGGCTGTTTGTGCCTTTATAAGAGATTTTGGCATGTCCTCATTTCACAAAGAAAATGTTATATTTCGTAGCACATACATTTTTCGCAGAGATGGAGTCCTACTTACTTATGCTGGCAATCAGATTTTTCTGAGAAATGTACAAAATGCATTGCAACCTTTTTTGGAATTACAGCATCCATTTTGTAGTAGGTGTTGAGCATTTCAAATTTTTCAAACACAAACAAACACCACCAAAAGGCTCTTTTCAGAGCCACCACTTCCTCTCAGACAAAACTGCAATGGTTATGATAGGGCAGCACCCCGAAATTTTAGATGTTCGCGGACTGCCCTGCTTCATTTATTTTCACTTCTATTTTTAAACTGTGAAAGGCGTCTCTGAAAAGAGCCTTTTTATTTTTGATTTTTGTTGTTTTACATTTTTTGGTTTTTTTTATACACGACACACTAGGAGAGGAGGGAAAAGGACGGTAAGGGGGGACACCAACCATGGGGATAAGAAAGGGCGGGTGGAGAGAGGAAGATGTAGAGTGGGTTTTACTTGGGTAGTGAGCAGATCTTCTCGTGCTCTCAGACCAGAGCCTCAAAAGCACTTTGAAGTCTCTCCCCCCTGCAGAGTACTGCGTCGCAGTACATACACACAACTGTGACCCTCGAAAGGTAAGGGTCATCAGTATTGCGTATGGCATGTGAGGCAGTTTGAGGAATACGCTGTCCCACAGGAGTATTCCTTGTGGTGACAGGATCAGAAACGGAGGATGTAGTAGAGGAAGTCAACCTACTACGCTCCTCGCAAGGTACAACCTTGCAAATGGCCCCAGTGTGGAATGACTTTAGGTGTCGCTTCATGGTAGTTGTCCCAAAGCTGTATGAACCAGGCCTCCCGCGAATGAGTACCATTTTGCACTCTTTGCAGGTGACTCGGATCGCACGCGCCTTAGGAACATTACCATGAATGGTAAATAACTGCCACACCCAAGACTCACGCCGAGTGCTGGTAGTAGGGAGTTCCTCTACCTCATTCTCGACATCCTCTTCATCCTCCTCTGCATCCTCACTCCTGTTCCCCTCTTCAGGCCCTTGGGGAGGTGGTGGTGGTGGAGGTGGTGGGGGCGGTGCTGAGGCAGATGTAGCACCAGGTGGCAGTACTGCAGCCATGGATGCCATCAGGTTTCCGATTAAAATCTGGAAAGTTGGCTGGAAAATGCACTGTGTTCTGTAAGATAGCCAGAAACACAATGAGAATGAGCTCTAGGGTGTGGCCTTTTATAGGGGTGCTTGGGCGCGGTCCTCGGACATGCGCGCTGTCCGCGGACAGATCGAACACCAAAAAAAGGTTTTAAAAGTACCAAAAAGTATGTAGAAACTCAGGATTACTATGTGGGACTTGTGCTATGGTGAGTTATTATTGAAAAAAATTGGATTGCTTGAAAAGGTAGTTTTAAATTGTTCGGGGACACGAACAGTGTTCGCAGTCAGAACACACGCTCAGCGTGGGTGCAGTCATATGATAGCTTCGCGAACATGTCCGCAAAGGGAGCGGGTGTCCGCAGGACATCAAATGCACTGAAACTGTTTTGTGCATGCGCGTTGGTGTTCTACGGACACTGTTCGGGTCCTGAAACTAATTAAAAGTGCGTCACAAGTGAAACGAACAATTACGGACAGGGGTTTGTTCTTAGAACAGTTTTAACTCGCTTGCGAACAATACGGACAGGAAGAGAATCCTCAGGACACCACATTTTGTTTATTTGCGAACATCCCGGGACACTTGTGTTCTTAGAACAGTTTGAACATGCTTACGAACAGCACGATCAGGTCTAACGTCCTCAGGACACCCCGATTTTGTTTATTTACGAAAATTTTAGGACACCGTGTGTGTTCCTAGGACAGTTTCAACTTGCCTCCGAACAATACGGACAGGTATAGCGTGACAGGTATAGCGTCCTTAGGACACCCCCATTTTGTTTATTTATGAACATTTCAGGATACTGTCTGTGTTCTTAGAACAGTTTCAACTCGCCTGCGAAGAATACGGACAGAACGAGCGTCCTCAGGACACCCCCATTTTGTTTATTTACAAACATTTCAGGACACAGGGTTTGTTTTTAGGACAGTTTCAGTTTGCCTCTGAACAATACGGACAGGCATAGCGTCCTCAGAACACACCCATTTTGGTTATTTATGAACATTTCAGGACACAGCTTGTGTTCCTAGAACAGTTTCAACTCGCCTGCGAACAATACGTACAGGTCTTGTGTCCTCAGACACCCCCATTTTGTTTATTGACGAACATTTCAGGACACTGTGTGTGTTCTTAGGACAGTTTCAGCTTGCCTCCGAACAATACGGACAAGTATACCGTTCTTAGGACACCCCTATTTAGTTTATTTACGAACATTTCAGGATACTGCCTGTGTTCTTAGAACAGTTTCAACTCGCCTGCGATCAATACGGACAGGTCTAGCGTCCTCAGGACACCTCCATTTTGTTTATTGACGAACATTTCAGGACACTGCATGTGGTAGTTTGATTGCGGACATTCCGAACACCAGCTCTGTTCTTAGAACAGTTTCAACTTGCATGCGAACATTACGGACAGATATAGAGGCCGATTCATGGAATAATTAGCGCGGCGCAAGTGGGCAAAAATGTGCGAATCGCAGTGGAATAGCGAAAATCGCAGTGCAAGTGCGAAAATCGCACGAAAAGCAGCGCACATCGATTCATGGAAGGCCATGCGCGAGAAAACCAGCGGATGTGCGATAAAAAAGTGCGCGGCGCACGTTGGCGCACAGGCCATCTAACAGCGTGCGCCAGGTCACAGCGAAAATCGCACAGGCCACAGCGAAAATCGCACATAGCGCGGCGCACGCAACAGAAGTAGGCGGAACACGGGCGTAACACTCGGAATGGGGAACAACTTGCCAAAACGTGGGCGTCACGGGGGAAGTACAGGGCACAAGTGCGCGGAACGCCCACACGCTCGCCTACAACACGTATTCATGGAATAGAATAGGGCAAAAAAGCGCACGGTCAAACCAGCGCACAGGCACAAACACGACCGCCACAAGAAAGCAGGCGGTAGTGTCTCTGCGGCTGTAAGAAATGTGCGCCAAAAGGTGCGCCAACAAATAGCACCTATATACTGCCATGATGAATGTCCCATACTGTGGCCCTCCAGGACAAATGACGTGCAAAGGGGTACCCACAAACACGGACACCCGCTGACAAAAAATACGTGTGCGTGTATACCGGGGTGCGCGGAAAGTCTCACACGCGATTTGTCTGGGTACGTGTATATCAGGGGTGCGCGTGAATTTCCACACGCGATCTCAGCAAGGTATGTGTATTTCAGGGGTGCGCGTGAAGTTCCACACGCGATTGGTCCAGTGCGAGCAGGGTACGTGTATTTCAGGGGTGCGCGGGAAGTTCCACACGCGATTACAGCAAGGTATGTGTATTTCAGGGGTGCGCGGGAAGTTCCACACGCGATTGGGCCAGTGCGAGCAGGGTACGTGTATTTCAGGGGTGCGCGGGAAGTTCCACACGCGATCTCAGCAAGGTATGTGTATTTCAGGGGTGCGCGGGAAGTTCCACACGCGATTGGCCCAGTGCGAGCAGGGTACGTGTATATCAGGGGTGCGCGGAAAGTTCCACACGCGATTTCATCAGGGTACGTGTATTTCAGGGGTGCGCGGGAAGTTCCACACACGATTGGCCCAGTGCGAGCAGGGTACGTGTATTTCAGGGGTGCGCGGGAAGTTCCACACGCGATTACAGCAAGGTATGTGTATTTCAGGGGTGCGCGGGAAGTTCCACACGCGATTGGGCCAGTGCGAGCAGGGTACGTGTATTTCAGGGGTGCGCGGGAAGTTCCACACGCGATCTCAGCAAGGTATGTGTATTTCAGGGGTGCGCGGGAAGTTCCACACGCGATTGGCCCAGTGCGAGCAGGGTACGTGTATTTCAGGGGTGCGCGGGAAGTTCCACACGCGATTTCATCAGGGTACGTGTATTTCAGGGGTGCGCGGGAAGTTCCACACGCAATTTCAGCAAGGTATGTGTATTTCAGGGGTGCGCGGGAAGTTCCACACGCGATTTCATCAGGGTACGTGTATTTCAGGGGTGCGCGGGTAGTTCCACACGCGATTTCAGCAAGGCATGTGTATTTCAGGGGTGCGCGGGAAGTTCCACACGCGATTTCAGCAAGGCATGTGTATTTCAGGGGTGCGCGGGAAGTTCCACACACGATTACAGCAGGGTATGTGTATTTCAGGGGTTCTGGGGAGTACCACACGTGAATTGGCCGTGTGGGCCCTCCCAGGTGTACGCTCCACAACCACCACGGACCCTGCAGGCAGCCCACACCACGGGGGACTACCCTGCACCCATGCTAATGTCCCGCAGGCAGCCCATCCACTATGGGCATGCCCCCCAGCCAACCCACATGTCACCTTGCACAACTGATCAACAATGCATGTCTCCCACCACCCCCACCCCCCAGCCGCCAGGGGCAGCCCCCACCAGGCCCCCACTCATGTCCCCCTGCACCCCCACCCCCCAGCATCCAGGGTCACCCTCCACCAGGCCCCCACTCATGTCTCCCACCACCCCCACCCCCCAGCCACCAGGGTCACCCTCCACCAGGCCCCCACTCATGTCTCCCACCACCCCCACCCCCCTGCCACCAGGGGCAGCCTCCACCAGGCTCCCACTCATGTCCCCCTGCACCCCCACCCCCCAGCATCCAGGGTCACCCTCCACCAGGCCCCCACTCATGTCTCCCACCAGCCCCACCCCCCAGCAGTGCAGGGGCAGCCTCCACCAGGCCCCCACTCATGTCTCCCACCACCCCCAGCCACCAGGGGCAGCCTCCACCAGGCCCCCACCCATGTCCCCCTGCACCCCCACCCCCCAGCATCCAGGGTCACCCTCCACCAGGCCCCCACTCATGTCTCCCACCACCCCCCCCAGCAGTGCAGGGGCAGCCTCCACCAGGCCCCCACTCATGTCTCCCACCACCCACACCCCCCAGCAGTGCAGGGGCAGCCTCCAGCAGGCCCCCACTCATGTCTCCCACCACCCCCACCCCCCAGCCACCAGGGGCAGCCTCCACCAGGCCCCCACTCATGTCCCCCTGCACCCCCACCCCCCAGCATCCAGGGTCACCCTCCACCAGGCCCCCACTCATGTCTCCCACCACCCCCACCCCCCAGCCACCAGGGGCAGCCTCCAGCAGGCCCCCACTCATGTCTCCCATCACCCCCACCCCCCTGCCACCATGGCCACCCCCCACCATGCCCCCACTCATGTCTCCCACCACCCCCACCCCCCAGCAGTGCAGGGGCAGCTTCCACCAGGCCCCCACTCATGTCTCCCACCACCCCCACCCCCCAGCATCCAGGGGCAGCCTCCACCAGGCCCCCACTCATGTCCCCCTGCACCCCCACCCCCCAGCCTCCAGGGTCACCCTCCACCAGGCCCCCACTCATGTCCCCCTGCACCCCCACCCCCCAGCATCCAGGGTCACCCTCCACCAGGCCCCCACTCATGTCTCCCACCACCCCCACCCCCCAGCCACCAGGGGCAGCCTCCAGCAGGCCCCCACTCATGTCTCCCACCACCCCCACCCCCCAGCAGTGCAGGGGCAGCATCCAGCAGGCCCCCACACATGTCTCCCACCACCCCCACCCCCCAGCCACCAGGGGCAGCCTCCACCAGGCCCCCACTCATGTCCCCCTGCACCCCCACCCCCCAGCATCCAGGGTCACCCTCCACCAGGCCCCCACTCATGTCCCCCTGCACCCCCACCCCCCAGCATCCAGGGTCACCCTCCACCAGGCCCCCACTCATGTCTCCCACCACCCCCACCCCCCAGCCACCAGGGGCAGCCTCCAGCAGGCCCCCACTCATGTCTCCCACCACCCCCACCCCCAGCAGTGCAGGGGCAGCCTCCAGCAGGCCCCCACTCATGTCTCCCACCACCCCCACCCCCCAGACACCAGGGGCAGCCTCCACCAGGCCCCCACTCATGTCCCCCTGCACCCCCACCCCCCAGCATCCAGGGTCACCCTCCACCAGGCCCCCACTCATGTCTCCCACCACCCCCACCCCCCAGCCACCAGGGGCAGCCTCCAGCAGGCCCCCACTCATGTCTCCCACCACCCCCACCCCCCAGCAGTGCAGGGGCAGCCTCCAGCAGGCCCCCACTCATGTCTCCCACCACCCCCACCCCCCAGACACCAGGGGCAGCCTCCACCAGGCCCCCACTCATGTCTCCCACCACCCCCACCCCCCAGCAGTGCAGGGGCAGCCTCCAGCAGGCCCCCACTCATGTCTCCCACCACCCCCACCCCCCAGCCACCAGGGGCAGCCTCCAGCAGGCCCCCACTCATGTCTCCCACCACCCCCACCCCCCAGCCACCAGGGGCAGCCTCCACCAGGCCCCCACTCATGTCCCCCTGCACACCCACCCCCCAGCATCCAGGGTCACCCTCTACCTGGCCCCCACTCATGTCTCCCACCACCCCCACCCCCCAGCAGTGCAGGGGCAGCCCCCACCAGGTCCTCACAATCCCCAATCATGTGTGTAATGGTCAGCCTCCACAGCCAAAAAGCCCTACCAAGTAACCCATTCACCCACATGGAAATGGAAATCACATGTTACACCCCCAATGTTCATGAAGCTAATGAACCCATGTCTGTCACACACAATGGTTGCAATTGAATGGGAAAACACCCAACATGACATGCATGAAACCAATGAGATGAAACCACACAGTGAAGTATGGAAACAAATATGTATTGAAAAAAATAAAGAATGCTAAAGAAAGAAAACAAAGTACAATGTGAATGAGAAAAAAGAAAAGCAGCATGTCCGTATGAAAACACAAAACGGCAAATCAGAATCCCAAAAAATTTCGTCCAAAGTCAAATGTAAAAAAATCTCCATGCAAGGAATAACTATGTAAAAAAATACCAAGGGTCCATGAGCCCAACTGAACAAAGGAAACCTACTAAAAAACCTACCTAAAAATCAACTATATACAAAAAGTGGAGCAGTGTCCGTCGACTCCAAATCATAATAAGAAAGAAAGGTAACCTAAAACTAAAGAACTATATACAAAGGCGGCGGGCAAGTCCAGCGGCTCACTCCGTGGTGTCCCGGGCCAGGGCATCATCGAACTCCTGTTCGATGTCCCGGAGGCGGTCCAGTTCCATGGCCCTGAGGGTCCGCAGGGACGATGCCGTGTCCTCCTCCAACCCCCTGCGGACTGCCTCGAGGAACTCGGCCCGCCTCAGGGCCCTCCGCATGGAGTTCTCCGCCCTGACCATTGTGAGCCGCGCCTCTTCCGCCCGCCGCCGCTCCGCACCTATGGCGTGGCCCAACCGCTGCCACACGGAAGACACTCTCTGTCCTGGGTCCCCCTGCCCTCCGGCCGATGCCTGCCCCTCCGATGTCGAAAGCCCCGAGCCTTCATGTGTCCCACCATGTTGCTGCTGCTGCTGCTCTGCCTCTGCCCGTGCACTGCCTCCTGCTGCCTGCACATCCTCCGCCGGCTGGGGTGCAGTTGTTGATGTGGCCACCCCTGCTGGACCTCCGACTCCCGACTGTGGCAGGGATGCCTCCTCCACCAGCCTGGCCGCACCGTCAGAGGCAGCTCCACAGGGCACCCAGGAGACTGATGGGTGGGAAGATGGCACAGAGGACGACTGGCGCGTAGGGGGTCCAGTTGAGGAGGGGGTCAGAGCAAGCCCCATCAGACGGAGGAATCCGGCCTGGGTGACCTGTCCCAGCAGGCTGACGTGGTCAACGAGCCATTCGAGATGACGTGCAGTCTCTCCATGAAAAGACTGCAGGTCACCTCGCATGGCCCGTTGACGCAACGCCACACCAGCCAGGACAGGCTCAACCCGGACCTGGATGGCCACGTCCGCAGGCAGAGGAAGGCCAGTTGACATCAGCTCATCCCCTGCCTGAAAACGGGTCTGGACGTAGGCATCCCTGCTGGTGCAAGATGATGCAGGGACAGGATCGGGGACAGGATTGCACACAGGCACCTCCGCGGCAGCCTGTGCTGCCTCCTGTCCCTGGTCCTGCACTGCACCACTAGCACCAGTGGGATACCCACCTCCAGACCCCGTCCCTGGTGCTTGCACGGCCTCCTCCTCCACCAAACCCCCCACCAACCTGGATGACTCTGTGCCATCTTCCCCTGTTGGGCCCTGTGGGGTCCCAGCTGCCCCTTCTGCTGCCGAGGAGTCCAACTGCAACCTCCGCCTTTTGGACCTCCCCCCGGCAGCTGCGGCCTGGGACGCGGCACCGGACTCCTCACTCCCCGACGAGATGATAACACGGGAGGGGAGCCAGGCCTTGCATCTCCGGCTGGCGGTCGGATCCCCGCCGCTGTGCTCCACAGCACCTTCTCCGCCCTCTTCATCAGTTGACGCTGCAGACAGGGAGAAACAAAACACAGGCATCAGGGCACTGTACAATGGACACATACACACATGACAGTTGCACATGAGTGGCATAGGCAAACCTCAGACATGGCATCACAATCCCCAACACACATGTCATTGCAACTGGCACACATGAGCCATACAACAGCCATATCGCAACTGCCACCACCATCCCTACACATACAACAGCATCAGCAGCCAAAGGGGAGCCAAACATCACACGCAACACAGGAAGTGCACCACACATGTACACACACCACCACACTTGCATGCATGTCCACACCTCTGCCAAGTGTCGCACTGTTTAGACGGGCATCCATGTCACATCTGCCAATCAGGCTTCCACATACCGCTGTCACATGCATCCATGTTGCATCACTGTTGCACCCTTGTCAAATACACACACATGCACATGTACACAGTGCTCATACATGCAGCCGAAAAAACATACATGCCCGACATCACGGACATGTCTACTTACATACAAATTCATCCAAACATGTGTGCACGCACAACTGCATTTGCCATGCAAGCCCACACACACAAGCACCATCCATGTCTCACACATTACAGCCCTCGCATGTGTCAGCCCCACGGCCCTGTACACCCCCACCCATACTCGACCCCATACAAACAGATGTGCAACCTGCACAACACCGAATAATCACCACACGCACTGCTCACAATCAGGATGCATGTACACTCACCGCTCGACTCCAGACGGGTCTGCTTCTCTATGACCTGGACGTGGAGCGCTGGGGATATGCATTCCAGGACCCCCATCTGTTCTTCCGACAAGTGGCCCCGGCGCCCCTTGGCATCCGCTGCCTTCAAGAGGCGCCGGGCCTTGTTCAGGGTCCTGGACCTGAAGTCCTCCCAGCGCTTCCTGACATGTTGTAAGTCCCGGACTGCCACCCCCTCCGCGTTGATGGCAGTCACAATGTCAGTCCAGATCCGAGTCCATCCTTCCTTGTCGGCGCGGGAACTTCCGAAGAGGGCATCATACTGCCCCAGGACTTGCTCCATCAGGACACCAACTTCGGTGGCACTGAAGCTGGTGCCCCTCTGCCTCTCTGGCCGGGGGTTGTCAGTGGTCACAGATGGTGTTTGCCCCGACATGACAACCCCAGAGGCAGGAGTGGGTGGGCAACTGGGTCCTGGGGCTGGGCTGTGGAGCGATGGAATTCCAGTCGGGAGTCTTCGGTTCCAGCAGGGGTGGTCACAGCAACAGCACCCTTGGCTGATGTGCAGGCAGCAAATGGCAGTGCACGTGGGCAGCAGGCAGTCAGGCAGCAGCAGATGGCAGGTGGGAGCGTGCTCGGGGCTCTGGGGGGCAGTAGTTCGGCCTTCTGGGCAGGAGCGTGGTCTTCCGTGTGCTTACGCGTGGCCAGCTTGGTACGGAGTGATTTGGCACGTGAAAATCCTGCACGTCAGCGTGAAAATCGAGGAAAGGCCCTTAGCGCGTAAGCGCGTCAGCACGCATACGCAAATCTATTGGACCAAAGGCCCTCAGCGCGTAAGCGCGTCTGTGACGTGACCCGCACGGGTGTTTCCCACACAGCACGTGATGACAGAGCACACGTGGAAAGACTGCACGTCAGAGTGTCATCGCATGTAATTGGACAGCACGTCAGAGTGTCATCGCGTGTAATAGGACAAAAGTGCGTGTACACGCGATTGGCCTATGTACGTGTATATCAGGGGTGCGCGGACACTTACACACGCAAGTACGTCAGCGCACCTGTATCCCGGGGTGCGCGGAAATTTCCACATGCTATTGGACTGGGTACTGGATTACAGGGGTGCGCGGGACACACGCTCGCCTACAACACGCGCAACGCATTAATTTGCGCGCTAACAAAATAACTAGCTCAGACCCAGGATGAACATACCGTTCCTAGCAGCAGTGGCCGTGGCCTACCAAAGGAGGAGGAGGAGGTTAGTCAGGGCCAGAATATTCACACCCAGAACCAGCCTTTTCCGGATGCCTGATGACCAGGTGCATGGGAGGTACAGGTTTCCACCACACATCATACTGGACCTGGTGAGTGAGTGGGAGGTTGACCTCACATCACCCACCCTGTGCTCCCAAGCACTCAGCCCCCTGGAGAAGGTCCTCAATGTACTGCACTTCTTAGCCACTGGATCATTTCAGCAGACAAGTGCCATTGTGGGTGGTGTATCACAGGCCACCCAGTCACGCTGCCTACACCAGGTCTTGAACATCATCACTGCACGCCCATCAGTCCGCAGGCACATATACCTGCCCAGAACCCCTGCAGAAAGGCATGCTGCCGCCCTGGATTTCTACGCTGTGGCACGATTCCCCAAAGTGCTAGGTGCCATCGACTGCACCCATGTGGCTCTACGTCCCCCCAGGGCATCTGAGCACATCTATAGGAACCGCAAGCACTGGCATTCCATCAACGTGCAGGTAGTATGTAATGCCAAGGGAATCATCACCTCAGTATATGCCAACTATCCCGGGTCAACCCACGACAGCTTCATTTACCGAATGTCCACCCTAAGCCGGGACCTAGAAGCTGGGCGGCATGGCGATACATGGCTGCTTGGTGAGTATGAATGCCACTGCACATGCATGCATGTCAGATACTGAGCAAGGTCACAACCCCACCAATGATACCAATCACCACCTCCACAGGGGACAGTGCCTACCCTCTCAGCCCCCACATGATGACGCCAATTCGGAACCCCACCACGCCACCCCAGGTAAGATATAACGCAGCCCACATTACAACCGGGGGCATAGTGGAGCGCACATTCGGAGTGCTGAAGTCACGCTTTCGCTCCCGTGACCGTTCTGGCGGGCAGCTGTTGTACGCTCCCCCAGTAGTGTGCAGGATCATAGTGGCAGCATGTGTCCTGCACAACGTTGCAACACGCCGGGGCCTGGCCGTGGACATGGTGGTGGCACCACATCCCCAACCACATGCACAGCCACTGCGCATGGGAGGGGAAAGGGCACGGGTGGAGGCAGCCCGTACACAGCTAGTGGCTAATTACTTCACATAGAAATCACACCCCTGTGGAGTGCACACTGCCCTGGCACATTCAAACTGACAATCAATGATGACTCAACCGGACACTGATCCTGAATGTCTGGAGAATTAACCGTCAAAACCATATCAGCCTGAGATTGTTCACCTGGAAGTGTCACAATGTGTGCATCCCTACCCACACAGACACCACCAATGCAGTTTTGTGAAGTTACACATTCAAGCAGCTAAAATGAATACCCACTTGCAAAATGCAACAAGAGGACAGTGCCATGTCAGCCAACCCAACCCCAGCACCGCCACACGACACACCGTGCCATGTCATGCTATTTGCAGGTAAACAAAGTAATCCCCACAACATGACACTAGTGTCACAATGTACAGTGTCCCTATTAGAAACTTGCAACACCTGAAATGCTCACAGTAATGCCGGACCAACAACAAACTTGAGCACATACTACCATTAAGATGACATCACAAATGTTAGATATTAGTAGTCTCACCACCTGGAAATGCCTGCACTCCCACCACTACCAACTGTGCAGTGTTGGCGCCATGTAGAGTTGTAGGTGCACTGCTGCCAACATGTACCCCATCTCCAGACTAGAGGTCCTTGTGTAGACATGAGGAAGGGACCTGCAAATTGGGAGGTAGACACAGAAGATGAGTTACACATCAATGCAACATGCAGTGTACAACACAACAGCAATATGCACTAGGAATGTATACACAGTATTGACTACAGACTGCCCACACAGCTCATGGGAGTCCAACGTCACTGTGTAATTCACTGTCACTTGGGCACACCCTTTGCAAGCCCATGGAAACAGGAAGCAGGAGGGGTGTGTGTGACTCAAACCCAAGCATCTGAACCAAATACATTACAAGCCTGCATGTGCCCAGCCACAATGCAGCGTATGCAAACACAGGAACCACGGAAGCCAACAAATCGTCCCAAAAAAATTGGGAATAAAAAAAATAAAAATAAAAATAAAAATAAAAGAAATCAAAAATGGCCATTGATGGGCCCGGGGGGTTTGGGGAGGCCACCCAGGAGGTCCGAGGACAGGATGCACACCAGAACCCACCTGCGTGGATCCTGGGAAAATAAAACACATCCATGGGCTCATGGCCCACACGGCTACCCTATTGTGGGAGTATCACTGCTGTCGCTATTATCACCCTGTGCAGCTGCATCCGGAGGTGGTTGCACTATGGGAGGCAGCCCACGCAAGGCCCTAGTCTGCTCCTCCATGGCTGCAAGCATGCGGGTGTGGTAGGTCTGGTTCTGGAGGATGAGTGTGCGGAGGTCCCCATGCAACAACTCACGGGATGCCCGGACCTCCGCCCTCGTTGCCTGCATCTCAGCTGAGAGCGTACGGGTGAGACGCTCCAGCTGCTGTTCTGTCCTTTGGTGTGTTGAAGCCTCAAGCTCAACAAGAGTCGTCCTGAGGTGAAGGAGCTCCTGCCTCAGGGCTTCCCTGTGGCCCTGGGACTCAATGGAGATGGCCTCCTGCAGAGTCGCCAGTGCCGCCCGCCTGTCCCTGTTGGACCCCAACATGTCCTCCCTGTGTGACTGGCAGATGGAGTCGGTTGCCTGCTCTAGTCGCTCCATCAGCCTTTCAGGGGGGACAATGGAAGTGGCCACCCTATCCATGGCCTGAGCCATCATCTCGGATGATGCTGCCTGTTGGGTTGCCATACCGTAAATGGATTGCTCCCATGCGGTATTGCCAGGTGGCGTACGGCCTCCACGTCGGCGGGCACCACACCTGTCTGGGGCAAGGCGAACTGCGCCTTGCTGTGCCGGCACTGTCTGAGGCTGCAGGACTACATTCCCCCTCTGATCTGCTGGCCCAGGAACAGGATCAGATGTCGCGGAGTGTGACCCTGCATCCGTAACCACCAAATGCGTAGCTGCCAACACTGACATCCCCATTGAGGGTTCTGACCCTGGTGCAGGTGGGTGGGACAGAACAGAATCCCTCCCTGGAACACTCACCTGCGACGGCACGTAGGTCTCATCCGAATCAACACCTGAGTACAGCTCGGGGGAGGTGCAGCCAGAGACACCCCTTGAGAGCAGGACCTGCAGCACTTGTGGGTTCTCACCCACCACCACACCACGTCCCTCACTGTTGGTTGGTCGGCCCTCGGACCCCTCCTGGGTCTGCACCATCTCCACAACCCCAGCAGTATCAGGTGCGTCTTCCCCTGCAAAGACATGAAAACAAAGAATTGGAAACAGGCATTAGCACCATGGCACACAATGAGGGCTGAGAAGCAAGAGAACCAGTACTTGTTTGACACATGTCCCACATGACTAAAACCCTCCCATGCATGCACCCTCACTGCGTATGAAGGGCAGGCAAATGGCACACACTGATGACACCAAGATGGAAGATGAACACATTTTCTGCATGCTGCCTGGCAGTGGCATCACACATTGGCCTGTGATTGCCAGGTGAAACACACATGCCATCACACAGGTGGCATGTACCATTGCTATTGAGTGAAGATGTAGAGGAGGGCAGCACCTATTCATTCAGTCCAGTTCCCGCATGTAATAGCTTTCCTAATTCAAACAGGTCAGATTCTTCACCAGGAGCTGCCAGTCCGAAATGGTCCAATTGCACAGGGACATGTTTGAACAAATGATATCCAGGTAACAAAGTCACTCCACTTTACCATAGCCATGTCAGACATGTGACTAGAGGACTGCAACATGCCTAGTAAAAGTGGTGGAATGCAAACAATCTGACTAAATGAACAGTGAAAAATTAAGCAACTATGTGGTGGCAAGGTGACACTTCAAGGGCAACTGGCGTGCAGTTGGGCTAGATGTCTTCTGTTGGCAGAAGGGATACTGCTATGGCCAAATGCAGCTGCACAGGATGTATTGCATGAAGCACATGGCTGACCCATACGACTCAGGCGCACACACTCTCACCGGGCACACATACAGAAGCCCTCACACACACCATGCACATGGATGACACACACATGCATGTGCACTCACCGGACAATGCCTCGTAATCAGCCAAATCTCCCACGCCTTGGATCTGTTCCTCCGTGACGTAGGTCCCAGCGACTGACTCATGTGGAGTGAGTTCCGTGTCTACTACTGGAGACCCACCTCCAGTCACTAGAGTTGCGGCATGACTTGAGGCCAGCTTACTCTTTGCCCTGCGCTTCAGGTCATTCCAGCGCTTATAGCAATCATTGGCTGTGCGCCTCACGATTCCAAGGGCACTTACGGTGTCCGCAACGGTCTGCCAGTGTGCCTGGCGTTGTGCAGGTGTGGTCTTGGATCCTGCAACAATGACCATCTCGTTGTCATGTGCGGACACATACTCGACAAGTGCATTCAGTTCATCATCCGTGAAGCTGGGCTTCCTGGACGGGCCGGACTTTGTAGCCGTGTCTGGGGCATCAGCCTGTGCCGGACGAGCACTCTTCCTCTTCCGCTTGGAAGGTGGTGGTGATCCTGAGTGTCCTGCGCCGCTCTGGACACTAGGGGCAGGAGCCCTGGTGGACTCTGTATCAGGAGTGTGGGGTTGCACACTCAGCATGGGAGTTGGTGCAGGCATTGGCTCTAGTGTGATGGTGTCAGGGGGAATGTCAGCAGCATGGACTAGGACCGACACTGTCCGGGCTGGGTGTGTGAGGGCTGGGGTGGATGGAGCCGCAGCTGCCCCTGCAGCCTCTCCGCCCTGCCTACTTGGTGCAGCAGATGACCTTGCTGCCCCAGATGCACGTGGCATGGTGACATCAACGTGCACCAGCGCACGTGTCATAGGCCTGCTGACCTGGAAGTCAGCCATGGAGTCAGCCAGGTCTGGTGCCACAATGGGCTGGTCCAACAAGGGCTGAGCATGGATGGTGTCAGCCACATCAGCCTCAACGGGGGGGGGGGGATTATGGGTGCCCTTGACTGGTCCTCCACACATGGGGGGAC
Organism: Ambystoma mexicanum; assembly: GCF_040938575.1. NCBI lineage: Eukaryota > Metazoa > Chordata > Amphibia > Caudata > Ambystomatidae > Ambystoma > Ambystoma mexicanum. The sequence goes on from NC_090932.1 coordinate 200,201,824, forward strand.
AGGCTCACCCTGCAAGTAACGACCACGTCCCCTACCGGAACCACCACGGCCACCACTTGTGGCTCTTCCACCTTTGCCACCCTTACGGATTCCTCGCCTCCCAGCCATGGCACTGATGTTAATGTGCGTATGGGAGTGGCTGTAAAATATTGTCCTGGGAAATTGGGGGTCAAAGGGGTTGGGTACCAGATGGTAATTGTACCCTAGTGCTCTTGCAAGGCTGATTGTAACCCCTGGGGAAAGATGACGGGTCACGCTATGCACAGGAGCCCCAAAAAAGGGAGATGACGTGCACACAACCCCTCCTAGACCACGTGTGCAGAAAGAAAAACCTGCACTACGCTGTGGCACCCACTAACACAAGAATAAACGTATGCGTGTCACACACAGCCTAGAATGACCTCTGAAGGGGTAGGCTACACACGGGGCAAGCACAGATGTTAGATACGTGCGTGACTCACCGTCTGCCAGGAAAGAGAGCGTGAAAAAGGAGCACGTTTGGTTGGCAACACCCCCGCCAAAAGAAGATTTGTACGCTGTCTGAGGAGACAGGACAACAGTAGAAGGGAACACTGTTTGAGGGAACAGGCCCAGGTAAACCAGTAAAAGAGAAAAAAGAGAAAAAGCTGTCAGAGGTAACAGGGAATACGAACTTGAAACGCCGTGAAGTAAATTGCGTGTGAAACGACAAGAAGTACAGAATTCACCCACTCGCTCTCCACGAAAAGCACGTACAAGGAAGTGGTGTTCTACGCGTACCTTTTATACAGGCCCACACGTCCAGCATCACTTACGCGGCGTGTACGCGCTAGCGCCATTTCCACCAATTACAGGCTTTGTCACTTCTGCGTGTAGGGCCATTTCCACCAATCACACGCGATGAGACTCTGACGTGCAGTCTTTCCACGTGTGCTCTGTCATCACGTGCTGTGTGGGAAACACCCGTGCGGGTCACGTCACAGACGCGCTTATGCGCTGAGGGCCTTTGGTCCAATAGATTCGCGTATGCGTGCTGACGCGCTTACGCGCTAAGGGCCTTTCCTCGATTTTCACGCTGACGTGCAGGATTTTCACGTGCCAAATCACTCCGTACCAAGCTGGCCACGCGTACGCACACGGAAGACTACGTTCCTGCCCAGAAGGCCGAACTACTGCCCCCCAGAGCCCCGAGCACGCTCCCACCTGCCATCTGCTGCTGCCTGACTGCCTGCTGCCCACGTGCACTGCCATTTGCTGCCTGCACATCAGCCAGGGGTGCTGTTGCTGTGACCACCCCTGCTGGAACCGAAGACTCCCGACTGGAATTCCATCGCTCCACAGCCCAGCCCCAGGACCCAGTTGCCCACCCACTCCTGCCTCTGGGGTTGTCATGTCGGGGCAAACACCATCTGTGACCACTGACAACCCCCGGCCAGAGAGGCAGAGGGGCACCAGCTTCAGTGCCACCGAAGTTGGTGTCCTGGTGGAGCAAGTCCTGGGGCAGTATGATGCCCTCTTCGGAAGTTCCCGCGCCGACAAGGAAGGATGGACTCGGATCTGGACTGACATTGTGATTGCCATCAACGCGGAGGGGGTGGCAGTCCGGGACTTACAACATGTCAGGAAGCGCTGGGAGGACTTCAGGTCCAGGACCCTGAACAAGGCCCGGCGCCTCTTGAAGGCAGCGGATGCCAAGGGGCGCCGGGGCCACTTGTCGGAAGAACAGATGGGGGTCCTGGAACGCATATCCCCAGCGCTCCACGTCCAGGTCCTAGAGAAGCAGACCCGTCTGGAGTCGAGCGGTGAGTGTACATGCATCCTGATTGTGAGCAGTGCGTGTGGTGATTATTCGGTATTGTGCAGGTTGCACATCTGTTTGTATGGGGTCGAGTATGGGTGGGGGTGTACAGGGCCGTGGGGCTGACACATGCGAGGGCTGTAATGTGTGAGACATGGATGGTGCTTGTGTGTGTGGGCTTGCATGGCAAATGCAGTTGTGCGTGCACACATGTTTGGATGAATGTGTATGTAAGTAGACATGTCCGTGATGTCGGGCATGTATGTTTTTTCGGCTGCAAGTATGAGCACTGTGTACATGTGCATGTGTGTGTATTTGACAAGGGTGCAACAGTGATGCAACATGGATGCATGTGACAGCGGTATGTGGAAGACTGATTGGCAGATGTGACATGGATGCCCGTCTGAACAGTGCGACACTTGGCAGAGGTGTAGACATGCATGCAAGTGTGGTGGTGTGTGTACATGTGTGGTGCACTTCCTGTGTTGCGTGTGATGTCTGGCTCCCCTTTGGCTGCTGATGCTGTTGTATGTGTAGGGATGGTGGTGGCAGTTGCGATATGGCTATGGTATGGCTCATGTGTACGAGTTGCAATGACATGTGTGTTGGGGATTGTGATGCCATGTCTGAGGTTTGCCTATGCCACTCATGTGCAACTGTCATGTGTGTATGTGTCCATTGTACAGTGCCCTGATGTCTGTGTTTTGTTTCTCCCTGTCTGCAGCGTCAACTGATGAAGAGGGCGGAGAAGGTGCTGTGGAGCACAGCGGCGGGGATCCGACCGCCAGCCGGAGACGCAAGGCCCGGCTCCCCTCCCGTGTTGTCATCTCGTCGGGGAGTGAGGAGTCCGGTGCCGCGTCCCAGGCCGCAGCTGCCGGGGGGAGGTCCAAGAGGCGGAGGTTGCAGTTGGACTCCTCGGCAGCAGAAGGGGCAGCTGGGACCCCACAGGGCCCAACAGGAGAAGATGGCACAGAGTCATCCAGGTTGGTGGGGGGTTTGGTGGAGGAGGAGGCCGTGCAAGCACCAGAGACGGGGTCTGGAGGTGGGGATCCCACTGGTGCTAGTGGTGCAGTGCAGGACCAGGGACAGGAGGCAGCACAGGCCGCCGCGGAGGTGCCTGTGTGCAATCCTGTCCCCGATCCTGTCCCTGCATCATCTTGCACCAGCAGGGATGCCTACGTCCAGACCCGTTTTCAGGCAGGGGATGAGCTGACGTCAACTGGCCTTCCTCTGCCTGCGGACGTGGCCATCCAGGTCCGGGTTGAGCCTGTCCTGGCTGGTGTGGCGTTGCGTCAACGGGCCATGCGAGGTGACCTGCAGTCTTTTCATGGAGAGACTGCACGTCATCTCGAATGGCTCGTTGACCACGTCAGCCTGCTGGGACAGGTCACCCAGGCCGGATTCCGCTGTCTGATGGGGCTTGCTCCGACCCCCTCCTCAACTGGACCCCCTACGCGCCAGTCGTCCTCTGTGCCATCTTCCCACCCATCAGTCACCTGGGTGCCCTGTGGAGCTGCCTCTGACGGTGCGGCCAGGCTGGTGGAGGAGGCATCCCTGCCACAGTCGGGAGTCGGAGGTCCAGCAGGGGTGGCCACATCAACAACTGCACCCCAGCCAGCGGAGGATGTGCAGGCAGCAGGAGGCAGTGCACGGGCAGAGGCAGAGCAGCAGCAGCAGCAACATGGTGGGAGACATGAAGGCTCAGGGCTTTCGACATCGGAGGGGCAGGCATCGGCCGGAGGGCAGGGGGACCCAGGACAGAGAGTGTCTTCCGTGTGGCAGCGGTTGGGCCACGCCATAGGTGCGGAGCGGCGGCGGGCGGAAGAGGCGCGGCTCACAATGGTCAGGGCGGAGAACTCCATGCGGAGGGCCCTGAGGCGGGCCGAGTGCCTCGAGGCAGTCCGCAGGGGGTTGGAGGAGGACACGGCGTCGTCCCTGCGGACCCTCGGGGCCATGGAACTGGACCGCCTCCGGGACATCGAACAGGAGTTCGATGATGCCCTGGCCCGGGACACCACGGAGTGAGCCGCTGGACTTGCCCGCCGCCTTTGTATATAGTTCTTTAGTTTTAGGTTTCCTTTCTTTCTTATTATGATTTGGAGTCGACGGACACTGCTCCACTTTTTGTATATAGTTGATTTTTAGGTAGGTTTTTTAGTAGGTTTCCTTTGTTCAGTTGGGCTCATGGACCCTTGGTATTTTTTTACATAGTTATTCCTTGCATGGAGATTTTTTTACATTTGACTTTGGACAAAATTTTTTGGGATTCTGATTTGCCGTTTTGTGTTTTCATACGGACATGCAGCTTTTCTTTTTTCTCATTCACATTGTAATTTGTTTTCTTTCTTTAGCATTCTTTATTTTTTTCAATACAATTTTGTTTCCATACTTCACTGTGTGGTTTCATCTCATTGGTTTCATGCATGTCATGTTGGGTGTTTTCCCATTCAATTGCAACCATTGTGTGTGACAGACATGGGTTCATTAGCTTCATGAACATTGGGGGTGTAACATGTGATTTCCATTTCCATGTGGGTGAATGGGTTACTTGGTAGGGCTTTTTGGCTGTGGAGGCTGACCATTACGCACATGATTGGGGATTGTGAGGACCTGGTGGGGGCTGCCCCTGCACTGCTGGGGGGTGGGGGTGGTGGGAGACATGAGTGGGGGCCTGGTGGAGGCTGCCCCTGGTGGCTGGGGGGTGGGGGTGCAGGGGGACATGAGTGGGGGCCTGGTGGAGGCTGCCCCTGGTGGCTGGGGGGTGGGGGTGGTGGGAGACATGAGTGGGGGCCTGGTGGAGGGTGAGCCTGGATGCTGGGGGGTGGGGGTGCAGGGGGACATGAGTGGGGGCCGGGTGGAGGCTGCCCCTGGTGGCTGGGGGGTGGGGGTGGTGGGAGACATGAGTGGGGGCCTGGTGGAGGGTGAGCCTGGATGCTGGGGGGTGGGGGTGCAGGGGGACATGAGTGGGGGCCTGGTGGAGGCTGCCGCTGGTGGCTGGGGGGTGGGGGTGCAGGGGGACATGAGTGGGGGCCTGGTGGAGGCTGCCCCTGGTGGCTGGGGGGTGGGGGTGGTGGGAGACATGAGTGGGGGCCTGGTGGAGGGTGAGCCTGGATGCTGGGGGGTGCGGGTGCAGGGGGACATGAGTGGGGGCCTGGTGGAGGCTGCCCCTGGTGGCTGGGGGGTGGGGGTGCAGGGGGACATGAGTGGGGGCCTGGTGGAGGCTGCCCCTGGTGGCTGGGGGGTGGGGGTGGTGGGAGACATGAGTGGGGGCCTGGTGGAGGGTGAGCCTGGATGCTGGGGGGTGGGGGTGCAGGGGGACATGAGTGGGGGCCTAGTGGAGGCTGCCCCTGGTGGCTGGGGGGTGGGGGTGGTGGGAGACATGAGTGGGGGCCTGGTGGAGGGTGGCCCTGGATGCTGGGGGGTGGGGGTGCAGGGGGACATGAGTGGGGGCCTGGTGGAGGGTGGCCATGTGGCTGGGGGGTGGGGGTGCAGGGGGACATGAGTGGGGGCCTGGTGGAGGCTGCCCCTGGTGGCTGGGGGGTGGGGGTGATGGGAGACATGAGTGGGGGCCTGCTGGATGGTGGCCATGGTGGCAGGGGGGTGGGGGTGGTGGGAGACATGAGTGGGGGCCTGGTGAAGGGTGACCCTGGATGCTGGGGGGTGGGGGTGCAGGGGGACATGAGTGGGGGCCTGGTGGAGGCTGCCCCTGCACTGCTGGGGGGTGGGGGGGGTGTGGGAGACATGAGTGGGGGCCTGGTGGAGGGTGGCCATGGTGGCAGGGGGGTGGGGGTGGTGGGAGACATGAGTGGGGGCCTGCTGGAGGCTGCCCCTGCACTGCTGGGGGGTGGGGGTGGTGGGAGACATGAGTGGGGGCCTGGTGGAGGCTGCCCCTGCACTGCTGGGGGTTGGGGGTGGTGGGAGACATGAGTGGGGTCCTGGTGGAGGGTGAGCCTGGATGCTGGGGGGTGGGGGTGCAGGGGGACATGAGTAGGGGCCTGGTGGAGGCTGCCCCTGGTGGCTGGGGGGTGGGGGTGCAGGGGGACATGAGTGGGGGCCTGGTGGAGGCTGCCCCTGGTGGCTGGGGGTGGGGGTGGTGGGAGACATGAGTGGGGGCCTGGTGGAGGGTGAGCCTGGATGCTGGGGGGTGGGGGTGCAGGGGGACATGAGTGGGGGCCTGGTGGAGGCTGCCCCTGGTGGCTGGGGGGTGGGGGTGGTGGGAGACATGAGTGGGGGCCTGCTGGAGGGTGGCCATGGTGGCAGGGGGGTGGGGGTGGTGGGAGACATGAGTGGGGGCCTGGTGGAGGGTGACCCTGGATTCTGGGGGGTGGGGGTGCAGGGGGACATGAGTGGGGGCCTGGTGGAGGCTGCCCCTGCACTGCTGGGGGTTGGGGGGGGTGGGAGACATGAGTGGGGGCCTGGTGGAGGGTGGCCATGGTGGCAGGAGGGTGGGGGTGGTGGGAGACATGAGTGGGGGCCTGGTGGAGGCTGCCCCTGGTGGCTGGGGGGTGGGGGTGGTGGGAGACATGCATTGTTGATCAGTAGTGCAAGGTGACATGTGGGTTGGCTGGTGGGCATGCCCATGCTGGATGGGCTGCCTGCGGGACATGAGCAGGGGTGCAGGGTAGTCCCCCGTGGTGTGGGCTGCCTGCAGGGGCCGTGGAGGTTGTGGAGCGTACACCTGGGAGGACCCACACGGCCAATTCTCCCCAGAACCCCTGAAATACACATTCCCTGCTGAAATCGCATGTGCAACTTCCCGCGCACCCCTGAAATACACGTACCCTGCTCGCACTGGGACAATCGCGTGTGGAACTTCCCGCGCACCCCTGAAATACACGTACCCTGCTCGCACTGGGACTATCGCGTGTGGAACTTCCCGCGCACCCTGAAATACACGTATCCTGCTCGCATTGGGACATTCGCGTGTGGAACTTCCCGCGCACCCCTGGAATACACGTACCCTGATGGAATTGCGTGTGGAACTTCACGCGCACCCATGTAATACACGTACCCTGCTCGCACGGGGCCAGTCGCGTGTGGTACTTCCCGCGCACCCCTGCAATACACGTTCCCCGCTTGGCGTTTGCTGTCTGCCAGCCCGGTGAACTGGTCCAGGGTTAGCGCAGCCCTTTGCGATGATTTAGCGATTTTGATGGCTTTTCCTTGCGCGAGGGCGTTCTTGGGGGCGTTACTGGCGCTGCTGCAGGGTCGCTGCGATTCTCTGCGCCACGGCTGGTTTGGAAGCCTAAAATCCATGAATACGCTGTGCGCGGAAATCGGTTTTGCGCACGTGCCTGGCGCAGTCAATCGCACGCGGACACTCTGCGCCAGCCGCTTGCGACACTTTTCTGCGAGATTCTATGAATTACCCTGATAGTGTCCTTAGGACACTCCCATTTTCATTTATTTATGGACATTCCAGACACTCACGCTGTCCGCAGATACCTGAACTGCTTTTTAAAAAAAGACAAGAAATGAATTAGGACATAATATAATAATTTTACTTTATCTTATATGGATGTTAAATTTCTGATAGAGAAGGTGAGGTGGAAACTGAAACAAAAGAGAATTGGGGGTTTCAATAGGATTTATATGAGGTGAAGAAGGGATGGAAGTCTCATCAAAACATTTTGGTTCATGGAGAGGGTTTGTAGATAATTGACTGGGATATGGTGAGGGGGGACAAGTACATGTGGGACAATGGTATGTAGTTGTTTGTTTCAGGTGATCCTCCACAAAGTTTTTTAAATTGTTAAAATGTGCCATGAGTAGGTCTATTTTTTCTTCTATGTTCTGAAGAGTCTTATCCAATACTTCTTTTTCTTTAGTATTTTCAATTTATGTATGCTCTGTACAAAAAGAAAATGTATATGTTAAATGTATATAAAATAATATTTATTAATTGGTTTATATAGTAAAGTGTCTACCATTAGGTTCACTATCTTCAGACATTTCCTCACGTGGTAAATGCTCGTCTAGCCACTCCAGAGTACTAGACATTTCTGTGAGAAAAAAAAACATAATATCACTTTTTTGTATCTAATACAGAAATATTTACAAATATAAGAGTAAAATGCAGTACACTTACTAGCTTCTGGTAAGGTGTGGTTTACTGGTCTGTAGATCTGCTGTTGCTCTTAGTTCTGGAGTTTCTGTGAGGTAATCATGTTGGAAGACTATCTTTCTTCTCTTGGTATATTCCATTTTAGAACATATCTATATCGGTGAAACTGCTTCCAGAGCTAATATGGATTTGTGGTGGGCTGGGAGATTTCTCCAGAGTGGCAATATACATCTGAGGCAGATCATTCTCTGTAGTTGGAAATTCTGTGGTCACCTCCTTCTGAGTTGGTATAATATCCAGATTTTCCCTAATTTTCTCTGATTGTATGCTGGGGAGTACAGACCCTTGTTGATCATTCAGGTCTTCCTTGTTCATGGGTGGGGCTGCATCATAAAAATCTGGCCCTTGTACCTTTGCTCCCATAGCCATACCTGTTGGGGCCACAGCATAGGACTGTTCCGCAACCAGGTTCTCCTTGTGTGTGTCTAGCCCCCCTTCCGAGGATTCTGCCCCACCGGGCATTTCCAGGCAATGAGACCCGTGCGGGGACGACCCTGCCTCTAAAGGGTATATTTTTTCCCCTGGGTCACTCGGCAGGGTGTGCTGACTCTGTTCCTCCTGGGACCTATCCGCCACAGGCAGGATCTGTTCTAGGTCTGAGTTGAGTAAGGCCTCCGTCAGTGTATTGCCAGAATCCCCTTCATCGTGTACCAAGTCAATGGAAGTAATTTCATCTATGGCCGGTGCTTGGGGCTGGTCCTTCACCTGGGCTTTTTTTTGCTAAAAAGACGAGGCGGCTTTGTCTCCAAGGCAACAGACCTTTGTTAGGGCCGCCCGCAATCAGTGACAATCCACCGGCCGAAGCCGGATCAGAAGCAACACGCTGCCTTACCTGTTGCCTGGTTTTCACTCGCTCTTCCGCCCCTGAATCTGAGTTCTCACTTTTGAAGCGGCCCATCGTAGTGCAGCTCCTCTCAAGCTGGTCACTGAGAGCGGGAAGCTATATCCTCGGTGTAGGCACCTCCAGCGCCAAACAGCCGCACAACAGCCAGCGGCCTTTACTCCTTCGGGCTTAACGCCGCAAGGGTGTGCGGAGCTCTGTTTTGTGTGCCTGGATAGGTCAGGTGAGCAGTCACGTGACGGCACAGCGCTCCGCCTCCTCCTGGAAGCGAGCGAGCAGGTGAGTTGAAAATGCGAAATGCGCGAGTTCTTAGAACTCCCAGCGCACGTTGACAAAATGCAGCAGCAGCAGCAAGAAAGTGTCCTCGCCTCACGGGAATTGCACACGCCACTCGGCTGTGCTGAGCTCTGTTTTGTGTGCCTGGATAGGTCAGATGAGCAGTCAATGACGGCACAGCGCTCCGCCTCCTCCTGGAAGCGAGCGAGCAGGCGAGTTGAAAATGCGAAATGCGTGAGTTCTTAGAACTCCCAGCGCACGTTGACAAAATGCAGCAGCAGCAGCAAGAAAGTGTCCTCTCCTCACGGGAATTGCACACGACGCTCGGCTGTGCTGAGCTCTGTTTTGTGTGCCTGGATAGGTCAGGTGAGCAGTCACGTGACGGCACAGCGCTCCGCCTCCTCCTGGAAGCGAGCGAGCAGGCGAGTTGAAAATGCGAAATGCGCGAGTTCTTAGAACTCCCAGTGCACGTTGACAAAATGCAGCAGCAGCAGCAAGAAAGTGTCCTCTCCTCACGGGAATTTCACACATTTTAGAACATATTGTATTTAAATGAAGGGTTAATGTGTTATATATATGGGTAACACTTCTTATTTTTTATTACATATAATGTGTATGTGTGCTGGTTTGTGAATTTGTAAAATGTTCATATGTTATGATATAACAATTAAACATACCCCCCAGACTTTTTGGGTAGTGGTGCTGTTGTCCGCATATGTCCACGGACATTAGAAGAGTTCGCGGACATCAAATTCAGTAGAGGGGGTTCAGTATGTTCTATGTTACTTGTACATAAAGACAGAGATATTATTGTTAAGTTGTTCTACTAAAAACCTATGAAATTCAGTAAATAAACTTTGTTAAAGGGACATTAGGGTTAAGTTGCGCTACTAAAAACCTACGAAGTTCAGTAAAAAAAACTTTGTTAAAGGGACGTTGTGGTTAAGTTGCGCTACTAAAAACCTATGAAATTCAGTAAAAAATCTTTGTTAAAGCGACATTGTGGTTCCAAGTAAAACCGAAAAACCCTTGAAATTTGCCTGTTATGGTGAGCTAAGCAACCATAACTCGCGCCACCACCGTGCACTGCTAAGACTAATACCCACAACATCAAAAATGACATCACAAATGTCATTGATGACATCACATGTGTATTTACTTTTCATGAAATGTTTGTACAAGGGATTCTTTTTATAATGTTGAGAAAAAACTGTCAAGGATCATTGGAATAAATATCATAAGCTAATTAGTGCATTAAGCAATGATTTGATATAAAGAGCATTCTATTATGAAGTTCTATCCAGTATACTAAGCTACTCATGCAGAAACATAGGCATTGTGTGCAGCATACATGATGAAGGTACAATATTCATAATGTTGATATTTTGAATAATGAAATGATAACTGTTTTCTTATTAGAGTTTTGCGTACTGGGAAATATGTAATAAGTAGCTTATAAAAGCTACCTATTACATAATTGCATTATTACAAACAAAACCCAAAGAGACAAGAAAACATACAAATATGGGTATATACAGGGAAAGTGAAGTAAGTAAAAAAGCAGAAGTAGTAGCAGAAACAATTCATAACCTAGCTGATTATCTTTATGCAAATAAATGATTGCTCTCTTTGAAAGCAGCTATTTACCCTATGTATATGTATCACATGATGTGACTGGACGCTAAGGAAAGTAGTGTGAGTACAATGTATACAAATATGAGTATATACAAGGAAAGTACAGTAATAAAAAACAACAGAACTATCAGTGCTGATAACTCTACTGATTATCTTCATGCAAGCTTGTGTTTTCCCCTATGTATATGTTTCATGTGATATGACTGGACACTAAGGGAATTACTATAAGAACATACTTGAAGGATAAGTCTACAAATATAGTACGTTTACAATTTTTAGTTCCTGACTGTTACTGAAGAAATCCATGTGGCCTAGATATGTCAGTAAAGGAAAAAAGTGGGAGACAGACATGTGATGTCATCAGTGATGTCATCAATGACATTTGTGATGTCATCTTTGATGTCGTGGGTGTTAGTCTTAGCAGTGCACGGTGGTGGCGCGAGTTATGGTTACTTAGCTTACCATAACTGGCAAATTTCAAGGTGTTTTTCGGGTTTACTTGGAACCACAACGTCGCTTTAACAAAGTCTTTTTACTGAATATCATAGGTTTTTAGTAGTGCAACTTAACCATAACGTCCCTTTAACAAAGTTTTTTACTGAATATATATATATATGTATATTACATGGCCACGGTAGTGGCCATGTAGTTATGGTTAAGTTGCTGTTTCCATAGGAAGAGCACTTTTTGGGCGGCTTATAACTTCGCTCCCCCTGGATGAATCCTCACCAAACTTTGCGAAAAAAGTATATGGCCCACTCTGAATTTACTTGCAAAGTTTGGTGAGGATTCGTCCAGGGGGGAAAAGTTATAGGGAGGGTCCCAAAACTTTTTTTTTCCCATAGACTGAATGGGAAATATTTTAGCTCGAGCCTACAGCCCAAACCGCTGGACAGATTTTCACCAAATTTGGACCAGGAGCAGCGGCTTGGTCCCGAAAGCGTGCTTTTGTAAATTTGGTGAAAATCCGTCCAGTAGTTTTTTTTTAAATGACCAAAAAGTAGGTAAAAAAAAATAGTGATATCTGTGTTCGCTTTCGCAGACACACTTCGCTGTTTGCTCCGCGGACAGGACAGGGATTGGGCAAGCGGATTGCATGATGTCCATGGACATCTGACGTGCTCTCTCATTGGATGCGGTGAAAGCGTGCAGTGCGTCGTGGCTTCAGAGATGCCCGCCATCTTTCTTTCTCGCATGAGAGGCTTTAGGCTTTGTCAGGTCAGCAGGAGCGGGATCTGCCGCCTGTACAGTAAATCCACCACCCCCGCTCATGCCCGTGTCTGTCTCCTGTTCCCCCCACCCCCCACTCATGCCCCGTGTCTCCCTTCTTCCCCCCCACCACCCCCACTCATGCTCCGTGTCTCCCCTGTTCCTCCAGCCCCCGCTTACGCCATCGGCACACGGTGGCCAGCGGAGGGCCGAGGAGCGGGATCTGCCGCCTGCACACGAACTCATGTCCGTGTTTTTGTCTGTCTCTACTGTCCCACCCCCACCCCCCGCTCATGCCCCGTGTGCGCCCTGTTCCCCCCACCCCCCGCTCATGCCCCGTGTCTTCCTTCTTCCCCCCACCCCCCGCTCATGCCCCGTGTCTTCCTTCTTCCCCCCCACCCCCCTGTTCATGCCCCGTGTCTCCCTTCTTCCCCCCACCCCCTCTTATGCCCAGTGTCTCCCTTCTTTCACCCCAACCCCCGTTCATGCACCGTGTCTCCCATCTTGAGCCCCCCACCCCCGAACTCATGTCCGTGTTTTTGTCTGTGTCTCCTTTCCCACCCCCACCCCCCGCTCATGCCCCGTGGGTGCCCTGTTCCCCCTCACCCCCCGCTCATGCCCCGTGTCTTCCTTCTTCCCCCCCACCCCCCCGTTCATGCCCCGTGTCTCCCTTCTTCCCCCCACTCCTCGCTTATGCCCAGTGTCTCCCTTCTTTCCCCCCCACCCCCCGCTCATGCCCCGTGTCTTCCTTCTTCCCCCCACCCCCCGCTCATGCCCCGTGTCTTCCTTCTTCCCCCCCACCCCCCCGTTCATGCCCCATGTCTCCCTTCTTCCCCCCACTCCTCGCTTATGCCCAGTGTCTCCCTTCTTTCCCCCCAACCCCCGTTCATGCACCGTGTCTCCCATCTTGAGCCCCCCACCCCCCGCTCATGCCCCGTATCTCCCATCTTTCCCCCCCGCCCCCCGCTCATGCCCTGTGTCTCCCTCCTGTACCCCCCACCCCCCGCTCTTGCCCCGTGTCTCCTTCCTGTACCCCCCTCCCGCCGCTCATGCCCCGTGTCACCCTTCTTCCCCCAACCCCCCACTCATGTCCCATGTCTTCCTTCTTTCCCCCCACCCCCCGCTCATGCACCATGTCTCCCTTCTCCCCCCCACCCCCCGCTCATGCCCCGTGTCTCCCTTCTTTCCACCACCCACCCCCCGCTCATGCCCTGTGTCTTTCTTCTCCCCCCCAACCCCCGCTCATGCCCTGTGTCTCCCTTCTTCCCCCCCACCCCCCGCTCATGCCCCGTGTATGTGCTGTTGGAACAGGGCAGACACGGGGCATGAGAGGGAGTGGGGCACCCCCCGCTCATGCCCCGTGTCTCCCTTCTTTCCCCCCACCCCCTGCTCATGCACCGTGTCTCCCTTCTTCCCCCATCCCCCGCTCATGCCCCGTGTCACCCTTCTCACCCCCACCCCCGCTCATGCCCTGTGTCTCCCTTCTTTCCGCCCCTTACCCCCCGCTCATGCCCCGTGTCTTCATTCTTCCCCCACCCCCTGCTCATGCGCCGTGTCTCCCTTCTTCCTCCCCCAACCTCCGCTCATGCCCCGTGTCTGCCCTGTTCCCCTCCCACCCCCCGCTCATGCCCCGTGTCTTCCTTCTTCCCACCCACCCCCCCGTTCATGCCCCGTGTCTCCCTTCTTCCCCCCACTCCTCGCTTATGCCCAGTGTCTCCCTTCTTTCCCCCCCACCCCCCGCTCATGGCCCGTGTCTTCCTTCTTCCCCCCACCCCCCGCTCATGCCCGTGTCTTCCTTCTTCCTCTCCACCCCCCATTCATGCCCCGTGTCTCCCTTCTTCCCCCCAATCCTCGCTCATGCACCGTGTCTCCCATCTTGAGCCCCCCACCCCCCGCTCAAGCCCCGTATCTCCCATCTTTCCCCCCCGCCCCCGCTCATGCCCCATGTCTCCCTCCTGTACCCCCCACCCCCCGCTCTTGCCCCGTGTCTTCCTCCTGTACCCCCCTCCCGCCACTCATGACCCGTGTCTCCCTTCTTCCCCAACCCCCCCATTCATGCCCCATGTCTTCCTTCGTTCCCCCCACCCCCCGCTCATGCACCGTGTCTCCCTTCTCCCCCCCACCCCCCGCTCATGCCCCGTGTCTCCCTTCTTTCCACCCCCCACCCCCCGCTCATGCCCTGTGTCTTCCTTCTCCCCCCCACCCCCCGCTCATGCCCTGTGTCTGTGCTGTTGGAAAAGGGCAGACACGGGGCATGAGCAGGAGTGGGGCACCCCCCGCTCATGCCCCGTGTCTCCCTTCTTTCCCCCCCACCCCCGCTCATGCACCGTGTCTCCCTTCTTCCCCCATCCCCCGCTCATGCCCCGTGTCACCCTTCTCCCCCCCACCCCCGCTCATGCCCTGTGTCTCCCTTCTTTCCGCCCCCCGCTCATGCCCCGTGTCTTCATTCATCCCCCCCACCCCTCCGCTCATGCCCCGTGTCTTCCTTCTCCCCCCCACCCCCCCGTTCATGCCCCGTGTCTCCCTTCTTCCCCCCACTCCTCGCTTATGCCCAGTGTCTCCCTTCTTCCCCCCAACCCCCGTTCATGCACCGTGTCTCCCATCTTGAGCCCCCCACCCCCCGCTCATGCCCTGTATCTCCCATCTTTCCCTCCCGCCCCCCACTCATGCCCCGTGTCTCCCTCCTGTACTCCCCATCCCCCGCTCTTGCCCCGTGTCTCCCTCCTGTACCCCCCTCCCGCCGCTCATGCCCTGTGTCTCCCTTCTTCCCCCAACCCCCCCACTTATGCCCCATGTCTCCCTTCTCCCCCCCACCCCCCGCTCATGCCCCGTGTCTCCCTTCTTTCCACCCCCCACCCCCCGCTCATGCCCCGTGTCTCCCTTCTTTCCCCCCACCCCCCGCTCATGCACCGTGTCTCCCTTCTTCCCCCATCCCCCGCTCATGCCCCGTGTCACCCTTCTCACCCCCACCCCCGCTCATGCCCTGTGTCTCCCTTCTTACCGCCCTTCACCCCCAGCTCATGCCCCGTGTCTTCATTCTTCCCCCCACCCCCTGCTCATGCGCCATGTCTCCCTTCTTCCTCCCCCAACCCCCGCTCATGCCCCGTATCTCCCATCTTTCGCCCCCGCCCCCCGCTCATGCCCTGTGTCTCCCTCCTGTACCCCCCACCCCCCGCTCTTGCCCCGTGTCTCCTTCCTGTACCCCCCTCCCGCCGCTCATGCCCCGTGTCACCCTTCTTCCCCCAACCCCCCACTCATGTCCCATGTCTTCCTTCTTTCCCCCCACCCCCCGCTCATGCACCATGTCTCCCTTCTCCCCCCCACCCCCCGCTCATGCCCCGTGTCTCCCTTCTTTCCACCACCCACCCCCCGCTCATGCCCTGTGTCTTTCTTCTCCCCCCCAACCCCCGCTCATGCCCTTTGTCTCCCTTCTTCCCCCCCACCCCCCGCTCATGCCCCGTGTATGTGCTGTTGGAACAGGGCAGACACGGGGCATGAGAGGGAGTGGGGCACCCCCCGCTCATGCCCCGTGTCTCCCTTCTTTCCCCCCACCCCCTGCTCATGCACCGTGTCTCCCTTCTTCCCCCATCCCCCGCTCATGCCCCGTGTCACCCTTCTCACCCCCACCCCCGCTCATGCCCTGTGTCTCCCTTCTTTCCGCCCCTTACCCCCCGCTCATGCCCCGTGTCTTCATTCTTCCCCCACCCCCTGCTCATGCGCCGTGTCTCCCTTCTTCCTCCCCCAACCTCCGCTCATGCCCCGTGTCTGCCCTGTTCCCCCCCCACCCCCCGCTCATGCCCCGTGTCTTCCTTCTTCCCACCCACCCCCCCGTTCATGCCCCGTGTCTCCCTTCTTCCCCCCACTCCTCGCTTATGCCCAGTGTCTCCCTTCTTTCCCCCCCACCCCCCGCTCATGGCCCGTGTCTTCCTTCTTCCCCCCACCCCCCGCTCATGCCCGTGTCTTCCTTCTTCCTCTCCACCCCCCATTCATGCCCCGTGTCTCCCTTCTTCCCCCCAATCCTCGCTCATGCACCGTGTCTCCCATCTTGAGCCCCCCACCCCCCGCTCAAGCCCCGTATCTCCCATCTTTCCCCCCCGCCCCCGCTCATGCCCCATGTCTCCCTCCTGTACCCCCCACCCCCCGCTCTTGCCCCGTGTCTTCCTCCTGTACCCCCCTCCCGCCACTCATGACCCGTGTCTCCCTTCTTCCCCAACCCCCCCATTCATGCCCCATGTCTTCCTTCGTTCCCCCCACCCCCCGCTCATGCCCCGTGTCTCCCTTCTCCCCCCCACCCCCCGCTCATGCCCCGTGTCTCCCTTCTTTCCACCCCCCACCCCCCGCTCATGCCCTGTGTCTTCCTTCTCCCCCCCACCCCCCGCTCATGCCCTGTGTCTGTGCTGTTGGAAAAGGGCAGACACGGGGCATGAGCAGGAGTGGGGCACCCCCCGCTCATGCCCCGTGTCTCCCTTCTTTCCCCCCCACCCCCGCTCATGCACCGTGTCTCCCTTCTTCCCCCATCCCCCGCTCATGCCCCGTGTCACCCTTCTCCCCCCCACCCCCGCTCATGCCCTGTGTCTCCCTTCTTTCCGCCCCCCGCTCATGCCCCGTGTCTTCATTCATCCCCCCCACCCCTCCGCTCATGCCCCGTGTCTTCCTTCTCCCCCCCACCCCCCCGTTCATGCCCCGTGTCTCCCTTCTTCCCCCCACTCCTCGCTTATGCCCAGTGTCTCCCTTCTTCCCCCCAACCCCCGTTCATGCACCGTGTCTCCCATCTTGAGCCCCCCACCCCCCGCTCATGCCCTGTATCTCCCATCTTTCCCCCCCGCCCCCCACTCATGCCCCGTGTCTCCCTCCTGTACTCCCCATCCCCCGCTCTTGCCCCGTGTCTCCCTCCTGTACCCCCCTCCCGCCGCTCATGCCCTGTGTCTCCCTTCTTCCCCCAACCCCCCCACTTATGCCCCATGTCTCCCTTCTCCCCCCCACCCCCCGCTCATGCCCCGTGTCTCCCTTCTTTCCACCCCCCACCCCCCGCTCATGCCCCGTGTCTCCCTTCTTTCCCCCCACCCCCCGCTCATGCACCGTGTCTCCCTTCTTCCCCCATCCCCCGCTCATGCCCCGTGTCACCCTTCTCACCCCCACCCCCGCTCATGCCCTGTGTCTCCCTTCTTACCGCCCTTCACCCCCAGCTCATGCCCCGTGTCTTCATTCTTCCCCCCACCCCCTGCTCATGCGCCATGTCTCCCTTCTTCCTCCCCCAACCCCCGCTCATGCCCCGTGTCTGCCCTGTTCCCCCCACCCCCCGCTCATGCCCCGTGTCTTCCTTCTTCCCACCCACCCCCCGTTCATGCCCCGTGTCTCCCTTCTTCCCCCACCCCCCGCTCATGCCCCGTGTCTTCCTTCTTCCCCCCCACCCCCCCGTTCATGCCCCGTGTCTCCCTTCTTCCCCTCACTCCTCACTCATGCACCGTGTCTCCCATCTTGAGCCCCCCACCCCCCGCTCATGCCCCGTATCTCCCATCTTTCCCCCCCGCCCCCCACTCATGCCCCGTGTCTCCCTCCTGTAACCCCCACCCCCCACCCTTGCCCCGTGTCTCCCTCCTGTACCCCCCTCCTGCCGCTCATGCCCCGTGTCTCCCTTCTTCCCCCAACCCCCCACTCATGCCCCATGTCTTCCTTCTTTCCCCCCACCCCCCGTTCATGCACTGTGTCTCCCTTCTCCCCCCCACCCCCCGCTCATGCCCCGTGTCTCCCTTCTTTCCGCCCCCCACCCCCCGCTCATGCCCTGTGTCTTCCTTCTCCCCCTCACCCCCCGCTCATGCCCTGTGTCTCCCTTCTTCCCCCCCACCCCCCGCTCATGCCCCGTGTCTGTGCTGTTGGAACAGGGCAGACACGGGGCATGAGCGGGAGTGGGGCACCCCCCGCTCATGCCCCGTGTCTCCCTTCTTTCCCCCCCCACCCCTGCTCATTCACCGTGTCTCCCTTCTTCCCCCATCCCCCGCTCATGCCCTGTGTCACCCTTCTCCCCCCCACCCCCGCACATGCCCTGTGTCTCCCTTCTTTCCGCCCCTCACCCCCCGCTCATGCCCTGTGTCTCCCTTCTTCCCCCCCACCCCCCGCTCATGCCCCGTGTCTGTGCTGTTGGAACAGGGCAGACACGGGGCATGAGCGGGAGTGGGGCACCCCCCGCTCATGCCCCGTGTCTCCCTTCTTTCCCCCCCCACCCCTGCTCATTCACCGTGTCTCCCTTCTTCCCCCATCCCCCGCTCATGCCCTGTGTCACCCTTCTCCCCCCCACCCCCGCACATGCCCTGTGTCTCCCTTCTTTCCGCCCCTCACCCCCCGCTCATGCCCTGTGTCACCCTTCTCCCCCCCACCCCCGCACATGCCCTGTGTCTCCCTTCTTTCCGCCCCTCACCCCCCGTTCATGCACTGTGTCTCCCTTCTCCCCCCCACCCCCCGCTCATGCCCCGTGTCTCCCTTCTTTCCGCCCCCCACCCCCCGCTCATGCCCTGTGTCTTCCTTCTCCCCCTCACCCCCCGCTCATGCCCTGTGTCTCCCTTCTTCCCCCCCACCCCCCGCTCATGCCCCGTGTCTGTGCTGTTGGAACAGGGCAGACACGGGGCATGAGCGGGAGTGGGGCACCCCCCGCTCATGCCCCGTGTCTCCCTTCTTTCCCCCCCCACCCCTGCTCATTCACCGTGTCTCCCTTCTTCCCCCATCCCCCGCTCATGCCCTGTGTCACCCTTCTCCCCCCCACCCCCGCACATGCCCTGTGTCTCCCTTCTTTCCGCCCCTCACCCCCCGCTCATGCCCCGTGTCTTCATTCTTCCCCCCACCCCCTGCTCTTGCGCCGTGTCGCCCTTCTTCCTCCCCCAACCCCCGCTCATGCCCCATGTCTGCCCTGTTCCCCCCACACCCCACTCATGCCCCGTGTCTACCTCCTGTACCCCCCGCCCCCCGCTCATGTCCCGTGTCTCCCTTCTGTACCCCCACCCCCCGCTCATGCCCCGTGTCTTCCTTTCCCCCCCACTCTCCGCTCATGCCCTGTGTCTCCCTCCTTCCCCCCCACCCCCCGCTCATGCCCCATGTCAGCACTGTTGGAACAGGGCAGAAACGGGGCATGAGCGGGGGTGGGGGCCCCACCTTGCCCCACCCCCGCTCATGCTCCGTGTCTGTCTCCCTCCTTTTCCCCCGCTCATGACCCGTGTCTCCACTGTTCACCCCCACCCCCGCTCATGCCCCGTGTCTCCCTTCTTCTCCCCCACCCCCCACTCATGCCCCGTGTCTCCCTTCTTTCCCGCTCATGCCCCGTGACTCCCTTCTTTCCACCCCCCACCCCCTGCTCATGCCCCGTGTCTCCCTTCTCCCCCCCCACCCCCTGCTCATGCCCCGTGTCTCCCTTCTTTCCACCCCCCGCTCATGCCCCGTGTCTCCCTTCTTTCTCCCCACCCCCGCTCATGCCCCGTGTCTCCCTTCTTCCCCCCCACCCCCCACTCATGTCCCGTGTCTCCCTTCTTTTATCCCCCACCCCCTGCTCATGCCCCGTGTCTCCCTTCTTCCCCCCCGCTCATGCCTCGTGTCTTCCTTCTTTCCCCCCACCCCCCGCTCATGCTCCATGTCTTCCTTCTTCCTCCCCACCCCTTGCTCATGCCCCGTGTCTCCATTCTTCCCCCCACCCCCCCGCTCATGCTCTGTGTCTCCCCTGTTCTTCCACCCCCCGCTCATGCCCCGTGTGTCTCTCCCCTTCCCCCCACCCCGCGCTCATGCCCCGTGTGTCTCTCCCCTTCCCCCAACCCCCCGCTCATGCCCTGTGTCTCTCCCCCTTTCCCCCCCACCCCCCGCTCTTGCCCCGTGTGTCTCTCCCCTCCCCTCCCCCCACCTCCGCTCATGCCCCGTGTGTCTCTCCCCCATCCACCCCCCGCTCATGCCCCGTGTGTCTCTCCCCTCCCCCACCCCCGCTCATGCCTTGTGTGTCTCTCCCCTTCCCCCCACCCCCCGCTCATGTCCCGTGTGTCTCTCCCCTTCCCCCCACCCCCCGCTCATGCCCCGTGTCTCTCTCCCCTTCCCCGCCACCCCCGCGCTCATGCCCCGTGTGTCTCTCCCCTCCCCCCACCCCCCGCTCATGCCCTGTGTGTCTCTCCCCTTCCCCCCACCACCCGCACATGCCCCGTGTGTCTCTCCCCTTCCCCCACCCCCAATCATGCCCCATCTGTCTTTCTCCCCTTCCCCCCACGCCCCCTCAAGCCCCGTGTGTGCCCTGTTTCCCCCCCACCCCCCTGCTCATGCCCTGTGTCTCCCCTGTTCCCCCCACCCCCCGCTGATGCTCCGTGTGTTCCTCCCGTTCCCCCACCCCTGCTCATGCCCCGTGTGTGCCCTGTTCCCCCCATCCTCCGCTCATGCCCTGTGTGTGCCCTGTTCCCCCGCACCCCCCGCTCATGCCCCGTGTGTGCCCTGTTTCCCCCAATCCCCCGCTCATGCCCCATGTCTCCCATCTTTCACCCCACCCCCCGCTCATGCCCCGTGTATCCCTTCTTCCCCCCCACCCCCGCTCATGCCCTGTATCTCCCTTCTCCCCCCCCACCCCCGCTCATGCCCCGTGTCTTCCTTCTTTGCCCCCCACTAGCCGCTCATGCCCCATGTCTCCCTTCTTCCCCCCCACCCCCCGCTCATGCCCCATGTCTGTCCTGTTGGAACAGGGCAGACATGGGGCATGAGTGGGGGTGGGGGCCCCACACCCCGCTCATGCCTCGTGTCTCCCTTCTTCCCCCCACCCCAATTCATGCCCCGTGTCTCCCTTCTTCCCCCCACGCCCTGCTCATGCCCTGTGTCTCCCTTCTTCCCCCCACCCCCCGCTCATGCCCCGTGTCTCCCTTCTTCCCCCCACCCCCCGTTCATGCCCCATGTCTCCCTTCTTTCCCCCCCACCCCCCGCTCATGCCCTGTGTCTCCCTTCTTCCCCCCCACCCCTTGCTCATGCCCCATGTCTCCCTTCTTCCCCCCCACCCCCCCGCTCATGCTCCGTGTCTCCCCTCTTCCTCCAGCCCCCACTCACGCCATCGGCACACGGTGGCCAGCGGAGGGCCGAGGAGAGGGATCTGCCACCTGCACACGAACTCATGTCCGTGTTTTTGTCTCTCTCCCCTTCCCCCCACCCCCGATCATGCCCTGTGTCTCTCTCCCCTTCCCCCCACCCCCCGCTCATGCACCATGTGTCTCACCCCTCCCCCCACCCCCCGCTCATGCCCTGTGTGTCTCTCCCCTCCCCCCACCCCCTGCTCATGCTCCATGTGTCTCTCCCCTCCCCCCACCCCCCGCTCATGCCCCGTGTGTCTCTCCCCTCCCCCCACCCCTGCTCATGCCCCGTGTGTCTCTCCCCCTCCCCCCTACCCCCGCTCATGTCCAGTGTGTCTCTCCCCTTCCCCCCACCCCCGCTCATGCCCTATGTCTCCTCTAATCCCCCCCACCCCAGCACATGCCCTGTGTCTCCCCCCTTTTCCCCCCACCCCCCGCTCATGTCCCGTGTCTCCCTCCTTTCCCACCCCCACCCCCCGCTCATGCCCCGTGTGTGCCCTGTTCCCCCCACCCCCCCTCATGCCCCGTGTGCGCCCTGTTTCCCCCCCACCCCCCCGCTCATGCCCTGTGTCTCCCCTGTTCACCCCACCCCCCGCTGATGCTCTGTGTGTTCCTCCCGTTCCCCCCACCCACCGCTCATGCCCCGTGTGTGCCCTGTTCCCCCCAACCCCCGCTCATGCCCCGTGTGTGCCATGTTCCCCCCCACCCCCTGCTCATGCCCCGTGTTTGCCCTGTTTCCCCCCACCCCCTGCTCATGCCCCGTGTCTCCCTTGTGTTCCCCCCACCCCCCGATCATGCCCCGTGTCTCCCTCCTTTCCCCCCACCCCCGCTCATGCCCCGTGTCTCCCATCTTTCCCCCCCACCCCCCGCTCATGCCCCGTGTCTCCCTTCTCCCCCCCGCCCCCCGCTCATGCCCTGTGTCTCCCTTCTTCCCCCCAACCCCCGCTCATGCCCCGTGTCTTCCTTCTTTCCCCCCACCCCCCGCTCATGCCCCGTGTCTCCCTTCTTACCCCCCACCCCCCGCTCATGCCCCGTGTCTTCCTTCTCCCCCACACCCCCCGCTCATGCCCCGTGT
Source organism: Ambystoma mexicanum (assembly GCF_040938575.1). NCBI lineage: Eukaryota > Metazoa > Chordata > Amphibia > Caudata > Ambystomatidae > Ambystoma > Ambystoma mexicanum. The sequence goes on from NC_090932.1 coordinate 200,223,832, forward strand.
CTCCCTTCTTTCCCCCACCCCCCGCTCATGCCCCGTGTCTTCCTTCTCCCACCCCACCCCCCGCTCATGCCCCGTGTCTCCCTTCCTCCCCCCGCTCATGCCCCGTGTCAGCACTGTTAGAACAGGGCAGACACGGGGCATGAGCGGGGGTGGGGGCCCCACCTTGCCCCACCCCCGCTCATGCTCCGTGTCTGTCTCCCTCCTTTTCCCACGCTCATGGCCCGTGTCTCCACTGTTCACCCCCACCCCCCGCTCATGCCCCGTGTCTCCCTTCTTACCCCCCACCCCCCGCTCATGCCCCGTGTCTCACTTCTTACCCGCTCATGCCCCGTGTCTCCCTTCTTCCCCCACCCCCCGCTTATGCCCAGTGTCTCCCTTCTTTCCCCCAACCCCCGTTCATGCACCGTGTCTCCCATCTTGAGCCCCCCACCCCCCGCTCATGCCCCGTGTCTCCCATCTTTCCCCCCCAAACCCCGCTCATGCCCGTGTCTCCCTCCTGTACCCCCCACCCCCTGCTCTTGCCTGGAGTCTCCCTCCTGTACCCCCTCCCGCCGCTCATGCCCCGTGTCTCCCTTCTTCCCCTCACCCCCCCGCTCATACCCCGTGTCTTCCTTCTTTCCCCCCACCCCCCCGCTCATGCACTGTGTCTCCCTTCTCCCCCTCACCCCCTGCTCATGCCCTGTGTCTCCCTTCTTTCCACCCCCCACCCCCCACTCATGCCCCGTGTCTTCCTTCTCCCCCCCACCCCCCGCTCATGCCCTGTGTCTCCCTTCTTCCCCCCACCCCCCGCTCATGCCCCGTGTCTGTCCTGTTGGAACAGGGCAGAAACGGGGCATGAGCGGGAGTGGGGCACCCCCCGCTCATGCCCCGTGTCTCCCTTCTTTCCCCCCACCCCCTGCTCATGCACCGTGTCTCCCTTCTTCCCCCCGCCCCGCTCATGCCCCGTGTAACCCTTCTCTCCCCACCCCCGCTCATGCCCCATGTCTCCCTTCTTTCTGCCCCTCACCCCCCTCTCATGCCCCGTGTCTTCATTCTTCCCCCCACCCCCTGCTCATGCGCTGTGTCTCCCGTCTTCCTCCCCCACCCCCGCTCATGCCCCGTGTCTGCCCTGTTCCCCCCACCCCCCGCTCATGCCCCGTGTCTCCCTCCAGTACCCCCCCACCCCCCACTCATGTCCCGTGTCTCCCTTCTGTACCCCCCACCTCCCGCTCATGCCCCGTGTCTTCCTTTCCCCCCCACTCCCCGCTCATCCCCTGTGTCTCCCTTCTTCCCCCCCTCCCCCCGCTCATGCGCCGTGTCAGCACTGTTGGAACAGGGCAGACACGGGGCATGAGCGGGGGTGGGGGCCCCACCTTGCCCCACCCCCACTCATGCTCCGTGTCTGTCTCCCTCCTTTTCCCCCGCTCATGGCCCGTGTCTCCACTGTTCACTCCCACCCCCCGCTCATGCCCCGTGTCTCCCTTCTTCCCCCCCACCCCCCGCTCATGCCCCGTGTCTCACTTCTTACCCGCTCATGCCCATGTCTCCCTTCTTTCCACCCCCCACCCCCTGCTCATGCCCCGTGTCTCCCTTCTTTCCCCCACCCCCTGCCCCGTGTCTCCCTTCTTTCCACCCCCCGCTCATACCCCGTGTCTCCCTTCTTTCCTCCCACCCCTGCTCATGCCCTGTGTCTCCCTTCTTCCCCCCACCCCCCACTCATGCCCCATGTCTCCCTTTTTTCCACCCCCCAACCCCGCTCATGCCGTGTCTCCCTTCTTTCCACCCCCCACCCCCTGCTCATGCCCCGTGTCTCCCTTATTCCCCCCACCCCCTGCTCATGCCCCGTGTCTCCCTTCTTTCCAACCCCCGCTCATACCCCGTGTCTCCCTTCTTTCCCCCCACCCCCGCTCATGCCCCGTGTCTCCCTTCTTCCCCCCCACCCCCCACTCATGCCCCGTGTCTCCCTTGTGTTACCCCCCACTCATGCCCCGTGTCTCTCTCCTGGTCTTCCCGACCCCCCCCCCATGCCCTGTTGTGTTCTCTTTATACACCCCGCCTTCCCTTTCGATGGTGTCCATCTTGGTAAAAGATTTTCCTTCCTACACCGGGACGCCTGCCTGCCGCGTCCCGGTTTGGTAAGAAAAATCTTTTTTTTACCACCCTGGGTTCCCACTTTGAGAACCTAGGATGCTAGTGGTCTTCCTCCATTGAAAAGGACGTTATGGTTAAGCTGCGCTACTAAAAACCTATGAAATTCAGTAAAAAAACTTTGTTAAAGGGACGTTATGGTTAAGTTGCGCTACTAAAAACCTACGAAATTCAGTAAAAAAACTTTGTTAAAGGGACGTTATGGTTAAGTTGCGCTACTAAAAACCTATGAAATTCAGTAAAAAAAACTTTGTTCAAGGGACGTTATGGTTAAGTTGCGCTACTAAAAACCTATGAAATTCAGTAAAAAAAACGTTGTTAAAGGGACGTTATGGTTAAGTTGCGCTACTAAAAACCTATGAAATTCAGTAAAAAAACTTTGTTAAAGGGACGTTATGGTTAAGTTGCGCTACTAAAAACCTATGAAATTCAGTAAAAAAAACTTTGTTAAAGGGACGTTATGGTTCCAAGTAAAACCGAAAAACCCTTGAAATTCGCCAGTTATGGTAAGCCAAGCAACCATAACTCGCGCCACCACCGTGCACTGCTAAGACTAACACCCACGACATCAAAGATGACATCACAAATGTCATTGATGACATCACTGATGACATCAGATGTCTGGCTCACTCTTTTTTCTTTTGCTGACATATCTAGGCCACATGGTATTCTTCAGTAACAGTCAGAAACTAAAAATTTTGTTTTATTTGTAGACGTATCCTACAAGTAGGTTCTTATAGTAATTCCCTTAGAGTCCAGTCACATCATATGAAACATATACATAGGGGAAGACACAAGCTTTAAAGACAGCAATCCTTTTTGTGCATAAAGATAATCAATAGACTAATCAGCACTTTCTGATAGTTCTGCTGTTTTTTTTATGGCTGTACGTTCCCTGTATATGGTCATATGTGTATACATTGTACTCACACTACTTTCCTTTAGGGTCCAATCACATCAAGTGATACATATACATAGGGTAAATAGCAGCTTTGAAACAGAGCAATCTTTTATTTGCATGAAAATAATCAGTTAGGTTATGAATTGTTTGTGCTACTACTTGTGCTTTTTTGCTAACTTCACTTTCCCTGTATATACCCATATTGGTATGTGTTCTTGTCTCTTTGTGTTTTGTCTATAGTAATGCAATTATGTAATACATGGGTTTTATTAGCTACTTATTACATATTTCACAGTACACAAAAATCTATTAAGAAAACAATTATCATTTCATTTTTCAACATATTAACATTACAATATTATACCTTCATCTTGTACGCTGCACACAATGCTATGTTTCTGCATTAGTAGCTTAGTATACTAGATAGAACCCCATAATAGAATACTATTTATATCAATGCATCGTTCAATGCACTAATTAGGGTATGATATTTATTGCAATGATCCTTGACACTTTTTTGTCGCAACATTATAATAAGAATCCCTTGTACACATATTTCATGAAAAGTACACACACATGTGATGTCATCAGTGATGTCATCAATGACATTTGTGATGTCATCTTTGATGTCGTGGGTGTTAGTCTTAGCAGTGCACGGTGGTGGCGCGAGTTATGGTTGCTTAGCTTACCATAACTGGCGAATTTCAAGGGTTTTTCGGTTTTACTTGGAACCATAACGTCCCTTTAACAAAGTTTTTTCACTGAATTTCATAGGTTTTTAGTAGCGCAACTTAAGCATAACGTCCCTTTAACAAAGTTTTTTTACTGAATTTCATAGGTTTTTAGTAGCGCAACTTAACCATAACGTCCCTTTAACAAAGTTTTTTCACTGAATATATATATATATATATATCAGTAAAAAAAACTTTTTTACTGAATATATATATATATATATATATCAGTAAAAAAAACTTTGTTAAAGGGACGTTATGGTTAAGTTGCACTACTAGAAACCTATGAAATCCAGTGAAAAAACTTTGTTAAAGGGACGTTATGGTTCAAAGTAAAACCGAAAAACCCCTGAAATTTGGCAGTTATGGTAAGATAAGCAACCATAACTCACGCCGCCACCGTGTACTGCTAACACTAACACCCAGGACATCAAAGATGACATCACAAATGTCATTGATGACATCACTGATGACATCACGTGGCTGGCTCTCCCTTTTTTTCCTTTCCTGGCATATCTAGGTCACATGATTTTCTTCAGTAACAGTCAGGAACTAAAAATTGTAAATTACTATATTCGTAGACTTATCCTTCAAGTATGTTCTTAGAATAATTCCCTTATGGTCCAGTCATATCATATGAAATATATACATAGGAGAAGTCACAACCTTGAAAGACAGCAATCCTTTTTGTGCATTAAAATTATCAGTAGATTTATCAGCACTTTCTGATACTTTTGATTTTTTTTTTATTACTGTACTTTCCCTGTATATGCTCATATTTTTATATGTTGTACTCACACTATTTTCCTTAGGTTCCAGACACATCATGTGATATATATAGATAGGGTAAGTAACAGCTTTGAAACAGAGCAATCATTTCTCTCCATAAAGGTAATCAGTTAGGTTATGAACACTTTCTGCTACTATTGCTGTTTCTTTTTCCTACTTCAATTCCCTTGTATATATTCATATTTGTATGTGGTGTTGTCTCTTTGTGATTTGTGTATGATAATGCAATTATGTAGTAAGTGAGTTTTATTACCTACTTATCACAAGTTTCACTGTACGCAAAACTCTAATATGAAAACAGTTATCATTTCAATATTCAACATGGCAAGCTTATGAATATTGCACCTCCATCATGTATGCTGCACACAATGCCTATGTTTCTACATGAGTACCTTAGTGTACTGGATTGAAGTTAATAATAGAATGCTATTTATATCAATGCATAGCTTAATGCACTGATTAGCACTTGATATTTATTCCAATAATCTTTGACACTTTTTTATTAACATTACACTAAGAATCCCTTGTACAGACTTTTCATGAAAGGTAAATGCACATGTGATGTCATCAGTGATGTCATCAATGACATTTGTGATGTCATCTTTGATATCCTGGGTGTTAGTGTTAACAGTGCACGGTGGCGGCGCGAGTTATGGTTGCTTATTTTACCATAACTGCCGAATTTCAGGGTTTTTTCGGTTTTACTTTGAACCATAACGTCCCTTTAACAAAGTTTTTTCACTGAATTTCATAGGTTTTTAGTAGCGCAACTTAACCATAACGTCCCTTTAACAAAGTTTTTTTTACTGAATTTCATAGCTTTTTAGTAGCGCAACTTAACCATAACGTCCCTTTAACAACGTATTTTCACTGAATTTCATAGGTTTTTAGTAGCACAACTTAACCATAATATCCCTGACTTCATATACATGTAACATAGAACATACTAACCCCCTCGTAGTGATTTTCATGTCCGCGGACTACCGCCATGTCCGCGGACATATCGAAAATCTGAGCGTGGTGAATGTAAATTTAAATATTGTGCCCCATTTCCCCTTTGAAGTTGGCTCTGAAAAGAGTGTTTTTTTTTTTTACAGATGCTTGACAGACACCTGTTATTTTGTATTTTTTTTCTTGTTTTTTTTCTTACTTTACTCCTAAAATCTTTACATAACCTTCTCCAAAGCAACCCTTACATTCCAAAATAGAAAGGCATTTCCCGTAAAAGATAAAGAAATGCCATCTTCTTTAAAATTAACAGCATTACTGGCATCAATATTCTCATTGTTACAGAAGAACATACCAGCTCTAAGCATGAAGGCACACATGCCTCGGTTGATGACACACCTAGCAATGTTTTGCTGAGGACAAAAAACTGAACTATTGTCCCATATTGCCCTAGGTAGTAATCCAGAAAAAATTACTTTCGCATTTGGAAGGATCTTCATTACGGCTTGAACCAAGCGTTCCAAATCAGCCAACAAAGAAGGGGCACTGACGTTGCCCAAATGGAAAGCACCATAGTGCAAAACTACCACATGCGGACTGTTCATTGTGGCCATATCCTCACAAACTTGTACAATTCCCTGTACATTGCAATCAGGCACAGTGCTCCACACCACCTTCACTCCTTTCACATCAAAGTTCTTTGCAACATGCCTGCATTCAGCGTACTGCTGTAAACCATGCACAAACATATCTCCGAGCACCAACACCCTTACTTTCTCCACTTCTGCCATATTCACCACACACAGTCTCTTTCATCACAAATCCACAACCTCGACATCTGATTGGCTGATCCGTACAGTCTTCTTTCCATGTTGGATTTCCTGGAAAAACCCGGATGTAGCACGCCCTGTCCACGAACAGCCGCGGTGTCCGCGGACGGCGTCCACTTTACTCTCTGTGCCATTCCCTCATTGCATACAGCTAAGCAATCACACAATACGAATAACGTTCTCAGAACACCCCCATTTTGTGAATTTTCGAACATTTCAGGACAATTATCATTTCATTATTCAACATATTAACATTACAAATATTATACTTTCATCTTGTACTCTGCACACAATGCTATGTTTCTCAATTAGTAGCTCAGTATACTAGATAGAATCCCATAATACAATGCTATTTATATCAATGCATCGTTCAAAGCACTAATAACGGTATGATATTTATTGCAATATCCTTGACACTTTTTTCGCAACATTATAATAGAAATCCCTAGTACACAAATTCCATGAAAAGTACATACACATGTGATGTCATCAGTGATTTCATCAATGACATTTGCGATGTCATCTTTGATGTCCTGGGTGTTAGTCTTAGCAGTGCACGGTGGTGGCGCGAGTTATTTTTCATAGCTTACCATAACTTGCGATTTTCAGGGGTCTTTCGGCTGCACTTAAAACCATAAAGTCCTTTAAACAAACTTTTTTTAATATCACGCAAACAATATACAAACATGGCGTGCAAAAACCAACTTCTACAGATGGCTTTACACAGAATGTTGCAAAGTAAGAATGTATGCTCGTTCACAGTGAAGGTCAGCTGCTTTCATTTTTTTCTCGGGCCCCGGAGAGGCTCACGAAGCGGACTATAAGGTTGTATTGTGTTTTGACCTTGACAGACAGAGATTGTGATGAAAGACTTCTCTTGAAGGAGTGTTGCTAAAACGTAAGAGAAGATAAGGATGAAATTTATTAAATGAAACCACTTTTATATATTATATCACTATGCGAAAGATCGTTGGCACACGCGGAGTCGTATTTTGGGACTGCACCACTCGTAGACAATGGAAATTGCAATTGTACTGTAAGTAACCCTTTAGATTATTTTATACCAAATATAATTACAATAGCGTAGCATTAAAGACCGCTCAAGTTGAACTTGTTCGTTGAAAGTGGCATAATGTTTTCTACCGCGCACTATCACCGCCAAATTGATCCCCTGTTGTTTAGAGGGCTCTCAAAAAGGCAGACGACACAGGGTGGGTTAATAGAAATAATTTAACCGGTCTATAGGCGGTCAAGCGCTCTACTCGCTGTGCCACTTCACTGTAGCCTGTCAAATGGCACAGCGAGTACAACGCTCTCTTTGACATCCGTGCACAGCTTGCTAACGCAAGTTCGAATCTCGGCAAGGCCAAACTCAGCCTTTCATCCTTCCGTGGTCGATAAATGAGCACCACACACCGTGGTTAATGATAAGCACCGCTTAGATACCTCACGGTTCTTAGCGCTATATGAATGGGAAAATATTATTTTATTATTGACATAGTCCGTTGCACTATCTTTGATAGCAAATAGTTTCACGCCCTAATAAATAAAATGATGATTTTTAATGAAGATCGGCTTGTGAGACTAATTTATGTTTTTTAAAACAGGTATATGGCCCCATTTTGCCTATGTCACGATTTACAGACTCCAGCGGATGGGGTCTTCAACTGCCAAGTGCAGGTCCAAATATGCAACTTCATGACCCTCACCATTTTATGGGACAATCGCCAAGGACCAATATGCCCTTACGCAGTACTAGCGGCTACAAACAACATACCAACCAATAGGGTGGTCTAATGGCTCGTTTTTGGAGCAACCTTCCGATTATCAGAGCGACCATTTACTGCTTTTATCATAAAGCGTCAGCCTATCTACCGCAAAGGAACAACGCGTGGCTCCAAATAAACTTTTGCTGATCGACAGCAGAGACAATAGCAAATCGCTGAATATTCAGTAAACATTTCATGTGAAATAAATGTACTTTACCAAATGTACAATCCTGCTGTTTACTTTTAAACCACAGTTTCATATTCCGAATTGTGGCGCACTGAGTTGTAAGCTGATTTAACACCCTCTGTACCGCAAAGGAACATCGCGTGCCTCAACATGAACTTTTGCGGATCGACAACAAAGACAAATGCAAATTGCTGAATATTCTCTAAACATTTGATGTCAAATAAATGTACTTTACAAAATTTACAATCTTGCTGTTTGCTTTTAAATCACTGTTTCATATTCCGAATTGTGGCGCGCTGTGTTGTGACATAATATGTGTTGTCTTCCGGGTTCTGTGTTAAGTCAATTAGGACTGGAGAGGACTGGGCGCGTTTTATGACGCACCCTGTAACGTCACGGAGAGAGGCGGAGAATATGAATGCTTTAATAATATCAGGCTTAGGGGCGGGAGATATGATTTAGTGTCGCAAAAGCAAGTCAGCCAGGTCAATAGCACCAGTCATAGGATTATCACATAATGTCGGCGCACACCAGCCGGCTTTATTGTTTCTGTAGTGGACAAAAAGTCGGTTGACGCCCATAGGATTTTGTACTATTAGCGGACAAAAGGAGTGGTCTTAAAACACTTTCACCCTGACAACGAACAATACAAACAACGTTCTCAGAACACCCCCATTTTGTGTAATTGCAACCATTTCGGGACACCGCGAGTGTTCTTAGAACACATTCAACTAGACAGATTACAATATGGACAGCGTCCTGACGACACCCCCAGTTTGTGTATTTACGAACAATTAAGTACACTGCGAGTTTTCATAGCTCATTTTTACCTTCCTTGCGAACAAAAATGACACATACTCCGTCCTCTAAACACCCCACCATTTAGTTTATTTCCAAAATGTCAGAACAGCCGTGTTCTCCGCGGAAAAACTGAACGCAACAAAAACGTCTAGCACATAAAAAAACAAAACATTGAACCTATCTCATACTCCCCCACCCTCCCCAAACACTCTTAAACACCAACACAGGGCACTAAATACAATTTTTTATCCACGTTTCACCGCGCTGTACGCGGTCGACGGCGAATACAAGATGGCGGGTGCCACAGAAAATCTGACGCGCTCCACGCCCCTCGCCGTCCAATCAGCGAACACGTCACATGTCCGCGGACATGACGCAAGGCCATGGGCCAATCGGGGTGTTGTCCGCGGAGCGAACAGGGAAGTCCGTCCGCGAAGCGAACACAGATATCACTCATTTTTTTGCCTTACATTTTGGTCATTTTTTTTAAAAAATACTGGACGGATTTACACCAAATTTGCAAAAGCACGCTTTCGGGACCAGGCCGCCGCTCCTGCCACAAATTTGGTGTAAATCCGTCCAGCGGTTCGGGCTGTAGCCGTGCTCAAAGTTTTTTCCCATTCAGTCTATGGGAAAAAAAAAGTTTTGGGACCCCCCCTATAACTTTTCCCCCCCTGGACGAATCCTCACCAAACTTTGCAAAAAAATTCAGAGTGGGGGCCATATACTTTTTTTGCAAAGTTTGGTGAGGATTCGTCCAGGGGGAGCGAAGTTATAAGCCGCCCAAAAAAGTGCTCTTCCTATGGAAACACCAACTTAACCATAACTACATGGCCACTACTGTGGCCATGTAATATATATATATATATATATATATATATATATATATATATATATATGTATCATATATATATATATATGTGCAAAGAATTCTGCTCAGGGTTGAAGGAGCACTCTTCTAATTAGCCAACTGTGTTTACAAACCAGGAATCAGAGTCTGTAGATTCAAAACAACATGTAGTTTATTTGTGCATATTGTACAAGGTCAAAATCCATGAAGAATCATCATTCCCAAGACCTAAAACTCTGACAATTCGGCAGCTTAATGATTCGCGATGAGCTCGTCGCTTGTTCACACATTTTTTCACAAACACCCAATTAGTGAATATATAGAGAAGGAGCTGAGGCAAGAACACAAAGAAGGGACCAGTTCCCTGTATGTTAACATATGGCCATATTGAGTTCCACTGACAATGTACAGAGCCGCATGCAATATAAAGATGTTGAAACAGTCCCATATACTCTTGTGCTAATTGAAATCTGTTCGGGTATGGTAAAAAGGGTCCATATAATAAAAATATATATAGGATCCGTGTCTCTTGTATACGGCCATCTATATACGAGGGCTCAGATAGTGTGACCAACTTTTTATTTAGTGTATATCCTCATGTTGAATGAATAACACATTTTAGATTGCCATGTGATGGATTATATGCCAAATATTAGATTAGCTAACTGGGAATAATGGCAGTACGCATGCAGGTGTACTGTGTAAGGGGATGGGATAGAAGCCCACTGCAACTTACAATGCGAGGCTGGAATGTTAGAAGCTCCCAAAATGTTGTGAATTCTAGGAGTAATGTGCCGATGTATGAAAATCCCATAGTGATGAAACCGTAAGTAACCATTGCATTAATTTGGAGATCTGATGATGTGGAATGTGCATAATCTCGTAGTGGGGTAATTCAATGCATAGTGCAATGCTACTCACACCCCGTACAGCAACTAAAGTGCCAATGCTGGGTAAACACGATTATAGAATAATGATTACACTTAATCGACCACAACGCTGCTGTGTCACCTGGAGATGGTTGGAGGGTTGCGGATAACGTGCCAGTGCTAAATAAACATAATTACATTGTGAAAGCATGGAATTCACAATGTGGTATACCTGCCTCCATTAGTCAAAGATGAAGGGCCTGATTCACAGAGCGTTTTCCAATGGGATTGTGCCATTATAAAACGCTTCTGTGAATCAGTTCCAAAGTGTCAATGCATGTGCAAAATGCATACTTCTAGCCCATAACTAAACGGTAAATTGCACAATGCATCACATGGTGCAAATCCACTTAGCTCAGACAACATCGTCCTAGTAATTAGAACATAGAGAGTCGAAAGTCAGTGCTATCTGCTCACTTTCTCATAATGCGAAAATAAAATAAAAAATGGTCTGCACAGACTATCAACTATGATGAAAAGATGTAAGTGTCTGTCAATCTCAATTTCATAATATATGTCTGGCAGCAGATTTCACCACCATGGAGGGTGAAACAATAATTACAGTACTAATCCACATAAAGTGCTGTGCATAAAGTGCTAATGTGGTCCAATACTAAAACATGGTTCTAATAAGGGTTTCTCTAGTACATTTCTGCAGAGTAAATGGCATATAGCGATACACAACCACTTAAAATGCTAAGTGTAAGGTGCTAATGCATTATAAATCCTCATAAAATGCTGAGCATAAAATGCTTAATGCAATGCAACAACAGATTTATAATTTCACTAGTGGTGCTCCTAAGAATGATACATATCTAAATCCCTCAGTGTGACTCAGCTGGCATAGAATGTAACAGCTGCTTATGACATAACCTCCTAAAAGAAGGGTAGGGGTGAAGCTAGCCACAAGAAAAAACGGATGACAGGAAAACATCGAGGCCCAGAACTAGAATACAAATCATGAACCTCAAAGTGAAAGGACAAGAACTATATATAGGAGAAAATAAAAGATAAAATGATCACCGGTGATCGAAAGGAAGGAAAAAACACAACATAAGAATACATAAAGATACAAACGGGGAGATAAAAAAAAAGGGGGGGCGGGCAGGGGGGAAAAGAAAAGGGGACAAGAAGGAATGAGAAAGGTAGGGGAAAGAGGAAGAAAAAGAATATGTCACAAACACAGCTACAAACACCCTATTTAGTATAAATTTAGAGATAAACATAATCCTAATCCACAGATAATGATCTAATGACCATCCTGGTTCACAGTGAAGAATAGCAATAATAATCTCACAAAATAAAAATATTACTTTTTCAAACCATAAAGAATATAAAGAAAGCTAAAAGAAGTATACAAAAGCTAGGAGAATAAGCAAAATGAGGTTCAAAATGAAGTACAAGGGGACATTTGAAAAGATTGTTAAGGTGGAAATTTGCACAGTCCCAATAAGATTGCATAATTGGATCATTGGGTCAAGAAGTCTTAGAGTTCATCATCAATATTATGACCCTTCGGATGTTTGCTCTCGAAGTCCAAAAATGCATTGTGTTTCCTGTTGTCTGAGGGCCCGTTCTCTATTGCCCCCACATTGTCCTATCTCAATTCTATGGATACCTAAGAAGCTAAAACCATCCAACTTTCCACCACGGCATTCCAAAAAGTGTTTTGCCATGGGTTATGTGGTAACTGGTATCATTATTGATAATAACTCATGCATGTTGTTGAAAGCATATTTTGAGTTTACATGTTGTGCTTCTGACATTCCATTTGTTACATTCACATTGTAATACATAGACAACAAAGTCTGATTCGCATGTGATGCGATCACTTCTGGCTATTTCGCGTCCCAAGACCGGATAAATAAATGATACACGGTTACTGGCATATTTACACATCTTGCCTCAAGTACATTTTCAATACCGCTTTCTGGAATCCTGAAGCCAAGCCACATCCTGCTGTCATCCTTCTGGTCTGGTGGCATATAACTATTGACAAGTGTGTCCTTTATAGAACAGTTTCTTCTATAACAAATGTCAGGATGTACATTAAGTCTATTGCATAGGTCACTGTCAGACAACAGGATTTTCCAATGTCTTTTTAAAATCTGTTTGATGGACTGTGCTGATGTGCTAAAAGTTAATATCATACGTGCAACTTTGGTATCAGAAGTACATTCCTGCACATTGGTTGACATAGTGAGTAGACTCATTCTGTCTAGGGTACGAGCCTATATGTAGACACGTTACATTTTTTTGTGGGGGGGTAACATTGTTCTTGAAAGCCCTGTGCCGTGATTTTACTCTCTTTATCAAAGACTTCCAATGTAGAACCATTTCTTCGGAGACAAATGAATTCCCCCTAGGGCACACTCCAGATCAAATTCTTCTGATGCCTGCTCATTGCATGTAGGGTAGCATTAGTACCTGTCGGTTTTCTGTGTAGTTCTGTTGTGAGTTTGTGGTCTACTATTCTCAAATTGACATCCAGGTATGTGATGAAAGTACGGCTATGTGTCTCAGTGAATCTGAGATTATTCTCATTAGTGTTCAGTAGTTTCATAAAGTCTAACCATAGATGTTCACTGCCCTTCCAAATGATGAACAAGTCATCTATGTACCTGAGCCAAATGACCACATTGTCTGTCAGAATCTTGTTTTGTTCAGTCCACACAGAGAACTTCTCCGAGAAGCCCATAGTCAGATTCGTATAGGGCGGTGTGGAAATAGTGGCCCAACCAGATTAATTCTTTGTGGTTTGGTGAGGTTTTGTGCAGGTGGGGCAAAGTTATAGGGGGGTCCCAAAATGTGTGTTTTTTGCCATAGATGCAATGGAAAGAAAAATGTGCATCTGGTGTGGCTGCTTGGTTCCAAAAGCATGCTTTTGTAAATTCGGTGTAAATTTGTCCAGTATTGTTTTTTAAAACAGCCAAAAAGTAGGTAAAAATAAATTAGGGATATCTGTGTTCAGTCTGCGGACTCACTTCCCTGTTCTGTCCATGGACGGGCCCCCATTGGTTCAGACGGTGGTGTTATGTCCATGGACATGGGACACAGCCACTGATTGGATGGTGAAAATCGTGAGGTGCGTCATATTTTTGGGAAATGCCTGCCATTTTGGATTCACAGACAGCTCCCGCTGTACGCAAACATTGCTGTAAAAACATATTATAAATGCAACATTGCACTTGTCAAACTAATTAAACAATCCCTAGTGCCATGTGGGGTGATGAGAATAGGATGGAATATGGCCGAAAACCCCCACAAATCTGGTGATTTTTCATCCCTGTTGTCTGTCAACAGTTCGGGGGCAGCTCTGTGATGTTCGCGAACTTCTCAGATGTTCGGGGACATCCATACATATAGGGTTGCTGAAAAATAGTTTTTTGATAGCATATAACTTTGGTGCCACTCAATGAAACTGTATGAAATGTTGTGATATTTTTCTAGACATGACCTTCAATGGTTCTACAATGTTTGGTGCTGTTTTGCAAAGAGGGAACCAAATTAGAAGGGAGAGGGGGCCCAAAATATTTGAAAGGCTCACAAATTTGGTGCCTTTTCAAAAATCTGCACAAGCATTTGGAAAAAGATCTAAGACCCCGATTTGATTGTTTTTGCAAAGTTTTGGGGGATTTTGTGAGGGGGAAAAAAATTAGAGGGGGGGATTTAAAATTTTTAGATGGGTTATAACTTTGTTGCCGTTTGACGAATGTGCCCAAAAGATTTTAGAAAGATTATAGACCAAACTTTTGTTTGTAAAGTCTGAATGGATTTTGTCAACTGGGAGCTATGTTATATGACTATTTTATGTACATACATTTTGACACTTTTCAATAAATAAAATATGGATGGATTGCAGTAAAGTTGTGCAAGGGGCATTGGCAGGGACATGAAAGCATGGTTTTGCAAATGTGGCTTTGTCTTATTTTTTGAAGTGTCATCAGGTAAGAATAAAAAATAGTGACATACCATTCACGAATGAGGTATTGCTGGTGGCTATGGGCAGTGGCCAGATTGTCTGAGTCATGGCCTGTGGCCATGGTCAGTGGCCAGATTCTGACCATGAGACACTGACAATGGGGTTATTTGAAAATCAGGATAGGTTTGAATGGGAAAATAAATTCTGCCCGTGGCTAGAATTAGTTCCATGGCCACAGCCCGAAGTGCTGCACAGGATTGCATAAACAGATCTCTCTGCAAGGACGAATGCCTTCTCTGAGTTACTTACTGGGACATGCAGCACTGCTGAAGCTCTAGGTTGAAATGTGTTCAAAAATTCCCACCAACAAAATGTCCAAAAGAATTACCAAAAAAAACCACTACCAACATTGAAAACACAACCCCTTGTAGGGACTTTTCATCCAAATTAATTTGATATGTGATGTCATCAGTGATGTCATCAGTGACATTTGTGATGCCATATTTGATGCCCTGGGTGTGCAGTGCATGGTGGTTAGCGTGAGTTATAGAATTTTTGGGGGGTTTTGGTTTTACCTGTAACCATAACGTCCCTTTAACAGATTATTTTCATTGAATTTCATAGCTTTTTATTAGTGCAACTTAACCATAACATCCCTTTAACAAATAGGGACACAGCTATTTGTAGTTTTTATAGCCACGAATATCAGAAAAATCTCTGGAATAAAATGCTTTGTTGCTCACCCAGGCCATCACCAAGTGCCCCCCTCATCTGTACCAGCTCCTTCGACTCCCCAGATGGCCTCCTCACATCCCCTGCCTCTCCCATTCCCCCCAACACACTGGGCCTCATTACGAGTCACCCGGTATGGAAATAACGGTGGTGGTAAACCCGCCACCACTGTTGTTTCCATACCGGGTGATCTCGAGTCCTGCAGGCGGAGGTGTCATTTCCAGGTCTGACCTGGCGGGTTAAACACCACCCACCTGCAGGCGGACGTGGAAACACCGGCACCATCACGAGATGGTGCCGGTGTTTCCACTTCCCCATTCCCATTGAGTCCTATTGGACTCAATGGGAATGGGGATTTACCGAATTCCGCCTCTAGAACTCCCGGGTCACTGGGGTCGTAATGCCCCGGTAATTCCGGGAATCATGGAGGCGGAATGGTAATACGAGTCTGGTGGTAACCTGCCGGTTTTTCCGGCTCGGTTACCGCCGGACTTGTAATGAGGCCCACTGTGTTTTGTGACAAAGTTTGCTTTGAGATGTCATCTATTCACGGCTATAGTCGAGGTTACACAAACACTTTGTCTTGCAAACTCAGTACCGAGACCTCCTCCATCTCCCAAATTTAACTTGTTGTCTTCTTACCTCCCCCGCCTCCAGATTGATGGCATTTGCATGTTTTTGTACCGGCAGAAGCCTTTTTTCTGCATTTTATTTGCTGATACACTCGGCTCTAGCCGTGGCTATCTCTCGCATTTGAGAAAAAAAAGATGGCAGCTTTTTCATTTCTGAAAATCATGATGCTGCAATGCACCATGTGAAATATATAAGTATATTTGGCGGGGGAAAGGTGCAACCCCTTCTCCATCAAATATCACAAAAACTACTGGACTGAATAACCGCAGACCATAAAAAGGCCTCAAGTTAGCGCTTCGCGTCCAAGTTGTTTTTTTACCTAGTCCAATTCCGTCCAACGGTTGGGACTGATCGGCCCAACAAAAAATGATTTTTCTTAATAACTTTTTTATTTTTTATCAAATCTTTACAAATGTTGGCCAAATCTGTGACATGTATCAATGGTTATTAGCAACTCATTTTTTCAGCTTTACTTTGGGAGTCTGGCTCACCTTCACTATAGGGCACAGCCCTATAGTTAAGGTGAGTCGGAGACACATAGGCCCCCTCATAATTCTATTGTTAATAACCTTTGATTCAAGTAACCGATTTGGCCAAAATTTCAAAGTGATTACAAGTCTGTGGCCCCCCAGACTGCAATGTTTCTTAAGGATTTGTTAAATAATAAAAAAGTTATTAAGCATCAAGAAATATTTTTTTACTCCAAAAGTTGGCCTACTTCCCATTCATTTTCCCATAGACAAAAAAGGTCAATGTTTGCCAAAGCACATAGCCTAAAACGCTGGATGGATTTGGACCAGGTCCAAAACAACTTGGGCACAAAACGTTGACTAGCGATCTATGCGTGGTTTGGGGCTATTCCGTGATGTAGTTATTTTAAAATGTGATGGAGGATATAGTTATAGTTATATCTCACATGGTGTCACTGCCGCCGGCGACTGGCGTTTGTGGCGAAGGTGGAAACAAGGACGCCATTAAAGTGTTCCATTACGTTCCTCCTCGCCTACCAGACTCGGTCTAGTTGTTTTCAAGATGGCCGCCGCCGTTTGTATATCTCACTCGGCTGCCGGTGGCTCGGCGCGTTGCAACTGAGTTCATTCCTCGCCCTGTTGCTTGCGCTAGTTTTCCTTCTGACGGTTCTGCCTTGCTATCACGCCTTCCTTACTCTTCCTGTTTTTCTCCTCCTCCCGTTCCCTATGGGCTCCCCCCCCCCTTCTCTGGTACCTGCTTGCCTTCTCCTGTGTTTTGTTCCCGTGCTGATTCTCTGCTGCAATTTCTTCGCTCTAAGACACTCTAACTCCCGGATTCTCCCGTTCACACTTGTCCTCCACCCCGAGGGGTACCTACCTGTAAACCGCCCTATCCATTCACTCGATTGGCAGAGACACGCCGACCTTACCATTTCCTGGGTTTTCGGCGGAGGACCCACTCAACCTACTACAGTGCAGACGACTTCCACAGCCTTCACGACTACCTTGGATCCAGGGTTTTTTTTGCCGTTCCAGTGGCTTTTTCCCCTCTGGCTGTCGCGGAGGGGAGTCACCGTGGGTTTTCTCTGTCTGGGAGTCACGGTGGCTTCCTTCCGAGGTAGACCATATCTTCTAAAAATGAAGAAGCCTTACATAGGACTTACCCGCCGGAAGAAACTGGACTATTCAGGTGAGGAGGAAGTGATTGGGGAGGGTTATCAATCGAGTGAAGACGAAGACATAGCTGATCACCTAGCAAGTCCCGTAGCCCATAGCGCCAGTCCTGATAGTTTGCAACGCCCAGAAGAAGACATGGCTACGCCACAACAACTGCAAGAGCTGGTGACAGCTGTCCAAACCCTCAACGCAGAAGTCCAAACACTAAAGGCTGACAACGTGGCGCTCCAACTAAGAGTAGCGGCAAGAGAACAACAGACAACTGATTTACCCCCACTACCCCTGGTGTCGGGTAAATTCGACGGCTCGGAAAGAAAAGTTAAGGAATTCCTGGAAGCCTGTAATATTCATTTCACCTTCCGCAGAAATGCCTTTTCCACAGATCATTCCAAGGTGGGTTTCATGATCACGCACATGACGGGAAACGCCTTGGCATGGGCTACTCCATTGGTATCCCTATCAGACCCAGTTTTGCAGGACTATGCGGCCTTTAAGGAGCTATTGCTACACACCTTTTTGCGAACCGAAAGCTCACACGTGGCTAGCGAAGACCTGCTGGATGTGCGTCAAGGGAGTACCGACTTACTATCCTATATCTCCACTTTCAAGAAGCTCGCTGCAGAGGCAGGTTGGCAAGAGCAGGCCCAGTATGCCATATTCCGCAGGGGCTTGCGAGAAGAGCTCAAGGATGAGCTTGCCCGGATCCCGCGCCCAGAAACCTTTTTAGATCTTCAGACTGCAGTTCTAAGAATCGATTTCCGCCTGACGGAACGAAGAAACGAAAGGAAGAAGGCTCGAGGTCCACATCCTTTCTTGGATACACCCCCCTCAGCCTCCTCACCTGCATCGCGTCCCGCCAGAGATGAACCCATGCAGGTCGGAACCACCAGATCTCCGTTGACTGCCGAAGAAAAGAAGAGGAGACGTGAAGGGAACCTTTTTTTATATTGTGGAGCCGCCAACCATCTGCTGAGAGACTGTCCCGATGTGCCCCCAAGGAGATCGGGAAACGACCGCCCTCGGTAATCAGTGGAACGGACTATCGAGGGGCTACACCTTGTTCCTACACTACACTTTCTGTGGCCTCATCTCAGATGAGCGAAGATTTGCGTCTCATGGTTATCGCCATTAAACTCCGCTTCCGGAAGAGAGAAGTAGAGACGCAGGCTCTACTGGATTGTGGGGCGGCTGGAAACTTCCTTGACACCTTTTCGGCTGATAAGGTGGGTCTGCTAAGGATTGAGAAAAAAGAGGAGCAAAAGGTTGAAGGAGTGGATGGTACACCCCTATGTTCAGGACTCATTACTCACACCACCGAGGAGATTCAGGTGTCCATTCATCAGCATTCTGAAATCATAAAGTTTGACATTATACGGGCGGCCCACTTCCCGGTCATCTTAGGAATAGGCTGGCTCAGGAAACACAACCCAACGGTGGATTGGTCTAAGAATCTACTAAGTTTTCATTCCGCTTTCTGCCTACGAGTATGCCTTCCGGAACCAACAGTTGCAACTGTAAAGACCATGTCTGCTGTCGAAAGCAGTTCCATCCATTGCATACCGGAACGTTTTTCCGAATACACTGAAGTCTTTCAGGAGCAGACCCCCATCAAACTTCCTCCACATCGCCCAGAGGATTGTGGTATCGACCTAGTACCACAGGCATTGGTCCCCTTTGGGAGGATGTATTCCCTCTCTGTATCGGAAAAGGCTGTGCTCCGATGTTACCTTGATGATAATTTAGCAAATGGACTCATAAGACCTTCCAAATCCCCCGCTGGGGCCTCTCTGTTTTTCATACCCAAACGGGATACTAAGGAGTTGCGGCCCTGTATCGACTATCGGGGGTTAAACAGAGTGACCATAAAGGATCGGTACCCTATGCCCATTATATCAGAGATTCTAGAGGCTGTCCAAGGCTCTGTTGTGTTTACTAAACTTGATCTACGGAATGCGTATCATCTACTCCGCATAAGAACAGGAGATGAGTGGAAGACGGCGTTTCGCACTCCCTATGGGTTGTTTGAATATCAAGTCATGCCGTTTGGCCTAGTCAATGCACCTTCCATTTTCCAGAGATTCATGGACCGATTGTTTTCCGACCTTCTGAACCTTAACACAGTGGTTTACCTGAATGACATTTTAGTCTTCTCACGGAGCCAGGAGGAACATACCCGACATGTCAAGGAAGTTCTGCGCAGACTACAACATCACAGTCTTCTGGTAAAACCTGAGAAATGTGCATTTGCTCAATCCTCATTGTCATACTTGGGATTCATCCTATCCGACATAGGGGTTACTATGGACCCAAGGAAGGTGGATGCCATCTTGTCATGGCCGTCGCCTTCTTCAGTTAAGGATATTCAATGTTTTTTGGGGCTGGCAAATTTCTATCGGAAGTTCATTCCGAGTTTTTCCTTACTCACTCTTCCTATTACATCCCTTCTCAAGAAATCCACAGGTCCTTTCATCTGGTCAAATGAGGCTGAAGAAAGCTTCCTCAGCTTAAAACACAAGCTCTGTTCAGCTCCTATCTTGAAACAACCAGATCAACTACTACCCTTTATTCTGGAGACTGACGCTTCTGCAGCAGCCATAGGTGCTGTTCTTCTTCAGAGAGTCAAGGACCTCGAGCATCCGGTGGCATACTTCTCCAAGACTTTGAATCCTAGCCAACGCAACTACTCAGTCATAGAAAAGGAATTACTTGCTATGAAGTTGGCTTGTGTGGAGTGGAGGCATTTGCTCCAAGGGAGCCTACACCCGTTCCAGATACGAACAGACCATAAAAATCTGCAAATACTCAAGCAGCAAGAGTGTTATAACACCCGTCAGGCCAGATGGGCTCATTTTTTCTCCCAGTTTGATTTTGTCATCACATTCATCCCTGGCTCTCAAAATCTGGTTGCCGATGCTCTCTCCTGCAGAGACGATGTTATTTTCCCTTACAGAAAGGAGCTTATGTTTCCTCGTACCCGGATCATATCTACAGTGTCTAACTTCTTGGAAGAAGTACGAGAAGCCTACCTCCAAGAACCTACTCTCAATATGGGAAATCAACCAGTCACCACTAAGGACGGGTTGCACTTTATCCGCGGAAGACTGTTTATTCCTTCCAGTAATCTCAGAAGACGAGTCACTCAATGGTGCCACGATTCCAAGACTGCAGGTCATCGAGGAGTACGAGGCACTCTGGAACTTCTCCAAAGAGCTTTCATCTCGCCCAACATGAAGGCCGACACTCAAGCCTATGTTCAATCCTGTATGGTGTGCTTACAAAGCAAATATACCACCTCAAAACCTATGGGGCTGTTACAACAGGAACCAGTTCCACATGGTCCCTGGAAATGCATTTCTACGGATTTTATTGTGGAGTTACCGGTTTCCCGAGGCTGTACCTGCATAATGGTAACCGTAGACGCCTTCTCGAAACTTGCACATTTTTCTCCATTGACAAAGATCCCGTCCGCCTCGATCATGGCTGATGTATTCCTCAAAGACATTGTTAGGCTACATGGGCTTCCTCAAAAGATAATTTCAGACAGGGGCAGCCAGTATACCTCCAGATTCTGGTCAGCATTGTGCAGTTCATTGGGCGTTGAGAGAGCTCTTTCGTCGGGGTTTCACCCCCAGACAAATGGACAAACCGAGAGGTTAAATGGTACCTTAGAGCAATACTTAAGGTGTTTCATCAATAAACAGCAAGACAATTGGGTGGACCTGCTTCCCACAGCAGAGTTTGCATACAATAACGCTGTCCACACGGCTACAGGAATTAGCCCATTCTTTTGTACCTACGGATACAACCCGCAGTCCATAGTTCCGAGTTTCTGGGAGGAAACTAACATTCCTTCTTTGGAGAACACCCTTGTGCAGATCAAGGAGGCCCACAACACGGCCCGTCATAGCCTCTCAAAGGCTAGCAGACATTATAAGGAGCAAACCGACAAACACCGGAGTCAAGTTCCTGTCTGGGACAAGGGCTCCAAGGTCATGCTGTGCACCAAGTTCCTTCCTCGATGGGTTCGGCCTTCTAAGCTGTCACCCCGCTACATTGGACCCTTCGAGATAACTTCAAAGATAAATCCTGTGGCCTTCCGCCTCAAGTTGCCAAAGGGACTCAGGCGGATTCACCCCGTGTTTCACTCATCTCTCTTACGTCCCTTTGTGCCAGATACCCGGAAACAAGCACCCCCCAAGTTATGGACTTTGCCGGTTCCAGCCTTTGAGGAATATGAAGTTTCTCAGATACGGGACTCCCGTTATCATCGGGGACGTCTTGAGTATCTCGTACATTGGAAAGGGTATCCCTCCTCAGAAGACACTTGGGAACCGCATTTCCACATTCACTCTCCTCAACTGTTACACAAGTTCCACCGACTACATCCAGAAAGGCCGGGAGGGAGAAGCCTTCGGAGGGGGCATACTGTCACTGCCGCCGGCGACTGGCGTTTGTGGCGAAGGTGAAAACAAGGACGCCATTAAAGTGTTCCATTACGTTCCTCCTCGCCTACCAGACTCGGTCTAGTTGTTTTCAAGATGGCCGCCGCCGTTTGTATATCTCACTCGGCTGCCGGTGGCTCGGCGCGTTGCAACTGAGTTCATTCCTCGCCCTGTTGCTTGCGCTAGTTTTCCTTCTGACGGTTCTGCCTTGCTATCACGCCTTCCTTACTCTTCCTGTTTTTCTCCTCCTCCCGTTCCCTATGGGCTCCCCCCCCCTTCTCTGGTACCTGCTTGCCTTCTCCTGTGTTTTGTTCCCGTGCTGATTCTCTGCTGCAATTTCTTCGCTCTAAGACACTCTAACTCCCGGATTCTCCCGTTCACACTTGTCCTCCACCCCGAGGGGTACCTACCTGTAAACCGCCCTATCCATTCACTCGATTGGCAGAGACACGCCGACCTTACCATTTCCTGGGTTTTCGGCGGAGGACCCATTCAACCTACTACAGTGCAGACGACTTCCACAGCCTTCACGACTACCTTGGATCCAGGGGTTTTTTTGCCGTTCCAGTGGCTTTTTCCCCTCTGGCTGTCGCGGAGGGGAGTCACCGTGGGTTTTCTCTGTCTGGGAGTCACGGTGGCTTCCTTCCGAGGTAGACCATATCTTCTAAAAAAGAAGAAGCCTTACATAGGACTTACCCGCCGGAAGAAACTGGACTATTCAGGTGAGGAGGAAGTGATTGGGGAGGGTTATCAATCGAGTGAAGACGAAGACATAGCTGATCACCTAGCAAGTCCCGTAGCCCATAGCGCCAGTCCTGATAGTTTGCAACGCCCAGAAGAAGACATGGCTACGCCACAACAACTGCAAGAGCTGGTGACAGCTGTCCAAACCCTCAACGCAGAAGTCCAAACACTAAAGGCTGACAACGTGGCGCTCCAACTAAGAGTAGCGGCAAGAGAACAACAGACAACTGATTTACCCCCACTACCCCTGGTGTCGGGTAAATTCGACGGCTCGGAAAGAAAAGTTAAGGAATTCCTGGAAGCCTGTAATATTCATTTCACCTTCCGCAGAAATGCCTTTTCCACAGATCATTCCAAGGTGGGTTTCATGATCACGCACATGACGGGAAACGCCTTGGCATGGGCTACTCCATTGGTATCCCTATCAGACCCAGTTTTGCAGGACTATGCGGCCTTTAAGGAGCTATTGCTACACACCTTTTTGCGAACCGAAAGCTCACACGTGGCTAGCGAAGACCTGCTGGATGTGCGTCAAGGGAGTATCGACTTACTATCCTATATCTCCACTTTCAAGAAGCTCGCTGCAGAGGCAGGTTGGCAAGAGCAGGCCCAGTATGCCATATTCCGCAGGGGCTTGCGAGAAGAGCTCAAGGATGAGCTTGCCCGGATCCCGCACCCAGAAACCTTTTTAGATCTTCAGACTGCAGTTCTAAGAATCGATTTCCGCCTGACGGAACGAAGAAACGAAAGGAAGAAGGCTCGAGGTCCACATCCTTTCTTGGATACACCCCCCTCTGCCTCCTCACCTGCATCGCGTCCCGCCAGAGATGAACCCATGCAGGTCGGAACCACCAGATCTCCGTTGACTGCCGAAGAAAAGAAGAGGAGACGTGAAGGGAACCGTTGTTTATATTGTGGAGCCGCCAACCATCTGCTGAGAGACTGTCCCGATGTGCCCCCAAGGAGATCGGGAAACGACCGCCCTCGGTAATCAGTGGAACGGACTATCGAGGGGCTACACCTTGTTCCTACACTACACTTTCTGTGGCCTCATCTCAGATGAGCGAAGATTTGCGTCTCATGGTTATCGCCATTAAACTCTGCTTCCGGAAGAGAGAAGTAGAGACGCAGGCTCTACTGGATTGTGTGGCGGCTGGAAACTTCCTTGACACCTTTTGGGCTGATAAGGTGGGTCTGCTAAGGATTGAGAAAAAAGAGGACCAAAAGGTTGAAGGAGTGGATGGTACACCCCTATGTTCAGGACTCATTACTCACACCACCGAGGAGATTCAGGTGTCCATTCATCAGCATTCTGAAATCATAAAGTTTGACATTATACGGGCGGCCCACTTCCCGGTCATCTTAGGAATAGGCTGGCTCAGGAAACACAACCCAACGGTGGATTGGTCTAAGAACCTACTAAGTTTTCATTCCGCTTTCTGCCTACGAGAATGCCTTCCGGAACCAACATTTGCAACTGTAAAGACCATGTCTGCTGTCGAAAGCAGTTCCATCCATTGCATACCGGAACGTTTTTCCGAATACACTGAAGTCTTTCAGGAGCAGACCCCCATCAAACTTCCTCCACATCGCCCAGAGGATTGTGGTATCGACCTAGTACCACAGGCATTGGTCCCCTTTGGGAGGATGTATTCCCTCTCAGTATCGGAAATGCTGTGCTCCGATGTTACCTTGATGATAATTTAGCAAATGGACTCATAAGACCTTCCAAATCCCCCGCTGGGGCCTCTCTGTTTTTCATACCCAAACGGGATACTAGGGAGTTGCGGCCCTGTATCGACTATCGGGGGTTAAACAGAGTGACCATAAAGGATCGGTACCCTATGCCCATTATATCAGAGATTCTAGAGGCTGTCCAAGGCTCTGTTGTGTTTACTAAACTTGATCTACGGAATGCGTATCATCTACTCCGCATAAGAACAGGAGATGAGTGGAAGACGGCGTTTCGCACTCCCTATGGGTTGTTTGAATATCAAGTCATGCCGTTTGGCCTAGTCAATGCACCTTCCATTTTCCAGCGATTCATGGACCGATTGTTTTCCGACCTTCTGAACCTTAACACAGTGGTTTATCACGGAGCCAGGAGGAACATACCCGACATGTCAAGGAAGTTCTGCGCAGACTACAACATCACAGTCTTCTGGTAAAACCTGAGAAATGTGCATTTGCTCAATCCTCATTGTCATACTTGGGATTCATCCTATCCGACAAAGGGGTTACTATGGACCCAAGGAAGGTGGATGCCATCTTGTCATGGCCGTCGCCTTCTTCAGTTAAGGATATTCAACGTTTTTTGGGGCTGGCAAATTTCTATCGGAAGTTCATTCCGAGTTTTTCCTTACTCACTCTTCCTATTACATCCCTTCTCAAGAAATCCACAGGTCCTTTCATCTGGTCAAATGAGGCTGAAGAAAGCTTCCTCAGCTTAAAACACAAGTTCTGTTCAGCTCCTATCTTGAAACAACCAGATAAACTACTACCCTTTATTCTGGAGACTGACGCTTCTGCAGCAGCCGTAGGTGCTGTTCTTCTTCAGAGAGTCAAGGACCTTGAGCATCCGGTGGCATACTTCTCCAAGACTTTGAATCCTAGCCAACGCAACTACTCAGTCATAGAAAAGGAATTACTTGCTATGAAGTTGGCTTGTGTGGAGTGGAGGCATTTGCTCCAAGGGAGCCTACACCCGTTCCAGATACGAACAGACCATAAAAATCTGCAAATACTCAAGCAGCAAGAGTGTTATAACACCCGTCAGGCCAGATGGGCTCATTTTTTCGCCCAGTTTGATTTTGTCATCACATTCATCCCTGGCTCTCAAAATCTGGTTGCCGATGCTCTCTCCTGCAGAGACGATGTTATTTTCCCTTACAGAAAGGAGCTTATGTTTCCTCGTACCCGGATCATATCTACAGTGTCTAACTTCTTGGAAGAAGTACGAGGAGCCTACCTCCAAGAACCTACTCTCAATATGGGAAATCAACCAGTCACCACTAAGGACGGGTTGCACTTTATCCGCGGAAGACTGTTTATTCCTTCCAGTAATCTCAGAAGACGAGTCACTCAGTGGTGCCACGATTCCAAGACTGCAGGTCATCGAGGAGTACGAGGCACTCTGGAACTTCTCCAAAGAGCTTTCATCTGGCCCAACATGAAGGCCGACACTCAAGCCTATGTTCAATCCTGTATGGTGTGCTTACAAAGCAAATATACCACCTCGAAACCTATGGGGCTGTTACAACAGGAACCAGTTCCACATGGTCCCTGGAAATGCATTTCTACGGATTTTATTGTGGAGTTACCGGTTTCCCGAGGCTGTACCTGCATAATGGTAACCGTAGACGCCTTCTCGAAACTTGCACATTTTTCTCCATTGACAAAGATCCCGTCCGCCTCGATCATGGCTGATGTATTCCTCAAAGACATTGTTAGGCTACATGGGCTTCCTCAAAAGATAATTTCAGACAGGGGCAGCCAGTATACCTCCAGATTCTGGTCAGCATTGTGCAGTTCATTGGGCGTTGAGAGAGCTCTTTCGTCGGGGTTTCACCCCCAGACAAATGGACAAACCGAGAGGTTAAATGGTACCTTAGAGCAATACTTAAGGTGTTTCATCAATAAACAGCAAGACAATTGGGTGGACCTGCTTCCCACAGCAGAGTTTGCATACAATAACGCTGTCCACACGGCTACAGGAATTAGCCCATTCTTTTGTACCTACGGATACAACCCGCAGTCCATAGTTCCGAGTTTCTGGGAGGAAACTAACATTCCTTCTTTGGAGAACACCCTTGTGCAGATCAAGGAGGCCCACAACACGGCCCGTCATAGCCTCTCAAAGGCTAGCAGACATTATAAGGAGCAAACCGACAAACACCGGAGTCAAGTTCCTGTCTGGGACAAGGGCTCCAAGGTCATGCTGTGCACCAAGTTCCTTCCTCGATGGGTTCGGCCTTCTAAGCTGTCACCCCGCTACATTGGACCCTTCGAGATAACTTCAAAGATAAATCCTGTGGCCTTCCGCCTCAAGTTGCCAAAGGGACTCAGGCGGATTCACCCCGTGTTTCACTCATCTCTCTTACGTCCCTTTGTGCCAGATACCCGGAAACAAGCACCCCCCAAGTTATGGACTTTGCCGGTTCCAGCCTTTGAGGAATATGAAGTTTCTCAGATACGGGACTCCCGTTATCATCGGGGACGTCTTGAGTATCTCGTACATTGGAAAGGGTATCCCTCCTCAGAAGACACTTGGGAACCGCATTTCCACATTCACTCTCCTCAACTGTTACACAAGTTCCACCGACTACATCCAGAAAGGCCGGGAGGGAGAAGCCTTCGGAGGGGGCATACTGTCAATGCCGCCGGCGACCGGCGTTTGTGGCGAAGGTGAAAACAAGGACGCCATTAAAGTGTTCCATTACGTTCCTCCTCGCCTACCAGACTCGGTCTAGTTGTTTTCAAGATGGCCGCCGCCGTTTGTATATCTCACTCGGCTGCCGGTGGCTCGGCGCGTTGCAACTGAGTTCATTCCTCGCCCTGTTGCTTGCGCTAGTTTTCCTTCTGACGGTTCTGCCTTGCTATCACGCCTTCCTTACTCTTCCTGTTTTTCTCCTCCTCCCGTTCCCTATGGGCTCCGCCCCCCCTTCTCTGGTACCTGCTTGCCTTCTCCTGTGTTTTGTTCCCGTGCTGATTCTCTGCTGCAATTTCTTCGCTCTAAGACACTCTAACTCCCAGATTCTCCCGTTCACACTTGTCCTCCACCCCGAGGGGTACCTACCTGTAAACCGCCCTATCCATTCACTCGATTGGCAGAGACACGCCGACCTTACCATTTCCTGGGTTTT
This sequence comes from Ambystoma mexicanum, assembly GCF_040938575.1. Classification (NCBI taxonomy): domain Eukaryota; kingdom Metazoa; phylum Chordata; class Amphibia; order Caudata; family Ambystomatidae; genus Ambystoma; species Ambystoma mexicanum. Next base: position 200,251,675 of record NC_090932.1, read on the forward strand.
CGGCGGAGGACCCATTCAACCTACTACAGTGCAGACGACTTCCACAGCCTTCACGACTACCTTGGATCCAGGGGTTTTTTTGCCGTTCCAGTGGCTTTTTCCCCTCTGGCTGTCGCGGAGGGGAGTCACCGTGGGTTTTCTCTGTCTGGGAGTCACGGTGGCTTCCTTCCGAGGTAGACCATATCTTCTAAAAAAGAAGAAGCCTTACATAGGACTTACCCGCCGGAAGAAACTGGACTATTCAGGTGAGGAGGAAGTGATTGGGGAGGGTTATCAATCGAGTGAAGACGAAGACATAGCTGATCACCTAGCAAGTCCCGTAGCCCATAGCGCCAGTCCTGATAGTTTGCAACGCCCAGAAGAAGACATGGCTACGCCACAACAACTGCAAGAGCTGGTGACAGCTGTCCAAACCCTCAACGCAGAAGTCCAAACACTAAAGGCTGACAACGTGGCGCTCCAACTAAGAGTAGCGGCAAGAGAACAACAGACAACTGATTTACCCCCACTACCCCTGGTGTCGGGTAAATTCGACGGCTCGGAAAGAAAAGTTAAGGAATTCCTGGAAGCCTGTAATATTCATTTCACCTTCCGCAGAAATGCCTTTTCCACAGATCATTCCAAGGTGGGTTTCATGATCACGCACATGACGGGAAACGCCTTGGCATGGGCTACTCCATTGGTATCCCTATCAGACCCAGTTTTGCAGGACTATGCGGCCTTTAAGGAGCTATTGCTACACACCTTTTTGCGAACCGAAAGCTCACACGTGGCTAGCGAAGACCTGCTGGATGTGCGTCAAGGGAGTACCGACTTACTATCCTATATCTCCACTTTCAAGAAGCTCGCTGCAGAGGCAGGTTGGCAAGAGCAGGCCCAGTATGCCATATTCCGCAGGGGCTTGCGAGAAGAGCTCAATGATGAGCTTGCCCGGATCCCGCACCCAGAAACCTTTTTAGATCTTCAGACTGCAGTTCTAAGAATCGATTTCCGCCTGACGGAACGAAGAAACGAAAGGAAGAAGGCTCGAGGTCCACATCCTTTCTTGGATACACCCCCCTCTGCCTCCTCACCTGCATCGCGTCCCGCCAGAGATGAACCCATGCAGGTCGGAACCACCAGATCTCCGTTGACTGCCGAAGAAAAGAAGAGGAGACGTGAAGGGAACCGTTGTTTATATTGTGGAGCCGCCAACCATCTGCTGAGAGACTGTCCCGATGTGCCCCCAAGGAGATCGGGAAACGACCGCCCTCGGTAATCAGTGGAACGGACTATCGAGGGGCTACACCTTGTTCCTACACTACACTTTCTGTGGCCTCATCTCAGATGAGCGAAGATTTGCGTCTCATGGTTATCGCCATTAAACTCCGCTTCCGGAAGAGAGAAGTAGAGACGCAGGCTCTACTGGATTGTGGGGCGGCTGGAAACTTCCTTGACACCTTTTGGGCTGATAAGGTGGGTCTGCTAAGGATTGAGAAAAAAGAGGACCAAAAGGTTGAAGGAGTGGATGGTACACCCCTATGTTCAGGACTCATTACTCACACCACCGAGGAGATTCAGGTGTCCATTCATCAGCATTCTGAAATCATAAAGTTTGACATCATACGGGCGGCCCACTTCCCGGTCATCTTAGGAATAGGCTGGCTCAGGAAACACAACCCAACGGTGGATTGGTCTAAGAATCTACTAAGTTTTCATTCCGCTTTCTGCCTACGAGAATGCCTTCCGGAACCAACATTTGCAACTGTAAAGACCATGTCTGCTGTCGAAAGCAGTTCCATCCATTGCATACCGGAACGTTTTTCCGAATACACTGAAGTCTTTCAGGAGCAGACCCCCATCAAACTTCCTCCACATCGCCCAGAGGATTGTGGTATCGACCTAGTACCACAGGCATTGGTCCCCTTTGGGAGGATGTATTCCCTCTCTGTATCGGAAAAGGCTGTGCTCCGATGTTACCTTGATGATAATTTAGCAAATGGACTCATAAGACCTTCCAAATCCCCCGCTGGGGCCTCTCTGTTTTTCATACCCAAACGGGATACTAAGGAGTTGCGGCCCTGTATCGACTATCGGGGGTTAAACAGAGTGACCATAAAGGATCGGTACCCTATGCCCATTATATCAGAGATTCTAGAGGCTGTCCAAGGCTCTGTTGTGTTTACTAAACTTGATCTACGGAATGCGTATCATCTACTCCGCATAAGAACAGGAGATGAGTAGAAGACGGCGTTTCGCACTCCCTATGGGTTGTTTGAATATCAAGTCATGCCGTTTGGCCTAGTCAATGCACCTTCCATTTTCCAGAGATTCATGGACCGATTGTTTTCCGACCTTCTGAACCTTAACACAGTGGTTTACCTGGATGACATTTTAGTCTTCTCACAGAGCCAGGAGGAACATACCCGACATGTCAAGGAAGTTCTGCGCAGACTACAACATCACAGTCTTCTGGTAAAACCTGAGAAATGTGCATTTGCTCAATCCTCATTGTCATACTTGGGATTCATCCTATCCGACAAAGGGGTTACTATGGACCCAAGGAAGGTGGATGCCATCTTGTCATGGCCGTCGCCTTCTTCAGTTAAGGATATTCAACGTTTTTTGGGGCTGGCAAATTTCTATCGGAAGTTCATTCCGAGTTTTTCCTTACTCACTCTTCCTATTACATCCCTTCTCAAGAAATCCACAGGTCCTTTCATCTGGTCAAATGAGGCTGAAGAAAGCTTCCTCAGCTTAAAACACAAGTTCTGTTCAGCTCCTATCTTGAAACAACCAGATCAACTACTACCCTTTATTCTGGAGACTGACGCTTCTGCAGCAGCCGTAGGTGCTGTTCTTCTTCAGAGAGTCAAGGACCTTGAGCATCCGGTGGCATACTTCTCCAAGACTTTGAATCCTAGCCAACGCAACTACTCAGTCATAGAAAAGGAATTACTTGCTATGAAGTTGGCTTGTGTGGAGTGGAGGCATTTGCTCCAAGGGAGCCTACACCCGTTCCAGATACGAACAGACCATAAAAATCTGCAAATACTCAAGCAGCAAGAGTGTTATAACACCCGTCAGGCCAGATGGGCTCATTTTTTCGCCCAGTTTGATTTTGTCATCACATTCATCCCTGGCTCTCAAAATCTGGTTGCCGATGCTCTCTCCTGCAGAGACGATGTTATTTTCCCTTACAGAAAGGAGCTTATGTTTCCTCGTACCCGGATCATATCTACAGTGTCTAACTTCTTGGAAGAAGTACGAGGAGCCTACCTCCAAGAACCTACTCTCAATATGGGAAATCAACCAGTCACCACTAAAGACGGGTTGCACTTTATCCGCGGAAGACTGTTTATTCCTTCCAGTAATCTCAGAAGACGAGTCACTCAGTGGTGCCACGATTCCAAGACTGCAGGTCATCGAGGAGTACGAGGCACTCTGGAACTTCTCCAAAGAGCTTTCATCTGGCCCAACATGAAGGCCGACACTCAAGCCTATGTTCAATCCTGTATGGTGTGCTTACAAAGCAAATATACCACCTCGAAACCTATGGGGCTGTTACAACAGGAACCAGTTCCACATGGTCCCTGGAAATGCATTTCTACGGATTTTATTGTGGAGTTACCGGTTTCCCGAGGCTGTACCTGCATAATGGTAACCGTAGACGCCTTCTCGAAACTTGCACATTTTTCTCCATTGACAAAGATCCCGTCCGCCTCGATCATGGCTGATGTATTCCTCAAAGACATTGTTAGGCTACATGGGCTTCCTCAAAAGATAATTTCAGACAGGGGCAGCCAGTATACCTCCAGATTCTGGTCAGCATTGTGCAGTTCATTGGGCGTTGAGAGAGCTCTTTCGTCGGGGTTTCACCCCCAGACAAATGGACAAACCGAGAGGTTGAATGGTACCTTAGAGCAATACTTAAGGTGTTTCATCAATAAACAGCAAGACAATTGGGTGGACCTGCTTCCCACAGCAGAGTTTGCATACAATAACGCTGTCCACACGGCTACAGGAATTAGCCCATTCTTTTGTACCTACGGATACAACCCGCAGTCCATAGTTCCGAGTTTCTGGGAGGAAACTAACATTCCTTCTTTGGAGAACACCCTTGTGCAGATCAAGGAGGCCCACAACACGGCCCGTCATAGCCTCTCAAAGGCTAGCAGACATTATAAGGAGCAAACCGACAAACACCGGAGTCAAGTTCCTGTCTGGGACAAGGGCTCCAAGGTCATGCTGTGCACCAAGTTCCTTCCTCGATGGGTTCGGCCTTCTAAGCTGTCACCCCGCTACATTGGACCCTTCGAGATAACTTCAAAGATAAATCCTGTGGCCTTCCGCCTCAAGTTGCCAAAGGGACTCAGGCGGATTCACCCCGTGTTTCACTCATCTCTCTTACGTCCCTTTGTGCCAGATACCCGGAAACAAGCACCCCCCAAGTTATGGACTTTGCCGGTTCCAGCCTTTGAGGAATATGAAGTTTCTCAGATACGGGACTCCCGTTATCATCGGGGACGTCTTGAGTATCTCGTACATTGGAAAGGGTATCCCTCCTCAGAAGACACTTGGGAACCGCATTTCCACATTCACTCTCCTCAACTGTTACACAAGTTCCACCGACTACATCCAGAAAGGCCGGGAGGGAGAAGCCTTCGGAGGGGGCATACTGTCACTGCCGCCGGCGACTGGCGTTTGTGGCGAAGGTGGAAACAAGGACGCCATTAAAGTGTTCCATTACGTTCCTCCTCGCCTACCAGACTCGGTCTAGTTGTTTTCAAGATGGCCGCCGCCGTTTGTATATCTCACTCGGCTGCCGGCGGCTCGGCGCGTTGCAACTGAGTTCATTCCTCGCCCTGTTGCTTGCGCTAGTTTTCCTTCTGACGGTTCTGCCTTGCTATCACGCCTTCCTTACTCTTCCTGTTTTTCTCCTCCTCCCGTTCCCTATGGGCTCCCCCCCCTTCTCTGGTACCTGCTTGCCTTCTCCTGTGTTTTGTTCCCGTGCTGATTCTCTGCTGCAATTTCTTCGCTCTAAGACACTCTAACTCCCGGATTCTCCCGTTCACACTTGTCCTCCACCCCGAGGGGTACCTACCTGTAAACCGCCCTATCCATTCACTCGATTGGCAGAGACACGCCGACCTTACCATTTCCTGGGTTTTCGGCGGAGGACCCATTCAACCTACTACAGTGCAGACGACTTCCACAGCCTTCACGACTACCTTGGATCCAGGGTTTTTTTTGCCGTTCCAGTGGCTTTTTCCCCTCTGGCTGTCGCGGAGGGGAGTCACCGTGGGTTTTCTCTGTCTGGGAGTCACGGTGGCTTCCTTCCGAGGTAGACCATATCTTCTAAAAAAGAAGAAGCCTTACATAGGACTTACCCGCCGGAAGAAACTGGACTATTCAGGTGAGGAGGAAGTGATTGGGGAGGGTTATCAATCGAGTGAAGACGAAGACATAGCTGATCACCTAGCAAGTCCCGTAGCCCATAGCGCCAGTCCTGATACATGGTGCATTGCAGGATCATGGTTTTCAGAAATGAACCGACCGCCATCCTGTTTTTCTCTCGATGCAAGAGATATTTGCAGCTATAGCCGAGGTTATGGGAAAATGAAATGCAGTAAAAAAAATACTATTTGCCGGTCAAAAAAACATACAAATATCATCAGGGTAGATAAGGGGTGATGGCTTGAAAGCAATGAGTGAAGTTTGGGAGTTAGAGGCGGTCCAGTGAATGAATTTGTAACACAAAACCTTCTGTAGCCTCGACTAGCCGACTTCTGAAATCAAACTGTGTCACAGAAGCAGTGTGTGTTTGGGGTGAAAGGGAGAGAGCAGGGGAGGTGAGGAGGCTGTCTGGCGACTGTGGGGAGCTCACACAGATGAGGGGGGCACTTGCTGATGGCCTGGGGGGCAGAAAAGCATTTTTCTTTTTTAGATGTTTTGTCGATATTCGCTGCCATATCTGAGGTTACAAAGGACTACAGATAACTGCTAACCACTGGTATGTGTGGTTATATTTTTTAAAGATATTTTTATAACTTTAGTGAAGAGGACAGGGGAGGGGTGTTTGGGAAACCACTGGCTATGTGACTCAATTGTCATCCAGGTCTCCCATTCATGAAGTAACCAGGACAGACTCTGCTTACCTTCAAAGTGCCAAAAAGGCCAGCCTCCTCATGCCATGTTGCCTGATAAATGATCCAAACTTACAAGACCACTTAGAGTAATGGGTCAGCACTTTTCTTGCTTTGAAGCTAAGCAGGGACAGCCCCACTTTGAAGCTAAGCAATGTCAGTCCCGGTTACTGCATGGATGAGTGACCGAATGGGCATCTGAGTTATTCACTGTTTTTTAAACCATGCTACTGTCAGTCCTTGATGGTTTTGCACTCAGTGACAATTGTTTGCCTTTTGCGGAATTGCATTCTGCTATTTGTAGTCTTGCAATCAATAATACAAAAGAGGTATTTTTACAGCAACAGTGGGTTTCCCCATTCCTGCAGTAACTAGGACAAATCCTGCTTAGCTTCAAAGGGAGAAAGGGGTCAGCCCAGTAAGGCCATGTTGCCTAATATAGGACTCCCCTTAGAAGAACACTTAGAGAAACAGGGCCTAAGGGTGTTGGATCAATCCTCACTTTGAAACTAAGCAGGGTCGGTACCAGTTACTACATGGATGGCAGACAGTTGACAGTTAGAGGGACGTTAAGGTGAGAGCTTAATGCAACACAACCCAGGAAATTCAGCTAAAGCCACCTTAACTTTGCAGACCCTGTTGCGCAGCCTATAACCAAAATGATGACATCACAGATCACATCATTGATGACATCACTAATTACATTATAACAGTAACTGGCATTAAGTATGGGCTTCAGCCATGGTCAGTGTGCATGGGCAAATATATTTTAACACATGAATGGGTACTAGTCATGGACTTCAGTTATGGACAGTGGTCACAACTTTCAGCCATGTGCACTGAATATTTTAAACACTCACAAGCTACCAACCATAGATTTTGGCCTTTGCCAGTGGATGCAGCTTTCAACAGTGTCAACTGTATATTATATGATATGATATGGCATTTATAATGTCCCTATACACAAGTGTTTCAAGGCACGATGAGGCAAGGGAGGGGGAACAGAGGGAAGACAGACAGTGATCCTACTAGGCCAAGTCATTCAGATCGCACAAGTGCATGGGAAGGGGGAATGGGCAAAGTGCAGGGGAAAAGAGGAGGGAAAAGTGCAGGGCATGAGATAATAGAATAACAATAAGTAAGTACAGCCAGCTGGTGGCAAGTGCAAGGGCAAGTGCAGGCATCCGGTGTCAAGTGCTGGTAGTGGGACTGTAGGGATACAGAGACAGTCCCGAGTGTGGGGGTTGCCAGGATGGCAGTGCAGGTGTGCGGCTGGTGGTGGAGGGGACCTGGGCCCGAGATCAGAGGGTGGCAAGGTAACCAGTGCAGTTAAGCCAGGGATTCAGCAGGGGAGAGGAGGAGATAAAGCAGAAGCAAAGAGAAAGGTTTTTAGGTGCTTCCGGAACCAGAGATGGTTTTCCTCAAGTTTCAGTGAGGCAGGGAGGCTGTTCCAGAGGGATTCCGCAGGATATACACTGAACAGGCACTAGCCATGGACATTAGCACAAAACTGGCCAGTGGCCATAATCTTTGACTGCGCCCACTATATATTCTAACATATAAATGGGCCACTAGCCACGGGTTTGGAACCTTGATCAGTTTGTACATCTTTTCGCCATGTCCACTGCACATTTTAAAATAATAAAATGCAATAAGCGTGGCCTTTGGCTGTGCCCACTGTGTATTACACAATACTAACCAGCCACTAGCTATGGCCTTCAACCATGCCCACTGTATATTATATACACTAACCGGCCACTAGCCATGGTCTTCAACACAATACTAGCCAGTGGCAACAGCCTTTGGCTGTGCCGACTGTATAGTCTGACATAGTAATAGACACTAGCTATGGCCTTTAGCCATGGCCACTTATTACAGCTTTCAAAGTTGCCTACTGTATAGTTTAAAACAGTGAAAAGCTACTAAGCATGGCTTTTTACAATGCACATTGGCATTTTTGAACACTCACCGAGCATTAGCTATGGATTCTGGTGCTGGCCACTGACCCCAGCCTTTTCCATGGCCAAGTCTATGGCCTAAATTGTTAAGGTAATCAAGGTTTTCATGAGCTAACTTATAAATTAGGGTATGTCTAATTCCATTATTGATGTAATATACAATATAATCAATGTCACCAGTGCTGGCTTTAGTGATGTGATTTGTAATGTCATCATTGTTCTCATACAACATGTAATTAGTGATGTCATCAGTGATGTGATCTATGATGTCATCATAGTGATCATAGTCTGTGCAACAGGGGGCGTGAAGTTAAGGTGGCTTTAGCTGAATTTCCAGGGATTTGTTGCATTAAGTTCTCACCTTAACGTCCCTGCAACTAATGTTTTTTCCTTGAATTGCAAGGTTTTTTTACAAGCTATTGATCACCTTAACGTCCCTGCAACTAAAGATTTTTCCTTGAATTTCAAGGGTTTTGTGATTCCATATACAAAATTGCATAGTTTTAAATATTATTAGTTGTAGCCGCAGCTACAGTGTCAGCCAATAAATTGCAAGATTTTATGTGCAAAGCTAACATGAGCAACGACTGGAGTGCTTTAATTTGCAGCTAAACTCCTGCCCCTGTTAACAGTGTAACCATGGAAACAAACAAACAATTGGGAGATTTGGATTACTGAAACGGCATAAAATAAATTACAATAGATATTGTAATATATTTTTGCCGTCTGTGTTCAATTGTATCTATTTTTGTAACTTAAAACGCAAAGCTTAAAAGGGCCATTTCGGGGGATGGAAAGAGGGTGATGGAATAGGCTAGGAAAATATATAAGTATGAAACATCTAACAAAGGGAATTCAAATAAAAAGCAACATATATATTTTCATTTAATTTTTATAAAAAAAGGGGCGGAAACTACCACTTAAAACAAGAAATAAGAATTACAGGTAATAAGGTATTCAGCGATTATCTTCTACCATTCCTCAAATTTTACACCTCCCTTCACTACCCATTCAAGACATCGGGCCACATTACGAGTGCGGCAGTAATGGGTTAACGGCACCGGTAAGGATTCCGGTGCCGTTAACCCCCTACCGCCGCATTCCGCAGTCCCTTAGCGGGTCTCGCTAAGGGACCAAGGAGCTAATAACGGGCCCGCTCTTTGCGGGCCCGTTATTAGGTCCTTCTCCATTCCCATTGAGCCCTATGGGGGCTCGAATGGGAATGGGGAATGGTATTCAGAATGGGGACTTACCGGGTCCGCAAAGGTCGGAATGTCCCGGTAAATCCCCATTCTGACACCATGGACCCGGACACGGGTTTGGAGGCTGCCATGGTGCTATTAGCACCATGGCAGCCTCCAAACTCGTAATGACCCCCATCATCTACACATGACTTGCATCATGGAAAGATCAGGAGTTGGTAAGCAGGAGTCTGTGCAGTTGACACCACTGCTGAAGTTGATTATGCGCAACCACAGTTCACAGCTACAGTAAAGAGATAAGACCACATATAAGTAAAAAAAGCCTGCAGCCCAGTATGGGCTAGAGCATCTTGTTTAATTTCCAATACGCCTCATCCACATCATTCAAGAAGACCTGCACCAAACGACTTATGATGATTGATGTCCCCAAGCTTTGGATAGAACATTTTATGTCCCACAGCATAGATCTTTGTTGCAGAATGTGCAAAGTGCCTCCTCTGCCTCTTTCATGCAACAGTGTTTATTAACTTTAAAGAAGCGCCAACTCTCAGCAGTGCTATTCATGTGAGTTGCCTTTTTCCTCAGTTGCAATGAATTCCGAAACCAAATGATAACATCATCACTCCTGGTACTCTCGTGATCGGACATGTTGGTATTTCCATCTGGGAAGGAATATGTAAAACAATAAAAACGACAGCATGAAAAAGACAATTGGCCTCATTAGGACCCTGGCGGTCCAGAGACAAGGGTGCCGGTAAACTCACTGGCACCCTTGTTTCCGGACCAGAATATTACAGGTCTGCCTGGCAGAGCCACTGTGCACGACAGGTCTGCCCTGCCGGGCACAGTGGCCTTGGTAGGCAGACCTGCCATGGAAGCACCAGCCCCATTAGCAACAGTGCCGGTGCTTCCAAGTCCCCAGGCACCAGTAAATTATTACGGGTCCGGTGGCAACACGCTGGTAGCACCAGCAGGGTCACTGTTTGACCATAATGAGGCCCATTGGGCTTCATGACAAGTTTGTCAGTCCTGAAACAAGGGTGCTGGAAAGCTCACTGGCACCCTTGTTTCCAGACTGGCAAACTACGTGTCTGTCTGCCGAAGCTGCTATGCCCGACTGGGCTGACCCTGTGGGTGCAGCGGTCATGGTAGCAAATCCTTCACGGAAGCACCGGCACTGTTAGCAACGGTGCCGGTGCTTCCATGTCCCCACTCTCATGGAGTCCTATGGGTCTCTATGGGACTGGGGATTAACAATTTTACCGGCGCCTGACTTCCCGGTCGCTGGACTCGTAATGATCCATTGGCACTGGGAAGTCAGGCGCAAGTAAATATTTATGGGTCCAGCGGCAACCTGCTGGTAGCCGCGGAAGGGTTACCGCTGAACCCGTTTTGAGTCCCCATGCCTCAAAACATAAAAAACGGAACATTACAAGAGATACGTTTTACTGTTTATTTGCACAATATTAGACATATTCAAATGTCCAACTGGTGATGAAAACATAAAATAACACAAATTACAATTCTAAAAAGACAGTGGGCCTCATTACGCAGCAGGAGGTAGCCATGGTGCTACTAGCATCATGGCTAGCCCCTTACTGCATTCCGGTAAGTCCCCATTCCGGTAACCATTCCCCATTCCCATTAGAGCCCCCATAGGGCTCAATGGGAATGGGGAAGGAGTTAATAACGGTACCGCAATTTGCGGTACCGTTACTAGCTCTGAAGTCCCATAATGGGTCCCGTCCTTAACACCTGGTCAGACCAGGTGTTAAGGAAGGGACCCGCTAAAGGACCTCATAGCAGGGCGGTACGGGATTACCGGCACCGGTGACCTTACCGGTGTCGGTAATCCCTTACCACCTACCGCGTAATGAGGCCCAATGCCTCAAAACATAAAAAAGGGAATATTAGAAGGGCTAAATCTTACTGTTATTTTGCACAATATTACACATATTCAAATGTCCAACTGGTGATGAAAAATATAAAATAACAGAAATTAAAACACTTAAAAGAAAATGTCACAAATAATGTAACCACCTCTCTGAACCGCTCTACTATTTCTAATAACTCTTTAAATACAGTGCTCCAGATCACAAAACAAAGAAAAAGACTATTAGGGAAAAAGTGAGTTAATACAATAAATCATTTTAGGGTTATAGTACCAAACGTGCTTGCAGTTACTAAAAAGCCCTTTCATTGGCAAGTACAGAAAGCAATGATAAATGTAAACTCCTTTTTTTGTGGTCATGGTGATTATTCACACCGATAGACTTCGGCGTCCGTAGATTGGACAGTTTCATATGCATGGATGTCATGATATGGCCATGTCAATAGATCCGAACGTGCAATTGCACTGTCCATAGACACAGTTAAACAATGCCACAAAAATGAACCCGCCTCTATGAACCTATACTATTTCTAATTACTCTTCAAATAGAGTGCTCTAGTGCTACCAGTGTTTAAAAACTCTGGCTGTTGCTAGCAGCATCTTTATTGGGTGGAGGTTGATTATGCACAGCCACAGCTCACAGCTACAGTAAAGATATAATACCACTTATAAGCCAAACAACACTGCATCCCAGTATGGTCCAGACCATTTCATGCAATTTCCAATACACATCATCCACATCATTCCAGGAGATTCACAACAAATGATTTATCATAATCAATGTTCCCAATCATTCTGACAGAACATTACAAGAGCCGTGTTTTAGGGCCTCATTACACGTTAGGCGGTAAGGGTTTACCGGTACCGGTAAGGGCACCGGTACCGGTAAACCTTTACCGCCTTACTACGAGTTCCCTTTGCGGGACCCGACCTTAACGGCTGGTTTTACCCGCCGTTAAAGTAGGGTGCTGCAAAGGGACCTTGGAGTTAATTACGGTACCGCAATTTGCGGTACCGTAATTAGCGCCTTCCCCATTATGCCCTATGGGGGCAAAAATGGGAATGGGGAAGTGCCTTGGTGAATGGGGAATTACCGCCCCCGCTCACCTTGGAGTAGGGCGGTAATTCCGCCATCCACCAAGGCGGACACGGTAAAATAGCGCCATGGTTACCACCTACCGTGTAATGAGGCCCTTAGTGTTTTCTTGCACTATGTTAGACATATTCAAATGTCCAACTGGTGACGAAAATATAAAATAACAAAAATGACAACTCTAAAAATACAATGCAACAACAAATGAAGCCACCTCTCTAGAATTTTTAATAACTCTTCAAATAGAGTGTGCCAATGCTGCAGATGTTTAAAAACTCTAGCTGTTGCTAGCAGCACCTTTCATTGGTGGAGGTTGATTATACACAGCCACAGCTCACAGCTACAGTAAAAATATAAGATCACATTTAAGTCAAAAAGACTGCAGCCCAGTATGGGCCAGACCATCTCGTCCAATTTCCAATACACATCATGTACATCATTCCAGGACACTTTCACCACATAGTTCATAATAATGCATGTTTGCAATTTTTGTGACGGAACATCAAAAAAGCCAAATTTTCATGTTTTCTAACTCAATGTGATTTTTACTGTCCATAATTTCTCTTAAATTTTCAATATCCTTTTTAATTGATTGTACTTCTTTTCCAACATTCATTAATTATTCACTGCACCTATGCTGCATTCTAGTTCAGTGCGCACTATACCATAATAATGTACAGGGGCAAGCCCCCCGCTCTCTTTAAACAGAATGTATAGGAAATAGACCCCACCCCCTTCAAACGAGATAGAGATCGCTTATCAGGATGATCAATAGTCCCGAGTGTGTAAAAATCTGATTTGTCGGGCTTAAAAGGGCAAAAAAACAGATTTTTAGGGTGATGTATATTTTTTGGTGTCATAAGGTCTTGTGCGATAGAAAGTTTGTTAAGTAGTATATGCTTATTATTGGTTACTAAAAACCTAAATTCAAATCGGAGCAGGTACCATGTTCTGATCAAGAATAGGTTGATCCACCATTTTGTGATAAGCCAGGCATGGTCAGGCAATTTCTAACATGGTGGATTTCTGCTAGTCATGATGAGGTCAGTGGATAACTTTTTTCATAGAAGTTCATGAAGAGTCCACTGTGTAGAATGAGTCAGATGAGACCTGTTAAAACTAGTTCTGAGTGGCAGGCAGGACAACTAATCACTGACAGGAAAAGGGGTTGTACATTGATCATTGCATTACCTAGCCTTTCTAGATTGTATATAAGGGGCTGAGAGCCCAGAGAAATTGGGAGTTGCAGATTTGTCTTCAGTATGCTGTATGCTGTGTCCTGCCGTGCTGAAAAGAATAAACAGATGCCTTTGAAATCCAGTCTGAGTGTCGTGATGTGCGTCAGCCTCCCTTTCCCTTGCGTCAGCCTCCCTTTCCTGATCCCTGGGTGCTAAAACACAACACATATTTCCAAAGACATGCATGCAGGTCCTTGCTAATGCTTGTCGCACAAGTTTGTTGTAATCTTGTCCACCAATTCAGGCTGTAACCACAAGCTAAATATGTCTCCCCATTCAAAACTACCTCTTCGCCAGGGCTGCATGCCACAATAAGCAAATTACAGTACACATTTCTCCTTGCTAACACACACACCCATTGCCCAGTCACGAGAGTTATATCACTGTGTTGTCTACTTACTATTTATATATTTTTTTAAAACACAGGACATATTTGCAAAACCATGCTTTCAAGTTCTTGCTGACCCTCGTCATACATATTTGCTGCAATCCATCCAGCACGTCAACCTGTACCCATGAGCACATTTGTTTTTCCCTTTCCAACCTATCCCAATTTCAAAAAACCTTAACACATAGCTGGTCCCTTGTGCACATATGCCTTAGCCACTCACCACGTTATGCCAATCATAGTCTGTGGTGAATTATTGGGTGTTTGAGAAGTAGGATGGGAGAAGTGTGTAGTGATAAAAACGAGTTGTGATGGCCTTCATTCGTGCCACATGCAGGAGGTCAAAGTAGAGGACAGAGCGTGCATTAAGAACCCCAGGTTTGTCAGTAAAGTAACGTGTATGGTATAGTGCCCTCCTCTTGTGGAACGGGTCTTTCCTTACTCAGTGATAGTGGAAGGCAAAGATTGAACAAGAGGCTTGTTATAGTCAAGAAATGTATGTGGTATCCTTCTAACTTATTCCTTTTTTCAGGACCGCTGAAGGTGTGCTATTTCTGGTTTCAGTGTGTTGTGCATAGTTCATAGTCTCTGCATGTGTATGACGCTATGCATGCCAGCTTTTAGGGAATACTTGTAGGCATTAGGGTGCCAGAGGGTTCTATGGGTTTTGTAGATTGTGGTTGGCAATGGGAAGAGGTGGCTGCAGGAGGGTGGAGACTCTTCGGGATTTTCAATGGACTCACTTTTCCGTACACCTTTGAAGCCTGAATAAACCATTGTCTGCAACTCTGTGACATAATGCATAGTTTGACACTTCTTCCAATACTCCACACCCACTGCCACCATTGTCAATTCTTCCCTATATTGAACACACAAACATTAGGGTCTTCCGAGTTCATGGGTAGTCCCAGACATTGGGGGTCATTACGAGTTTGGAGGCAGCCATGGTGCTATTAGCGGCATGGCTACCTCCAAACTCGTGTCCGGGTTCTCGGGATGGGGACTTACCGGGTCATTCCAACTTTGGAGAACCCGGTTAGTCCTCATTCTGAAAACCATTCCCCATTCCCATTGAGCGCCTATAGGGCTCAATGGGAATGGGATGGGGAAGGAGCTAATAACGGGCCTGCAAATAGCGGCCCCGGTATTAGCTCCCTGGTCCCTTAGCGGCTCCCACTAAGGATGGCTGGTTTTACCAGCTGGCTTAGAGGAACCGGCTAAGGGACCTCAGAATGCAGAGGTAGGGGGTTAACGGCACCGCCATACTCGTAATGACCCCCATTGTCTGCAATTCTTCCAACTACCTGGGTCTTGAGGAAGCTGATGCAGGTGATCTACAGTTCGGCTGGTGGAAGATCACCAGGCTGCCTGCTGTTAGTTGTGGTCCTGGGTCACTGAGCATGTGCGGTTCACTAGCCGGCCCCTTGCCTAGTTTGCCCTCCTCTGGTGGCTATGCTGGCCCTGCCCTCCTGGCTGCCCCATCGTGAGCTCGTACCTCTACCTACCTGGGAAATCTCCCTTTAGATCAGGGAATCCCCTCTAGCATAATCTCGCTCTCCACCACCTTCAAATTCTCTCCTCCTTCCTGGTTGTTAACTCACAACCCTTCTATTGATGCTCCACCACTTTTTGCATCCTCATCTCCTCCCAACTGTCAATACTTCACCGCCTGCCTCCTCCTATCATCTTTATACTCCATCATTCCTAACTCTTGGAATCTTTTTCACCAACCTCTTGACTTTTTCCTTGACTTTTTCCCAACCTCCTCTGATATTGCTTCTACCTTCTTCTAGTATTCCCTGACTTGTGTTACCAATTCACCCACTTCCTCTCACATAACCCCAGTCTCTCCCTTCAATCCGTCCACTCCCTCCAACAATACTCCAACCTCCTTCATGATGATACCAACCTCCTTCATGATCTTTACCCCAGCGTCCTTCCTTTGTCTAACCAACCACCTCTTTATGCTCTTCACTAGCCTCCTTTGTAACTTTGTGTCTTCTCCATTGTGAAGAAAACTGCCTCGCCTAAGCCACCTCTTTCTAAAATAAATATGCTTCATCCAAAATGCAATCCAACCTCCTCCTTAGACTTTCCAAATACCTCTTTCTCGACTCCACCTCCTCAGAAATATAATCCAAACACCTCCCTAAGACAACCACATCCTCCAACAAACCTACCTGCCACCTTCCTTATGCTTCAACCTCTCCTTGTACACCTCCTTCTCCCACTCAAAGATATTGACAGGTCTCAAAACTCAGAACCTAGAATATCCTCATTCAATCTCAAAATTGCTCCTTCTGCTCCACTGCCAACACACTGTCAGTCTTCCTTCAAAGAGACCACACCTTAATTGTACTTGAGAGCTGCTTTGATAGTCCCTTAGGCACCCCCGAGATTTGCGGTCAGGGAAACAGGTTGTAGCTGTGTAGGCAGAGCTAGAGTTGTTTGTGATTGGCTGCTCCTGCTTTTTTCTGGAGCCTTGTCAGGGAAGGGATTTCTTGGGACAGAGGCAATATCAGGTAGGGTGGCCATCTTAAATCTTAATTTCCTTCCTTATTTCCTTGTCCTGCTCTACTGGTTGTGGGTTGCTGGCTAAAATGTTTGAAGTTAGTAAGCCCCTCCAGTTACCTTTTCTATCATGTTCTACCCTTGGCTCTCCATCCCAGAGGTTTGAACTGGGTTGTTTGCATGATTACCCAGGTTTCTGAATTTTTGTATTTTTGCTGATTTGCAGACTTTGATGCAAGGATCCGGATTGGGCCTGCAGATCTGGGTTCGGGTGTGCAGGTTCTGGGAAGCTCCCTTTTAGTATAAATTGTCATTTACTCACTTCCTTCATCTGCACGTTGCTTAAAGGGGCAGTGTTAACGTAATCCTAAGGCTGGGTCTGCAGGTAGCATGGCCCTGCTTCCAAGGGTTAGGATCTTCTTAGGGTACCCCTGATGGAGATTTGAGTTTCCATTTGGTCAAGCAGTTGAACCTGAGTACCTGCCAGGGGGATTTTACGAGATGTCATGAGACAGGTTTCTGGCAGACAGCAGATCCACAGTGTGGAGCCCAAGGGAATCCCCTGTATTCCACCTCCTCTAAAAATCTACAAACACCCTCCAAATGTGAATTTGTCTTGTGTTTTTCCTTTTCTCAGCCTATCAAACCCCACAAACAAACAGTAAGTGAGCAGGCACTTTTATAGGGGGATTAACCTCCTTTAGGGGATGTGTGGCCTCGGATTGGCTGCACAAACTTGTACAATCTTCACAAATTACCTGAGAGAACCCTTATTTGCTACACAAACCCACCAATAAACACATTATTCATCATGTCATCTTCTGCTTCAGATTGTACTGTATTTGTATTTTATTAAATTTATAGAGTGCCTTTCGCCAAAGGCGCTGTACAATGAAAGAATCAAAGAAACAGTGCAATCATAAATGAAACAGATGAATACAAATGTACATCAACAGAGAAAGGAAAATCATTTTGTTTTCACTTTAAACAAACTAGAAATTCAAAAAGATAAAGTTTAACATTAGTTTGGAAAATACAAAGAGATGAAGAAGAACAAAGTGAAAGGGGGAGGGCATGTCAATGCTACGGAGCTAAAAGAGAAAAGAATGAAAATGAGATGAGGCAAAAAGAACGAAAATGAGACAAGGCATGAATGACGAATAATCATGTGAGACCCGGAAGCCTGCCACAAATTCATCAGGATTTGCCGGAACCGAAAAGCATGTCCCATTTTATCATTAGGGATACATCATTTTCAAAAGATGTGATGGCACAGGTTTACAGAGGTTCACCCAGGACTAGTGACTAGACATAGGGTACTGCTGCAAATATGAAAAGGATTGACTTAAGACATTGTAGAACTGCTATATTGTAGCTTTTAATGATGAATGAAATGCTGACCAGTCACCTACAGGACCTATAGCGCTCTTCTGGTCAACAAGAGTTATACTAATTTCATTTGAATCTGGAATTTGGCAGGAACATTAAAAGACAACACACTTAGTTACAGACACTACATATAATCTCCTGACTCCCAAGAATTATACAACATTTTCCCTTCAACCATCATCAGTTATAGTCACTAAAATAATGCACATTCAGATACGAACACTGAATATAATCTCCTCCCACCTGCCACGAATTATAAGACATCTTCTCTGCAACTTGTAATCGATAAATCCACTAAATACAACACACTCAGTTAAAGAAACTCAATATAATCTCCTCTTGCCTACCAAGAATTATAAGACATTTTCTCTGCAACTAGTACTTGGTATGGCCATTAAAATATGAAGAACGAAGCTAAAGACACCAAATGCATTATCTTGCCATAAAACTATTTAACAATGTGATATTCACAGATGTACACGAAATGTGTACACTGTAATTAGTCTTGTCACTAAAAGATGGCAAACTGATTTACAGCCACTGAATGTGAGCCAATGTCCTACTGGCCTCCAAACAAAATGTGGTAGAGTTCTACACATACTGACAAGAAATGTCACATTCATTGATGTCATTAGAGTTGATTAGTGAGATGTGACAGTATTGATACAAAAATGGCCTAGCTTATTTCAGTGCCCTACTTCTGATTGGCAAAATCCTACTTCGGTATTTTAACGTTCTCTACCTGTCCCACAACATAATCTTCATGTTCCACATCTCCCTCAACTGCTCTAGCAACCTCCTGCCTCTTTCGAATATGATTGATCTCAAAATCGAACCATACATACTCTGTTTATACTATTTTAGCATAAACCACCTTAAACGTTGCCCAAACCACTGATAATGTTTTGAACAACGAATGTGTCGAATATACACATTGTTCAGGTGTTTTGGTGTACGTCTGAATAGGCGTGCCCAAGCTTTCTAGCAGCAAATGTTCAATTCCCATGACTCTTACTCTTTTTTTAAATGCCCATGTTGTGTGTGTGTGTGTTTTTTTTCCAGTGCTTTAACAATGGTGGTTGTATATTTGGGCTTTGTATTATTTCATAGATGTTCATTTGAGTTTCCCTCTTTCCCAGGAACAAACCAAACACTGAGCAAGAAGCAAACAATCTCTGTCCCTGAGGCCGCCTTGTCCCCCAAATTCCTTTATTCTCAGGATGATATGGTTCGCCCAAAAAAGCTGGTATATGGATGCTTAACCAAACGGAGGATAGCACAGGGGCAACATGCTGGTCTTGGAAGCAAGACCACGCAAAGCAACAGAGATGTGAATCCCGGATCCGCGCTTAGAAACCGAACTCAGGTATTAAGCGCATCCTAAAAAAACAATAAAATAAATTAGCAGGAACTTCCCACTTCACCCCTCAGATGGGCCTCCTGTGATGTAGAGAACATAGGATGGCAGCCTTCCATGGGGAGGGGGAGAGGTAGAGGGAGAAGACCCTCTTGGAGAGATTAAAGCAGTACCTTTCTCCTTTCTCTACCCCAAGGCCTGAGCTCTATTCTGCCTCACAAAACAGCACGGTCCTTCCCCCTCTTAAGGTCTACTCAGCTATCCCTGGATCCCTGGACCTCCTCCCACTTCCTTCCTTACTCTCTCTCAGAGTGCCCATAGTAAATCAGAGAGACTTAAGGAAAAACACAACTAATGAGCATTCAGATTGCCTCAAGCAAGAACTCTCTCACTTGTCTGGCTCACAGCACGATGCCAAAGAACTCCTGACATCACTGATCAATGGGAATATCTTTTGTCCTACTCTACAGACTCTACCGCCCAGTGCCTCCTCACTTTCTATCCAGGAACTGCCGGAGCGGTATATTAAACACAGATGCCCATCAAGCTGCCAACTCTGGCATGGGGGTGTTGCAGGGCTCCTATGGTGAAGCTGATGTCCTTTACACTGAATATAAAAATAGTTCCGTGTGTGTCTTGGTCAGGAATATCATTACACCCTGTGGGGAAATGACACCATATGCATATTAGTAGGACACTGCCCTTCTCCCTGGCCTGCCTAGGGCTAGTGGGGGTAAATACTAGTGCACCCTTTGAATGCTGGACTGGGGGCTCTCTAGTGGTGCTCGACTGAGATCTGGCTGTATCCCATTATGAGCATTAACCCCTTGCCCCTATCCTGCCCAGTGCTAAGGATGGTGGTCGAATCTTTGGACCCACAGTATTACATGTGGCTGGTGGACCTTGATATCAACAATAAAGCCCATGCTGACCCCGAAGAATGTTGGGCTTGTGTACGCAATTCCTGCATGCCCACCTGCTGCCAGCAGGGAAAGCATGTGTCTGTGGGCGAGTGGCACTCTGTTTCCAGGAGCCGAGGCTTCACATTCGTATGTGCTGGCACTTGCTGATGGACCTACATGTCAAAGGGCGTTCAAATAGCAAGTGCGTGTGCCAAAGAAGGTGAAAGGACACAGCACTGTTTCCCAGACCATTGCAGTGAATAGGTTTGCATCTTACACTATGAACGCAAGAGCCTGGGAAAGGGTGGAGAGATGGGAGTGTTTCAGGTTCATGATAAACTGTGAACTTACAAGAGAATGATGACTTTGTGAGTAGCCGCCATCATTTTACTGGCAAAGGATCATGCAATCTTCCAGTTGGGGATATGGCAGAATTACGCAGTGGTGTAACACAGCTACCAAACATCATATTATCTCCCATAATGCTCTTGGGCTGATGTTAATCTAAATAGTAGAACCTGGAGCTGCAAGTTATGGTTCCTTACCCCAATACAATGGTAACTTTGATGGGGCACACACACGGATCAGAATTTGGGGAGAGGAAGACTCCAGTTTTATGGAAGCCAGACAATTCCTCTAGCTGAATAATGGGAACGTTTTGCTAAATCCCTTTTAATTTGAAGTGAAGTTGAGTACATGTTGACTTCTTTTAGGTTTATAGTGAGATGGAAAATTCCAGTGGCCTGTTAAACCAAAAAGGAATAGATGTATGTTTCATGTTCTATTGCTAGCTAGATCTCGAGTTCGAACAGGGGCAATGGTGTTTTTCTACTGAACTGTGCATATCATGTAACATAACACCTTTTGTTAATGGCGATCGCTGGGAAGGCAGTGAACGTCACTGAATCTGGATTTTATCTGCATGGGATAAGAGATCTTAAAGGGTTCCTTGAGACAAGATATCCTTGACCTACTTATCTGACATGAACTGAACCCATTGCTGCAGAAAGACTTGTATTTAACCTCTCAGCTGACCCACCAACAATCCCTGCTTGGCGATGTCATGAATGCTGACGAGTCCTGAGAGAGGGTTTGAGCATGGTTCACTAGAAACCTCCAGGTATTACTAGTCTGGAATCCACTACTAGATTGAAAGGAAGGCCCTGGCTAAATGGATGCCTGAAGCATGATACTATGAGCAAAACCTCGAAAGTACCACCTTTTTCGGCTTCGTTGGAAAAACCTGGGCATGCCTATTTGGTTTACTAATGGTGAACAAACCCCTTAAAGCCATGGCTGAACAGTCTTTGTGCCAGGATAGGAAGCCCCAAGCATCCTACTCTTTTCTAATCCATGGAATAAATTAGTTTTATGGCTCCCACTGGGGTACCTGAAGATTTTACAACATGAAGAGTGGTCTGGGGACCACTGACCCTGAATATCCATGTTACTAAAGAGTTCAGCAGAATACATCCCTCCTATATCCCTGTTGCTAGTTCCAAAATCTTAGTGACCGGGCCACATATACTGAATAGATGCCTGCTCTGAAATCAACATTGCCAAGTGATTACATCTTCCTAAAAGATGTCTAAGCGCTTCTTACTGATGGATAACTTAGGCTGAGGTCTTACTCAGGCATGGATGCTAACTGGAAAGGCTAGATAGCATTGAGTGAAACTGACCAGCCTATGGAAACTCTTCTTCAATCTAACTTAAGGGGTACGTCCTAGGCAAGAACCTGGGAATAGCAAGTTGAGTTCAATCCTTCCATTCCCCACAACGCAAACTGTAAACAATAGGCATGATTGAAAGACTAGAATCAGCTGCTTGATGGAACAGCACACACAATCCACAAGGAGAAGGGAGGCACCTGGGCAGATTCTCTAACATGGAAAGATGGCCACACACTACAGAAAGATTGTCTCTGCAAAGGAATCTGTCCCTGGGACCTGCCTCTGAGACCTTCTCCTTCTTCATGCCACCCACCTCATATTCAAGGGAGCTCCATTAGATGGGGTGGGTGGAGGCGTAGCAGGAGAATGTCAGGGGGATACCCTTCTGGCATCTATTGATTCTGCTTAGGAGCAAATTCCTTCTCCTGCATTACCCTAACAACAGCCAAAGCAACCTCCAACCATGGCTTGGTCTCGGGTCACCACAGTCTCAGAGGTGCAATCAGGAGAGGGGCCCTCCCGCTCCCTCTGGTGATCACTTCTGAACAAGAATACTTCCGCACTACAGTCTGTTTCGTCCACTCGATGGGAATCAAGCAGTGCAACACAGAAAAGGGGCATCCTTTTGCTCTCGCTGGAGTCAGCAGCACTGGTATCAGATCACTAAGCTTTCCACTCAAGAGCCTCTGAATATCTTACATCATGACCCCATGAGTTGCCAGGCTGGAGCAGTGTCTGGCTTCCCCGTTGAGTGCCAACCTGTGACAAAGTTATTATGCCCCCAGGGCCTCCAAGTACCTGTCTAATGCCCCAGGAGTCAAACTGGCATCAGGGTTACTGTGAACTAAAGGGCATTGGCACCTGTTCGAAAAGGCTGCTGGGCATACGTGGGCCTGCAGTGTCATTGCACATACCAAAATTCCATGCACTGCCCCCTATACTGCCTCCACTAGTCTAAAGCCCGGCCGGCAAGTGGCTGAAAGGAGAAACACTGGTTCTTAAAGCTGGCAGCCAATGCCATGCAGCTGTACCAGTCAGTGGTGTACTGAACCGTGGGTCGAGTATATATTGAGGCATCTTGCCCCTCACCCCATCCTCCACATTGAAGGGGAACTAGGACTTTTTTTGTAGCAGACCAGAACGTGTTGTTAACCTTTTGGTGCAAGGGCCATCCAAAAGACCCTACGGGTGTTAGAAAGTGTGATGGCTACTCTTCCAGCACCTGTGGCCGACTTCCTGAGCTGAAATAGCAGACGCGGAATTGCTGTTCCTGCATGCCGGAAGCATGCAGCAACATGAAGGACCCCATGATCCTGATTCCCCATTTAGAAGTTCCACAGGACTCCATGGGGAAATGCAATATTAATGCCTGAAGTATTAGTTTTAGGCTTCAGGTTGGTGGAGTGATAAAACATGCACTATTTTCAAATACTGAATATTTAAATGATACTGCCAAACTCAAACGTGTAGTAAGGCCCACTGTTTTTGTTTTTAGCAATATATTTCTAATAGGCCGGAGGTTTTTTTATTTAGTGCAACAGACCGTTTCAAGACAAACTGCTGCCATTCTCTCTAAAATGTTATAGCTCCTGATAAGTGTTAACCTTTATTGCGTGATGTGAAAATGGTGTGCACCTTATGCATAGTACAAGATGAATGCCAATGTCAAACAATGACTACACGCAGGTATCTTTATCAAAACTTCTCTTTTGGGATGTGCCTCACACTCGAAATGGATACAACCGATAAAACACTGCACAGAGATCTCAAGTTGTTCCATTTCAGATATGAACTACTTGACCGTTCCTGCGCGGTATACTCACTTGGTGTTGCATGCTGGTGCTTGTAAGGCTGGCATGTATAATGTGTAGACAAATGCAAAATAGCATGCACAAAACACTAGGACTTACAAAACATGATTTTCGAGCTCTGTGTCAGCATAGTTTTGTCAGATTGAAGAGCGTTGATGCATAAGTAGTGTTCGGTGGGAAAGGTGGCCGGTGGGATGACTGCATGACTAGCTTTGATTGGCTGTAGAATGGTCAAATTCAGCAGTTACTTTCCATTTAAATTACTCTTCTGTTGCAGAAAAGAAACTTCAACGCAACCAATTAAGCGGGTGCATCCCATGTTGCGGGTGACACATAACATGCATGTAGCTAAATCTCGGGTGAGCTTTCTGCAACCTGAATTCTGGCAAGGCCGTATCTGCCTTTCAGCCACATACAGTCGATGAAAGGAGTACCATTGTGCTCGGTAAAAAAATTTTAAAAAATCTTTTTATTCTGCTACTTACTATACAATGAAATGACTGGCACTTTCTACTATTCAGATAAGTCAACTCCTTGCACGAGCTCAAGCCACTGAAGGGCAGACCCAGTTGTCCCCAGAAAACAGCGCCTTTTCAACAGCCCCCCTCCTGCACACGCTAGTACCATGCTGGACACTTTCCCCTGAGTGTACTAGGCTATATTAGTGTACCTTAAATATCACTATTTGCTATGAAGATGAATACCACATCGTCACAATATGTCACCAAAATGTCTGACACAACCCCGTGTCATTCCCACCTTTATCATTTACAGATCCGCCTGAGCGCCTGGGGACCAATTCCGTTGGTGACTGTGCGCGGTACAAATACCTTTAACATTTACATTTAACATTAACATGTGTTTAAGAATCCAGCGCAACCGAAGTCCAGCAGAGCATTAGTGCATGCCATTACGGAAACGCGTTGTGTTTTAATGTGCGTGAAAGGGCGCGTCCTCGTGAAAAGTGATGTCTTCCGTAACCTGATTTCCGTCTTCTAGGGGCAGGGAGCGACATCCAATCCTGCCTGAGGCGAAGGCGCGGAGGGACGCGCGTGTACAGAGCGCCCGGGAAGCGGGAGGCCAGGCGGCGGTCCGAAGGGTGGGGGTCTGGAAGCAGGAACGGGCGAGCTCTGGGTATTCAATGAAAAATGAAGTTGGAAGTTGTTGACAAGCCCCCCATTCATCTTGCGCCATCAACCCCGTGTCATTTTCAATTATTTATAGCCAGGCGGAGAGATAACCCTTTACCGTGCAATATACATGATAATGAGGGAGAGCTTTAGATGAAGGCCAGCGCAGTGGTATAATAAAAAGAGGAGGGCGAGGGTGGGGGTTTAATGGATGGTGCCAGCAGTCCAGGGAAAGTGCTGCAGTGTAGGGAGGTGTCCTTCTCAAGAGCCTGACTCCTTGCTGGATCTCCCATATACATATATACACAAAGGCAGAGGCCCCTGCACTCTCCTTGCCGGCTGCTCTGTCCAGCTCACGCCCGCTCCTTCTCCTCCTTTCCTCGCCCAATTCTCTCTCGAGTTCCAGATCGCTCTCTTTTGGGCTTACTGCACAAAAACACCCAGACTCGCTTGTAGTGGAAAAGGTCGCTTTAATGTGACCGGCCAAAGCTCAAAAATAACCGCTAACCTGGATCCCGGGCCTTACAGACTAACACAAACAGGGTAATTCATAGAATTCAGCGCACAAGTAGCGCACGCGGCTGGCGCACAGCGTGCGCGTGCGATAGTCTGCGCCAGCCGCGTGCGCCAAAACCGAATCCGGCGCACAGCGTATTCATGGATTTTAGCTTCCCCAGGCAGCCGTGGCGCACAGTGGCGCAGCGACTCGCTGCAGCGCCAGTTACGCCCCCAGGAACGCCCCTTGCGCTGGGAAATCTCATAAAAATCACAAACCAGCGCAAGGGGCTGCGCTAACCCTGGACCATCACGGCAAGCGGCCCATGCGACTTTCAAGGGTGCGCGGGAAGTTTCACACATCAAATCCCAGGCTACGTCCATTTCAGGGGTGCGCGGGAAGTTTCACACGCGAAAAGCCAGGGTACGTCCATTACAGGGGTGCGCGGGAAGTTTCACACGCGAAAAGCTAGGCTACGGGAATTCCAGGGGTGCGCGGGAAGTCCCACACGCGAAAAGCCAGGGTACGTCCATTACAGGGGTGCGCGTGAAGTTTCACACGCGAAAAGCTAGGCTACGGGAATTGCAGGGGTGCGCGGGAAGTCCCACACGCGAAAAGCCAGGGTACGTCCATTACAGGGGTTTGCGGGAAGTTTCACGCGCGAAAAGCTAGGCTACGGGAATTCCAGGGGTGCGCGGGAAGTCCCACACGCGAAAAGCCAGGGTACGTCCATTACAGGGGTGCACGGGGAAGTTTCACACGCGAAATCCCAGGCTACTTCCATTTCAGGGGTGCGCGGGAACGTTTCACACACGAAATCCCAGGCTACGTCCATTTCAGGGGTGCGCGGGAAGTTTCACACGCGAAAAGCCAGGGTACGTCCATTACAGGGGTGCGCGGGAAGTTTCACACGCGAAAAGCCAGGGTACGTCCATTACAGGGGTGCGCGGGAAGTTTCACACGCGAAAAGCCAGGGTACGTCCATTACAGGGGTGCGCGGGAAGTTTCACACGCGAAAAGCTAGGCTACGGGAATTCCAGGGGTGCGCGGGAAGTCCCACACGCGAAAAGCCAGGGTACGTCCATTCCAGGGGTGCGCGGGAAGTCCCACACGCGAAAAGCCAGGGTACGTCCATTACAGGGGTGCGCGTGAAGTTTCACACGCGAAAAGCTAGGCTACGGGAATTGCAGGGGTGCGCGGGAAGTCCCACACGCGAAAAGCCAGGGTACGTCCATTACAGGGGTTCACGGGAAGTTTCACACGCGAAAAGCCAGGCTACGGGAATTCCAGGGGTGCGCTGGAAGTCCCACACGCGAAAAGCCAGGGTACGTCCATTACAGGGGTGCGCGGGGAAGTTTCACACGCGAAATCCCAGGCTACTTCCATTTCAGGGGTGCGCGGGAACGTTTCACACGCGAAATCCCAGGCTACGTCCATTTCAGGGGTGCGTGGGAAGTTTCACACGCGAAAAGCCAGGGTACGTCCATTACAGGGGTGCGCGGGAAGTTTCACACGCGAAAAGCTAGGCTACGGGAATTCCAGGGGTGCGCGGGAAGTCCCACACGCGAAAAGCCAGGGTACGTCCATTACAGGGGTGCGCGTGAAGTTTCACACGCGAAAAGCTAGGCTACGGGAATTGCAGGGGTGCGCGGGAAGTCCCACACGCGAAAAGCCAGGGTACGTCCATTACAGGGGTTCACGGGAAGTTTCACACGCGAAAAGCTAGGCTACGGGAATTCCAGGGGTGCGCGGGAAGTCCCACACGCGAAAAGCCAGGGTACGTCCATTACAGGGGTGCGCGTGAAGTTTCACACGCGAAAAGCTAGGCTACGGGAATTGCAGGGGTGCGCGGGAAGTCCCACACGCGAAAAGCCAGGGTACGTCCATTACAGGGGTGCGCGGGGAAGTTTCACACGCGAAATCCCAGGCTACGTCCATTTCAGGGGGGCGTGGATAGTTGAACACGCTACTCCGATCGTTGGGTCTTCACAGGTCTTCCCTGTACAGCCTCCACGTCCCCTGCATGCAGTCCACACCACAGGGGATTACCCTGCACACCTGCTCATGACTCCCACCCCCCAGCAGTCATGGGGCACCCTCCACCAGGCCCCCACCCATGTCTCCCACCACCCCCACCCCCCAGCAGTCATGGGGCACCCTCCACCAGGCCCCCACCCATGTCCCACTCATGCCTCCCACCACCCCCACCCCCCAGCACTGTGGGGCACCTGCCAGCAGGCCCCCACTTATGTCCCACTCATGCCTCCCACCACACCCACCCCCCAGCACTGTGGGGCACCTGCCAGCAGGCCCCCACTTATGTCCCACTCATGCCTCGCACCACCCCCACCCCCCAGCACTGTGGGGCACCTGCCAGCAGGCCCCCACTTATGTCCCACTCATGTCTCCCACCACACCCACCCCCCAGCACTGTGGGGCACCTGCCAGCAGGCCCCCACTTATGTCCCACTCATGCCTCCCACCACCCCCACCCCCCAGCACTGTGGGGCACCTGCCAGCAGGCCCCCACTTATGTCCCACTCATGTCTCCCACCACACCCACCCCCCAGCACTGTGGGGCACCTGCCAGCAGGCCCCCACTTATGTCCCACTCATGCCTCCCACCACCCCCTCCCCCCAGCACTGTGGGGCACCTGCCAGCAGGCCCCCACTTATGTCCCACTCATGCCTCCCACCACACCCACCCCCCAGCACTGTGGGGCACCTGCCAGCAGGCCCCCACTTATGTCCCACTCATGCCTCCCACCACACCCACCCCCCAGCACTGTGGGGCACCCTCCACCAGGCCCACACAGATGTTCCCCTGCCAATAGGAAATCACAATACAGATCCCAGGATCCCATGGGCAACCACATCCCACCCCATGTCACCCCAGTCCATACACACATCCAAGGTACACATCCATTCAAAAATCAAATACCCATTACATGATACATAACCAATGAGCAGTATGCGCATGAGTCCAAGTCCGTCAGACTCACACAATGGCAACACATGACTGTGAAAACCCAGATTGTGACAGTCAACAAACCAATGAGAGAAGTCCACACAATAGAATCAAAAGAACAATGTATTAAAATGTAAGAAGGAAAAAAAAGAAACACCTAAATGAATACACAAAGTAACAGGTAAAAAACAAAAAAAATCTAATGAAAGGTGAAATCCAAAAGAACGGGTGCAAAGTCAATCAAAATGGAAATCAAAAACAAACACATTGCCCCATGGTCCAAATAATAAAATCGAAAATATCCACAAACTATGTACAAAGATGATTGTCCGGGTCCAATATCCCTAAAAACCATAAAATGAAACCTACCCAAAACCTAACTAATGCTAACTATATACAAAAAACGTGGGCCATTGTCCAATCAACCCAAATAATAAATAAAAATAAAGGAAACCTACTATCTACATAACTATATACAAAGGCGGCGGGCCAGTCCTGCGGCTCACTGAGAGATGTTATGGGCCAGGGCATCATTGAACTCCCTTTCTATCTCCCCGAGGCGTTCATCCTCAATGGCCCCGAGGGCCCGCAGGGCTGACGCAGTGTCCACCTCCAAGCCCCTGCGGATCTCCTCGAGGCACTCGGCACGCCTCAGGGCCCTCTGCATGGAGTCCACCGCCCTGACCATAGCGAGCCGCCCCTCTTCTGCCCGCCGCCTCTCCGCATCTATTGCGTGGCCTAACCGCTGCCACACGGAAGACACATTCTGTCCAGGGTCCTCCTGCCCTCCAGCCGATGGCTGCCCCTCCGATGTTGATGGCCCCGAGCCATGACGCCTCCCACGTCGCTGCCGCTGCCTCTGCAGCCACTGCCTCTGCCAGCACGACGGCATCCAGGCTGATGGTATCCACCGACGCCATCGTGCACGTGCCCTGCCTGATGATGCCGGCACATCCTCCACCTGCAGGGGTCCAGTTGCCATGGTGTCCACACCAGCTGGACCACCGACTCCCGACTGTGGCAGGGATGGGATCCCCACTGAGCCGGCTGCATTGGTCGGGGCAGGTCCACAGGGGGCCCTGGTGTCAACTGGGCCGGAAGACGGCAAGGAGAACGACCGGCGCATACTTTCCACAGAGGAGGAGATGCCCGACACATTGGCCATCACCTGCAGAAAACCCGCGCCAATGGCAGATCCCAACTGGGCCACGTCGGCACGGTGCTCTTCGTGATGATGTGCGTGCTCCTCCCGGGAAGCACGCGCGTCATCACGAATGACCCCCGTGCGCAACGCGACCCCAATCAGGACCTTTTCCATGCGCCCACGGGTCCCCTCGTCCGCAGGTGGAGGGGAGTCAGATGACATAGACACCCCCTCCACCTGCGGACGGGCCTGGGACGGGGCATCCATGCTGGTGCATGGTGGTGCACTCTCAGGGTCAGGGACAGCGATATGCACAGGCACCTCCACGGCGACCTGTGCTGCCTCCTGCCCCTGGCCCTGGACTGCACCACTTGCACCAGCAGGGATGCCCCCACCAGGCCTCAGGTGT
Source organism: Ambystoma mexicanum (assembly GCF_040938575.1). Taxonomy (NCBI): domain Eukaryota; kingdom Metazoa; phylum Chordata; class Amphibia; order Caudata; family Ambystomatidae; genus Ambystoma; species Ambystoma mexicanum. The sequence goes on from NC_090932.1 coordinate 200,281,360, forward strand.
GCCTCAGTCTCGGCTGCCTCCTCCTCTGTAGAAACCACCAACCTGGATGGCTCCTTGCCCTCTTCCGCTGTAGCTGGCCCCTGTGGGGGCTCACCCACCCCTTCCGCCGCAGCCGTGGGGGCATCCCCGCTGTCTACCTCCACAGCGCCGTCTCCGCCCTCTCCATCACTAGCCGCTGCATAGAGGGAGACATAGAACACAAGCATCAGGGCACTGTACAATGGTCCCCTACACAGGAAGCAATATCAGATGACTGGCAATGGTAAAGTACACTTCTATCATGTCCCTCCACAACACATGGGTCAGGCAATACACACACGCAACACCCATGGTCCATGGCATGCACATCAACATACATGTCCACTGCACTCTTCTAAAGTACGATGTCATGGAACTCACATGCATCATTGGTCATGCAAATCACACGCACACACTTCACCTCTGTCACATCCATGTGGCCTCGTACATCACAAACACAGTGGATACAAGGATGATTAGGCAGCATCAGTGAATCTGTACAGTGTCACAGACATGTGTCATGCATCCATGCCATTCAAAAGTCACAGACATGCAGGTCAAGCACACCGACCTCGACACCATACATGTACCTGGCATCAGCATCCATCCCTCACCCACACCCATGTCCACGAACATACACTTGCATGCTCACATGTGTCCAATATGCATAGGCCTCCTCAGGTTGCATAGCAACACATGCAACAACCATGTGATCCACAAATTACTGGTCGCACATGCATCGCCATGACAACACTGCACACATACATGCCTACAAGGCCCATTCCACACATACAGCATCACACAACCAGCACACTGCAACATGCACTGTCTCACACAGCAATGCCTGCACACTTACCGCTCAACTCCAGACGGGTCTCCCTCTCAAGGACCTGGGAGTGGAGCGCTGGGTGTATGCGTGCCAGGACCCTCATTTGGATCGAACTCATGTGGCCCCGGCCCCCCTCCACGAGGCGCCGGGCCTTTGAGAGGGTCCTGGACCTGCAGTCCTCCCAACGCTTCCTGACATGTGGGTTGTCGCGGACTGCCACCCCCTCCGCGTTGATGGCAGTCACGATGTCGTCCCAGATCCGAGTTCGTCCTTCATAGTTGGCGCGGCTACTTCCGAAGAGGGCATCATACTGCCCCAGGACTCGCTCCACCAGGACCCCAACCTCGGTGACACTGAAGCTGGGGCCCCTCTGCCTCTCTGGCTGGGGGTTGCCAGTGGTGCCAGATGTTTCAGTGCCCGACATGACAACCCCAGAGGCAGGAGTGGGTGGGCAACTTGGTCCTGGGGCTGGGCTGTGGAGTGGTGTTCTTCCAGTCGGGAGTCTTCAGTTCCAGCAGGGGTGGACACAGCAACTGTACGCCTGCAGATGGCTGATGTGCAGGCACCAAATGGCAGGGCACGGTGGCAGCAGGCAGGCAGGCAGGCAGCAGCAGATGGCACGTGGGAGGCTGCTCGGGGCACTGGGGGGCAGTAACTCGGCCTTCTGGGCAGGAGCGTGGTCTTCCGTGTGTGAACGCGTGGCCAGCTTGATACGGAGTGAATTGGCACGTGAAAATCATGCACGTCTGCGTGGAATCCGAGGAAAGGCCCTCAGCGCGTAAGCACGTCAGCACGCGTACGCGATTTCATTGGTCCAAAGGGCCAGGCGCGTAAGCGCGTCTATAACGCATGGCCGTTTCCCAACCCGCGTGATTGGTCCAAAGGGCTAGGCGCGTAAGCGCGTCTATAACGCACGGCCGTTTCCCAACCCGCGTGAAAAAATAAACCTCCCGCGCGAGCGCGTCAGCACGCGTACGCGATCTCATTGGTCCAAAGGGCCAGGCGCGTAAGCGCGTCTATAACGCACGGCCGTTTCCCAACCCGCGTGATTGGTCCAAAGGGCCAGGCGCGTAAGCGCGTCTATAACGCACGGCCGTTTCCCAACCCGCGTGAAAAAATAAACCTCCCGCGCGAGCGCGTCAGCACGCGTACGCGATCTCATTGGTCCAAAGGGCCAGGCGCGTAAGCGCGCCTATGACGCACGGGTGTTTCCCAACCCACGTGAAAGAAACACAAGCCAGTGTCAATGCGTGTGATTGGAGGCTGGCCCTTCAGCGCCTACATGCGGAAGTGACGCAGGACCTGTGGGCCTGCATAAAAGGAACATGTAGAACACCATTTCCTTGTACGTGCTTTTCGTGGAGAGCGAGTTGGTGTATTCTGTACTTCTTGTCAGTTGACACGCGATTTACTTCACGGCGTTCAAAGGTCGTACTCCCTGTTACCTCTGACAGCTTTTTCTCTATTGCTCTTTTTCCTGGGCCTGTTTCCTCACACAGCGTTCCCTTCTACTGTTGTCCTGTCTCCTCAGACAGCGTCCCATTCTTCTTTTGGCGGGGGTGTTGCCAACGCGCACACGCGCGTCTTTTTGACGCATTTCTCCCTGGCAGACAGTGAGTTGCGCACGCATCTATCATCTGTGCTTGCCCCGTGTGTCACGTACCTCTTCAGAGGTCAATCTAGGCTGCGTGTGACACGCATACGTTCATTCTTGTGTTACTGGATGCCACAGCGTAGTGCAGGGTTTTTTATACGCACACGTGGTCTAGGAGGGGTATCGTGCACGTTCCTTAACTTTTTTGGGGTGCCTGTGCGTTGCGTGACCCGTCATCTTTCCCCAGGGGTGTCATATAGCCTTGCCACTGCACTAGGGTACGAATACCATCTGGTACCCAACCCCTTTGACACCCAATTGCCCAGGACAATTGTGCACACCCACTCCCATACGCACAATAACATCAGTGCCATGGTTGGGAGGCGTGCAAGCCGTAAGGGTGGCAAAGGTGGCCGAGCCACACGTGGTGGCCGTGGAGGATCCACTAGGGGACATGGTTGTGACTTGCAGGGTGCCCCTGTCCCCCCCAGTCTGGAGGACCAGTCAGGGACACCCATGCCCCCCCCCCTCCCCCCCCAGGTTGAGGGTCATGTGGCTGATACCAACCCTGATCAGCCCTTGTTGGACCAGCCCATTGTGGCACCAGACCTGTCCGAGGGTGACTCCATCGCTGACATCCAGGTCAGCAGGTCCACTGCACGTGCACCGGTGCACATTGGTGTCATCAGGACACGCGCATCTATGCCAGATAGGTCATCTGCTGCCCCCCGTGGACAGGGTGTGGCTCCATCCACCCCACCTCTCATACACCCTGCCAAGACTGTGTCGGTCCTAGTTCATGCACCTCAGATCAGGCCTGACCCTATCCCTCTACCCCCAATGCCTGCACCTACTCCCATGCTGAGTGTGCAATCCCACACACCCAGTACTGAGTCCACCACGGCTCCTGCCCCTAGTGTCCACAGCGGCGTAGGACACTCTGGATCCCCACCCCCTTCCAAGCGGAAGAGGAAGAGTGCACGTCCGGCACAGGCTGATGCCCCAGGCACGGCTGCACAGTCCGGCCCATCAAGGAAGCCCAGCTTCACAGACGCCGAACTGAATGCACTTGTTCAGTATGTGTCAGACCATGATAGGGAAATGGTCATCGTTGCAGGGTCCAAGACCACACATGCCAGACGCCAGGCACACTGGCAGACCATTGCTGACAAAATAAGTGCCCTTGGAGTAGTGAGGCGCACAGCTAGTGATTGCCAGAAGCGCTGGAATGACCTTAAGCGCAGGGCAAAGGATAAGCTGGCCTCAAGTCATGCCGCAACCTTGGTGACTGGAGGTGGGTCCCCAGCACAGGAAATAGAACTCACACCACACAAGTCCGTAGCTGGATCCTACGTCACCGAGGGACAACTCCAAGGTGTGGGAGATCTCCCTGATTACGAGGCATCATCCGGTGAGTGCACATGCATGTGTGTTATATCCATGTGCATGGTGTGTGTGCGAAGCCTTCATGTTGGGTGCCTGTCAAGGGGGTGTGTGGCAGAGTTGATAGTGTCACCCATGTGCCTCATCCAGTATGTTCAGTGCAACACCATGTGCCCACACCACTATCCCTACTGGCAACAGTGCACATATGGCCCTACACCATGGAAGTTCCCCTTGAATTGTCATTTTGTCACGACATTGTTGCTCATTCTCCCCTGTCTATTCATCTTATGTCTTACATACCATTCCTACACTTTCCCCCAGCCATTCAAGTTCCATCGTCACATGCCTGACATGCAATGATACCACATGCTAATGCGTCCTCTGTATATACATGGCACTCAACATGCTGTCATACTCTGGAATTTGCCTTGACACCCACCTCCTACCTGTGTGCTCTTGTTCCGTCTGGTTTCAAGCCCCATTCCCTCACACTCCATGCTGCTCTTCATGGTCTATCTTCCCTGACTTCTACTGTTCAGACCATCGTGCCCTACTCACGACACCTGCTTGCAAACAGTCAAATGAGGGCACCCTGCCCTCCAATGCGACCCTCCCTATTGCTGACAAGTACATCTGAGCCTACTCAAGGTTAACTCTCACTGACATCTGCTCATACATGCCTTTGCCTGTCCCATGGACCCTTCACATGGTCCCAGTCCTCTCTCCTTGCTCCTCTTCCACCATCAATGGTGTGACCCGTTGGGGTGTACTCTTGGCCTCCTTCCAATCCTCAGAGGCCACAATTGATGTGTATGGTAATGGGAGCATCTCAGTCCAAGGCCCTCAGGCCAAACTTATTCTCCTTGACAAATGCTACCCACATCTCATCAACTTCCTTTCCTCTCCTGCTGTCCCCCCTCCTCTCTCCTCATCTATCCTGCACTGCCTCCCTGCACCCTCCCATGATCCTTCTCCGCCTCCCACTCCAACTCCTACACATGCTGCACCTCTGATCTGTAGCACTCCCCGTAAGTCCTACAAGGCTGTCAACCTCCTCCACATTTACACTCCTTACTCTGCCGCTGCATCAGGCATTCCTCCAATATATGTCATTTACATGAGGTAATGCACCTTGACATCCTTGGTCTCATGGAAACATGTCTGACGGCCAGCTCTGTCTGCATCTTTGACACACTCCTACCTGACGTTCAGGAGATCCTCTCCTTGGCCCGGCACTACTGTGCAGGGGGGGGTGTGCCCTTGCCTTCCCTGAGGGTATTCCTGCCACTGTCACTCCTACGTAGACCTACTCCCCTCTGGAATGGCTTGTGTGACGTCTCTCTCCATCTCACCTCGACATTCACAAACTGTGCGTACTGTGTATCGGAAAACTGGTCAAATGTACTACTTCCTTTCTGAGTGGCCTCACCTCTCCTCCTCACTCATGTCCCCAGACACTGAAATCCTCTTCCTTGGTGATGTACGCATCCACCTGCATGCTTGTTGTCCCCCCCACGTGACTTTTCCGTGACCTCAGCAACTCCCTATCACCCTCTAAACTCCCGTCTGTCCCTACTCATTCTGCAGGGCACACTCTTGATGCTCTGATCTCATCTGACCTTCCCCTCTCCATCCCTCTCTGCACTCCTCTCTCCTGGAGTGATCACTTTCTCCTCTCCTCCCACCTCACCCTCACCACCCCACAGGCAAAGCCACCCTCACCACAGTCACACACCTTCTTGGTATTCCAACCCATGAAGTGTGTGTCAGTCGAGGCTTATGCTGCCAAAATCTCCCCCCCATCCAGCTCCCCCTTAGGCTCACTCCCATCCTGACAGGGCCCACTCCATGCTCCACTCTATGTCAGGTACACTGGATGTCTTTGCCACGGTCATGACAATCCGCCTGAAGCCCCATGCCAATGCTGACTCCTGGCATGACTCGGATCTTGTGAACCCAAAACACAGGTGCCGGGTGGCAGAGAGGAAATGGCCTGCATCATGCTCATCCTCTGGCAAACTGGCCTGCCGCCTGCTCCAAAAGCAATAGCGTCTCACCCTTCTCACCAAGATGAGAGCCCCAATCCAAGGGCACATATCTGCGGCATCTGACAACTCTGCAGGACACATTGAAATCTGCAAGGACCTTGCCGAGCCAGATGCAGTGTGTACCTCCCCTGTCCCCTCCGAGCCCACAGCACTGCATGACTGTCTCTGTACCCCTATAGGCCACCCCCCCAGCACTTGTCTGCGCCTACCACCATCTGCCCTCGACGTTAAGTCCTACTTACCTTGTACAGCACTTCCAGCCGCAACTTCCCCTTGCACTTCATTGTGCCACCCACCTCTGCACTTGCGTTACATGAATGACACCAGCACCAGTAGGATTGTTGAATGGCATCCCCTTCTGCCCCACCACCCCTCAGTGCTCCGCTGTACCTTCATACATTTCTGTACAGGTGCTTCACGAATGCTATATGAATCCATTACAGGTGATGGGGAGGTGGAATCTCATTGTTTACTGCATTTTGTTAATATTGACAAGGCACTGTGCATCGTGGCCAATTGGGACTAGCAGATCCATGTCCAACATGTTAACTTCTTGATGTGATGAAGCAATGTCAGGACCAGAGTGGCCAAAATCCAAATTAGTTGCCCTCCTCTCCCTCTTCACTTGGTGGCTATGTCACATGCCATGTGTGTGATGGCATGTGCATTTGACATGGCAATCACTGGCCAATGTGTGATGCCAGTGCTAGGCAGCATGGGGAGCAGGCGTTGCTCTCCATTCTCTGTGTCATCATTGTGTGCCCTGAGCCTCCCCTCCAGACCCAGTGATGGTGAATGCATAGGAGGTTTCCCAGTCATGTGGGACATGTGTCATTGAACTACTGGCTCTGTTGTTCATCAGCCCTTGTTGTATGCCATGGTGCTAATGCCTGTTTCCATTTCTCTCTTTCATGTCTTTGCAGGGGACGACGCACTTGTTGATGCTGGGGATGTGGTGGTGGAGCCGTCCCAGGAGGGCAACCCGGGCCGACCTTCCACAAGTGAGGGACGTGGTGTGTTTGTGGGTGAAAACCCACAAGTGCTGCAGGTCGTGCTGTCGAGGGGTGTCTCTGGGGGTTCCTCCCCCGAGCAGTATTCAGGTGTAGACTCGGAGGATGACACCTATGTGCAGTCGCAGGTGAGTGTTCTTGGGAGAGAATCTCCTCTGTCCGACCCACCTGCAGCCGGGTTATTGCCCTCAATGGGGATGTCAGTGTCGGCAGCTCAGCCTCCGGTGGTTACGGATGCAGGGCCACACCACACAATCTCTGATCCTGTTCCTGGGGCTGCAGATCAGAGAGGGAATGCAGTCCTGCAGCCTGAGGCTTTGCCGGCACAGCAAGGCGCAGTCCGCCTTGCCCCAGGCAGGTGTGGTGCCCGCCAACGTGGTGGCCGTATGCCACCTGGCAATACCGCTTGGGAGCAATCCATCTACGGTATGGCCACCCAACAGGCAGCATCATCCGAGATGATTGCACAGGCCATGGATAGGGTGGCCACTTCCATTGTCCCCCCAGAAAGGCTGATGGAGTGACTGGAGCAGGCTACAGAGTCCATCTGCCAGGCACACAGGGAGGACATGTTGGCGTCCAACATGGACAGGCGGGCAGGACTGGCGACTCTGCGGGAATCACTTTCCATGGAGTCCCAGCGCCACAGGGAAGGCCTGAGGGAAGAATTCCATCACCTCAGGTCGACCCTGTCAGAGCTTGAGGCTTCATCCCATAGAAGGACAGAGGAGCAGCTGGAGCGTCTGACACGGACGCTCTCGGCCGAGATGCAGGCAACTCGTGCGGAGGTCAGGTCATCCCGGAAGTTACTGCATGGGGACCTCCGCATGATTATAATCCAGAACCAGACCTTCCAGACCCGCCTGCTTGCAGCCATGGAGGAGCAAACTCGGGCTTTGCGTGGGCTGCCTCCCATTGTCACACCATCTTCTGAGGCAGCTCCCCCACCTCCTGAGTCAGCTGCAGGGTCTGGCCAGAGCGATAGCGACTCATCTCCCACAACAGAGTAGCCGTGTGGGCCACGAGCCTATGGGGTGTTTTTACTTCCCATGATCCACACAGGTGGATTGTGGCATGCATCCTGTCCTCGGACCTCATAGGTGGCCCCCCCCTCCGCGCCGGCCCTTTCATGGCCATTTTTTCTTATATTTTTCTTTTTCAAGTGTGTTGCCTTGTGTGGGTACCTGGGCATACACTGCATTGTGGCTGGGCACATGCAGGCTTGTCCTGAGTTTGGTTTCGATGCTTGGGTACCTGGCATCCACACCCCTCCTGCTTCCGTTTCCATGGGCTTGCAAAGGGTGTGCCCAAGTGACAGCAAATTACACGGTGACATTGGACTCCCATGAGCTGTTGGGCAGTCCATAGTTAATACTGTGTAGACATTCATAGTGTACATTGTTGTTGCACCTAACTATGCATGATGGTTTGATATGTGCCTCAACTTACATATGTTACTCATGTTTTTCTGGTATTTCACACAGTTCTTCACACGGGCATACTCTCTGGAGTCAGACTACATGTCGGTAGATGTGCAGTGACACTTTTGCGTGGCGCCATCACTGTACATCTGGACGGTGAGGACATACCAGCACAATCAGGTATTGAGACTACCATTGATTACATGCATTGTGTCTTGTTTTGGTGGGCTTCAGGGTGGGTTGGTGTGTAATTTGATTGAAATGACTCTTACACAGGTGTGTAGTAGTGCCTCCATCACGGTTAGCTGTTCAAGTGCGGCTATGTTCCATTTGGGGCACTGCAATTTGTGACACCGGTGTCATGTTGTGAGGGTCAGTTTGTTTGCTCTCACATACCATGACATGGTGTCCTCTGTGGCGGGACTGTGAAGGGATTGGGTGACATGGCAATGTTGTCATGTAGCAATTCGCCTGTGCCAATGCATATTTCATGAATGGAGTTGTGTCTTTTCATAGTTATGCATTGCTGGTGTATGTGTAGGTAGGGGTGCACACATAGTGACACTTCCATGTTAACAATCTCAGGCTGATGTGTTTCTGACAGTTTATTGTCAAGAAATTTTGTGACATTGTCAGGTAGTGTCATCATTGATCGTCAGATGGTATGTGCCAGAGCAGTGTGCACTAGCCAGCACTGTGATTCCTAGGTGAAGAAGTTGGCCACCAGTTGCGTACGGGCTGCCTCCCCCCGTGCCCTTTCCCCTCCCATGCGCAGCGGGCGTGCATGTGGTTGTGGATGTGGGGGCACCACCATGTCCACGGGCAGGCCCCGGCGTGTTGCAACGTTGTGCAGGACACATGCTGCCACTATGATCCTGCACACTAGTGGGGGAGCATATAGCAGCTGCCCGCCAGAACGGTCAAGGGAGCGAAAGCGTGACTTCAGCACTCCGAATGTGCGCTCCACTATGCCCCGTGTTGCAATGTGGGCTGTGTTGTACCTTACCTCGGGTGGCGTGGTGGGGTTCCGGATTGGGGTCATCATGTGGGGGCTGATAGGGTAGGCACTGTCCCCTGCGGAGGTGGTGATGGGTATCATTAGTGGTGTTGTGACATGACCCTGTATCTGACATGCATGCATGTGCAGTGGCATTCATGCTCACCAAGCAGCCATGTATCTCCATGCCGGCCAGCCTCTAGGTCCCGGCTTAGGGTAGACATTCTGTAGATGAAGCTGTCGTGGGTGGACCCGGGATAGTTGGCATATACTGATGTGATGATTCCCTTGGCATTGCATACAACTTGCACGTTGATGGAATGCCAGTGCTTGCGGTTTCTATAGATGTGCTCTGTTGCCCTGGGGGGACGTAGAGCCACATGGGTGCAGTCAATTGCACCAAGCACTTTGGGGAATTGAGCCACACCATAGAATTCCTGGATGCACGCCCGCCTTTCTGCAGGAGTCCTGGGGAGATATATGTGCCTGCGGACTGATGGCCGTGCAGTGATGATGTTCAAGACCTGGTGTAGACAGCGTGACTGCGTGGCCTGTGACACACCACCCACTATGGCACTTGTCCGCTGAAAAGATCCAGTGCCCAAGAAGTGCAGTACATTGAGGACCTTCTGCAGGGGGCTGAGTGCTTGGGAGCACAGGGTCGGTGATGTGAGGTCATCCTCCCACTCACTGACCAGGTCCAGTATGATGTGTGCTGGAAACCTGTACCTCCCATACACCTGGTCATCAGGCATCCCGAATAGGCTGGTTCTGGGTGAGAAAATTCTGGCCCTGACTCTCCTCCTCCTCCTCCTTTGGTAACCCACAGCCACTGCTGCTAGGAACGGTATGTTCATCTTTGCACTGAGCTTGTAGGATGTTTTCACGTGAATATTTAGACGTGCCGGGTCACGTACGCCTGCTTCCTGCAGGCGTACGTCTTTCCGTATTGCCTGTTGTAATTTTGCACGTGTCGTGGCCGAGCGTGTGTGACTACATGCTCGAGGTTTACCAGGTTAAATGTACGTTATTAATATTGTAATTGTATTCAGATGTAAATGGTAACCGGGCGTTTTTCACGCGCGCTGTTGAATATGCGATTACTCGCTGTGTGCCTTTGGACCAATGAAATCGGGTACGCGTGCTGACGCGCTCGCGCGGTGCGTGTATTTTTTTCACGTGGGTTGGGAAACACCCGTGCGTCATAGGCGCGCTTACGCGCCTGGCCCTTTGGACCAATCATGCGGGTTGGGAAACGGCCGTGCGTTATAGACGCGCTTACGCGCCTGGCCCTTTGGACCAATCACGCGGGTTGGGAAACGGCCGTGCGTTATAGACGCGCTTACGCGCCTGGCCCTTTGGACCAATGAAATCGCGTACGCGTGCTGACGTGCTTACGCGGCCTTTCCTCGGATTCCACGCAGACGTGCATGATTTTCACGTGCCAATTCACTCCGTATCAAGCTGGCCACGCGTTCACACACGGAAGACCACGCTCCTGCCCCGAAGGCCGGAATCCTGCCCCCCAGAGCCCCGAGCACGCTCCCACCTGCCATCTGCTGCTGCCTGACTGCCTGCTGCCCACGTGCCCTGCTGTTTGCTGCCTGCACATCAGCCAGGGGTGCAGTTGCTGTGACCACCCCTGCTGGAACCAAAGACTCCCGACAGCCGTACCATCGCTCCACAGCCCAGCCCCAGGACCCAGTTGCCCACCCACTCCTGCCTCTGGGGTTGCCATGTCAGGGAGCACAACATCTGGCACGACTGGCAACCCCCGGCCAGGGAGGCAGAGGGGCACCAGCTTCAGTGCCACCGAAGTTGGTGTCCTGGTGGAGCGAGTCCTGGGGCAGTATGATGCCCTCTACGGACGGATGCGCCTCGACAAGGAAGGACGGACCAGGATCTGGACGGACATTGTGACTGCCATCAACGCAGAGGGGGTGGCAGTCCAAGAATTCCATCAAGTCAAGAAGCGCTGGGAGGACTACAGGTCCAGGACCCTGAACAAGGCCCGGCGCCTCGTGAAGCCAGTGGATGCCAAGGGGCGGCGGGGCCACTTGTCGCAAGATGAACTTCAGGTCCTGGAACGCATATCCCCAGCGCTCCATGTCCAGGTCCTTGGGAGGCAGACCCGTCTGGAGTCGAGCGGTGAGTGTACATGCATACTGATTGTAAACTGTGTGTGTGGTGGTGTGCCAGGAGTGTGCATGTTGCACATGTCTTTGTGTGGCCATGTATAAATGTGTGTGTGCAGGGCTGTGAGACAAGCACATGTGTGCCTGTGATGTGTGAGACAAGGATGGTGCATGTGTGTGTGTGTGCTTGCAGTGCAAATGCTTGTGTGTGGGCACATGTGTTTGACTGTGCATGTGAGTTGGCATGCTTGTGGTGTGACACATGGATGTTGATTCCAGGTGCATTAGTCTGCAGCGTGTGCGTGTGTGTGGTTGTGAAGGTTGCAACAGTGTTGCTACATGGATGCAGGTGACACTGTCATGTTGGAGAGTGAATTGCAAATGTGACATGGATGTTCATCTCATGACTGACAGTTTGCGGAGTGGTACACATGCTTGGATGTGTGCTTTGCATGTGTGCATGTGTATTTGAGTCCGTGTGTATCATGTGATGTGTGGCTCACCTTTGTCTGCTCATGCTGCTGTATGTGAATGTATGTAGCGGGCTGTAGCAATATGGCTGTTGAATGACTCATGTGTGTGCGTTGAGGAGACAAGTGTGTTGGGGATTGTGATGCCAGGTCTGGAGTATGACAATGCCACTCTTGTACAACTGTTATGTGTGTGAGTCAATTGTACAGTGTCCTGATGCCTGTCTCCTGTCTCTCCCTGCCTGCAGCGTCATCTGATGTGGAGGGCGGAGAAGGTGCTGTGGAGCACAGCGGCAGGGATGCCACCGCCAGCCGGAGACGCAAGGCCCGGCTCCCCTCCCCTGTTGTCATCTCGTCGGGGAGTGAGGAGTCCGGTGCTGTGTCCCAGGTCGCAGCTGCCGAGGGGAGGTCCAGGAGGCGCAGGAGGAAGTTGGACTCCTCGGCAGCAGAAGGGGCAGCTGAGACCCCACAGGGTTCCGCGGCGGAAGATGGCAGGGAGTCATCCAGGTTGGTGGTGGGTTTGGTGGAGGAGGAGGCCGTGCAAGGGACTGAGATGGGGTCTGGAGGTGGGCATTCCACTGGTGCTAGTGGTGCAGCACAGGGGCAGGGACAGGAGGCAGCACAGGCCGCCGCGGAGGTGCCTGTGTGTAATCCTGTCCCCGGTCCTGTGTCTGCATCATCTTGCACCAGCAGGGTTGCCCACGTCCGGACCCATTCTCAGGGAGACCAGGCTGTGTTCCTCCATACACTGGGCCTTGTTCCGACCCCCTCCTCACCTGAACCCCCTATGCGCCAGTCGTCCTCCGTGCCATCTTCCTACCCACCTGTCACCTGGGTGCCCTGTGGAGCTGCCTCTGACGATGGGGCCAGGCTGGTGGAGGACACATCCCTGCCCCAGTCGGGAGTCGTGAGTCCAGCAGGGGTGGCCACCGCAACAACAGCACCCCAAACAATGGAGGATGTGCAGGCAGCAGGTGTCAGGGCACCGGCACCAGCACGTCAGCAGCAGGAGGAAGAAGGTGGGAGCCTTGATGGCTCGGGGCCATCACCATCAGAGGGGCAGGCATCAGCCGGAGGGCAGGAGGACCCTGGACGTCAAGTGGCTTCCGTGTGGCAGCGGTTGGGCCATGCCATAGATGCGGAGCGGCGGCGGGCGGAAGAGGCGCGGCTCGCTATGGTCAGGGCGGAGAACTCCATGCGGAGGGCCCTGAGGCGGGCCGAGTGCCTCGAGGCCATCCGCAGGGAGTTGGAGGTGGGTACATCGGCGTCCCTGCGGACCCTCGGGGCTGTGGAACGGGGCCGCCTCCGGGACATCGAGCGGGAGTTCGATGATGCCCTGGCCCGGAACAACAATCAGTGAGCCGCAGGACTTGCCCGCCGCCTTTGTATATAGTTCTGTAGTTTACTTGTAGTTAGGTTTCCTTTGTTTTAATGTTATTATTTGGTTGCCAAAGGACAATGCACCACATTTTTGTATATAGACATTTTCTTACTTAGTGTAAATAGTTAGGTTTCATTTATTAGGGCTCATGGACCCGGATCATCATGTTGATAGTTTGAGGGATGTTAATATTTATTTTAATTTTTCACATGAGGCAATGTGTTTCTTCTTTCATTTGTACTTGGATTTAATTTTGGACTTTGACTTTGGACCCCTATTTTACTTTATTTTTGTTAATTAGTGTTCCTGATTTTTTTGGTTGTACTTTTTTATTATTTAGTTTGCATTGCTTGTTTATTGTTATTTTTTATTTTTACCATCCTTGTTTATTTTTAATACATTTTTATTTGATCCTTCAATGTGTTGTATCATCTCATTGCTTTCATGCATGACATGTGGGGTGTTTGGACATTCACTTGCAACATCTGTGTGTGACAGACATGTGTTCATTCATATGATTTACATTGGGTGTGTCACATGTCATTGTGTTTGATATGTGGGTGGATGGGATAGTTGTTTGGGAATTCTTGCAGGGCAGACTGTCCATTACGGTCATGATTGTGTGGGGTTGTGACCCAGGTGAAGGTGGACATGGATGGTACATGGGTGGGGGCCTTCTGGTAGGTGCCCCTGACTGCGGGGGGGGGTGGTGGTAGACATGGGTGGGGGCCTTCTGGCAGGTGCCCCTGACTGCGGGGGGGGTGGGGGTGGTGGTAGACATGAGTGGGGGCCTGGTGGAGGCTGCCCCTGGTGGCGGGGGGGTGGGGGTGGTGGGTGACATGAGTGGGGGCCTGGTGGAGGGTGCACATGGTGACTGGGGGGGTGGGGGTGGTGGGTGACATGAGTGGGGGCCTGGTGGAGGGTGCCCCTGCACTGCTGGGGGGTGGGGGTGCAGGGGGACATGAGTGGGGGCCTGGTGGAGGTTGACCCTGCACTGCTGGGGGGTGGGGGTGGTGGGAGACATGAGTGGGGGCCTGGTGGAGGGTGCCCCTGCACTGCTGGGGGGTGGGGGTGATAGGGGACATGGGTGGGGGCCTGGTGGAGGCTGCCCCTGCACTGCTGGGGGGTGGGGGTGGTGGGAGACATGAGTGGGGGCCTGGTGGAGGGTGCCCCTGGTGGCGGGGGGGTGGGGGTGGTGGGAGACATGAGTGGGGGCCTGGTGGAGGGTGCCCCTGCACTGCTGGGGGGTGGGGGTGCACGGAGATATGAGTGGGGGCCTGGTGGAGGATGCCCCTGCACTGCTGGTGGGTGGGGGTGGTGGGAGACATGGGTGGGGGCCTGGTGGAGGCTGCCCCTGGTGGCGGGGGGGTGGGGGTGGTGGGAGACATGAGTGGGGGCCTGGTGGAGGGTGCCCCTGCACTGCTGGGGGGTGGGGGTGGTGGGAGACATGGGTGGGGGCCTGGTGGAGGCTGCCCCTGGTGGCGGGGGGGTGGGGTTGGTGGGAGACATGAGTGGGGGCCTGGTGGAGGGTGCCCCTGGTGGCGGGGGGTGGGGGTGATAGGGGACATGAGTGGGGGCCTGGTGGAGGCTGCCCCTGCACTGCTGGGGGGTTGGGGTGATAGGGGACATGGGTGGGGGCCTGGTGGAGGCTGCCCCTGCACTGCTGGGGGGTGGGGGTGGTGGGAGACATGAGTGGGGGCCTGGTGGAGGGTGCCCCTGCACTGCTGGGGGGTGGGGGTGGTGGGAGACATGGGTGGGGGCCTGGTGGAGGCTGCCCCTGGTGGCGGGAGGGTGGGGGTGGTGGGAGACATGAGTGGGGGCCTGGTGGAGGCTGCCCCTGGTGGCGGGGGGGTGGGGGTGGTGGGGGGCATGGGTGGGGGCCTGGTGGAGGCTGCCCCTGGTGGCGGGGGGGGTGGGGGTGGTGGGAGACATGAGTGGGGGCCTGGTGGAGGGTGCCCCTGCACTGCTGGGGGGTGGGGGTGCAGGGGGACATGAGTGGGGGCCTGGTGGAGGGTGCCCCTGGTGGCGGGGGGGTGGGGGTGGTGGGTGACATGAGTGGGGGCCTGGTGGAGGGTGCCCCTGGTGGCGGGGGGGTGGGGGTGGTGGGAGACATGAGTGGGGGCCTGGTGGAGGGTGCACATGGTGACTGGGGGGGTGGGGGTGGTGGGTGACATGAGTGGGGGCCTGGTGGAGGGTGCCCCTGCACTGCTGGGGGGTGGGGGTGCAGGGGGACATGAGTGGGGGCCTGGTGGAGGTTGACCCTGCACTGCTGGGGGGTGGGGGTGGTGGGAGACATGAGTGGGGGCCTGGTGGAGGGTGCCCCTGCACTGCTGGGGGGTGGGGGTGATAGGGGACATGGGTGGGGGCCTGGTGGAGGCTGCCCCTGCACTGCTGGGGGGTGGGGGTGGTGGGAGACATGAGTGGGGGCCTGGTGGAGGGTGCCCCTGCACTGCTGGGGGGTGGGGGTGGTGGGAGACATGGGTGGGGGCCTGGTGGAGGCTGCCCCTGGTGGCGGGGGGGTGGGGGTGGTGGGAGACATGAGTGGGGGCCTGGTGGAGGGTGCCCCTGGTGGCGGGGGGGTGGGGGTGATAGGGGACATGAGTGGGGGCCTGGTGGAGGCTGCCCCTGCACTGCTGGGGGGTGGGGGTGATAGGGGACATGGGTGGGGGCCTGGTGGAGGCTGCCCCTGCACTGCTGGGGGGTGGGGGTGGTGGGAGACATGAGTGGGGGCCTGGTGGAGGGTGCCCCTGCACTGCTGGGGGGTGGGGGTGGTGGGAGACATGGGTGGGGGCCTGGTGGAGGCTGCCCCTGGTGGCGGGGGGGTGGGGGTGGTGGGAGACATGAGTGGGGGCCTGGTGGAGGGTGCCCCTGGTGGCGGGGGGGTGGGGGTGGTGTTAGACATGAGTGGGGGCCTGGTGGAGGGTGCCCCTGCACTGCTGGGGGGTGGGGGTGCACGGAGATATGAGTGGGGGCCTGGTAGAGGATGCCCCTGCACTGCTGGGGGGTGGGGGTGGTGGGAGACATGGGTGGGGGCCTGGTGGAGGCTGCCCCTGGTGGCGGGGGGGTGGGGGTGGTGGGAGACATGGGTGGGGGCCTGGTGGAGGCTGCCCCTGCACTGCTGGGGGGTGGGGGTGGTGGGAGACATGAGTGGGGGCCTGGTGGAGGGTGCCCCTGCACTGCTGGGGGGTGGGGGTGGTGGGAGACATGGGTGGGGGCCTAGTGGAGGCTGCCCCTGGTGGCGGGGGGGTGGGGGTGGTGGGAGACATGAGTGGGGGCCTGGTGGAGGGTGCCCCTGGTGGCGGGGGGGTGGGGGTGGTGGGAGACATGAGTGGGGGCCTGGTGGAGGGTGCCCCTGCACTGCTGGGGGGTGGGGGTGCAGGGGGACATGAGTGGGGGCCTGGTGGAGGGTGCCCCTGGTGGCGGGGGGGTGGGGGTGGTGGGTGACATGAGTGGGGGCCTGGTGGAGGGTGCCCCTGGTGGCGGGGGGGTGGGGGTGGTGGGAGACATGAGTGGGGGCCTGGTGGAGGGTGCACATGGTGACTGGGGGGGTGGGGGTGGTGGGTGACATGAGTGGGGGCCTGGTGGAGGGTGCCCCTGCACTGCTGGGGGGTGGGGGTGCAGGGGGACATGAGTGGGGGCCTGGTGGAGGTTGACCCTGCACTGCTGGGGGGTGGGGGTGGTGGGAGACATGAGTGGGGGCCTGGTGGAGGGTGCCCCTGCACTGCTGGGGGGTGGGGGTGATAGGGGACATGGGTGGGGGCCTGGTGGAGGCTGCCCCTGCACTGCTGGGGGGTGGGGGTGGTGGGAGACATGAGTGGGGGCCTGGTGGAGGGTGCCCCTGCACTGCTGGGGGGTGGGGGTGGTGGAAGACATGGATGGGGGCCTGGTGGAGGCTGCCCCTGGTGGCGGGGGGGTGGGGGTGGTGGGAGACATGAGTGGGGGCCTGGTGGAGGGTGCCCCTGGTGGCGGGGGGGTGGGGGTGATAGGGGACATGAGTGGGGGCCTGGTGGAGGCTGCCCCTGCACTGCTGGGGGTGGGGGTGGTGGGAGACATGGGTGGGGGCCTGGTGGAGGCTGCCCCTGCACTGCTGGGGGGTGGGGGTGGTGGGAGACATGAGTGGGGGCCTGGTGGAGGGTGCCCCTGCACTGCTGGGGGGTGGGGGTGGTGGGAGACATGGGTGGGGGCCTGGTGGATGCTGCCCCTGGTGGCGGGGGGGTGGGGGTGGTGGGAGACATGAGTGGGGGCCTGGTGGAGGGTGCCCCTGGTGGCGGGGGGGTGGTGGGAGACATGAGTGGGGGCCTGGTGGAGGGTGCCCCTGCACTGCTGGGGGGTGGGGGTGGTGGGTGACATGAGTGGGGGCCTGGTGGAGGGTGCCCCTGGATGGTGGGGGGTGGGGGTGGTGGGAGACATGAGTGGGGGCCTGGTGGAGGCTGCCCCTGGATGGTGGGGGGTGGGGGTGGTGGGAGACATGAGCAGGTGTGCAGGGTAGTCCCCTGTTTTGTGGGCTGCCTGCAGGGGCCGTCGAGGGTGACAGGACCCACCCAGCCTAATCGCGTGTGTAACTTCGCACGCACCCCTGTAATACACGTACCAAGCCAAATCGCTTGTGATAATTCCCGCGCACCCCTGAAATACACGCGCCCAGGCTATTCGCGTGTGGAAATTCCCGCGCACCCCTGAAATACACGTACCCTGCTGTAATCGCGTGTGGGACTTCCCGCGCACCCCTGAAATACACGCGCCCAGCCTATTCACGTGTGGAAATTCCCGCGCACCCCTGAAATACACGTACCCTGCTGTAATCGCGTGTGGGACTTCCCGCGCACCCCTGTAATGGACCTACCCTGGCTTTTCGCGTGTGGGACTTCCCGCGCACCCCTGCAATTCCCGTAGCCTAGCTTTTCGCGTGTGAAACTTCACGCGCACCCCTGTAATGGACGTACCCTGGCTTTTCGCGTGTGGGACTTCCCGCGCACCCCTGCAATTCCCGTAGCCTAGCTTTTCGCGTGTGAAACTTCCCGCGCACCCCTGTAATGGACGTACCCTGGCTTTTCGCGTGTGGGACTTCCCGCGCACCCCTGAAATACACGCGCCCAGCCTATTCGCGTGTGGAAATTCCCGCGCACCCCTGAAATACACGTACCCTGCTGTAATCGCGTGTGGGACTTCCCGCGCACCCCTGTAATACACGCGCCCAGCCTATTCACGTGTGAAACTTCCCGCGCACCCCTGTAAATGACGTACCCTAGTTTTTCGCGTGTAGGATTTCACGCGCACCCCTGGAATTCCCGTAGCCTAGCTTTTCGCGTGTGAAACTTCCCGCGCACCCCTGTAATTGACGTACCCTGGCTTTTCGCGTGTGGAACTTCACACGCACCCCTGATATCGACGTGGCCAGGGCAATCGCGTGTGGGACTTCCCCGCACCCCGGGATACACGTACCCAGGACAATCGCGCGAGTGACTTCTCGCGCAACCCGTTGTACACACACGCGCGAATTGTTGAACAGTGGGTGTCCGTGTTAATGGCGTACACCTTTGCACCTCATTTGTCCTTTGGGGTCACGGTATGGCCCATTGCTGTATGTGGGTGGTATTTGTTGGTGCAGGTTTTGGCGCACTTTCGTTAAGTGCGTCGGGACGCTACCGCCTGCTTACTTGTGGCGTACGTTTTTGGGCCTGTGCGCTGGTTTGATCGAGCACTGTTTTGCCCTGTTCGAATCCATGAATACGTGTTGCCGGAGAGCGTGTGGGCGTTCCGCGCACTTGCCTCCTGTACTTCCCCGTGCCGCCCACATTCTTCCCCATTCCGAGTGTTGTGCCCCATTTTATTCCCCATTCCGAGTGTCCCGCCCTGTGTTCCGCCTACTTTAGAGCTGTGCGCTGCGCTCGGAGTGATAGCGCAGTGGCCGTGGCGCACGCCGTTGGTTGACCTGTGCGCCGGCGTGCGCCGCACACTTTTTCAGCGCACGTCCTATGCTTTTCTTACGCACGGACTTCCATGAATCGACGTGCGCTGGTTTCCCTGCGCTTTTCGCTATTTTTCGGCGCAGCGCACGTATAGGCCCCTCTGCGCCGGAATTTTCGGCGCACATTTATTCCATGAATCGGCCTGAAAATGTTTTAACAACCAATTTAATAATTCAACACTTTCATTTCTCCCAACAAATAAATAATTAATTAGTTCCACTTCCTCCCTATCTATCCCCTGGTCCCTACCGTCTCCTTGCCATCTTCTCAAGGCGTCCCACTTTCTCCCCGGGGCCATGCCCCTCCATCTTCAATACCTGTTCCCCCGGGGTAGCCCGTTTGTGCAAACAGCACCACCCCCATCATTTCCTGTGCTATTCCCACATTTTGCTTCACTCTCCCCTCATCTAAAGGGGCCATGCCCCGGCAACCAACAACCTTCATACCCTAGAACTCCCCTCTACAACAAACTCCTTCTTCCTATGACCTGCAGCCAGGCTGACCTGCCACATCAGCAACAAAAACTTTACATCACAATTTCCCCAACTAATGCCCCAGCTTGTCACAAGAAAACTGCCCATAAAAACCCCCTACGGCCCTTGAACTATACAACCCATGAACCTCTTGTGGGGGAAAACCAACCAAAAATTCCTAATTGAAAACCCCCTTTTCCACCATAATTTAAACCCTTGCCAACCTAGAGAAAGAGGGAGGGCGGGCGGGATAAATGCTCGTCCTAACCATCGCCTGCTTCTGAACCTTCCCTGCCCCCTTACGTACCCATGGGGGTGCGCTAGGTACAGGCCATCTTGTTGGCCTGTGTGCAGTGCCCAAAATAACCCCGGGGGAAAATGCTTCGCATTCCTCCTGGGGCCCCCCTTTGGGCTTACTGCACAAAAACTCCCAGACTCGCTTGTAGTGGAAAAGGTTGCTTTAATGTGACAGGCCAAAGCTCACAAATAACCGCTAACCTGGCTCCCTGGCCTTACAGACTTGCGCAAAATGTTTTAACAACCAATTTAATTATTCAACACTTTCATTTCCCCTCAACAAATAAATAATTAATTAGTTCCACATCCTCCCTATCTATCCCTTGGTCTCTACCGTTTCCTTGCCATCTTCACAAGTTGTCCCGCTTTCTCCCCGGGGCCATGCCCCTCCATCTTCAATACCTGTTCCCCCGGGGTAGCCCATTTGTGCAAACAACACCACCCCCATCATTTCCTGTGCTATTCCCACATTGTGCTTCACTCCCCCCTCATCTAAAGGTGCCTTGCCCTGGCAACAGAAAAACCCTCCACCGAGGTGTTCTTTCTGCCCCACCCTTACCACTTCCTTC
This sequence comes from Ambystoma mexicanum, assembly GCF_040938575.1. Classification (NCBI taxonomy): domain Eukaryota; kingdom Metazoa; phylum Chordata; class Amphibia; order Caudata; family Ambystomatidae; genus Ambystoma; species Ambystoma mexicanum. The sequence goes on from NC_090932.1 coordinate 200,301,957, forward strand.
TACTTGCAACTCCTTATTATCACTTGCACCTGCAAAGTCAAATCCAAAATGTAATAACCCTCATAAACTATTTCTTTGTGCTCCAAAACCTTCACTGCTGCCAAGGCACAAAATGTCACCATCTCTCTATTCCCTTCCTCGCCCACACTATTGCTCCCTCACTTCTTGCTCCACTCCAAACTCTCTGCGGCAACAGCTTAGTCCAGACTACATTTGCTTTGGGCCACATTTCCCGGACCCATACGTAATCCCTTTTCATTTTTCTCAGCAGAGCCACACCTGTATCCCTTACTAGGTCATTCTCCCCTGCATGAATAATCACCCCCTCTGGAGGCCCATAGCGCTCCTTCAACCCCGCCAACATAGGCAGCAGCTCTCAGTGAAGCCCCCCTAAACCTGACCACCTTAGCAGTGTCACTTTCCAGTTACAACCACCCCACCACATTCAGCCCTCCCCTACACCTCTAACCGTATTTCAGACAGCCCCTTTACCCAATTCCCTAATATATCATTTGTACTTCCTGGACCTCCACCGTCTCAAACTTTTCACCTTATCCTCGAATAAGCACAACCCCGACTACCTTCAGATGCCACACCCATCCCAAATGAATGAGCTCCAAACTCCTCCGCCTTTTCCCCAACTGCTACCAGCACCTTCCGTAGCACCCCCAAAACTTGTGCTACTGATACTGCCACCCCATCCTCATGCCAAAAAACCAAACCCATCATTCCCCCAAAAAGCTCCTTCCAAGCCAAACCTGCCCTCACCGGGCACAAATCCTTACTGCCCTAATCTAGCAACACCCAACAGCCCTTTCCTTTTTGATCCGTCTTTGACCTCTTAATCCTGATGTCCAGTCCCAACTCCAAAAAATAAATATCTTCCCAGCGCAGGCCACTTACTTCACTTTTTCATCCCACCAGATCAGAAACCATAAAGGCCTCAAAGAACAACCATGTAAAGCAAGTTGTAAACATCACTCCCTCCCAAGCCGACCAACAGACCCCCTCCACAGCCCGACACAACCTGACCAATAGAGCCGCCAATACCGGACTCCTACTGCCCTTCCCCCTCTTACTCTCCCTTGCCCATCCCTCTAACATTCTGCTCGCCATTTCTCCACCGCTCGGCTGGAAACCCCAAAACCATTTCCCAAATAAAGCGACCTCTGCCATCTTCCCCGCTATAGTTGCCTTAGACCAACCCTTATCCATGCACCTCAAGAGGAAGTTCACTACATCATCCCTTCTCCGTTCTTCCGCATCCCCCCTGCCCTTCCAACTACGAGCTCCCCCTTTTATGAAATCCTCCCATGCTCTCCTGTATGCCTCCCTAGATGCCGGGGCAAGTGTACCATCCACCAAAGAAAGTGTTCTCAGCTTCCTATCTTCCCCAGCTCCTCTGGAATCCGCTGCCCCTCCTGTTACGCTCCTGGAGCCAATCTACGGAATCTCTGCCATTGAAAACGAGATAATGCCTCAGTGATGCCATTATCCTTCCCTGACACGTGTTGTCCTAATCACCACATTTAATTTCATGCAACGTAGAACAAACTCTCTCATTAAACTTGATACCATCTGATCCCTTGCCAACTGCCTGTTCACTACATGAACCATGCATTTGTTGTCAATGTTGAAGTTCTCTTTCCTGTTCTGCAACTCCTTCCCCCACAACTCCATCGCAACCCATAAAGGAAAAAATTATAGAAATGCTATGCTTCTCCCTTCCTTCAACCAACGCGATGGCCACTTCTCAGCGCACCATTTTCCTACCCAAAACACTCCAAACCCCCCCACCTGCTGCATCTGAGAATATCTGCACTTCCCATGACACCGGATCCCCTTGCAGCCACATGGACACCCCGTTAAAACTCTCCAGAAAACGCAACCAAATCCTACAGTCTTCCCGACCTTCCCCTGACACTCTTATACAATGGCGTGAGCACTTTGCTCCCACCATAGACTGCGCCATGTTCCTACAAAAAGTCCGCCCTGGGGCCACCCCCTTGCATGCGAAATATAAATGCCCCACCAATCTCTGCATTTCCACTAGCGTCATCATCCGAGCCCCCACCGCTTTCTCTAGCAAATCTACCAGTCTGCTCACCTTGTCGTGTGGCAAGCGTGAGGTCATGGCCCCTGAGTCCAATTCAATCCCTAAAAAGGTCAAAACCACTGCCGGTCCCTCCGTTTTGTCTTCTGCCAACGGCACCCCCAACTCTCCCATCAGGTCCTGAAACATCCCTAGCATCTCCCCGCACTCCTTCTCTTTGTCCGCCCCACTAATGAACAGAAAATCATCTAGGTAATGCAATACCCTTCCAATCCAGAACTATATGAAAAAGCCCACTGCAAAAATCAACTGAAATGCTCGAACAAGGCTCAAGAAATTGCGCACCCCATCAGCACGGCCTTGTCGACGCATATGCGGTCCTCAAATTACATTCCCAGCAGCCAAAAATTCTCAGGGTGCAACCGGTAACAACCTGAAAGCCGCCTTAATGTCGCACTTGGCCATGAAGGGCCCACAGCCCGCTTTCCTCACCAAACCTACCGCCTGATCCACACTTGCGTATACAACCCCACACTCCTCCAAGCAATTAAATCGTTGACTGACATGCCCTCTGGCCATGACAAATGATGTATCAACCTAAATTTCCCCGTGACCATCTTGGGTACAACACCCAGTGGGGATACCACTAAATCCCCTGGCAGATCAGAAAAACGTCCCTACCACCCTACCTGCTGCTATCTCCTTGCCCAACTTCTCTCACACATTTTTCCCTGGCGGACTTCAAATTCTCCGCCCAACGACGCACCCTTGTCCTCTGGTAACCCAGCTGAAACCATAACAAAACCCTTCTCCCAAGATCTCTGCCCCCTCCCTGTGCGGATAAAATTCAAGACACTTCTCCAACACCTCCAATTTAATTGGAGTAAAAGCCTTTCCCCACAACCTCTCTGCCTGCTCCTCGCCCTCTCCCTGTCTCCCTGCTGGAAACACTGAGTAATTGGGTGCTTCCCTACACACTTACTGCATTCATGTCTAAACCTACACACCGTCCTTGTGCAGCCGTCCTTATTAAAGGCCCAGCATGCCGATGAGGGTTGCCCTCTGCCTCTCCACCCCACCTCATGGGTGGGTTGACCAAGAAAGGGCCAGAAAGGCACAGGCAAACCACTCGCTGTGTGCAGTGTTGGGGCTAGCCTCGTCGGTGCCATCTACTGCAGCCAGAGATCCATATTTATTTCACCCAGACTGCCTGACTGTCCTCTGCCATCCTTGCCCTAAATTCTTCATAGTAATGCACCCACGCAAAACCCCCAAAACTTGTAAATGCTTTTTTAATCACGTCCATGTACTTTAGCAGAGCCGCACATCGCTCTGGACATTTCTCACAATAGACACTCGCATAGACAATAAAAGCCGACGTCCAATTCTCGATCGTCACCGGTACCTTTGGGCGCGAGGCCAGCTCCCTCTCCTCCTCCTTAGGACCCTCTTTGGCTCTCACTTCTCTATGAAGCAGCTGGAACACGTCCACAAATTCCCCTGCCCATATCTTATCCTTTGTTGTTGTCATCAACTGTGCTCCCAAAAGTTTTGTAAAGCCCATTTTTGATAGCTTTTTCTCCTTGCCCTTCACATCTACCATCTACCTCTTTCTCCTTTGGAACCTGTACCTCGAGCGCCAAGGGCTCAATCACCTTGCCTGTCTGCACCTCCACCAATTTTCCCTCTCCCTAACCAAGGCTCCAATAGCCTGTATACCAATCTCTCTCCTCACCCCTTGCAACCCTGCCCCTTCCCTTCTTGGCCCCATCCTTGTCTCCCACCTTCCATGCAGCTGACCAGTCTCCTTCCCGCTAAACTCCTTCTGCCCTGCCATCGTCCGTCTGCAGTCTGGCCTCCACTCTGATGCTCCTATTCTCCTTCCTTACTGGTCTCCTGCAGCTGAGACAAAACATGTCAGCGGTCTCACCAAGCCAGTAATCCCCCTGACCTCTTACCCACAACCCCCTTGCTCCTGTCTTTCCCATTCCCATCTTAGACCCCTTCTCGCCCTCCCCCTCCTCCTTACAGCTCTGTGCCCTTCATCTTCCCACTGCCCCACATATTCTTCCATCCCTTCATCATCACCCATGTAATACCATTTCTGTTGCGAGCACATGCTCGGGCTGGGCAGATCCTCCTCTTGTGAGCCCGGGGCGTATGCCCCACCACTCTGTCGGCGACTTCTCGGAAGGGCCGCAGAAACCCCTTCCTGGTCCTCTTCTCTCGAGCGAGGGGTCCTCTCCTCCACCCTGTGGTCTTCCTCGCTATGGGCCGTGCTGTGCCCTCTAGACTGTCCTTGCGAAGTTCGTGCAGGGGCCTTTCTTAAACCCTCTCCATATTCCACTTCTGTCATAGCGGGGACTGCTCTGTGCCCTCCGCCCGAAGTCCTGATAGCCAGGCGGGACGTTCCGCGCCCCTCCCTAACCTCACTAAACAACGAGGACCACTCTCTCCTCCTCCCACCTCCATTCTTCTGCAGGTATTTACCTCCCTTGCCCCTCTGCCCTGACGCCCCTCTCTGCACCCCGTCACCTCCACCTTCCTGCCCTACCCGACATACACCTTTTTGGACACTCCTAACGTCCCCTTCAACAACCTGGTCATTAGCCCCCAAACCCCTTTATGACCCTTTTCCCAGCTGTACTCCCCCCTGGACGCTCTCCTGTCAATCTCCCATAACTGGCGAATTTCAAGGGTTTCTCGGTTTTACTTGGAACCATAACGTCCCTTTGACAAAGTTTTTGCACTGAATTTCATAGGTTTTTATCAGCACAACTTAACCATAACGTCCCTTTAACAAAGTTTTTTCACTGAATATATATAAATATTATTTTCTTTAAATGTAACTATTACTGCCACCCACTGACTAAACTACCCTGAAACCTGCCTCACCTCCTAATACCGCCAGCTACTAGGCCCAATGCAGGGAAGGCTCGGGAGCTGGCCTGGACAAATGCTTGTCCTAACCATCGCCTGCTCCCGAACCTTCCCTGCCCCCTTAAGTACCCCTGGGAGCACACTCGCACAGGCCATCTCGTTGGCCTGTGTGCAGCACCCAAAATAACTCAGGGAGGAAATGCTTTGTGTTCCCCCCATGGTCCCCCTTCTCTCTCCCCCTCTCTCTCTTTCTCTCTCTCTCTCTGCTATTTTTCAGTCGCCTCCATGTCTTTTTCTCTACCCCACTCTGTAGTTCACTATCACTCCCTCTCTCATTCTCCCTCACACATCTGTCTCTCTGTAGCTCACTTTCCGCCTCTCTCCCCATATGAATCTCACTCTCAGACTCGTTGTGTCCCCTCCCTCTCTATCCCCCAATCTTCCACTCACCGTCTCTATGTCCGCTCTCTTTGTCGTCTACCCTTTCTTCCTCTGCCTCTCCATACCAGTCCAGATGTCTCTCTACATGTCTCTGTGGGCCTTCCCCTCTTCGCCTATCTCTCTCTCTCACGCACTCTCACTCACAATTAGTCTCCCTTTCTCTCTGTCCTTTCATTTGTCTCTCTCTCTCTTTCTCCCCTCTCCCCACACGCTAAGCTCTCTTCTTAGTAAGGCTGCAGCAGGCCAGGGAGGTGACCACAGCGCTGCCAGAGCATGTGCTTCACAATAATTGATTCGCCAACCTCGCCATTGAACCCCGCCCTAGGCTTCTGGGGGTCGATCTCATTCTGAAACTGCTCTGTCTCAGCACCCCACTCTGCCAGTAGCTAGGAGTCTGGGTCTGGTTCTTGGATTCCTCCAGAAAGCATTAGTTTTGCCTCAGTCAGAAATATGCACGCCATGAAACAGATCTTAAAAAACAGCGGGGCAGTCGCGTCAACCTATCCTAATTTATAGTTTAATGGTGCTATACTCCTAGTCCAATTCCACATTCATCACTATTGCAGCAATACTTTCCCCAGGCCCATGTTAGTTGCTTGAATAGTGCTTTACTCTGCTGTCAGACTATCTCAAAGCGCTGAGATTGAAGGGAATAGAGTGATCAGGAATAAGGTGCTAGCAGGCATGGCGGAATGAAAGAGACACTGGGCCTCATTATGAGGTTGGCGGTCCGGTAATAACGGAGTCGGTAAGGCAATACCGGCATCCATTACCGGTCCGTAGTATTACGACCCTAGACGCCGGTCCTACCGGCATCAACAAGGATCCACTGTGGCCGTGCACCACTGTACCGGCATGCGCGCATGTGCGGGTGCAGTGCCCGTAATACCGTCATGCCACAAGGAAGAGGACATCACAAGTCGCACGGACATGCACATACTGGGATCCAGATGCCGGTAAGAAGGGCCACCATGATGCTGTCAATACCGGCATCGCAGATCACCCATTAATAGGAAACTGCTGTGCACCTAACTGCCACAGGTACACACAATCAGTACAGGTGGAGGCAATGGAGCCAGGCCCTGCACAAAAGGAGCACACCCACACAAAACACCCCTTCCAAGACCAAAATGATGCCCCTTGCACTTGCCGTACTGGAGCTGGAGGACATGCCTGCACTGCTACTCCTTGAGCAGGCAGTATAACAGGCAACACAGAGGAGACGCAGGAGGAGAAGGAGGCTGAGACCGGCCCATCAAATCCCACCAGTGCAGGCAGTTGTACCCCGCAGACAGCCATCAATTCCACGTGTAAGGGCCAATCCATTTGACTTAACCCCAGCACAGATCCACACCCTGTACCGCCTGGACAGGGACACCATCATCACCATAGCGGAATTAATACAGGAAGACTTGGTCAGCCTGATCAACATCGGCACAGCCATCCCCCCTCTGCTGAAGGTAGCATCTGCGTTCCACTTCCTGGCCACAGGCACTTACCAGCACACAGTGGGCCAAATGCATGGCATGTTGCAACCATGCTTCTCTGTCGTGCTATACCAAGTGCTGGATGCACTACTAAAGCTTGCAAGGGCCTACATATCCCTACCATGGACACCACAGGAGGCGAATCCCACCAAAATAGCATTTCATGCACTGGCAGGCATGTCCAATGTAATTGGTGCCCTCGGCTGCACCCATGTAGAGTTGGTAGTCCCACATGCCATGGAGATGGTGTACCGCAATCAGAAGCTATACTACTCCATAAATGTGCAGATGGTGTGTGATGACAATCAGATCATAACACATTGCTGTGCCAGATACCCAGGATCCACGCATGATGCCATGGTGCTACGGAACTCCTCACTATCCCGCTACATGGAAGGAGACGTCGTACGACGTGGCTGGCTGTTGGGTGAGTCTGCCTTCTGGGCCATTGGAGGAGAGGGTTGGGGGGGCCTACATGCATATGCAAGGGGAATGCCCTCTGGGCCATTGGAGGAGAGGGTTGGGGGGCTACATGCATATGAAAGGGGAATGCCCTCTGGGCTATGGTGGGAAAGGGTGGGGAGGCCCACATGCATCTGAAGTAATCCCCTGCCACACAGCCCTCACATGTGTGTACATAATGGACCTTGACAATGCGTTGGGTGGCTGGTGGTTCCAATGTCTACGCCCCTAAGTCATGTACATCACCCAAGGCTAGCACTATGGATTGGCAAGTACTGTACAGGGCAGATAGTTATGTAGATGTGGCTTCCATCAATGGGATAGTGCTTGTGAATATGAAAGATGTACAGTCTGAGCACATATGGTAACTGAGCAGTATCCTTACACATACCTCCTTCTGCTCCCATGTAGGTGATGCTGGCTATCCCCTGAAGGCGTGGCTCCTCACCTGTGTCAGGAATCAGCAGAACAGGCCAGAAGAGGACTTCAATCGTGCATATACATGCACTTGTGTGGTCATTGAGCAGACCTTTGGCCTGTTGAAGGCACGGTTTCACTGCCTCAGCAGGTCGGGTGGCGCCCTCCTTTATGGGCCTGAGAAGGTGGGCAAGATCATCATGGTATGTGCAATGCTGCATAACATGTGCATCCGGTGGAACGTACCCCTGCCACCTGACATGGAGCTGCCACCACCTGGTGAAGTAGGAGAGGAAGGAATAGATGTTGGACATCGGCCACGACGTGATACACTTGAGGGTCGCACAGTGCGCCAATCGGTCATAGACCAATCATTCGGATGTACTGGGATGTAGAGGGTGCCATGTATGGGGAACTCTGGGCACCGGGTGTGGGGGTATATGGGCACAGTGCACTATGAAGCAATAAATTGACACACACCAAAGAAGCAATGTCCACTCATGTGAGGTTTTGTACACAACGGGTGTATTCAAGTGATGGTTTGTACAACATGATTTAACACTCCACGCCCCCAAACAACCCTCCCCCTCCCCCGACACACCCCCTGCACACCCCCCAAACACCCCCAGTACTACACCCCCACAACCCCCCACACACCCCAGTACTACACCACACACAACCCCCACACACCCCCAGTACTACACCCCCTCCACTCTCCCCCTAATAGCCCAAGACATCAATGTCACAACATGGGTCCGGATGCGGTGCAAAACAGAATGTGCAGGGTGGCCCTGCTACTGTGGACCAGCCTTCGGAGGAGGGGGTTGCATCTCTGAGTGCTGCACGCATCGCAGGAACCTGCGCACAGGGCTGGTCTGTATGGAACTTGCTGGTGTGGTAGATGCAGATGAGGTAGGTGGTTGTGTCCCCGAAGCTGCAGTTTGCCACTGCTCCATGCTGTCTGCAATCCTGGTGAGGATCTGGCCCAAAGCATTGAATCCATTGTGGACTTGCTTAGCATTGCGGTTGATGGCCTTGATTACGGCCACAGTGCTGTCACGGATTACACAGTGTGTTGCCTCGCCTTCTGCAAGGTACTGTTTTACATAGCCATGCATCTCCTCCTGCCGACCCTCCACCCTGGACAGACGTCCTTCAAGGTCCCGTATTGCAGTGTTGGTGGTGGATGGTGGGTATGGTGGGGTTGCTGCAGCCAATACAGGGCTCTGCAATGTGGTGACCTCTCTCCATGGCTGCCCTGTCCTGATGAATCCTGGCGAGTGGTGCCATGTGGGGTGACCTGCAGACTTGGGGTTTGACCTACAACCTCTGTGTGGAGGACTCCTGCATTTGCATTGGTGTTTTTGTCAGGGACCCGTTTTCATCGCCACTATGCTGTGCCGATGCAACCATCTCCCCTATTGAACTTGTGGCAGCGGACTGTGTACCCTCATTCTCCATGTCAGCATATGTGTCCTCACCCTGTGTGGGCTGTGTGTCCAGGGGTGCAGGGGCAGGGGTCTGCTGGTCCTGTGTAAGTGGCAGCGTGGCTGGTTGGGCACTGGTTGTTGTCTTGCGTGATGATTGGGCCATCCTTGGCCCCCTCAACGTAGATGGCCTGGTGCCATCATCTTGGCCCCTGGGCCTTTTGGCTGGTATTGTGGCTTGTGCACTTCCATTAGGTTCTTTGGTGTCTGCATCCACACCTGTGGGAGACAGAGAGTGGCAGGGCATCAGTGATGGTGGTGCTTGCATCATGCATGCATTGGTCTTTGTGCAGTTGCCACCATGTGATCAGTTGCATGCCTGGGTTTGCGGCAGGCTGGGTACGTGCAAGGTTGGGGGTGAGTATTGCAATCCCTCAGGTTCTCACATGTTCACCATGGTGTCTGCTGTGAGGCCTAGAGGTGTGCTGTGACTTGCGTGCTGTGTGACATGTGCAGGTCATCTGTGTGTCAGGTGTGTATTTGTGCATGGGAGCAGCATGCAGCATGCATTTGGATGTGATAGTGGTGGGGCCAGCATGTGGACAGGGATATGTGTATGTGTGGATGATGGGCCATGTCTTGGCTTTCATCGCTTTCACATTTGGTGGTCAACTGTGATGAATGCTTGTCAGGTGTTTGTAGGGACACTCACCTTCATCTGCCGATGATGGCACGCCAAACTCTGCTCCACCGACTCCTTCAATGGACTACACATCTATCAATGAGCTGCAAGTTTCCTCCCATCTAGACAATTTGATAGGTGAATGAGGTCTGCCACCTGTTGCCAGCCCCTTGCTCCAATAGGCCGACAAGATGTTACGAACTTTCAGCCTCAGGTCATCCCAGCGCTTTTTGCAATTGCGCACTTTGCGTGCGGTGGTGCCGACTGCACTTACTTTCCTTGGCACTTCCTGCCAGATGGCCTTCTTTCTCAGCTATGCTGGACGCCTGAGGTCACTGCAGAAAACCACATCCGCATTCTCTACAAGGGTATCGGCTAGCATGTTCAGCTCCTCTTCCTTAAATCGAGGTATCCGCAGGCGGGCAGTGCCTTTCTGGGTAGCCTTTGACATTTTGTCCGTGGTGTGCTTGGAGTTTTGCCTGTGAAGGTCCACGCTGTGGAGGATGACAACAGATTGTGTTTTTAAAGATAGCCGCCAATGCATTTATCGTTCCGGCGCAATGACGGTACTTCCGGGTCCTGTAATAACAGGCCCATTCTTACCATTACGTTATTACCGGTACCGCTATTTGGGGGTTGCCGATGGCGGAGGTGTTATGTGTGCATTTAATGATGCCGCTATCTGTGGGTTTGAGGTTTGTTCCCGGCATGCCGGTACGGCCGTTACCGGCATGCAGGGGTGCGCGTGCTCGCACAGTCGTGATGAACTTCTTTTTGCAGGATCAAGCCTACACGGACATGTTATTACCGGCATGCCAGTAATGGGAGATTTTTAGCGCCATTCTCATAATGAGGCACACTATAGTGCTATGTTATGCTGGCTTAGTGCATAGCTCTTTTTGCGTCTTTCTGCCTGTCTCAAAGGGCTAACAGAAGAGAGATGGAAGCGAAAGGAGGAAAAAGGGGCAAGGAGACAACAAAAAGAAATATGTCTTTTCCTAAAGTGTGTAACACTTGAGCCCATCGGCCAATCCCCTGAGCCCAGTCAGCCATAGGTGTGCAGGTGATGTATCACCAAGTCCCTGCAAGTCCTAACAGTTAAACTGTGTGACGCTGTAGTGACGTGTATCACTCTTCTAATGTATGAACTGTGTGCTCCTAGATCTAATAGGTCCTGTATCTATCTGATCATGCCCAAGAGGTGAACAACTTTGAACTGCTTTGCAAAACTCTGGGCCACCCAACAAACGAGCAGCCCTCTTGCCATGTGCCTACCTATCAAGACAGTCAAACCATAGAGGTTGCAAGCTCTACAGCCCTGTGCCAAGGCGCCGAGCGCATTCAGCCTCAGACCTGAAAGTCCTTCTGATGGCACTATTCATAGGCACCTGTGCCCATCCAAGATGTGCTCAATGCTGGTGGAATCCACATGGTGACCCTTAAAGCCAAGAAATCCAATGCTATAGATGAAAGGCCTCTTGCCTCTGTGCCCATTCATCACACTCACCCTTTCCCAGAGTCCGCCCCGTCTTTTTGAGGAAGGGTATTTATTTGCAGTCCATTCTCTTAGAACAGTGGGGAGTGAACTACGGACCGGGAGATCATTTGGCCTAAAACTGCCATCAGCCCTATTCGTAATAGTCAATGGCCCTCATTACGACCCTGGCGGAAAGGGGTTTACGCCGGCGTAAAGCATGGCGTACCTTTCCGCCTGACTACGAGTTCCCGTAGCGCCATGGTGATTTTTAAGCCTGCTTTTTGCAGGCGGAAAAATCCATGGCGCTACGGGACTTGTTGTTAATTACGCCACCGTAATTTACGGTGGCGTAATTAACGCCTTCCCCACTCCCATTATACTCTATGGGGCAAAAATGGGAATGGGGAAGGGTAAATGGGGATTGGGGACTTACCGCCCCACCAAGGTCTGAATGGGGCGGTAAGTCCGCCAACCACCTTGGCGGAGTTGGCAGCTTAGCGCCATGGACCATGGTGCAAATTGCACCATGGATCTCCGCCAGGGTCGTAATGAGGGCCAATGATGAGGGATCATGGGAGTTGTAGGCTAATATATCTGGAGGGCCATAGGCCTTCCACCAATGTCTTCAATGATCTGCCCAAGATATTAGACACTGTTTTCCTATTTCAGTCTCTGAAGCTCATCCATGCGACATGAAGAGCTGGCCCCTCACCACAGGTGTCCTAATGCAGTCTCTATGAATATGAAATTCAACTAGGCCATTCATCCTAGAGATTAAAGATTCTTTGCATGCCATACCTAAGAAGAATGGCTTGGTATCTCATTGTCAGTGCCCTGGTCCAGCCTAACCAAAATGGTGTCAGTTTTTGCAGGGTTCCATGCACTACATTGCTTTGCAAAACCCTAAAGCCCTTTGAGTGCTTGAGGTGACCGTAATGTTGAATATTAGGAGGGGTCGAAGTGTATATAAAAAAAGTAGTGGGACTATGTTCCCCTCTGCCCGCCCCTTCTCCCCACCCTGTCCCCATCCCTACGGACCCCCAATTCAAACCCCAAACTTGGGCACTCCCTTTCCTCCACTCTACCACGCAACGGTGTGTTTTATACAACAGTACTATCAAGTCTGTGGCCTTCGTGCCTCCTTAAGAGGGCAGACATGGCCGGTAACGGCCCACAAGCCTGCCAGCCTACCAGCCAGCCTGCCTGCAGCCTGCGAGCCAGCCATCCTACCAGCCCAAATCCCGAGCTAAGGCAGGCCTGAGCGAAGCGAGGGCCTCAGCTCAGGCTGCGGGCTGTCACCGGCCATGTCGCCCTTCTGAGTGAGCATGAAAGCCATTCGCACCCCGAGTTTCATCCGGGGTGCAAATGGCTTTCAATATTTTTCCTTCTGAGATTCGTGCTGCTTGCGCAGACGATCTCCCGAGGCAAAAAGAAAAAAAGAAAAGAAAAAAAAGATGACTGCCATCATATGGACAAGATACCAAGTCCCTTTTCCATGTCTATAGCGGCCGGCAGACGGGGGCGGGGGAGGGGGAGCTCCAGGACCACCTTTAGTTTCAGTCATTGTCCCCCACAGCATGCACCTTTTTGCACGCTGCCTTTCCAATCACCCACCGTTCCTTCCTCTTAAGGGACATGCCCATCAATATATCCCACCACCCCCAGTTACCTATACAGGCAGCTGCGTCTGCAGCAATTCATGCTTAAGTGCAGAAGACAATTGCAGATCACTGCAGAGCGGGGCTTTGTGGCAGTTCGGGAATGGAAGTTGTGTGCCAAGCAGTCTATTCAAATAAAGAAAAAAAATCCAGTAAGTGATATAGCTCAGTAAGATGTGACACTGTAGTGTCACCAGTAGGGCCTTGGTTCAAATCCCCAGTAAGGGGAGAACTTAAAAAAAAATGTAAGATGCCCTGGAAGGGTGTTCTAGGTGAGATGAAGCAAGAGCACACAGAGGGATTTCTCTGCCCACGTCGACCTCTCCATACCTGTGCATATCCCTTGTGCTGTTCTTACCTTGGGTGAGCATTTCCTTCAGCCTGTGCTTATCCCACGTGAAGCCACATATCTATAGATGTTAAAGGTTCCATACATCTGCGATCATTTCCTGAGGCTGGTTTACAAAGCAGTTCCAAGAATATGTGAGGCAAAAGACCAGGGAGGAGCCCACATTGGCAGATGTCTTGACTTCACTGGGACACTTTAGAAAAGGAGATCACAAGGAGTGGCTTTGATGCTTAGTACTCAAATGCAACACAGGGAGTTACACTGCAAGAATTAAATAATAAGAGGCAAACAACATTGTGATGTGCTTATGGATGGCCACCAGCATTATATATGGAGCAACAAATATAGTCTGTTAAACTATCGATGCGGCATTTTGAAAAAGCCTCTAGAAATTCACAAAAAAGGTACAGTAAACGAAAATGATTTGCACAAGGTCAAACACCTAAGTGGAGAAGCTGGGATTTTAGCCCAATCTTCAGTTTAGGACCTTGACCTGCCTCATATCTTCGCCCCCTGGTTGGTAAAAATACATAATAAGCCAATCTCACAAATCTATAATACACACTGATACATTAAACATAAGGCGTAAGAGTGCAGTTTTGTATTCACCCTTCATAATGGAAGTATAAAAGTAACAAAATCCCAAGTAATGCAAGACTAACTGTTGTAATCTGTATCTGAGGTGGTGATGTCAGTGTGTGTGGAATGTGGTGATGTCAGTATGTATGGAGTGTTGGAATGTTATGCTCTGAATGCAGGTTCCATATTTTATAGTTTGGGATTTTACCTGGCATGAAGGGACGTGCCGGTGTTCTTCCTGGCTACTTACTAGCAATAAACCTACAAATAACTTAGCTGGTCTGGGTGTTCTTCAGGTACCAAGTTATTACACTGGCGACGAGGATGGGATCCTGTCGAGGAGGGGACAGTTTAGAAGTCCAGGAACATAGCCCTTCAAGTGGTCATGTCCCATAGGTGGTGCCAGCTGTAGCAGCTCCATATTTCCTGGTATAGGAATTAGCTTTCATCAGGCCAGGTGGTGCTGAAGGGAGCTGATCGGCACACAGTTCGGTGTGCGGTGCAGAAGGGTGCCTTTGGTGAAATGCTCCAACAGTGAGAGCCCATCGAGGCCGGGTGGCGCTGGGGGCTGGCAGTTTTGATGCACACAAGTCAGTGTGTGGTGCAGAAGGGTGAAGTGCAGTTTTGACAGTCCGGTTGTTGGAGGATGATAGCGCACAGTTCGGTGTGCTTAGACGGGGTGCTGCGGGGGAATCATTCTCACTGAGTCTGTTTCCGGGGGCGTGGAGCATCGCGTCCCTCAGGCAGTGTCTCCCAGTCAGCGGTTTGTGCGGATGCCCGTTGCTCCTGCAGTTACTGGGGGCGGGCGGGCGATCTGCCTGCCATGGCGTTCATAGCGAAATTATGACGTTGATGGGTCATCATGGAGCGTTCCAGCATGTCAAGCTGGAACGCGGAACAGTGTGGGGATGTGTTTTCTACGGCGTTCGTAGTGGGAAGATGACATCTATCGATCATCATGAGGCATCCCAGCAAGTGGAGCTGGAACGCGGAAGTGACTTGTACAGCGCAGGTTCTGGAACGCGCCCTGTGTATAGCACGGAATGGGGCGCGTAATAGACAAGGAGGCGTGGATTTCCTTGGCTGCGTTCCCGTGATCAACTACGTATCAGGGAAGACTGACATGACGTGGAAGTCGTTGGTTTCCCGGAAGGAGTTCTGTGAGGAATCTGTTTGTGTTTCTTCAGAATGGGAACAAGGATTGCAGTTTAAGTACATGATACTGGAGGAATCGAAAACTGCATGTTTCTTTGGATTGGCAGATGTGACTTCTCCTCACCGGTGTAACTTTGGGTGCAAGGTTTGTTTTGCAGTCCTGGAGGAGTCGACACAAGGTTTGATGTTTGGGTTCTGAAATTTGTGCCATTGGAGGAGGACAGGTTGCGTTTTGTGGAACGCCAATTAGAAATTTCATGTAAGGCCTGTGTGTGTGTGTGCAATGTCTTGTCTTTGTGTTGTGGCCTACTTGTGATATGCTCCAGATTATTTAGCGTTATGGGCCTTTATGGGTACGTGTGTTTGTGTTGTGGCTCTAGTGTATTTGGATTTGGAATTTTTGTATTACCTGTTTTTATTGCAGGTGGCTGAAACTGTGGGTTTTTGGACTCGTGGGTTCCAGTTTTTGATTGTTTTGTGATAACGTGGGTATGAGACTGGTGGGAGGCAATATGTTTGCAATTTGTTTATTTCAAGTTGTGGTCGTTCTAGTGACTTCCACACTTATGACATTGTGCAGCAGGATCATACTTACTTATGTGTTGTGATTTTGGTAATTGATTACTGTACAAGTTCAACCTTTAGGTCGTCCGTGATAGCAACTATACTCCAAGTCCTATACTACTGTTTTCTTTTACATGCTGCGTAAGGATTCACCTAATTATTTGTGTGTCCTCCGTCTTATATGCAGTGTAGTTAGGTGTTGTGTGCTGTGTGTGTGGTCACTGTTGTATTTGGTCCTGCATTATGGGCAGGAACCAGTCTTTCAAATTGTTGGAAGGTGGTCCTTTATTGTGAGGATGGGTGTGACTGTGATGATAGCCTGCCCTTGCTAGGTGTCTCATATTTTTGGGAATGATGTGCCGTGTTGATGGTCTGTCAATGGACCAGCGGTCATCGAGTGTGGTGGTGTTGTACTGCGGTGGTGCAGTTGAATTGGGCTAGGGGTCCAGAGCCGTAGTGGTGATGCACTGTGGTGTGCATTTTGGAAAGGACTAGGGGTCCTGGGTTGAGTGATGGTGTGATGCGGTGGTGCATTTTGGCAAGCACTAGGGGTCCTGAGTGTGTGTTGGTGTGCTGCGGTGATGCAGTTGGCTGGTCTAGGGGACCTTGGTGTGTGTAGGGTGTGGTTGGGATCTCGCAGTGGGGTCTCGTTTTCGTGGTGGCTTAAGGAGTGAGTTTTTGCACAGTCTTGTTGGACTGTATTTCTTAGGTGTTCTTAGTTGTGTTAGGTGTGCTCTGTATGGGTGCTGTTGTGAACTGATGTTGGGATGGTGTGCTTGTTGTTGCTCTTGGTGAGCTGGGATCGTGCCCGGGGGTGGCAGCCCTGGTGCCCTAGGATTCAGACTAGGGTGGAAGGTTGTTTGTGCACGGTTGGTTTGGCGTGTTAGGTAGTGTACTTTTGGGGAACCCTGGGACGTGGCAGGTCCTAGGTTTCAAATGGCAGCTTGAAACAGGTGGTAGTGCTTAGTTTATTATTTTTGTTCTCAAATGTATTTCCAGTTCAGGTCTTAAGGGAGGAGTTAGCCCTTATTCTACTTCGGTGGCTTCCTCATTGTTTGTGTTTTGTGGGGAAGGAGTGGAGTTGGACTGGATGTCTCCTTGTTGACACGGTTTTTGGTTTTGTTATCCAATTTGTTGGAGTTGGAGTTGGATGTGTGCTTGTGACACGGTTTTGGTTTTGTTATCCAATTTGTTGTAGGCACAATTAGGGTGCGTATTCTTGGGTGCCATGTAAGTTATGCTTGTTCCATGGTTTTAGTGCTAAGAATTTCTGTGATAATGTATTGTGTTGGGGGTGTTAGCGAACTCCAGGTGGCAGTTTTTCTTATCGCCAGTGGAGTATGGTTAGTTGGTGCATTTACGTGCTGGCCACACGTGTATGTAGGGGATTGTGATGGGCGACAGTTTAGTTGAATTCCTTCTTGTTCAAGAAATGTAAGGTGGGAGAGGTGTTGTAATGTGTATCTGAGGTGGTGACATCACTGATGGTGGAATATGGTGATGTCATTGTGTGTGGAATGTGGTGATGTCATTATGCATGGAGTGTTGGAATGTTATGCTCTGAATGCAGGTTCCATACTTTACAGGTTGAGATCTTACCTGGCATGAAGGAACGTGCTGGTGTTCTTCCTGGCTACTTACTTGCAATAAAGCTACAAATAACTTAGCTGCTGGTGGTCCGGGTGTTCTTCAGGTACCAAGTTATTACACTAACCATTCTCCTTTTGGTTCTGCAGCTTAATTTGAAGGCATAAAGAAACACAACCTGCAGCTTGTAATTATGCACAATGTAAAGAGAAAGTGAAGATCCCCAAACATACACATCACTCTTATATTCAAGCTTTTGGGTGCAAGTGTGGGGCTGCAAGGCACAGGCGGCCATGCCTTCTAGCAGCCCTGCCAGCCCTTCTGGGAGGGGAAGGGTCATGGATCACCTTGCCAGCTCGTTGAGATCCTTCAGTCCGATAAATACGTTGCATCTCGGATGTGAATCTGAAAGTCCGACATTCCGAGCATTTCCCAGCATCACTGAAGCGTACAGATTCAGCCCTACTGGTTCACCTGCTTTCAGATTTGACTACCGACTGGCTCTCATCCCCAGAGATCTGAGTAGATGTGCAGTTTGGAAGTTCTAGGCTTTTGCAGGTTAGTATTACCAAAAGTATCCCTTTATCCCAGAAAAGTAACTTTTCCAGAATAGATTTTTGAAGTGTGTCCAGTTGGTGGCAGTGTACTAATATTTGAGGTACCACCCTCGTGAGGCCTTCTGGCTACCTCATTACATTTCAGAGAGCCCCAACTTGAGGGCTGTGTTCCCATTCAGAGACTGCTAGTTTTAAGGTAAATTAACCAAGTTGGATGCCACTTAAGTCGAATTTGTTTTCTCTACCTGCAATGTTGTGGATTCTTAGTTGCTTACTCTAAGATCTTGACACCAAAGCACTACCTTGATTGTTTTTGCTGTGAAATTTGAACAAGGGGAGTCACCCGCCTTAGAATGGTCAAGACCTTTGACATCAAGGACATAGTCACCAGTTATTGGAGGTCACCGAACCTCACGCTTTCTATGAGTACTAGGCTCTGAAAGAGAACTTTCAACATCACTGGAGACTTAATAGCATCTATTAACAATGACCTTTCAGAGTAAGAATGGCCAAGGTGCTCCATTCCTTGGCAGCAGAGACATGATGGCACCCTCGCCACCTTGGTGCATGAATCTGCATCTGCCTGCCAGATCAAACACGTGATCAACCAGAAAAAAGAGAGCTTTCAACCAGAACCAATGACTACAGCACTAACCTGGGGCTGGCCTGGTCCTCCAATGGAGCCCTATCCATAAAGGAGGTGCCTCTCATGACTATGGCAGAGATTAGGAAAATGGTCAGCAATGACCACTTCAAATACAGGTACGTTGGATACCCTGCCTTCTGAATCAGCCACCTCTCTGAAAAAAAAGAACCTTAACACCCAGAAGCAGGACTTTCCCATTTTAAGAACACTGTCAGTTGCACCTTGAAGATTTGCTACAGAAAAGCCCCGAAGGTGAAGGTGCCTGCCAAGCCCACCGCCCTATATAGCATCTGCTACAAAGATCAACAGTATCTTGAATTGCATACTGATGATACATAGTTACGTCACGTTGGTGCATGCCCTTGCGTGTCCCACCAACTGCACACATCTTGAACCAGCCATTTGGGCATGGCACTGGTCCTCTGAGATGCAGCGCCCAGCAACTGCAAAAACAGATGTTATTCTTCTCTGCCATTCACAGAATCTGTTCCTCTTGTATCCAGCCACCTCCCTCCGATCCTGAAGCTCAGCCACCTATGCTATTACTGAACCATGAAAGGTCACGTGGCGGTGGAAGTGGCACCCATCATTCCGCTTTAGCGGCAGCCAAATCATTATTTCAACCATCACAGGAGGACACAAGGACCACAGACAGACACTATGCTATCTGTAGAACTTGACCACCATAAAGAGTATTCCTGGATTGGTTCACCTTTCTCCAATGGCTACTGCCGTCCCCTTTTTAGTTGTGGGTATTCGGGGGTTCTGCACAAGCTGCCTATATGCCAAAACTATTGGCACAGTCAATTAAGATAAGAGAAAGATTGGTGTGAGGAAGGACTCGTAGCCTGTGGGTGTTGGATTTGTCACCACGGTGGGGTGCATTTAAAGGCCCCAAACAGAAGTCCCTTTCACTTGAACAGCAGCATTTAAAGACTGCAACCAGAAACGGTCTTGCTTTACCTTTATTTCACATGAGTGGCAAGAATTTGAACACTGCAACCAGAAAACAGCCTTGCTTTTCTTTTATTTCACATGAATGGCAAGAACTTATACACTACAACGAAAAACAGCTTTTGCTTTCCCTATCACATGAACAGAGGTCCTTTAAACACTACAACCAAAAACAGCCTGGCTTTTTCTTTTTGTTCATCTCAAATTAAAGAGTCAGGTGGAAAGGGGCCTACCCATCATCATCTATGGACAAGCAGTAATGTAAGGTCACCCAAGAAGGACAAATCAAAGCATCCTGTGACCTGAAAAACAGGATTTTTAAACATTAATAGCAAAAACGGCCTGCACATGTAGTTGCAAATAAAAATGGCTTTAAAAGCCACAATGGAAAAAGATATCACTGCTCCCACAGAAAATGTCAGGCAAGCAGAACAGGAGGTGGGGGTGACCAAAGCAAATGTCTATTATGTTTCACCCACAAAACTCCAGTCACCTTAGAAGAGACACTTACTTTAGGAAAAAATGTTTTTGGCTGAGACAGGAACTTCACCCTGACAAGCCCCACATCCTGCTGGATATCACTCCCTTCCTCTAACAATCCCACAATAAAATGTGATGCTGCTTAGGGCATCTAAATTCCCTATTCTGCAGACATGAGGGCAGGAGCCCACAGATTTCAAAGAAGGCAAAATTTGGCTGACGTATGACAAGAAAATGTGTGTCATTATAGAACCCACTTCAAAGAGCAAACTGCCAATTTTTTAAGGGACTCTCACAGGCTGACCCAGGGGAACAGATGGCTGTGGGGGATGAAGCGGCCAGCCCATTTGCTGACAGACACACTCATCATTCATATAAAAGACAATTTCATTCTTAGGCATTTTGCACAGCTATCAGACTAAGGATTTATTTCCATTGCATGCCATTTTTCATGTGATTTCCAGGTGGTTTTAAGGATATAAATTGCATTTACCTGGGACTCTGGGAACTGTAATGGTCAGTTAGACTAGTTTTCTGGCTGATCATAGCATGTGACAAATGTGACAATTGGTGAAAAGATGGAAAATGAAATTAGGAACATTCTTGATCATTTGCAGATTCATAACTGTTGTACATTTTATGAAAATGACATAAATGGCCACATGGCCATGCTACACCGTATAAATTTGGCAATTGGCTTATCTAATTCCCTATGACCAGCTCAAACCAAATATCTGTTTCATATGGCAGTGGCTAGTAAAATGATGAAGTTATGATACATAACTCGTTTTTACCAAAAAGTTGTAATGAGAACAAGGGAGGGTAATAAATGGAAACAGACAGATGGTGCTCTCCTCCCCTGAACCAATCCTGACAGGGGGTGGAGAGAGGAATGGTAACTGTCCTATCCGAGCAGCAGGGATAATTACAGGGTACTTTCTCTAGATTTTAAAATTAGTGATGTCATTGCTGCTATATAAGGGGGACTACACTAGGACACACAAAAACTGGGGAGACAGGAGAAGGAGGACAGAGAGAAGGCTGCTGAAACCGTGCCAACTTTGAGAGTGGAGTGACCAGATCCCTTGCCCTGTCTGTCCAGAGTGTCCTGAGATCCAGCTGGCTTTCCTGAATCCTAAACCAAGGCTTGCTTTGTAAGTAGCATATAATCCCAGCCCTAAAATGCATAAACCCTTCATTTATGTAGCAGTACATCCAATATTTCTCATTGAAAACCCCAAATTGCCAGTGTAATTCAGTCATCTCCCCTTAGAAGAATCTCTTGTTTGCCTGCGTATGTTAGCATATCTCCTTTGAAAAACCTCCCAGTTGTCTGTGTAAATCCTTAGTATTTTGTTCAAGTAAATCAATTAATCCCCCATTGAAATTCATGGTTCAAAATTGTTGCAATTCGAAATCAACCATCTTGTTCCTGGTGTTTTCATTAAATTGTTATATGCATTAAAGTTTTGCCTAAAAAAATTATTCTCCTTGTAACTAAAAACCAAATGTGTCTGTGTATTATTGTATTACCAAACAAATTCCTATTTGCATCTGTCCTATTAAACCCGAACCGTTGTTCACATTGTGAGCAATCCCTTTGCCTAGAAGTCTACCGGTTATGTGCCTCTGTTCTTGTCACTGAAAACCAATTTTCCTTTTGTAAGCTAAACCCCTTCCCTGAGCTGCCTGTCATTGTAAACCCAGTTTAAACAAATTTCCAGTTGCCACTATATTTTCCTTTTGCATTTGCTTTCTCCCAAAAAATGATTTTCCTACTTCATTTCTATTTTGCCCTGGTGTGCTGATCAATATTCACTAATATGTTCCCTATCTCCTAAGTGTAAGCAATACAAATGTCCTTCTATTCTGTCCCCTAGCAGTTGTCAGTAATAATCAAAATCCTATTCTTCCATTTTGCTCAAAAAATGGGTTTCCCCTATCTTTGCTGGCTTCCCATCTTGTGAAGGTGGGCTTTACCCCAAACCCGATTTCCCTCTATATTCCTACTCCTTGCCACTGCCTTCCATTCAAAGGAATCAAGTCCAAATTAATGTTTTGGGGTGAGTGTTGCAGGGGGGGGGGTGTTTAACTGTAGGAGCCATCACGTTGTGATAAATTGCTCTTTTTCTGTTCTGCCATTAAAAATGTGAATTAATTCTAATAGGATATCTTAACCTGGTTGTTTTGTAGAGAGTCTTACATTTAGTGTTCATAGCAAAACAAAAGAGTTGATGGCTGGAAGGTTTAGAATAAATCTTGACCTCTGGCATTGCTCTGGGCAACCCTCCAGATCATCGTTCTTTGCCTGCCAAGCCATTACAAAAGGGGAAAGACCATATGCAAATCAGGCTTGGTCCCTCCCCCAAAGGGGTAGTCCAGCCCGAACTGCTAGGTCACATCCCTTTTGCATGAGACCACAAGCATCCCCAGACATGTTTCAGTATTGTTGGGCGCCATCAGTGAGGAGTAGCTTGGGTCTCTAGGCCCAGCAGGCAAGGGACCCACGCCTGGGCATACCCTTCCCACTCGGGTGACAATAGCAAAACAAAAGAGTTGATAGCTGGAAGGTTTAGAATAAATCTTGACCTCTGGCATTGCTCTGGGGCACCCTCCAGACCATCGTTCTTTGCCTGCCAAGCCATTACAAAAGGGGAAAGACCATATGGAAATCAGGCTTGGTCCCACCCCCAAAGGGGTAGTCCAATCTGAACTGCTAGGTCACATCCCTTTTGCACGAGACCACAAGCATCCCCAGACATGTTTCAGCCTTGTTGGGCGTCATCAGTGAGGTGTAGCTTGGGTCTCTAGGCCCAGCAGGCAAGGGACCCACGTCTGGGCATACCCTTTCCACTCGGGGTGACAATAGCAAAACAAAAGAGTTGATGGCTGGAAGGTTTAGAATAAATCTTGACCTCTGGCATTTCTCTGGGCAACCCTCCAGACCATCGTTCTTTGCCTGCCAAGCCATTACAAAAGGGGAAAGACCATATGCAAATCAGGCTTGGTCCCACCCCCAAAGGGGTAGTCCAGCCCGAACTGCTAGGTCACATCCCTTTTGCACGAGACCACAAGCATCCCCAGACATGTTTCAGCCTTGTTGGGTGTCATCAGTGAGGAGTAGCTTGGGTCTCTAGGCCCAGCAGGCAAGGGACCCACGTCTGGGCATACCCTTTCCACTCGGGGTGACAATAGAAAAACAAAAGAGTTGATGGCTGGAAGGTTTAGAATAAATCTTGACCTCTGGCATTGCTCTGGGGCACCCTCCAGACCATCGTTCTTTGCCTACCAAGCCATTACAAAAGGGGAAAGACCATATGCAAATCAGGCTTGGTCCCACCCCCAAAGGGGTAGTCCAGCCCGAACTGCTAGGTCACATCCCTTTTGCACAAGACCACAAACATCCCCAGACATGTTTCAGCCTTGTTGGGCGTCATCAGTGAGGAGTACCTTGGGTCTCTAGGCCCAGCAGGCAAGGGACCCATGTCTGGGCATACCCTTCCCAATCGGGGTGACAATAGCAAAACAAAAGAGTTGATGGCTGGAAGGTTTAGAATACATCTTGACCTCTGGCATTGCTCTGGGCAACCATCCAGACCATCGTTCTTTGCCTGCCACGCCATTACAAAAGGGGAAAGATCATATGCAAATCACGCTTGGTCCCACCCACAAAGGGGTAGTACAGCCCGAACTGCTAGGTCACATCCCTTTTGCACGAGACCACAAGCATCCCCCGACTTGTTTCAGCCTTGTTGGGCGTCATCAGTGAGGAGTAGCTTGGGTCTCTAGGCCCAGCAGGCAAGGGACCCACGTCTGGGCATACCTTTCCCACTTGGGGTGACAATAGCAAAACAAAAGAGTTGATGGCTGGAAGGTTTAGAATAAATCTTGACCTCTGGCATTGCTCTGGGCAACCCTCCAGACCATCGTTCTTTGCCTGCCAAGCCATTACAAAGGGGAAAGACCATATGCAAATCAGGCTTGGTCCCACCCCCAAAGGGGTATTCCAGCCCGAACTGCTAGGTCACATCCCTTTTGCACGAGACCACAAGCATCCCCAGACATGTTTCAGCCTTGTTGGGCGTCATCAGTGAGGAGTAGCTTGGGTCTCTAGGCCCAGCAGACAAGGGACCCACGTCTGGGCATACCCTTCCCACTCGGGGTGACAATAGCAAAACAAAAGAGTTGATGGCTGGACGGTTTAGAATAAATCTTGACCTCTGGCATTGCTCTGGGACACCCTCCAGACCATCGTTCTTTGCCTGCCAAGCCATTACAAAAGGGGAAAGACCATATGCAAATCAGGCTTGGTCCCACCCCCAAAGCGGTAGTCCAGCCCGAACTGCTAGGTCACATCCCTTTTGCAGGAGACCACAAGCATCCCCAGACATGTTTCAGCCTTGTTGGGTGTCATCAGTGAGGAGTAGCTTGGGTCTCTAGGCCCAGCAGGCAAGGGACCCACGTCTGGGCATACCCTTCCCACTCGGGGTGACAATAGCAAAACAAAAGAGTTGATGGCTGGAAGGTTTAGAATAAATCTTGACCTCTGGCAATGCTCTGAGCAACCCTCCAGACCATTGTTCTTTCCCTGCCAAGCCATTACAAAAGGGGAAAGACCATATGCAAATCAGGCTTGGTCCCATCCCCAAAGAGGTAGTCCAGCCCGAACTGCTAGGTCACATCCCTTTTGCACGAGACCACAAACATCCCCAGACATGTTTCAGCCTTGTTTGGTGTCATCAGTGAGGAGTAGCTTGGGTCTCTAGGCCCAGCAGGCAAGGGACCCACGTCTGGACATACCCTTCCCATTCAGGGTGACAATAGCAAAACAAAAGAGTTGATTGCTGGAAGGTTTAGAATAAATCTTGACATCTGGCATTGCTCTGGGCAACCCTCCAGATCATCGTTCTTTGCCTTCCAAGCCATTACAAAAGGGGAAAGACCATATGCAAATCAGGCTTGGTCCCACCCACAAAGGGGTAGTACAGCCCGAACTGCTAGGTCACATCCCTTTTGCACGAGACCACAAACATCCCCAGACATGTTTCAGCCTTGTTTGGTGTCATCAGTGAGGAGTAGCTTGGGTCTCTAGGCCCAGCAGGCAAGGGACCCACGTCTGGACATACCCTTCCCGTTCGGGGTGACAATAGCAAAACAAAAGAGTTGATTGCTGGAAGGTTTAGAATAAATCTTGACCTCTGGCATTGCTCTGGGCAACCCCCCAGACCATCGTTCTTTGCCTGCCAAGCCATTACAAAAGGGGAAAGACCATATGCAAATCAGGCTTGGTCCCACCCCCAAAGGGGTAGTCCAGACCGAACTGCTAGGTCACATCCCTTTTGCACGAGACCACAAGCATCCCCAGACATGTTTCAGCCTTGTTGGGCGTCATCAGTGAGGAGTCGCTTGGGTCCCTAGGCCCAGCAGGCAAGGGACCCATGTCTGGGCATACCCTTCCCACTCGGGGTGACAATAGCAAAACAAAAGAGTTGATGGCTGGAAGGTTTAGAAGAAATCTTGACCTCTGGCATTGCTCTGGGCAACCCTCCAGATCATCGTTCTTTGCCTGCCAAGCCATTACAAAAGGGGAAAGACCATATGTAAATCAGGCTTGGTCCCACCCCCAAAGGGGTAGTCCAGCCCGAACTGCTAGATCACATCCCTTTTGCACGAGACCACAAGCATCCCCAGACAAGTTTCAGCATTGTTGGGCGTCATCAGTGAGAAGTAGCTTGGGTCTCTAGGCCCAGCAGGCAAGGGACCCACGTTTGGGCATACCCTTCCCACTCGGGGTGCCAATAGCAAAAGAAAAGAGTTGATGGCTGGAAGGTTTAGAATAAATCTTGACCTCTAGCATTGCTCTCGGCAACCCTCCAGACCATCGTTCTTTGCCTGCCAAGCCATTACAAAAGGGGAAAGACCATATGCAAATCAGGCTTGGTCCCACCCCGAAAGGGGTAGTCCAGCCCGAACTGCTAGGTCACATCCCTTTTGCACGAGACCACAAGCATCCCCAGACATGTTTCAGCCTTGTTGGGCATCATCAGTGAGGAGTAGCTTGGGTCTCTAGGCCCAGCAGGCAAGGGACCCATGTCTGGGCCTACCCTTCCCACTCGGGGTGACAATAGGAAAACAAAAGAGTTGATGGCTGGAAGGTTTAGAAGAAATCTTGACCTCTGGCATTGCTCTGAGGCATCCTCCAGACCATCCTTCTTTGCCTGCCAAGCCATTACAAAAGGAGAAAGACCATATGCAAATCAGGCTTGATCCCACCCCCAAAGGGGTAGTCCAGACGAACTGCTAGGTCACATCCCTTTTGCACGAGACCACAAGCATCCCCAGACATGTTTCAGCCTTGTTGGGCGTCATCAGTAAGGAATAGCTTGGGTCTCTAGGCCCAGCAGGCAAGGGACCCACGTCTGGGCAGACCCTTCCCACTCGGGGTGTCAATAGCAAAACAAAAGAATTGATGGCTGGAAGGTTTAGAAGAAATCTTTACCGCTGGCATTGCTCTGGGGCACCCTCCAGACCATCGTTCTTTGCCTGCCAAGCCATTACAAAAGGGGAAAGACCATATGGAAATCAGGCTTGGTCCCACCCCCAAAGGGGTAGTCCAGCCTGAACTGCTAGGTCACATCCCTTTTGCACGAGACCACAAGCATCCCCAGACATGTTTCAGCCTTGTTGGGCGTCATCAGTGAGGTGTAGCTTGGGTCTCTAGGCCCAGCAGGCAAGGGACCCACCTCTGGGCATACCCTTTCCACTCGGGGTGACAATAGCAAAACAAAAGAGTTGATGGCTGGAAGGTTTAGAATAAATCTTGACCTCTGGCATTTCTCTGGGCAACCCTCCAGACCATCGTTCTTTGCCTGCCAAGCCATTACAAAAGGGGAAAGAGCATATGCAAATCAGGCTTGGTCCCACCCCCAAAGGGGTAGTCCAGCCCGAACTGCTAGGTCACATCCCTTTTGCACGAGACCACAAGCATCCCCAGACATGTTTCAGCCTTGTTGGGTGTCATCAGTGAGGAGTAGCTTGGGTCTCTAGGCCCAGCAGGCAAGGGACCCACGTCTGGGCATACCCTTTCCACTCGGGGTGACAATAGAAAAACAAAAGAGTTGATGGCTGGAAGGTTTAGAATAAATCTTGACCTCTGGCATTGCTCTGGGGCACCCTCCAGACCATCGTTCTTTGCCTGCCAAGCCATTACAAAAGGGGAAAGACCATATGTAAATCAGGCTTGGTCCCACCCCCAAAGGGGTAGTCCAGCCCGAACTGCTAGATCACATCCCTTTTGCACGAGACCACAAGCATCCCCAGACAAGTTTCAGCATTGTTGGGCGTCATCAGTGAGAAGTAGCTTGGGTCTCTAGGCCCAGCAGGCAAGGGACCCACGTTTGGGCATACCCTTCCCACTCGGGGTGCCAATAGCAAAAGAAAAGAGTTGATGGCTGGAAGGTTTAGAATAAATCTTGACCTCTAGCATTGCTCTGGGCAACCCTCCAGACCATCGTTCTTTGCCTGCCAAGCCATTACAAAAGGGGAAAGACCATATGCAAATCAGGCTTGGTCCCACCCCCAAAGGGGTAGTCCAGCCCGAACTGCTAGGTCACATCCCTTTTGCACGAGACCACAAGCATCCCCAGACATGTTTCAGCCTTGTTGGGCATCATCAGTGAGGAGTAGCTTGGGTCTCTAGGCCCAGCAGGCAAGGGACCCATGTCTGGGCATACCCTTCCCACTCGGGGTGACAATAGCAAAACAAAAGAGTTGATGGCTGGAATGTTTAGAAGAAATCTTGACCTCTGACATTGCTCTGGGCAACCCTCCAGACCATTGTTCTTTGCCTGCCAAGCCATTTCAAAAGGGGAAAGACCATATGCAAATCATGCTTGGTCCCACCCCCAAAGGGCTAGTCCAGCCCAAACTGCTAGGTCACATCCCTTTTGGACGAGACCACAAGCATCCCCAGACATGTTTCATCCTTGTTGGGCATCATCAGTGAGGAGTAGCTTGGGTCTCTAGGCCCAGCAGGCAAGGGACCCACGTCTGGGCATACCCTTCCCACTCGGGTGACAATAGCAAAACAAAAGAGTTGATGGCTGGAAGGTTTAGAATAAATCTTGACCTCTGGCATTGCTCTGGGCAACCCTACAGACCATCGTTCTTTGCCTGCCAACCCATTACAAAAGGGGAAAGACCATATGCAAATCAGGCTTGGTCCCTCCCCCAAAGGGGTAGTCCAGCCCCAACTGCTAAGTCACATCCCTTTTGCACGAGACCACAAGCATCCCCAGACATGTTTCAGCCTTGTTGGGCGTCATCAGTGAGGAGTAGCTTGGGTCTCTAGGCCCAGCAGGCAAGGGACCCACGTCTGGGCATACCCTTCCCACTCGGGGTGACAATAGCAAAACAAAAGAGTTGATGGCTGGAAGGTTTAGAATAAATCTTGACCTCTGGCATTGCTCTGGGCAACCCTCCAGACCATCGTTCTTTGCCTGCCAAGCCATTACAAAAGGGGAAAGACCATATGCAAATCAGGCGTGGTCCCACCGCCAAAGGGGTAGTCCAGCCCGAACTGCTAGGTCACATCTCTTTTGCACGAGACCACAAGCATCCCCAGACATGTTTCAGCCTTGTGGGGCATCATCAGTGAGGAGTAGCTTGGGTCTCTAAGCCCAGCAGGCAAGGGACCCACGTCTGGGCATACCTTTCACACTCGGGGTGACAATAGCAAAACAAAAGAGTTGATGGCTGGAAGGTTTAGAATAAATATTGACCTCTGTCATTGCTCTGGGCAACCCTCCAGACCATTGTTCTTTGCCTGCCAAGCCATTTCAAAAGGGGAAAGACCATATGCAAATCATGCTTGGTTCCACCCCCAAAGGGGTAGTCCAGCCCGAACTGCTAGGTCACATCCCTTTTGCACGAGACCACAAGCATCCCCAGACATGTTTCAGCCTTGTTGGGCGTCATCAGTGAGGAGTAACTTGGGTCTCTAGACCCAGCAGGCAAGGGACCCACGTCTGGGCATACCCTTCCCACTCGGGGTCACAATAGCAAAACAAAAGAGTTGATGGCTGGAAGGTTTAGAATAAATCTTGACCTCTGGCATTGCTCTGGGCAACCCTCCAGACCATCGTTCTTTGCCTGCCAAGCCATTACAAAAGGGGAAAAGACCATATGCAAATCAGGCTTGGTCCCATCCCCAAAGGGGTAGTCCAGCCCGAACTGCTAGGTCACATCCCTTTTGACGAGACCACAAGCATCCCCAGACATGTTTCAGCCTTGTTGGGCATCATCAGTGAGGAGTAGCTTGGGTCTCTAGAGTCTCTAGATAGTCTTGCATTTAGTGTTGCCACCACATTGGCGAATGTGTATTTGGTTGATTTTCCTTTTTCATTAAACAATACATTAATAAATATCTTATTGATACACACCGGCCTGGTTCTTAGTCCATTGTGACACGGGGTGTTTGTCGAGGTTGGGTGCGCGACGGGTTGGAGACCTACTCAAAAAGAATCCGTAGTATATTAAAAATAAAAACTGCTTTATTGTGCACCACATCCATTGTAGGGGAAGGAGGCCCCTAGTTGGCGTGTGCTGTGTGATAAACTGTGACACCACCCACTACCCACTTGCTAGTCACTATGGCCATTACCACCCACTACCTTCTCCTCGCAACCCAAAACACTCCATCCACCCGAGAAATCTTGATCTGCTTGATTTGTGCTTTTGAGGGAATGCCAATGTTATTTCATAGCAGTCTTCTGAAAGGTAGTGGCTTAATTTCAGCTGCAAATCATCTCATAGCGTAATATAAAGTATAAATCAAGTGTGCCTTCTACCACTTGATTTATAAGCAAAATGAGTGTTCTTACAGCTATTCGTTGCACCAAATTCCTATTTAAAATAAACAATGGAAAAAACAAATGTTTTGGCTCCTTTATATACATTATATAGGCATTGTTCAAGCACTGTCATAATATGCTCAAGTACTAACACCATCTGCCAGCTATTGCCATCATATGGTCAGGTGGTAACACTTTGGAAATACGTGAAGAATGCCTTTGCCATTCTCACATAAAGCCAAAATCATTGGCTTTTTCATTGCTTGTTTCTTTTTACAGTCAGAACTAGAGAATGTGCTTTTCATATTATCCTGATTTTACTGCACATTCGTTCTGTTATGCAATGCAAGAGATTTGCCCATTTCAATGTAAATACTTCTGCCAGGACATTTAGCTTGCTTGTGTTAAACTGTTCTTGGTGTCATCCCACAAAACCCCCTTCTTTAGAGTCTCAACCGTGATTGCTCCACTTCAACTACCAGAGGTCAGCAAAAGAAAGCAAGAGTCCTGTTAAACCTCTGCACTATGGATGGTAGTATGCACTCTTCTGCAAACAAAGATAAACAAATGCAGTGCATTTTTGTTTTAATCTCGGCAGCATTTTTGTTAAATACTGATTCCCTCGTTATTTAACAAAAGTGCTGCCGAGATTCTGCAATCTGTCTGTTTCCATTAAACAGGCGAATTACAGCAAAAGCACTGTCGTGATTTGCGAAGACGCCCAGGCCCACTTGAGAACGGCAGTGGTACCTGGGCATCAAGAAATGCTGCAGTGCGTCGTATTTAGCACGCTCACTGCGCCATGATGAGAATCAGCTCTGACTGTTTAGTTAGCTAATTTATACAAGTAGCTCCCTACACATGCTTCGGTAGGTGATAGTAAATGCCTAAACAAGGGTGCCTACTGGAGTCTAGCCAGCCCTCCTCCTAAGTGCTAATCTTTGCCATGTCTACACAAGCATCTTAAGCCTCCTCTTAGAACTTTCGCGTACATGGACCTCCGTCCCAGAGGACATTCCAACCAAAAAGCACATTGAGGCCATGCAAATGGGGAAATGGTGCTATATAAATGACAACTACAATATGATAGAATAAAATATTTGGAACCATGTCCCACATGACATTTGTTTGTTGATCCTTTTTTGTTAACCTTTGAGTTGTACACCTGAAAGATTAAAATAGTATTGAGACTTAACACCACATAATATAAATATGGCAGTCACGAGTACTAATGGACAAGTACACTTTGTTTTAGCAGAATAGCTGCCCGGCTCTCAACACCCCACAGTGTGTGCAAGCATACACTGTGAGATGAGAGAATGCTGGACATTTAAAAAACATGAGTATTTATACAGTTTCTCACAATCCCAGATACATCATCCAGCCCCTCTTAGTGTAACACATTAACCTAGGATACATAGCCTTTCCACATAACTAATACATGTTAAAACATTCTTGAATAGCTGGTTGTTTTCTTTTAAATACTTCATATGTTTTTCAAACATTTGACACAAAGGTAACAGTCCTTATTTCATTTACTTATATTTGTCTACCATTTGTTCTTAAGTTTAAGGTCAGCTTAGTTTCAAGGAGCGAAAACTAAGATTTCTGCAAAAGCACATGTTCAGCTATTCATCATTCTGTTACGCTATTTGAATGGGGAAGACACTGTTGGTACAGATTGCATCTAAATTACTGATTAGCACGGCTCTTGTTTAACTCTAAGGTTTCCTTAGTGCAGGACAAACAATTCACCCCTGGCAGCTTCAGCACGTTTATCTACGATGACACAGTGCAAAGTTCATTTTGCTCTGCTGGAGCTGAAAACAGAAATTCTAACATTGGACAGAAAGCAGGAGATATCAAAATAGCAGATAACTTAAAATGGCGGCGTAGTCAGCTTATTTCAGGTTAATTCAAATGCAATTTACAGTGCGATGCGCATGTGCTTAGGCCAAGGTTTACTATCAGACGGTATTCATGCAAAGTATACTTTTACATACCCTCCTTTTGGCCTAAGCCTAGAGCATTACTCAAACATTAGCATCATCTGAAAACCATGTATCATCCGCAGAACATCCGGAATCGCTATCTTCAAAAACATTGATTGCCATTAACTCCTGTATAGCGATGTCCTGCATTACCAAGGCATTAGTAATCTTTCTGGGCATATGTGTTTTAGGTTCTAGTTTGCACAACTTCCCCCTATCATAGAACAAATGACAGGAAGACACTGTATGCAACAGCAGCAAAACAGTACAATGCCAAGGATCACCATTAGAGCACCATTTCCAGCACCAAGATCGTAACAAGTCCCAGAACCATGTGCCAATATCCCAGTTTCCCTCTGGAACAAGTACTTCAGTACTTAAAGTGTGCAATTCCTTAATTGCCTTAAAAATGGTGGGGGAGGAATCGGGTACAAAAACACAACACGCAGATCCCACCATTTTGCACACCCCATCACGCTCAGCTAGAACGATGTCTAGCACCATCCTATTTTGAAGAGCCACTAATCTCATGGCCTTTTCCACTAGTGTCATGTTGTATAGGAAGCCAGTGGTTTCATTGATGGTTTTCTCTAAAACACTTGCAAATTTTCTAATATCTTGGGAGTTTATTATCTGTCCCCAAAATGGCACAAAGGATTTGGCAACGTCACCGGGAATCTGTGAGGGAGTGTCACCATCCTCATTCCACCTGGGACAAGTTCTAAAAACTTCAGCATTGGTGGCAACATATACACCTGTTAATAGTATACCTAAATAACAAGTACCCTCCCAATCTCTTGGCAACCAAGGATATGCCTCCTTACCACAAACAAAGTAAACAGGATCTCCTACATATAGAGGTGTACGTTCACTAATTAGCACAGCAACGTTCGTACATCCCTCAAATGTACCCATTAGTTGGGAGCCCTATCTTCGTATGCAAAATGGAACAGAGCTTGGACTATGGTTAACAGTATAGGAAGGAAGCATGGCATCCCTATTACCTATGGGAGCCATTTTAAAGGTAATGATTGATTGAACAGGTCTGGAAAGTCTATCAGAAGGCCTAATCGAAGCAACATTTAGCTTGCTCCTATTCGCAAACAGAGAACATACTACAGGTGCTAAAACTCGTTTTTCAAACTCATTAAGATTAGTCCCATCAAAGTTCTCAGTGACACTATTGTTCCATCGGCCAATGAATAATGCCCTAAGTGAAGTATAACATGCAGTAGTTATGCGGGAGTGGAGGTATATACCAGCGCAATCCCTTTTCCCCATGGTGTGGCAGATGTGAACATATCCAATAATTGGTCTCATTCAGAATGGCATGGGTTGCATTCATGATCATCAAGAGGGTGTTGTTATGATGACCCCCTCTATGTTGGAGGTCTCAAGGACAAAGCATGTGCAAATGCACATAAGGTGGAGACACAGTGGGGACACTTGCAGTTGGCAATAAAACATCAAGCGGATGTGTACATTCCAGATACCAAAACCAGAATGTCAGTGCAATTATAATGCAAGCTGTTATTGTGATCAGTATCCATTTGGTCCTCTAGGACCATGACCCTTGATGGGCGGACTCATTATCAGCAAAATGATCAGTTTCCTTATTAGTATGAGTGGCCCCTAAAATGGGCATAGTTTCTCAGTGTCTGTTAAGAATCCTTACTCTTAGGATTTTTTAGTTCATGCGTGGGTGGCACTTGACCACGTGGCCTATCTTGATTGAAGGTAACCTTTCCGGTCCCTGCCTCTTTTTGTATGCAGCAGATGAATGACACGGAACTGACTCAAAAGTGGTTTCTTGTGGTATTCTTGTGGGCACAGAATCCTATTTGTACTTTCCTATTCTATTACATTAATGTAATGTCAGCAGACCCTAAATCTAAATCCTGTTCCGTGATTGCAGATTGTACCTTACAACTCCAGGTACTGAATGATCATTGAACAAAGCGTTGTTGGGGCCTGAAGAAGATGAAGAAGCAGAAACAAAATTGATCGATGGTGAAGAAGAAAATGAAGAAGCAGCAATCTCCCCAGGTCCCACAGGTTCAGGAAGGTCTTTTGTGACACCCTAGGTGTCGATCAAAGCAGGCTTGTTGTGAGCATCGGGACCATCAATTCCCTTCTCCTCCCTTTCGTCATAGGGCAAAGGAAAAGGAATCCTCTTCACATGTGTCACATGTATCCATTGTTTCTTTCCGGTCCCTCGTACTGTGGTTTGCATAGCCACAAGGATCTGGTGTGGTCATTTCCAACGAGATTCATATTAGTTGCCCCTCTCGAAATTCTTCACCAGGATCCACTGACCAGGTCAGAGTCGATGACCTGGACCCTCGTATTTTACAGGGAGGGCTGCTCATACCTGTTGGTCCATCAAACACACATTTTGAGTCAACTGATCACAATAGTCAGACAAAAGCGGGTACTCAATTTCTTTCAACTGCTTGGGCCTCAGTGCATTCCATGCATTGGCTGGTCTCCCCATGACAATCTCATAGGGGAGAGCCTTGTCTTTGATTGTGCAGTCGTCCGCATTAATAGTAAGGCTATTGGCAAAGCGTCAGGTCATTTCAGATTGCTGTGCGCACACACCTTCGACATTTTGTTCTTTAGAATTTCGTTATGGCATTCCACAAGGCCGGCACTCTGAGAATATCTGGCCAGTGGAACCGTTTATCAATCTGTAATCCTGCACACACTTACAGGATAACAGCAGTGATAAAATGTGGACCATTATCGGACCAAATTACTCTTGGCAAGCCAAACCTAGAAAAATATTCCTTAAGCATGGTCTTTGCCATTGACATTGCTGTGTCATCTTTCAGTGGGAAAGCCTCAACCCATTTGCTAAAAGGTACAGATCACAACTAGGACATACTTATAGTTTTGGCAAAGTTCCATGTCAATAAAGTCAAAATGGATCACCTCAAAAGGCAAGGAGGAGGGACCAAAACTGCCCTTCTGTGTCAGTGTTCCCTTCCCAATTTTATGTTGTCAGCATATCATGCAACACTGGACCAAATGTTCAGTGGTTTTCTGGATATTAGTGTTATACCAGATGGGATCTAACTGTTGGCAAATCTTTTGGCACATATGTATGTTGGGCCATGAGCCATGGTGACCATAGCAGTGACATAGGCATTGGGTAGCATCCCTATTTGCTTCTCATTATCCACCCAACAACCCTCATCATCTAGACCCGCTGAACCCTCAGCCCACTGTTTAATTTCTTCTGGGCTAGCTTCAGCCTGAATTTCTTTTATACAGCTAATCCCTTCGTCCATCATACAAGTATCAGTAACCCATCTTGTTGGTTCGAGCACGTACATATTTGAGTGCAAATAAATAGCAGTCTGTTTGGCTATTCTGTCAGCAAAAGTGTTCCCTTTTCCTACATCACCCGTCACTTTCTGGTGTGCGGCACACTTCATTATTGCTAGTTGTATAGGAAGCACAAGTACTGACAGTAACCGGACTATCAGAGTGTAATGTTGAATTTTTGTTCCATGTGAAGTCAAGAATGCTCTCTCAGCCCACAGTCGACCAAAATTATGAACCAGCCTAAATACGTACTGACTATCTGTATATATATTTACACTAAGCCCTTCAGAAATTTCACAAGCTAAGGTTAGCGCAATAATCTCTGCGGCCTGCGCAGAATTATGCAGAATTTGTTTAGTCTCCACAATAGTGCTTAACGTGGTGATTGCATAAACAGTGGTGGATGTAACATCCAGACGTTTAAAACAGGAGCCATCACAGAATAACTCCCCTTGCAGATTCTTTAAGGGTGTATCAATTAAATCAATTCTGCCCTTTGTTTCCTGTTCTATGATAAAGAGGCAATCATGTGATATTTGGTCACTGCAATCCTTCTTTTGTGGACAAAAACTCTTAATTTGGATGTGCGGTGCAGATAGAATCAGCTTGTATCTTGTTAATCAGGTAGATGTGAGATATTGTGTCTGCATTCTGTTTAATAGAACGTCTACGGAGTGGGGTACCATCACGGTTAAAGAATTACCTAAAACCATACCCTCACTTTGTTTTACGGATGCAGCAGCAGCAGTTACAGCCCTCAAACATCTTGGCAAAGTGCATGCAACAGGGTCTCACATGGAGGAAAAATAGCCGCACAGCCTATGCTTGCCCCCATGTTCCTATGTCAAAATAGACAAGGCACATCTATCACGTTCATTCACATACAAAACAAAGCCTTTTTTGTAATTTGGTGTGGCCAAAACTGGTGTTGAATACAGCACAGCGTTAAGCAGATCAAAAGCGTTCTGGCAATCCATGTTACGCGGTAAAGGCAAAGAAATATTCTTCTTTGTCAGTGTAAACATAGGTTTTATCAACAAAGAAAAATTCGGAATCCACTGTCTACAATATGAGGCCATGCCTATTAAAGCTCTGACCTCTTTCTGTGTATTTGGAACAGACATATCAGAGATGCTCTGTATCGTTCATGTGTAAGTCTTCTTCCCACCTTTGACAGGACATAGCCCAAATAGGTGACCTCCTGTGGACAATACTGAAACTTCTTCAACAAAGCCTTATGCCCATGCTCTGCTAAATGAATAAGCAGCAACACAGTGACCTCTTTGCAAGCAACTTCAGAATCAGCTGCTAGAAGTAGATCATCAACATATTGCAACAACATGCAAGTGGAAGAGAACTCAGGCGTATCAAGCTGTTCTTTCAACGCTCTACTATAGATGCTTGGACTCTCAGTGTACCCTTGTGGCACACGAGTGAATGTGAACGAGCATTCCCCTAGGGTGAACGCGAACACATATCTGCTATCAACATGCACAGGGATACTAAAGAAAGCATTTTTGAAATCCACAACACTAAAATATGTAGCCTTGCCTGGAATCATAGTCAGAATTTTGGTAACATCTGGCACAGTCGGAAACTGTGGAGCAACAACCTTAATAATTGCACGCAAATCAATAATAAAACGAAAGGTAATCGCATTATCCCCTTTCTTGTAAACTGGTAAAATCAGACTATTACACACACTCCCTGCAATTTCCTCAATTAGACCTCGGTGTACGAAATTAGAAATAATACTCTTCTAAGCCTGTTCACCTTCAACCAAACTCTTATACTGCGAAATACGCAGCAATTTAACACCTGGTTTCAACACAATTTTAACAGGTTCAATTTGTAAAATTCCAAAGTCATTATCATTAACTGCCCATAAACATGTCGGAACCTTATTCAATTCAATTGGTAAAGGCATAGACAAAAATTGTGGACCTGAAGTTTGTTGGGGCGAAATTGTTAAGTATACTCCATCTGGAAAACAGTAAATCACAGCATTCAATTCGTTTAATAATTTCAATCCCAACCAATTTTCGCCACAATTTGTTGTCAATAGGAATGGACAAGAATCAGTGAATGGTCCCATTGAAATTGGTACCGGCAGAGACACCGGATTTACCACTGGCGCACCAGAGAACCCAACAGAAATTTTGTTCTGCCCTGACAGTGGAATATCTGGAACCCGTGAATGATCAATAGAACGCTTCTGTACTCCTGTATCTATCAAAAAGAGATGCTCTCTGTTCCCCACCTTCATTTCAACGTAGGGCCCATTCTGATCAACGGGAATAGGTATCGGTTCCAGACCCTGCTTCGGGCTGTCCTAACGGAACAGTATATCGTCCGATCCAAAATCCTCAGAAAAATAGACATTCAAAGGATTATCAAAAATATTCCCACAAGTAACACTCTGTTGCTGATTATCTTGTGATGGTGTCTGTTGATTCTGTGCAGACTGACTTCTACCAGGACCCCCTATCCCAGGACTGCCTCTGTATCGTCTACCGATGGCACCATACATGCTATTTCATCTCTGCTGTAGGATCGGGCATTGTGCTCACCAATGACCCTCCTATCTACAATATGCACACTGGTTCGTGTGTATAGGACCCAGTTGTGCACCACCCTGTGGTGTGAATGGACCTCTCAACTGTGTTTTCCGACCTCTGGCTCCTCTAGCTATTTGCTGCAATAAAACTCTAGTATTCAGGTCTCCCTTCTTCTTTTTCACCTTCTCATTCTCTATATTAGCCCTATTTTTATAGTATTGAGCCATGTGTAACACTTCAACTTGTGATTTTGATTGCCATGCACTCTCAGAAGTCATGATCTGTGATTGGATTTCAGGCAACAATCCACGCACAAACCTATCAACGAACAGCCTCTGTCCTGGCTCTGTCCTTATGTCTTGACCACCAAAATGTGAAAATATTTCCTCACATCTATTAAAATACTCAGTTGCACCCTCTGACTTCAATTGCATGCAAGTCGCAAGCTTACCCCAGATGATTCTTTTTTTCAGGAACCAGAGTTTTCAATTTAGTCACTATTCTATCTGGCAACAACAGTATCACCTGTGGCAGTTTCGCACCAATATTCCTTTCACCATCTACTCGTACTAAGGCATCCCATGTATCACCCATCCTTGCCTGATCATCTACAGTTCTAATCTGCTTCCACAAATCAGCAGGAAGGACCATGGGAAACAACAAATCTATATCACCCAACGTTAAAACTGACAAATGCAAAACAGATTCAATTTCTTTATAAAATCCTGTTGGATTCTTCCTAATATGTGGAATTGATTGCCAAATGGTATTCACTTCCTGTCTAGAAAATGGAACATGGAAAAACTGTGAGACATAATGTGCTTCAATAGTAGTGGCAGATGTTCCTGCTGCAGCATTACCTGGAATCTCTACTTTTGGAACAAATGTCAGAAGAACCTCCCTCATTGGCAATTGTAAAGTAGGAAAATCCGAACGTCTATTAAGCAACAAGGCTAAATCAAGTGATAAAGTAGTCAAAGAAGCATCGGGCGCAAATTCTCTTTTATAAATAACCATCAAATCTATGGAACAACATTCCTTTCTCTTCATAAATTCATCTTGTATATACTCTACCGTCACCTGTAGCACTTTCCTTTGCATTGCCGGAGAATACTGATTAAACGTGTTATGCACTTCAAGGGGAGAAACTGAAACATCCGAAATATATCTAAGAGCGTCTCTTGTGCAAATGCTCATTTCTTGCCTCATTGGTTTTAATGGAGGAAGAAATTGCTTCTGCACATATGAAGTTTGCCGTTCATTACCATCCATTTCATCTTCCTGTAATTGATCTAGCTCCCTTTTAAACGCAAATACCTTCTCTACATTCTCATATACTTTCTCTGCAGTGTCCCTGGAGTGGGCAAGGACATTCACTCCATGTATCAACTAAATATGTTCCCATCCGTTCTATCAAAATATTCTGTTCAGGAATACCCCCTTGGTCAGAAAACGCAACTAAAACAGATGAGGTGGAACAGAACCACCAGACAAAGGGTCAATAGATAGCGGAGGCAATACTGCTGGCGGTGAAGACGGAGCTTTGGGGGCGACAACTGTCGGCAAGGGTGGAGGTGCAGGAGGGGGAACAAAAACGGCAGGAAGAGGTACAACAATGGGAAGAGGAGGAACAACAACAGGAGGAGGCACATAAGGAGGTTGTGCAGTTGAAACAGTTTTACATTCATTCAATAATTTATTAAGTAACTCATCTGATGTATGAAAATCCTGAGAGTGATATATCTTTTGCACATCTAGTTGAAAAGCCCTATCCATACTTCTAAAGGATTCTGACTGTACCTGCTGATGATGCAACAATGCTTTCTCAGCATTCGTCATGTGTCTACGTGCATGCTTTTCACTACTTCTGAGTTTCTGCATAGCTTCCTTCCTCCAATCTCTAACTGCATCAAATGCTGCAGGTCAAGCCTTTTTTCTCAACAATAGAGATTCTAAATGCTGTAGGCGGGCTATTTCAAAACTACCATAGACTGGCCACTGAAGTTCGGAAACATCTGTGGTCTGTCTGTGCCAAATTTCATTAAATACTATAGTTCCTAGGCCATACTTACAATACAGTATAGTAGTGTGCCATCAGCATAGCACATCACATGAAATTGCTGTACAATGAGTCAAAGAAGCGTTGCAACAGAGAAATGTATATGTCAAAGATGCATGGAAAAATAATGGACACCTGCATGATGCCACACGTGGAGACTGAAGTAGGGTAGAAGAAAGGACACAGAATGTTTTATTTGGAATGGTTGTTTAGGAATGAGCTAAGCAGGTCCACTGGCCATTCATGGAGCATCTTAATGAGGATGAATGCATCACTGTCTGAAAAGCAGATGAGATATCAAGGAGGTTGAGTACAGCAGGGGATTATGAATTGAGGGATGCTACCATTTATTCATGTGTGTCCTGGAGAGCAGTGTCTCTGGCTCCGGACAGTTTCAATCCACACTGCTGTCTATGGACACACCCAACAATGACCTCATGGGCGTTGATTTGTGGGAAGGCTAACTTGTCAAGCAGTTTCCCCAGAAGGTGTTGAAAGAAATGTGCCAGTAGTTTGGTGGTCAGGAAGGCTCTGCATATGGCATAGTAAGGAAAGTGCCCACAAGTGAGTCCTTGATGGAGGATGGAAACTAAACAGCAGGAAAGGAGAGTTTGCAGAGATCAGCAAGAGCAGTTGACAGAGAGGAGATGTTGCCATTGATGGTTCTGTAGGAGCAGCGGCAAACCAGTTGGGATGACACCTTCATGGAGTTGTCAACTCTGGTGACTACTTCAGGGGAGAAATGAGTGAATGAGGAGAATGAGGAATGATGTTGGTGAGTGTTAGGGTGGGCAGAGGAGTGGAGAGTTGTGTTTGAAGAACCTGTCACAAGTAGGTTTAGTCAGTCATGTGTATTTGCAAAACATATGTGATGCAAGCGCATTCCAAAGGTACTGTGAAGGAGCCGTTGCAGAATATACAGTGGATGGCTTGGCAATTATTGAAATACTCACCTCTTGCACCTCCGCCAGAACTTTGCGTGATGTCACAATGTACTACTGCACACCGAGGGATCCACAATGGAAGACGTAAGCAGACAACACAAAGCAATGTGATACATCAATGAACAATTAAATAATGTTAAAAGTATGCTGTTAACCACCAGACCATGGTCAATGCAGACTTCATTGTCACAGCATACCAATGGTTAAATGTTGCAACCATTCTAATGCAGTAGTACATGCACCCGCCTGCGTTGCACTAGAAGCTGCAATCACAATGGTGCAGCATGCATGGGAAATTCATGAGACAGCACAAACACCACTAACCCTAATGTGCTGGTACACAACCTATCCCACATAGTATCGTACATAGCAAAATGTGTGTGGCTTTAAAATGCTGCTGCACACTGTAATAGTTGATCCATAATCTAGACATGCCAAATGTGACATACAGCCATAATCCCACAAACCCTGGTAGGGATCTGAAGTGTCACTCATTACACGTGATAAAAGGTTCATGAGACACACATCAGCTCAAACATCAGCACCTGCCACTGGTCACAAACAGATGACCATGCTGCCCACTCCCAAACACCATGAAAACCCCACACAGTTAGAATGCACAGGTATCATAATCAGTGAACAGTGTCCCCAGCAATCCATCTGAAGAACATGACAATACCCATCATTAGAAGCACTCCTTGTGAAGAATGCCCCCGTTAAGAAGTAGTGTTGGACCACAGGCTAAGTCAATCCAAAGTGAAAACACACAGTGCCACATTCACATGCAAACACCACAAAGGTGTCTGCAAATGCCATTCACTTACCTTTCCAGGAAACCCACCTGCCTTGCATACGATGCACACCACCAGGAGATGCTTCTCGTAAATTGAATACTATGCATAGTAACAGCACAATCAACATGTACATACATGACATCAGATGATTACCTAAAGAAAATATGCATACACAACCCACTGCAGGAGAAACACAGGGTGCCACAGGGTGAATGGAAATAGACAGTGATTATCCCAGGAGTACAGTGTACCACGACAGAGAGAGGGAGAGAAAGTGGCACAGGGAGGGAATCCCAAGGAAATGACAGATCAAGGAGTACACTGCCTGGTCTTCAGATGTACAATGACATGCTGTACAGCACAGTAGGTGCGCCCATAGAGGAATACACATAGGTAGGTAACACAGTGACATGAGCACCACTTAAATTACCATACCAACATGTCAGCATGCAAAGGACAAATAAGATAAGCAAGACATGCAGCAAACATGCACACCAATGACGCATGCTTGCTCAACATGCAAGACAGTGCTAAAGCTTACCAGCTGACTGTGACGGCATGGTGTCAATCCTCCATCACCTTCACCTGGAACTGTGTTTCCTAATCAGGTACAGGAAGGATAGTGCCTGGTGGAGGGCATGGCAAGCATGTTCGTGAAAGGATGCAGGGTGTCTCCCCCGGGACAGCAGTCACTGCCACCTCACAGAAAGGATGCAGGGTGTCTCCCCCGGGACAGCAGTCACTGCCACCTCACAGATTACTGAAACAACATGGGATGAAT
This sequence comes from Ambystoma mexicanum, assembly GCF_040938575.1. Lineage (NCBI taxonomy): Eukaryota > Metazoa > Chordata > Amphibia > Caudata > Ambystomatidae > Ambystoma > Ambystoma mexicanum. Next base: position 200,344,120 of record NC_090932.1, read on the forward strand.
ACATTAAAACAGCCATTGTGAAGACACATCACACACGTGCAATGTAACACCAAACCCATAATTACCTGCACATGCCATCCTGTGCACCACCATGCAAACACGCTATTTGACTTTACTATGCATGCCTGCATGTACACCTATGCACACATGCTGGCCTTGAGGTGTTAATGGCACACCTCAAAGGAAATAAAGAAAAAAAATGAAAACAATTTGCAACCATTAAAGGGCAAATCCAAATATGCAATGCCACCATCCAGGCATGGGAAAAAAAAAGAAAAGAAAAAGGAATAATAAAAAGAATACAAAAAAACTTGTCTATCATGGACCAGGAGTTTGGGGGCCACCCAGGAGGGGGAGGAGCAGGGTGCACATCAACTCAAACATGGGTGGATGTTGAAAAAAAACCAATTCCCTCCACAGGCTCATGGACCGCACAGCTATCTTGGACCGGGAGGCATGTCTTTACTGTGACCACCTTCCTGGGTAGAATCAGAAGTTGGTAGTGGTGTGGGAGGCTCACCACATGGTGCCCTGGCCTCGTCCTCAGTGGCAGCAGCCAGGCGTGATACTGATGAATGCACCAGCAACATGAGGTTTTGGAGGTCACCATGCATGACCTCATGGGATGCAGGAATTTCCTCAGAGATGGTCTGCTTCAATAGTTGCATCTCATGTTGGTACTGTGTTTAGCGGGCTTCCTCTTCCACTTCGACTGAAGCTCTGTGGGCTAACAACTCTTGCCTCAGGACTTCCCTGTGGGCCCGACCCTCTGCAAGCAGGGATGCCTGCAGAGACCTCTGATCGACCTGTCGGCTCCTGCTGTTGGCCTCCATGTGCAGCCTATGTGAGCGGCATGCGGACCGCAATGCCTGCAGCACATGTTCCTCCTGTGTTTCTGGTTGGATCATGGAACTGGCCACCCTATCCATGCCCTCAGCCAAGATCTCATAGGCAGCACCCTGTTGCTACGCAACACGTAACATTGACTGCTCCCACACTGTCTCCCCAGCCTGCAAACGTCCCCCGTGTGTGTGTAGCCCACGCCTGCCTGACTCAAGGGAGCATGGCCCTTGCTGTGATGCCACTATCTCTGGCTGCAGGACTGCATCCTTCCCTTGGACATCTGGCCCGGGACCAGAACCCAATAGTTGGGAGAGTGGCCTTGCAGCTGTAACCACCACAGATGGCCGTGACATCACTGACTGGCCTTGTGAGGGCACCTGACCCCCTGCAGACTCACAAGCAACAACAGCTCCAACACTTGGTGCACTCACCTCCGACAGCATTGAGGAGTGGACATCTGGTTCAGTACCAGAGCTACTGGATTCATAGGAGTCTGTGTCATACCTAGACATTCCCAGGATGGTCTGTAGCACCAGTGGATTCTCCTGGGCTGCCACACCACATCCTCCACTGGTGGTCTGGACCGGCCCAGACTCTCGTTCCTCCTCTACTTCCTCCTCTGCATCTGGTGCCTCATCACCTGCACAAGGACATATAAAGACATGAAGATTCATGTTAATTGCATCGACAATAAACATCTGTATGACATTGCTGTCCTGCAACACATTGCCGGGCATGTTACCATGCGAGAAATTGCATACACAAACTATGTACATGAAGCCATCGGATCATGGCATATGCTGACTTGCAACAACATCCCATGTCCCTGGACATGTAGCCAGTGAACACATTGCCAGCTATTAACAAATACATGCTAAATGGGCATGGCAATGTGGCTCTGTAACATGCTATTACATTATATGTCAACATGTACACACATATTCACATCTAAGTGCACATCAATTACATGCCACACCAGTGTAGAACTGGCACAGGGAGTTGATATGCAGACTTGGCCTGAGTGTGGAGTCCCAGGTGTGATGTGGAGAGAGTAATAACATGCACTGGGAGATAGGAAGAAGGGACTGTGGCACACAAGAGGGACATGGGTCAGGCCACAACAGTGTAGAACTGGCACAGGGAGTGGACATGGCCTGATTGTGGAGTCCCAGGTGTGATGTTGAGAGAGTAATTACATGCACTGGGTGATAGGAAGACAGGACCGTAACACACGAGGGGGACAGGGGCATGGACCCTTGGAGTGTGTGCTGAGTGTGGGAGGTTAACAGGGATGAATCCTGACACATATTTGACAATGGGGTCAGTCCCATAGCTGCAGCGGAGATGTGCACAGTGTTGAAAAATGCAATGTCACTGATGGCAACTGTGAGGCCTGCTGGTAGTCTTCATGGAAGTTACTTGTAGCATGAACCACCCATGTACATGTGTGAATGGACAACGTACACCATACAGTGCATGATGTTTAACATGTGCTTCAGACACAAGCACTTGTCTAGCAGAGCAGAGTCACTGACATCACTGATGCAACTAACTAGATGCCACATTGTGGTAGCATGTTGAAAATGTTGTTTGGTTATGCTGGTGGGTGATGACTACTGGTCCAATGCCATGTGCAACAGATGTACGACACATGGGTTGAATCCACTCTAGAGTACACTGTGCACGAGTCAGTACACCATGACATGGTTCAGCCAGGGTAGTCATTCAAATGCAGGCACTAGTGCAACACAATCATACTTCTTGGTTTTGTTTCCCTACACATAACCAGGATGCGTAAGCTTGATTACTCACTGGATGTGACCTCGTAATCTGGCAGACCTCCCATGCCTTGCACCTGATCCACTTGAATGAACTGGGTCATATCCTCTTCATGCGGGGTGAGCTCCTGCTCTTCTGGTGACCCCCCTCCAGTAGCCATAGCAGAGGCGAGGTTGGCACCCATTTTGGATTTGGTGCGATGGTTGAGGTCATTCCACCGCTTCATGACCTGAGAAGCAGTGCGCTTCTCATACCCTAAGGCATTTATCTCATCTGTGACATGCTGCCATTGCACCATACGATGAATAGGTGTATGTTTGCTCCCTGGTTGCAGGCACATGTCATGGTGGTGTGTCCCCACGTAGTCCACGAGGATTTGGAGTTTGTCATCATTGAAACTCCTCTTCCTCGATGTGGCGGTGTCCTGTGCCATGCCATTGGGTAGAGCCTCTTCCTGCTGTGCAGGCTTTGCCTTCTTGGCACGTGGTGCAGACTCTGTGTGGCTAGGACCACTCAGGGCACCTGATACTGGACCACTAGTGGAATGGGCCATGTCATCACCCACTGATGCTGGGACAGCAGCTTTCCCTGCACATCCCTTACCCTTCGGAACACAGACAGCAGCTGCCACTTCATGTCCGTGACCCTGGGGGGAGGGACAGCAGCTGCCACTGCAGGTCCCTGACCCTGGAGCGGGGACAGCAGCTTCCGCTGCAAGTCCTGTACCCTTCGGGACACAGACAGCAGCTACCACAGCATTTCCGTGACCCTGGGGGGGACAGCAGCTGCCACTGCAAGTCCCTGGCCCTGGGGGGGAGCAGCTTCCGCTACACATCCCTTACGCTTCGGGACACAGATAACAGCTGCCACTGCAGGTCCATGATCTTCGGGGGGAGCAGCAGTTTCTGCTGCATGCCCCTTACCCGTTGGGACACGGACAGCAGCTGCCACTGCAGGTCTGTGACCCTGGGTGGGGGGCAGCAGCTTCCACTGCAGGTTCCTGACCCTGGGGGGCAGCAGCTTCCGCTGCATGTCCCTGACCCCTGTAGGAGGGGCAGCAGCTTCCGCTGCACATCCCCAACCCTGGCCACCTCTGCCACCTTACACTCTTGCGGCCTTTCCATTCATGGTCCAGGTGGACTTAAACAATGGAAGGCACACCAAACAATTGTCCGGGGCAATCCGAGTCAGGGGGCAGTGTATGTGATGCAAACCGTACTTCTGTGGTCCAGAAAGGCACAAAGGTACCCCTGGTGACAAAAAAATGGGACGCGTAACACACATGCACCCCAATAAACAAAAGAAATGCGTAGGCGAGACCTCGATAGCTTCCGTAAAAAGAAAGAGTGTTATGTTATACGCGGTGGCACCCAGCAACACAAAAAATGCATATGCGAAGCCGGGAAAGCTACTGTAATGGTAAGAATGGAGGTATGCAATACACAGGGACTCCCAGAGTATGAAAAATGCATACACGACTCACCGTTAGCCTTTGAAAATTGAAAAGCACACGCGCGTATGCACGGAGGCAAATCCCCTACCAAAATAAGAAGTTTGTATTGTCCCTGAAGAAAACGAATTGCGTGGCACCCCAAAAATCGCAGTAAACCACTTGTCCATCTACTCCAAATTGCACGTACGGCCTGGTTTGCTGGTACATGTACTTCTATATCCCCGCATTGGGAATACTGAACGCCAGCGCGCAGCGCGTGTCACTTAACTCATGTGCTGAGGCCTTTCCTCTGATTTCAAGTGTCCGCGATAATTTCCAATGCGCAAAGTAACCGTCACACTGTTTCCGGCTGCCCACGCGTTCCACACGGAAGACCCACACTCCTGCCTACGAGCCATTAAACCTGCCTTCTACTGCCCTGAGCTACCTCCTACCAAGCCATCTACTGCTGCAACCGCACTGTGTGTGCTTGCTGCCCACCTGCCCTGCATTTTGAGTGCCTGCTGTCCAGCCATTGCAGAGCTCCTGTACTTGGCCCTGTTACCACCTCAGCCGATTCACTAGACTCCCAACATACCATATCATCACCACTGCTCCACAGCCCATATCCAGGACCACCTTGACCATCCACACCTGCCCCGGGGGTTGCTATGTCGGCACCATCATCTATTGACCAGAGTGGCAACCCCATGGAAGCGAGGCAGAGTGCAGCCAACTTCACTGCCAGGGAAGTTGACATCCTGGTGGAACATGTCCTGGGGAATTATGAAGCCCTCTTCAAACCAGCGATGCAACGCTGCAAGGATGGATGTCAGCTGTTCTGGGATGGGATTGTGGATGCCATCAATGTCGAGGGGGTAGCATCCCGGTCCTTCAAACGTGTGCACAAGCAGTGGGAGGACCTTAAATCCAGGCAAGGCCTGTGCTTCCTCCAGGCCAGTGCCACCATAGAGGGGCACAGGAGCCAGATGAAAATCACCAAAATGCAGGTCCTGGAGAAGTTTTACCCGGCACTGCAATCCCAGGTGAGCAAGTTGCGCCAATGTCTGGAGTCGTCAGTTGAGTTTAGAAAAACAACAAGGTGATGGCAGGCAGGTTTTGAATTAATCATAACCACAGGCATAGCTCTGAGCAACCCACCAGACCATCGTTTTTCAGCCTGCCAAAACGTTACAGAAGGGGAAAAAACCACATGCAAATCAGGCTTGGTTCTACCCCAAAAGGGGCCATTCAGTCCAAAACTGCTAGTTCACATCCCTTCTGCATGAGACCACAAGATTCCCCTGACATGTTTCAGCCTTGTTGGGCATCATCAGTGAGGAGTAGCTTGGGTCTCTAGCCCGTGTATCCATGTGTTGCTAGGCTCCACAGTGCATGTGCCTGTTCCTACATGTTGTGAGTGAGCACCTTAGGCTCACAGCAAGTATGCCTCTGATACAGAGGTCTGTGTGCATTACCAGACAGTGCTCTCCATGTACGCAGTGAACCATATGTGATTTTAATGAGATGTCATTTGCATTATGTGTTGTACTGCTGCCTCTCAGACCATGCACGTGTTTTGTTACTTGTGTCCAAGATGTGCCGGTGTGAAAAGTGTGACAGTTGAGGTAGTGTTGGCCACGTCATGTGCACGCGTGGTGTTCATGTGTATTTGTCAAAGATGGGAATGTGTGACTGGCCATCACTCATGGCTGGATGCAACACATGCATTTCAAGGTGTGACATAGTCATGTTGCGGGATTACAGTTGACGGGACTCTGATGCGATTGCTCATCACACTGCTTGTGGACTCTCAGTTAATGTGTGTGCATGAAATGTGTATGAGCACATGATGCATGTGTGTGTGGCATACGCAATTGATTGGTTGTGAGAGTGGCATGTACCCTGATGTGAATGTCTGTTGTGATGGACAAGCATGTATGTGCATGTATATGTATTGCATTTACATGGGCTTGGAGGTGGAGGATAACGGTTGTTCCCTTGACCAGTGAACTTCATGTGAAAGTTTGTAGTGCCACACGCACATTGGTGTAGTACTCTGATGTTTGTGTTCTGTGTCTCCTTTTACACAGTTCAGTCAGAAGAAGAGGGCGGACGTGCCGTGGAGCATGGCAGCAGGGATGCCTCCACCAGGCAGAGGCGCAAGGCCCAGTAACCCCCCAATGACAGCACATTTTCGAGGAGCGAGGTGGCTGGTTGCATGCCGGTAGCATCGGGCAATGCTGCTGGGGCTAAGTCCAAGAGGGCGAAGGTGGTAGTGGACTCCTCAGCAGCGGGGCGGGGGGCGGTGAATCAACACAGGGGACATCCAGTGCAGAATATGCTCCAGAGTCATCCAGGTTGGCAGAGGTGGAGTGGGAGGAGGTGGCCATAGAAACACAACCCATGGGGTCAGGCGGGGGTGATGAGGTGGGTGTGACTGCTGCAGTCCTGCCCCTGGGACATGAGGCTTTGCAGGCCACCCTTCCGGTTCCTGTGCAAATTCCTGTCCGTGGGCCAGCATATGCAGCTGTATGCACCTGCCAGAATGCCTCAACCCCGACCGAGCCCCAGGTGTCACATGTGCACGTACATACCGACAACCCAATGCCATCGGCTGTTGCCATTCAGGACATTGTGGTTCCTTGGCAGGTCGGTGTAGCGAGGCGTACCGGCGTCATATGTGATGATGTGCAGGCTTGCCTTAGACTGCTTGCTCGTCATCACAATTACATATGGCCTCTCATCACGTGGCTCGCAAAAGTCCTGGTCCAATTTGTGCTGCGTGGGCTGTTCAGCAATGCAACCCCTTCCTTGTCTTCCTCCTCTGTGTGCCAGTCGTCCTCCTGGGTGCCTTCTGGCCCAGATACCACCAGGGCCCCATGTGGACCAGTTCCACCCAGATTGCCCCGTCTGATGGAGCCAACATCCCTGCCTGAGTTGGGAGTCAAGGTCAATCGGCTGAGGTGGTCACCATGCAGATCCAGGCACTGACAGGAACACCGGCAATGGAGGGACAGCAGGCACCCACGAGCAGGGCATGGGCCATACACCCCTGGGTAACGTCATCAGCTCGGAGGGTGTACACACAAAGCAGGCACCAGGTGCTATAGCAGCTGCAGGCTCTAAGGAGGCTCTAAGGAGGAGGCTCTTTTTCTCAGGTCCTAACATCACATGGGGGCACATACACAGCATCAGGCAAGATGCAAATGTGGACCTACGTACAAGGATGTCTTCCATGTTCATACGTTACAGGTAGACTATAGGAGCAGAGAGGCAGCAGGCTCTGGGGGCGAGGGTGATGATAGTCAGGGCAAAAGGACTGAGAAAAAAAAAACTGAATGCCTTTTTATTTAATGTATTTTTATTTTTTGGTTTTGGTATAGGTAAAATGTGTGGGTTTTGGCCAAAAAACATCGGTTTGGGGGAAGCCCCTCACCCCCAAAAAAAAATGCATTCGATTTTTTTTTCCTTTTTCCAGTCCTTTTGTTTCGAAAGTATTGCATTTTGAAACTTTGTATTCAAATCTTTAACTATAAACCGCTCCACTCATGGATGTAGCTCTGGTGAATGAATTTATTTTGATTTGCAGGATACATGTTCATGATGATAATTATGCTGCCGTCACACCACAGAGGTTCATGTGAGCTACAGATGATCATTGCATTGGTGATGTGTCAACTGTCATGGTACTGTCTGCAGGGGTTTTCACAGGTGAGTGGGCCTAGGGGGTGGTGTCCCTGCATGAGTGGGCTGCTTGCAGGGGGGTCCCAGGTGACATTGCCTGGGGGTGCTGTCCCTTCATGAGTGGGCAGCCTGCAGGGGTTGTCACAGAGGATGAGGCCTGGGGGTGGTGTCCCTTCTGGAGGGGGATGCCTGGAGGTGGTGTCCCTTCATGAGTGGGCTGACTGCACGGGGGGTCAGGTGTGACAGTGCCTGGGGGTTGTGTCCCTTCTGGAGGGGTCTCCCTGGGGGTGGTGTCCCTTCATGAGTGGGCTGACTGCAGGCGGTTTCACATGTGATGGGGATAGGGGGGTGGTGTCACTTCATGAGTGGGCTGCCTGCAGGGGGTGTCACAGGTGACTGGGCCTGGGGGGACTTTGTATTTAGTCCTTTAGGTATAGATTTAATATTTTTTATTCACAAAGACTATTCGAAAATTACTCCCTTTTTTACTGTATATAGTTGTTTAGGTGTAGGTTTCCCTTTTTTATCCCCAAAGGCTATTTGAACATTACTTTTTTAATGTATATAGTGCAGGTTTCATTTATTTTTTTGTTTTTTTTAGCAGAGTTTGCAGCCATTACTTATCATTTTAAGTTGTATATAGTTATTGTTTCATAAGAGGTATGTTTTTTTATTTTTTATTTACATGGGCATCTTTATTTTTGGTTTGTGAATGTCTGATGTAAATATTCATTGTTAATATAGCTTTTTGTTAGTTAAATTCCTGGCTTCTTGATGTTCATTTGGTTGTCGGCCTGTTTGCTATTTCTATTTTGGGGCTGTGGTTCTCCCCTTCAGGAGTCATGTGTCTGGTTGCGTACATGCTTGTACATTGTAATTGCGGCAATGGTTGGCGATGGCAGGATGCACAGGTGGCTGACAGGTGGTGGCGTGTCAAGTAGACATATGGGTGTGCACTGTCTAATAGTATTCCCTTTGACCTGAGCTGCATCAATCTGTGTTTGGCTTCCATGTGGTTGGGGTGGAGGGAGGTGCGCTGACTGTATGAGTTGTCCATGGTCACAGTCATAGCACATGACTTTGTTATTAATGTGTAATACACATGTCATGCACAGACCTTCAGCAGCATGTGGTATCACAGAATGCCTCCTCTCAGGTGTTGGTCAACCTCTAACACTGGAATACAGTAGTTTCCCATTTTTAATATTCCACGGTGTGTGCACAATTCAACAGTCTCTGTGAGTCATGCACTCTCTGACAGCCCTATCCTTCGCCCATGCCTGGACCGGTTATGTGATAGTTCACAAACTGTTTTTTTTCCACCCAACTCAATCATGATCAGGCTGTGACACGCCTGCCCATTGTTTGTGGATGCAGCACACATTGTTGATATGTTTGCTGCTGTCATGGGTACACATTTGGTCACTGTGCTTTGATGCCATGCCATTGTGGCATTGCCAGCGTTAACCAGTTTTAGCAATCACTTGTCACATGTGTATGTTGGGGGATGATTGATACCAGGAACGGTGTGAGAGCAGATGATCCACTCGGTGTCCGGTCATCATTTCAAATTCAAAAGGATCGAATGCAATATATTTGAAGCAAAAGGACTGAGAAAAAAAAAAAAGAATGCCTTTTTTTAATGTATTTTTATTTTTTGGTTTTGGTATGGGTAAAATTAGTAGGTTTTGGCCAAAATACATGGGTTTGGGAGCATTCGATTTTTTTCTCCGGTCCTTTTGTTTCAAAAGTATTGCATTTCGAAACTTTGTATTCAAATCTTTAACTATAAACCGCTCCACTAATGGATGTAGCTCTGGTGAATGCATTTATTTTGATTTGCAGGATACATGTTCATGATGATAATTATGCTGCCGTCACACCACGTAGGTTCATGTGAGCTACAGATGTTTATTGCATTGGTGATGTGTCACACTGTCATGGTACTGCCTGCAGGGGTTTTCACAGGTGAGTGGGCCTAGGGGGTGGTGTCCCTTCATGAGTGGGCTGCTTGCAGGGGGGTCCCAGGTGACGTTGCCTGGGGGTGCTGTCCCTTCATAAGTGGGCAGCCTGCAGGGGGTGTCACAGAGGATGAGGGGTCTGGGGGTGGTGTCCCTTCTAGAGGGGATGTCTGGGGGTGGTGTCCCTTCATGAGTGGGCTGACTGCATGGGGGGGGGGGTCATGTGTGACGGTGCCTGGGAGTTGTGTCCCTTCTGGAGGGGTCTGCCTGGGGGTGGTGTCCCTTCATGAGTGGGCTGACTGCATGGGGGGGTCATGTGTGACGGTGACTGGGAGTTGTGTCCCTTCTGGAGGGGTCTGCCTGGGGGTGGTGTCCCTTCATGAGTGGGCTGCCTGCAGGCTGTTTCATAGGTGATGGGGCTAGGAGGGTGGTGTCACTTCATGAGTGGGCTGCCTGCAGGGGGTTTTCACAGGTGATCGGGTCTGGGGTGGTGTACTTTCATGAGTGGGCAGCCTGCAGGGGGTGTCACAGGTGATGGGGCCTGGGAGTGGTGTCCTTTCTGGAGGGGACTGCCTGCAGGGGGTGTGACAGGTGTTGGGGCCTGGAGGTGGTGTGCCTTCATGAGTGGGCTGCCTGCAGGGGGAGTCACAGGTGACAGGGCCTGGGGGGTGGTGTCCCTTCATGAGTGGGCTGCCTGAAGGTGGTGTCACAAGTGATGGTGCTTGTGAAAGGTGTTCCTTCTGGAGGGGGATGCCTGCAGGGGGTGTCACAGGTTATGGGGCCTGGGGTGATGTTCCTTCATGAGTGGGCTGCCTGCAGGGGGTGTCACTGGTGATGGGTTCTTGGGGTGGTGTCCCTTCATGAGTGGGCTGCCTGCAGGGGGTGTCACAGGTGACGGGATCTGGGGGTGTTGCCCTTCTGGAGGGGGCTGCCTGGGGTGGTGTCCCTTCATGTTTGGGCTGTCTGCAGGGGGTGTCACAGGTGACAGGGCCTGGAAGTGTTGCCCCTTCTGTAGGGGGCTGCCATGGGGTGGTGTCCCTTCATGAGTGGGCTGCCTGCAGCGGGTGTCATAGGTGATGGGGCCTGGGGGTGGTGTCCCTTCATGAGTGGGCTGTCTGCAGCGGGTGTCATAGGTGATGGGGCCTGGGGGTGGCGTCCCTTCATGAGTGGGCTGCCTGCAGGGGGTGTCACAGGTGAAGAGGCCTGGAGGTCGTGTCCCTTCATGATTGGGCTGCCTGCAGGGGGTGTCACATGTGAGGGGGCGTGGCGGAGGTGTGTGTACTACAGTGGTTCCTGTGCAGTGGGGGTTATGTGGACAGGGTGGGTGCCGAGGGTGTAGCCTGGGCTTGCGTGGGAGAGCACACATTTTCTCTGGGGTGTGGCAGGGGATTGCGAGTTGTTGTCACGCGATTTTGCTGGGGTACGGAAAGGGCTTGCGTGGGAGGGCACGTGTTTTCTCTGGGGTGCAGCCAGGGCTTGCGAGGTGTTGTCGCGAGATTTCGCTGGGGTGTGCCATGTATTTGATTTTTGGTGTGCCTGGAGGCGTTTTGGGTGATTTCCTCACGCAGCGTGCTATTACTTGCACAACGGCTACTAATGCCTCTGGAATCCATGAATACACTTAACTTTTTATCTGTGCCACGGTTCATGCAAGGTCCTTCTCGGCACGCATCCCTTGCATCATTTCTGCGCCCGATTCCATAAATCAGGGCCTTTGTTTCTAAAGTGCAATGATTTCTCCGTTAGAGAATATTTTTGCTTTTCACTCAAATGAGAAACAGGACATCATGCCGGGTAAGTAACTGTATTGGCTTTATTTAACGTACTAAAGAGTAATGCGTATTTCTAAGTAGAAGAGAGTAGCTCACCTGCGCACATGCACCAAAAGTGGGGAGACTACACTCACTGCAGTGGGTGGCCTATGATGTTAACACAGCTATGCACTGTGTAATGTGAGGTCACTCCAATGGGGCCTAGGGAATTTAAGGCCAAAAGGTTCACTTTTCTGAATAGAAATATACTGATGAATCTTTATTTTGTCATAGTGGCAGTAATTACACCTATTTGTGATAAGATGGTACGACTAATAATTCTAAAATAGAGTTTGAGCATGCAACCGCTTAACTAGACCAGATTATTACATATAAGTACCTGGCGGGAGTGGTTTTGGCCTCCAAGCCAATGAGATGGCACAGAATGGTAAAGCCCCAGCTCGGAGCCTGCTCGGAACTGGAGGCCCCCATCTTCCCCTGTGTCTCAGGTAAGTGCTCCCCAGAGCCCCTGTGTGCCCCCAACCCAACCCACAAACCACTTTTTCCACAAGTTTAGCCCCCCACTAATGTGCTGCTGCCATGTCCCTCACCTGCTCTGGGAACAGTAGTGTTCCTGGTGCTCTCCTAGCACGCAAATGGCTGCCATGGAAAGGTTGAAGCGACTAGGTGTAGTTTCATTCTCCCTGATCTAAGGCAGCCATGTTTTTTTTTAAAAGTTGAGAAACGGCAAACAACTTTAAAAAAAAAATCCTGCCCGGATACTAATAGCAATATAACCCTTGCCGGGGGGCATTACCTGGGAAGGTAATACCTGGGAGATCTTAAAAGCCCTTGCTTCGTTTGGTTATTCATTGGAACCTGCCATGGTATGGGGCTGATGTGGGCTTTTCCATCATGGAAGAAACTACTGGCTGAGACAGTTGCAGGCCTACCACGGAGTGTGAGGCCCTGAGTGAACCCAGAAGTGCATGGGTGTAACTTTAGGAGTTGGGGAGAAGAGTCTTTGTCCAATCACAACTTTCATGGGGCACCATTTTGTCCCACTCATTTGGCAGGGGCCTTTTCATTTAAATGTTATGTGCCCCCCAACATGTTCAGCAAAGTTACTCCACTGCAGTAGTAAACTTGCCCTTCTGCTGAGATCTGTGCTCCCTGCAGGAGACTGGGCCGCTTTCCCCATGTTCTGTCATCTTTCAGTAATTGACACTGTTTCCCTACAGAAGGCCATTTAACTATAATCGAACTTTAGAGCAGGTGGGGGCTATTTTTAATGGGTACTTTTTATTAATTTTCGCTACTTTATTTTTGCTAGCTAGATAATACAATTTGATATTTGTATAACTTGGTTTGGACAGCAATTTCTTTTGTTGTGACTTTTCTTTGTGCGTGTGAAGGCGTTTGACATCTCATACCTTTTAGGAGTAAGCCTTGCCCTTTGCTGATGTTTCCAATGGAAAGACATGGGATGCCATTAGTGTCTTTTGATTTGCCTCATCAAGAACTGTCTCCATGAAAAGGGGTGATTTCTTACTGTGTCGGAGTGCACTTCAGCTCTAACCTTGTTGTTGTGGATAGAAGCAGTTTGGTTCCCAATTCTGTGAATTGGTCAACCAATGGCAGAGGGTCGTGAACTGGTAATTATCTTGCACCTTAGGCATCCCGCTTCTGTGCGGTTGATACCTGCCCCAGATTTCCACACCGTCAGCCAGTCTGCCCATGATCACACAATCTTGCCAAAGACAAACTCTGAAGAAAGTTGGCCAGCAACATCTCTAATCAAACTGTGCTGTTTCTTCGTCTTCCAACTCACCAGCTCAGTATTCCTTCCTAAATATCCTGAGAGGTGTCAGAATATTCCTCCTCTGATGTCAGAGGAAGAGTCAAACACTTCCCCAGAGATTGGATGGGGCATGCATTTACAATCGGTGCAGAAACAACTTTGTCTCTCTGCCTCAGGGCTCAGAGAGTCGCAGAACTCCTTGGACCAAGAATCCCTTCAAACTTCTAGCCCATCAGACTTGGGCTCAGGCCCTTCACTAAAAGCAGGCTATAATGGCAATTCCCCAGACATATATGTTTTGCTCCATCTTGTTAGCGATTCCAAAGTTTTCAGGAGAGTTTTGTCCTATCAAACAAAATGTACTTGTTGCCTTGGTTTGGATTGGAGGACAACCTAGCAGGATTCCAGATTCTGAATTTGAACAGGAAGTCAAACTCTGTGGATCATCTTTCTCCCATAAGCTTCAGTGTGACTGTGAAGTGGCAGTGGGCTGGAATGGTTGCTTTGTAGGTCATGGCATATTAGTGGGTATATAGTGCGACATCCACCATTTTCAGGCTCTCTTGGTGCTTCAGGACCTGCATGAAGCGGGTTGCGTAGTTTTCGGTTAGTGGGGGAGTTAAGCAGGGTCGGATTGGCCCCTCGGCCTTTCAGCCCGTGGCCGGGCCAAAATCATCCCTGGGGAGTGGGGGCCGGTTTCTGGCCATGCCTGGGCCAGTTTGGAAGAAAAAGAAATTGAACATGTTTTTTATTTCTGTAAATTTGTTTGAATTTTTTTTTTTCAAAAAAGCCTTTCATCCTTCTTAGGTCGATAAATGAGTACCAACACAGGTTAAGTGATATTGTATGCATATTTGTTCTATAAAAAAGAGCTTAAGCATAAGTGCTATACAATAACATTTTATCATTTGGCCTTAGACATCTGCTTATATTCACAGTAATTTAGTGTACTTAGGAACAATGCTATTTGATGCCACTTCCTGTTTTGTCAAGGGGTGAAAGGTCGTGTTTCATCACTTCCTGGGATGTCAATTTGGGGTGGGGTCTAACATCACTTTCGGTGATGTCATCAGAGGTCAAGGGTCGTGAGGCAAGGGGTGGGCCACTTTTTTGAGGCGAGGGGTGGCCCACTTTTTTTTGGGTGACTGGGCCTACTTCTTGTCCCAGTCTGACCCTGGAGTTAAGGAAAGTAGAGGGAGGAGGGAAAGGTTTCCGTTGTTGTGTTGCTGAGACATGCAGATTAGAGAAACCAGGATCTGTGTGTGGGGTAACTTTTACGTGGTATGGGTAGAGGGTGTCCAGCAGTGGGACCCAGCCTAGGTGTACCCTCATTGTCGTCAAGAGAGTTTCTCATTGAGTGTTTCATTGTTATACTGGTTTGGAGGTATATTGTGTCAGTTAAGGTGGGAGGCTGAATTTGAGTTGTTAGTATTGGTTTTGGGTGAGACTTTCAACAGAGGTTCTTCCATCTATCTGGACCTTGCACTGCTTGTAAGAGTACTTTGTTGCAAAACACGTGTGACTTGCCCAGTAATTCTCGAAGTAGACGACTATCGGAGAAGCTCGCAATATGACAATCTCTGGGTGCGGTGGAGACAACCTGACAAAAATACGCAGTGCCTGATGGCTACTGTTACGTAGTAAAGATGTTCATATGCATGCGCGAGCCTCGTTCCGGCTCACGCATGCTCTCTACTAATAAACGAGGACCAAGACGGCAGTTGCCGCCGGGACCCCATTATGAGCAGACGTGTCAGTGAGTCTCTCTATAGTGTATGCGTGCGTGCTGTGTGGGCGGCCTGGGGGTACATTAACGGTCACAACATTGGCGACGAGGAGGAAGTGCTGTGTACATGTGAGAGATCCCTTACACGTGCAATACGTCGGAGGAGGCATCTTCGCACACAACGCAGCTCTGGATCCTACACGGCAAGTTGGTAGCCATTTTAAAATAACACACGCAATACTTGCGGCCCGAGAGGGTGCTTGTGCGCTGTCCGTGTGCTTCATTTGAAGAATTTTTGGAACCTTCACGATTACCAGCCACATGGTGGCCGTGATTATGCTAATGTGAAGGTGTTGTCCTACACACTTTCCTGCACAGACTGGTCCACGTGGCAGGGGAGATTCTGCAAGGAGGAATACTGCAAGGAATACTGCAGCACAAAACCTATCCACCCGGGAGAAGAGTCACTAAGGTCAGTGGATACTCCAGGCAGCGGTGGTATCACAGCATTTCTGGAATAGGGGTAATGGAACGCATAGAATTTCCAACTCACTCATCAGACCAGGGAATGCGGCGCTCACCAGTATAAGACACACCAGTTTTGCGGCCTCACACCATAGAGTGGGGTGCCTGTGCGGCCTGCAAAGATGGGTGAGCAGGATGGGGCTGCCATCTCCTCAGCACTGATGCCACGCCGACAGCAAGGCACACTGGCGCCGATGCCGGATTTGACACTTCAGGACCCCCGTCCAAGCTTGGGCTCAAATGGTTAATGTGGATCAAGAAACTTGAAATGTTTTTCAGGGCTACTGGTGAGACTGAGGACGATGCAAACGTGGCAACCCTGTTGTATTCAGCAGGGACAGAAGTACACAGCATTGTCGAGTCATTAAACCTGCAAGTCACCACCTATGCAGCTGTCAAACTAGTGCTGCAAAATCATTTCCTGCCTATGGCAAACTTAGACTATGACAGATTCATAATGTGCACAGAAAAGCACAATTGTGATGAATCCGTGGATCAATTCTGCGCAAGACTGAGACAACTGGCTAGCACATGTCGATGGAAGATTGAGGAGGGCATGATGCAAAACCATATCATTCAGTGGTGCAGCTCTGGAAAATTGAGGAAGCAAGCTCTTCGAGAGCCAGGTATGGCATTAGCAAAGATTTTGGACACTGGTCGTGCCTATGAGCTCGCAGAAAGCAGAGGTGCAAGGATGGATGCGGCTCTTCGCCCAGGAAAGTGCGAGGAAGCTTTCGCAGTGGGACAGACCACTCCTCCCAAGTCACGCTGGGGCCAGAAGTGGACTGATAGCCCGTCCGTCCACGGCACTCCGCAATCATGCCAATACTGTGGGTATGATTTACCACATGTAGGAGAATGCCCGGCGAAAGCGAGAGTGCGCAACAGGTGTAGCACACCAGGACATTATGCCAGGGTGTGCAGGGCAGCGACCCCGGTGGCAAGTTCCACAGGACCAGCAAAAGTGAGCGCGGGAAACTCCAGGAGGGCAAGGAGTGTAGCAACTGTAGAACAAGGCATACAAGAGCCTGACATAGTGGAGGAGGAAGAAGATGATGAGGAGGCATTCTTTATCTCCAAAATAGCCACTGGAGCTAGGAAGAGGAGACAGCCTACATGCCTAGTAGGCATTAGTGGTACCCCAACGCCAGTTTTGATCGATACTGGGGCATCCATATGCGTCCTAGCGACAGAACATTACGAGACACTCCCCGGCCCACCAGAGCTCGAAACATCCAGAGCCAAGATATACACCTTTGGAGGTAGCACGGCCTTACCCATACAAGGAGTCTTCGTGGCACCGGTCACCCATCGGCCTTACCCATACAAGGAGTCTTCGTGGCACCGGTCACCCATGGACAAAATAGGATCAAGGCCAGATTCTTTGTGACCGATGTAAGTCCTCACTCCCTTCTGAGTTACGCTGCCTCAGAGGCCCTAGACATTGTACATTTCACCATGTCGGTATACCACTCAGATGTTGAACGCCTCCTAGAAAAGTACGAAAACCTCTTCCGAGGGGTGGGGAAGCTGAAAGCAGAACCAATATGTCTACACATCGATGAGACGGTGAGGCCCACTGCTTTGAAACACTGAAGAGTACCATTACATCTAAGGGCCCAAGTTGAAAAGGAACTCCAGAAGTTGATAGACATGGACATAGAGAGGGTGGAGGGCCCTACCCCGTGGGTACCCCAATTGTAGTAGCACCAAAACCTAAGCAGCCTGGAGCAGTACACATTTGCGTTGACATGCGCCTGCCCAACGCCACCATAAAAAGGGAATGACACCTCACGCCGACATTAGATGACATCATAGGGGAACTGCAAGGGAGAAGGTATTCTCCAAATTGAACTTGTATTCAGGTTACCACCAACTAGAACTGCATCCAGAGTCACGCTACATTACAACCTTCACCACACATGAAGGGTTTTACCAGTTCAAGAGGTTGTGCTTTGGAGTGTCGTCAGTGGCGGAGGTGTTCCAAAACGTCATCAGGGGAGCCCTCGCCGGACAAAAAGGAGTCATCAGCATGAGCGAGGACATCCTTGTCTTTGCGGCATCTGAGGCTGATCACATGAAGTGGCTGGAATGGGCACTGGACAGGCTAAGCACCCCAGGTTTCACACTCCACAAAACGAAGTGTGAATTCTTCAAGGACCACATCGAATTCTTTGGTTTCGTCTTCCACGCTGGGGGCATTTCTCCAGATCCTGAAAAGGTGTGTGACATTAGCGAAGCAGCCGCCCCGTAATCACCTGCAGAGGTTTGAAGTTTCTTGGGCATGGTTAATTATTGCAGCAGATTCATTAGGGGTTTGGCATCGTTATCGGAGCCGTTAAGAGCGCTAACGAAAAACGACATGCCATGGACATGGACTGCAAGGGAGCAAAAAGCATTTACTGACATTAAGGCAGCGCTGTCAGACCAGGGAATAATGGCGTACTTCAACCCAGAAAAGGAGTCTGAAATCGTGGTGGACGCTAGCCCGGTGGGTTTGGGTGCGGTACTGTTGCAAGCCAATGCACAAGCCCTCTCTGAAACTGAAAGGAGGTACTCTCAAATTGAGAGGGAAGCTCTGGAGATATTGTGGGGGTGCCGCCACTTCCGACTGTACATTCTAGGAAAACCGGTTGTAGTTATCACTGACCATAAACCTCTAATACCGATCATAGCGGGAGCCTCAACGAAACCACCCCCGCGTATCGAACGGTGGATGCTGTCGCTGATCGAGTGCGGGGTGAGGTTGCAGTACAGGCCTGGCACTGATAATCCTGCAGACTACCTATCCCGCCACCCCAGCACATGTCATGATCTGGACCAGGTGGGGGTAGTGGAGAGCCTGGAAATGGTATGCAGCATCGTAGGGGCCGCCATGCCGGTAGCGTTTGCGCATCAAGACATCATAGTGGCGTCAGACAACGATGAGGTGTTCTGTGTCATACGATCTGCCATTGGAAGTGGAGAGTGGAAAGAAGTGCTTGTCAACAACTCCAGATGGGAGACAGGAGCTCAGAGAGACATGCAAGCCCTATGGAAAGCCCAAAACGTGCTCTCAGTGTCGGAGGATGGACTCATTTTACGGGGCCGACAGATAGTCATCCCAAGGTCTCTCGTAATCAGGGTGTTGGAACTGGTGCACACAGGGCATCAAGGGGCAGCTAAAACAAAAGCACGCTTGTGGCCCAAAGTATGGTTGCCTGATCAAGAGAGAAGAGTGGATGAGTTTGTACGAGGATAATAATAATAATAATAATAATAATAATAATAATTGCCATTTATATAGCGCTACGAACCTTGAGGTATCTGAGCGCTGCTTATTATTACCCACGGTGTGTGGTGCTCATTTATCAACCTCGGAAGGATGAAGGCTGAGTTTGGCCCTGCCGGGATTCGAACCTGCATTAGCAGGCTCTGCACGGATGTCAAAGCGAGCGCTCTATTCGCTGTGCCACTTGACCAGGATGTGTCCCATGTCAAGCAGCTAGCCCTGCGGAGAGAGCGCCCCTGATCAGATCGATGGAGAGGAGTGAGCAGCCCTGCGGTAGTGTTCACACAGACTTTGGGTCCACTGGAAGAGGAATGTACTTCCTAGATGTGGTAGACCGATGGTCAAGATATCCAGAAGTGGAACATGTGGAATCGACAGCCTGCAACCACTCCATCTTGACCCTGGAAAAGATATTTGCCACACATGGGTTGCCACTAGAACTGTGTTCGGACCACAGCCCGCCGTTTCAAGGCAACCAATTTGCAAAGTACCTGGAAGAAAGAGGGATTAGGCACCGGAAAGTAACACCGCTCTGGCCAAGGGCCACGGAGAAGCAGAAAGGTTCATGCGAACCCTGAACAAGATCTTCCGCATCTCCCTAAATGGGGGAGGGGAGTTACGGCAGAACCTATTTGAGTGTCTGCATGAGTACAGGACATCCCCACACAAGTCCACAGGCATCCCACCAGCGGAGGCCTTCTTCAAACGTTGCCCGTGAGGACTTATTCCGGAGGTGGAAGGAAGAACACCCGGGGTGATTGATGATGAACGTGTCCGGCAGGAGCGGAATGGCAGAAATGAGAGAGAGAGCAAACGTAGGAATCTCCAGGAGAAGGGCATCGCGGTGGGAGACACAGTGCTAGTAAGGAACAGACATCCCAAGGAGAAAATGTCCCTCACCTATGAGCCACAACTCCTAGGGGTAACCCATTTGACAGGGTCTATGGTGACGGCCGCCAACGGACGAGGGACGGTGACAAGAAACAGATCATATTTCAAGAAGCTCAAAGTGAGCCAGTCAGCTGGCCCGTCAGAGACTCTCAAGCAGTCCGAACCAGAGGAACCCCTGCAGACAGGAAGCCCAGACAGGGGAGAGGGCCCACCAGCAGGAGAAGTACCGCTGCTGACCTCAGGGAGTAGCAGGATGTATCCGAGCAGAGAGGGACAACAACCCCTGGCTCGATTTCGAGACTATGTCATTGACCCCGACAGTTAGCGTGGGATGAAGTAATGCTAGTTAACTCATGTTGAGTTGTTATGTTATATTGTTTAGTGTCTTCTTGTTTAAACAAAAGGAGGGATGTTACGTAGTAAAGATGTTCATATGCATGCGCGCGCCTCATTCCAGCTCACACATGCACTACTAATAAACGAGGAACGAGACGGAAGTTCCCGCCGGGACCCCATTACCAGCAGACGTGTCAGTGAGTCTCTCTATACTGTGTGCGTGCGTGCTGTGTGGGGTGGCCTGCGGTACATTAATGGTCACAACAGCTACTAGGGAACAGAGGAGCTCAAAAGGAAACCTCTTTTTCCCACTTTTCCATGGCGGACAGTGAAGGAGTGGAGCCCGGAAGAAGCTAAGTCGTGTAGCGGAGGTTGGCAGAGAACGGTGGAGAGAGGTGAGGGCATTGCTTCATTGTGATGGTTAGCACCCTGCTCAGGTACCAGTGACTGCTGAGAAGCACAGAACACAGCCTTCCGCGCTAGTGGATGCCTGTGTTCCGTGCCTCATGATTGGCTCCCGCATTGCATGCGCATGCTGTGTTAACAGCGTGCCGGTTTCCAGGCAACCATTTTAGTTCTCCCTCCTCCGAAGAAAGTATGGATAAGTCAATCCACTGCAGGGCCTCGGAGGTGTATTTTCATTTGCTCCGTCTATTCACAAGGCTCTGTTTTTCCTAACTCTTTTGGAAGGGGACGAGCTTGCCCTGCTGCCTTCCCGCTGAAATCCCAGCGGGCCAATAATGTAAATGCTTTTACTCTGGAAAGCCAAGAAGGAATAATTGAATTTGTGCTGCCGCGGAGGGTCCCCTGGCCCCCAAACTGCCTGCCAGCACAAGAAGGAATTGCCAATTCCTGTCACCCGGCGCAAAGACGGGATATTTATATTGCGCATTCCGAAGGTGTGTGCGGCAGCAAAGAGGCGACTGGAAGGCTGTAAAAATGATGTACACAAGAGAAACTAGAAAGGGAAGGCACTGTAGAAAAGAAAGAAAGAAACAGGACAGCCAATATAGCCAATAGGAAGCTGCGTGCTCAATCAGCAGCCTCCAACATTACTTAATGGTAGCCTTTCATCGCCAGCGTGTCCACTGACCTCATCCTTGCACCATTCATAATAACATGGTGTCAGCGAGTCATTTAGAAGCAGTAGCTGATGTTCTTACAATAATCATGATTTTCTTTTAGACAACAGGGATAGAGGTGCTGGTAGGCGGAGATGGACTGGCCTATACTGACCTCCGGAGATTTCCAGGTAGGCCTCTGCACCCTGGGCCTCTTTCGTGTTATATTTGTACATGTTCCCATAGGAAAAGGGTTAGCTTGCTGAAAATGTGTAATATTGGGCCACTTTGAAAATTATTTCCAGGGCCTCTTTTGGTTCCCAGTCCGCCCCTGCTGGTAGGAGATGGAGGAACATGCAAGCAGTGCACGATTGGGACATTATTATAGGGAAACAGGTTTGCAGTCAAACCACAAAAATGGCTGTGAAAAATAACTATCGTAGATTTCTTTGAATACTAGTTCGCCCAATGAGATTTCACTGAATATATTTCACCGAAAAAGGTAGGGGAAATGGTAATGTGTGTAATGCATGATAGGTGGAGTGTGGGGTAAAGCTATAAGTTAGGGTATGGAGGGGTGAGGGGGGCGCGGGGGTCTCCCCCACATAAAAAAAAGTAGAAAAAGTAAGGAGATTTCATTTTTCGGTGAAATGGATACAGTGAACTCTCCATTAGGAGAAATATATTAGAAGAAAAAACATACATCCGTGAAAAATGGCAGAGGATTTTGGTGACGCCAGTCATTGGTGTTCAATAACACCTTCAATGGCCTTGTGCTTAATTTGTGGGGGTGTTTGCCAGGGCTAAGCCCCGGCACTTATTTCTGAGCCGTCAGACACCGTTTGATTATGATGGGGTGTTTTGGAAACTTTTTTATTTTAATTGTCAGTCACATAATAAACACCGATAGAATCAGAGCAAAATGTAAATGATGATGGTGTTTAAAGACACACTTACATATCTGTCTCATGTCAAGCCACGACGAGTATGTCATTTTATGTGTATGTTGATTGGCATTTGTAAATCACACATCTGCCATAGTGAGTACATCCGTCAACCACTGCCGGGCTGGGACTGCAGCCTTGTAGTCCCCTGCCTTCTGCACACCTAATGCAGAGCCCTGCTGCCCTGTTTGCATTTTCCCCCTTTCCCTTTCCCCTGGACTCTCACAAACACACATGCACGATCTGAATGTCACAAGGCCTAGTAAGATCGTTTGTCTTGTTTGCCCTCTGTTTTCCCCCTCCCTTGTTGTGCCTTAAACACTTGTGCATAGGCACATAATGAATGCCAAATCAATCAATCGACCAACATAAGCCGGTGGGAGTTGCAGCTTTAACCCCATATATGTTGGCAGCATGGGAGCAACTGTGGGTGGTGACAACTGTGGGCGGGGAGCTGGCAATCTTGACGGTTCATGGGCGTGTTAGACAATATTTGAGCCCTGGGACTTATTCTTTTACAAATTAAGCACTCCTTATAGCAAACGGGTGGGGAGCCTTTGCTCGCACAATGCCTATTCTGTGGCATCAGTAACCCGCTTGTTCTTCCAAGGTCACATCTTCTATATTAAACATGGCCAGGTTCCAACATTTGAACTCTAAGATTGGCAAAGCCAGGCTGGCATGGAGCAAAGGAGATACCTCTTTGCAGCCACTCCTTCTGATAGTTACAGTGACTACCAATCTGCTCCAATGTGCATTGACCGCTACGCTGCTCCTGTGTGCGCTGACCCAACTGCCATCTTTCTCCTATGTGCACTCACCATTACCCTGCTCCTATGTGCACTAACCACTGCCCTGCTCCCATGTGCACTGACCATTACCCTGCCGCTATGTGCATTGCCTGCCACCCTGTGTGCACTGACCCAACCGCCATCCATCTCCTATGTGAACTCACCATTACCCTGCTCCTATGTGCACTAACCACCACTCTGCTCCCATGTGCACTCACCATTACCCTGCTCCTATGTGCACTGACCATTACCCTGCTCCTATGTGCATTGCCTGCCACCCTGTGTGCACTGACCCAACCGCCATCCTTCTCCTATGTGAACTCACCATTACCATGCTCCTATGTGCACTAACCACCACTCTGCTCCCATGTGCACTGACCATTACCCTGCTCCTATGTGCACTGACCATTACCCTGCTCCTATGTGCATTGCCTGCCACCCTGTGTGCACTGACCCAACTGCCATCCTTCTCCTATGTGCACTCACCATTACCCTGCTCCTATGTGCATTGACCACCACCCTGCTCCGGTGTGCACTAACCCAACCCCCATCCTTCTGTCATGTGCACTTACCATTACCCAGCTCCTATGTGCACCGAGAAGCCCGAGTTCTGGCACTAGTGCCTTCGGTAGACTCAGAGTTGCTCTGCTCCTATTGCTAAATCTATAGGTGCACTGAGCATTCTCGGGCAAGTGCCTATCTTACCTACCTTGCCTAGTACAAGGTCCTTCCCTGTCCCTTTATGACACTCTGTACAATGAGCACCCCATGCCCCGTGGCTAACACTCTGCACGTTTTTGATGTTCACAGAGCCTCTCTCACTTGCCCTTGAGAAGAGCTTTCAAAAGACAACGCTTTGGCCAAATACATGACACAGCACATGGTTAATTACTGCTCCTTGTAATAGAAAATAACATTGACTTATATTGCTGGCAGGTGAAAGGGGGCAGTGCGGTCTCCTTTCAAGTCTGCCCGAGGGGACTGAAGATCTGAGCACCTATGATTAGATATCGCTCTGTCTCTATGCCTTCCGGGGTTTATCCATTACCCCATGAAGTCTGTCTCACCCCCACCCCCATTTTCATACACATTGAGGTGGGTGGATATTAGAGGTGTAATTACGGAGAACTGTATGTACCTGTTATCTTGCTTTGAAATTAGGGATTTTTGTATGGATAACAAAAAAAAAAGGTTGAACTATATTGCTATTTTTGTAGAGGAATTGGGAGTTTCCCTATTTCTTCCACTCACTCTTCAGTCTACTTCTTTTTCCCCTCTCTCACGCGCTTGAACTCTTCTCTTTCTCTCTCTCTATCTCTCGGTCCCTACCTTTTTGTGTCTGTCTCGCCCCTCTCAATTTTGTTCCCTTCCTAACTCCCTTGAGATGCCATCTAGTCCCCCTTATTCTGTATCAACCTCTCTAGTCCCTAAACAGCCTCTGCTCTCTAATAGCCGGAATTGGACCCCGTGCTTTTCTCATCATCCAAAAGGCAGATCATCCCAAGGGCAAATAATAGCTCTCAGCTAGTCACGGATGAACGGCACTGATAACTGCCCCCCAATTGCCAACAGTCTACGTGGAGCATTGGTGCAGTTGTTGCACTCCCCCTCCCAAACCACTGACCAGCCCTGTCACTGACCATCTCTCATCTCCACTAATATTTCTGAAAAACAATCAATTTGTCTTATGCATAAAGGGTGTTACAAGTATGGGCAATAGGTATAAAACCGCCCGTTTTATATTCAATGAAATATCAAAACAATTTCCACCTGCTTACTATTTCATGGGGCCAGAACAAATTCTGAAGCTGCACTATTACCTGGGCGGTGACAATGCTCTGCTCGCAGGTGTACCATATGCTACCTTAACGCCCCTGAAAGCAATCCAGCCCGCTGCAGCAATCCTCATTGCAGGATTAAGAACATGCAATCGCTTCACCAACATCCTCAAGGCAGGGTTGGACTGGGGCATAAAAGTGGTCCTGGCACCCATGAAAAAGTGGCCCACAGTCTACATCAAAATTCCCTTTTTTTCCAACAAACCACTTGATTAGTACCCAAGAGTGAGTTACATTGGCAGAATATGTTGCAAATTGTGCTTTTTAAAGAATATTTATTCAGCAACACTGGTCAAATCGATTAGCTACAAAGTGAATCAACTCATCAAACTGGCCCACTTTGGCCAAAAAGTGGCCAATTTTAACAAACGAAATTGGCCCACACTGGCAGGTTTGGCCTACAATTTGAGCATTGCCCATATGACCTATAGTCCAGTCTGAGCATGCCTCAGTGTGCTGCACTGGCTACCCCTCCAAGCATGCTACATGTTCAAGACTGCTTGCATCATCTACAAAGCTATCACTATCAGAACACAATTCTTGTTGACTGAGTAACTCATCATCTGCGGAGGCCAGAGCACCACTGGAAACCACAGCATGGTCAGGATGGCAACAAAGAATTGCAAGAGGGTGAAACATAAGAAACAGGTTCGCTACGCACACTGTCGATGGAACAAGTTAACAATGCAGCTAAGACTGGACCCCTCCATCTGATAATTCAGGGCGGACTTGAAGACCCTACTCTTCAAAGAACATCTTGACAATTGCTGATCACCCCACTGAATCCCATTTCTGCTTCTCTAAACTCACCCTCCCCTGCTGCCACTCCCGATCCCAGATCCTCTGCTACCCCTGCTCCCTACTTGTAACCCCCTTATTGTGTCCCCTTTGTACAGGGCACTGTTGCTTGCCATCTTGGGTTGCGCTTTATAAATGCCATTAATGCATACACTTACATACACATCCTGAGATTGGAAACAAGCAAAAATTGCAGGAAATAATGTAACAGGAAACACGTTTTCTACTATGCGACTGAATTAGGGAACATCACCCCAGTTGGTGACTGGATGGACCAGAATTGTCTTAAACTTAACGGCGACAAGACAGAAGTAATGGTGGTTGGTTGTCCTCTGGACCCCTCACTATGGACCTCTGATTTCTGGCCCACCTCTTTAGAATCCATTCCCATCCCAGTTAACAAAGTGAAAAATCTAGGTGTCATTCTTTCTGCCTCCCTCTCTATGTCCAACCAGGTGACCGCTGTCTGCCAGTCTGCCCACCATCAGATCAGGGTCCTCAGGAGGGTTTTACCCATGATCCCGGAAGCTATACGCCCCCCTGTGGTGCCTGCGTTAGTCCTTACGCGGCTGGATTACTGCAACTCTCTCTACTTGTCACAACCGATTGGCCTTACACAGCAGCTTCAACGCATGCAAAACCTGGCAGCCAGGTTAGCCACGACTCTCCTTACGGCGCTCACATTTCGCCAGTGCTCCATCGGCTCCATTGGCTTCCGGTGGCCCAGCGTGTTCATTTTAAGTCGCTGTGTATTGTCCATCGAGCAATCCATGGCCAAGGAGCTGAGTTTCTGCAATCCACATTTTTTCGCTATATTCCTGAACGCGACCTAAGCTCTTCCACCACTAACCTACTTATTGTTCCAAGATTTAACCGTGAAAGGGTTGGCGGCAGGGCTTTTTCCATTACAGCTGCCAAACTCTGGAACAATCTTCCACTGTTACTCAGAAGCACTTCCAACCATCTTGGCTTTAGAAGAGCTCTTAAGACCCTCCTATTTCAGTCCGCCACCCTCATTGGTTCTCCCCTTCTGCAAGCATTTCCTCTCTAGCGCCATGATGCCTTTGGGCGATCGTGCGCGTTACAAATTCAGGTAACATAACATAACATAACATCCCACCAGTTCACAAATGAATCGCACTACATTTCAGGAAAGAACACACTCACACCTTGCATAGCTCTCCATTGTTTACCAGACTGCTTCTTTAAAAACTCTATGCATACATACATACACACACGCACTTACATTCATGCATTCATTAATTAATTCATCTGTCAAATGTTGTTAGTAATGGATGCATAGCAGCAGCTAATCCCATACACATAATACAATGGGAATTGCCCAATCTTGTCGACAAAAAGAATTGCAAAGAACAGCAAATCGAAAAAGATACAACCAAAAACACTAATCACAGAAAATCAATATTATAACGTGACAATGCTGATTCTGAGAAAAGACATCAGACTGGAGCCTTTTAATAACAAATTTCCAATGATCAAATAAAATGTGAGGGAGTTCAAGGCACAAGAGTAGCTCCAGTGTTTAGCCAGGGTGGCACATTGGGAGACTAGGTGGCGGGCCACGAAGGGAGGGGCACCTGTAAGGGGATGCACCACCCTGGCACCGGGCAGCATGGGACATTACGGGCAGGCGCCACTGCTCAGTGCCAGAAGTTGGAGGCAATTGGTCACGGGCGGGTATAAAGTTGGGGGCGCAAGGTGCTCTCCCTCTCTTTTTCCCGACCCGGGACCAGTGAGCTGCAAAGGCAGCATCTGACGGTTTTCTCTCTTGTGGTCATGAGCTGCAGGAAGCAGAACCAAATGTGCCCATCTGAGGAACATGACACGTCAGCAAGATGGCTCCTCAAAACACATCAAGAGATAGAACATTGCCTCAATATTCTGGAATCTGATTTGATACAATTGAAAAATGTTTCAACAAACACAGAAGAACAACAAAACAATTACAGACCTAACTGAGGAAACCTGGAGTTGGCAAGATCTGCGACTAATCAATCAGTGAAAGTGAGTCAGGGGCCAAATCCAGATAATTGTCCCTTTTTAGGTTACTCTGCGTTTAAAATGCCCTACACTTCTCTAAATCCCCCGTTGTAGTTTCAAAGTGCTGAATTCTTGTCCAAGGCATAGTGTCCCCCTAAGACCATAGTCTTCTTGAAAGAATAGCATGAGCAAGGGTGGCGTAAGAGGGAGGGGGAGCAGCAAAAGAGTTTGTAGACACAAGTAGAGAGCTACACATTTATAAGTGTTTGTATTAGTATGGATACATATCCATACATTATAGATGAACTATATTCTGTAGAGAGACAATATGGAAGCGCACATTGTTGGGAGACAGGGGCGAAAGTCCCAGGCTCTGCGACGATTCGGGTCAACGCGGTTGTAGAAGGAAGCGTTGCAGGAGAGTTAGGAGATTGACAATTGGTATTTCCACATATTGGATGCGCTCCCAAAAGTAAGTGTTCTGGATAGCCTCTACATTGAAAATTTCAAAAGTTTAATCTTCGTGACATCTTGGGTAAGTAATCCCGTTACAGAGTGATGTGCCAACACGTGTTTCGACCTCTCTCGGTCTTTCTCAAGGCAAAGCTCTGTACAGTAAGCATGTGTATGCAAATTCATAATACATAACAAGTCCCCATTCATAAACCAGGACATAGCGTACATGGAACACATACATACAACATCATGAAATATACAAATATACATTACCAGTAGGTTGGAATTAGCATGATCATGGCAGCACATGAAAAATAATAATAATTAACACAATTTAGAGATCAAGACATATCATCTCACCATCAGCATCACTTGTTACAGTTTATATATATGTATTAAACATGATAAAAGAATAATTACTGCAATCAAAATATCATCCTTGATGTATACACATTGTACATGTAATTCACTTGAGGTAGCTGAATATACTCTTTATGTATCTTGGGTAAAAAGTACATGGTCGGCATTACTGGAGACGTTCTGTAAAGAAAAGATTTTTCATCATCAGTAATAAGTCCACGTACGTGCCATTTTTGAATTAGGTCCAACAAGTTTGCAACTGTTTGTGAAGAGGGATTGCCTGACAATAATTGATAGCAACCCGGAGTGGCAAGGTGATCATTCGCCATCTGAATATAATCATCCCTGTTAAGTAGAACAATGTTGCCGCCTTTGTCGGCTTCTTTAATAACTATATCCTGATCCAAGATTAATGTGGTTAAGGCTTGTTGTTCTGCCTCGGAGAGGTTATTATAGTGTCGTAACCTGTTGTTAGGATGATCCATAAGAAAATGCAAATCTTGTAAAACAGCCTGATGAAAAGTATCTATTACACTCTCATCATATGACGGTGGTACAAATTTGGAAGGTTTCCTATGTTCTTGCATTTGCAACGGTAACTGTTGTATACCTAATTCGTATTCTAACTGACCGTGCTGCCGATCAGTGGCCTCTGTCAAGGACAACAATAATGTCGTGTCTTCAATATCTGATATCGTAATAGAACTAGGAGAACCAGGAATATTCTTGGGTGAAAATTGCTTAACCTTGGTATGAAAGAATTTTTTAAGCTTCAGCTTCCGTATAAACTTGAACAAATCAATTTGAAAATCAATGAGATCTGGTTGGCGACTTGGTGCAAATGAAAGACCTTTATTCAAAAGAGACACTTCAGCCGTGGTTAAAACTCTAGAGGAAAGATTATGTACTAAATTTTCAGAATAGATTTGGCTTGGAGATTCCTGAGACTGGCCCTGGTTTGGCGTTTGTTTGCAGTGTGCCCTGTACCTAGCCCTGTACCTTGTCCTGGATCCTCTTCCTCTTCTTCCTCTGAAGATATGTTGGGTATTGAAGTAGCTCGCCCTAAAGGGACAGTGAATCTAACATGTTTGTTGGCAGAAGTATTGTTATTGGAAAAATTTCCCTTCTTATACCTTTTAATTTCTGCCATAAACCCTCTCCTGCGAAATGCAGAAGAGGTAACTGAATTTTCTCCCGCTGGACCTGCTGTAATGCCCACGGGTTCTTCCTCAGAATCCACCTCTTCGCAGGCTACTTCAATACCCAACATATCTTCAGAGGAAGAAGAGGAAGAGGATCCAGGACAAGGTACAGGGCTAGGTACAGGGCACACTGCAAACAAACGCCAAACCAGGGCCAGTCTCAGGAATCTCCAAGCCAAATCTATTCTGAAAATTTAGTACATAATCTTTCCTCTAGAGTTTTAACCACGGCTGAAGTGTCTCTTTTGAATAAAGGTCTTTCATTTGCACCAAGTCGCCAACCAGATCTCATTGATTTTCAAATTGATTTGTTCAAGTTTATACGGAAGCTGAAGCTTAAAAAATTCTTTCATACCAAGGTTAAGCAATTTTCACCCAAGAATATTCCTGGTTCTCCTAGTTCTATTACGATATCAGATATTGAAGACACGACATTATTGTTGTCCTTGACAGAGGCCACTGATCGGCAGCACGGTCAGTTAGAATACGAATTAGGTATACAACAGTTACCGTTGCAAATGCAAGAACATAGGAAACCTTCCAAATTTGTACCACCGTCATATGATGAGAGTGTAATAGATACTTTTCATCAGGCTGTTTTACAAGATTTGCATTTTCTTATGGATCATCCTAACAACAGGTTACGACACTATAATAACCTCTCCGAGGCAGAACAACAAGCCTTAACCACATTAATCTTGGATCAGGATATAGTTATTAAAGAAGCCGACAAAGGCGGCAACATTGTTCTACTTAACAGGGATGATTATATTCAGATGGCGAATGATCACCTTGCCACTCCGGGTTGCTATCAATTATTGTCAGGCAATCCCTCTTCACAAACAGTTGCAAACTTGTTGGACCTAATTCAAAAATGGCACGTACGTGGACTTATTACTGATGATGAAAAATCTTTTCTTTACAGAACGTCTCCAGTAATGCCGACCATGTACTTTTTACCCAAGATACATAAAGAGTATATTCAGCTACCTCAAGTGAATTACATGTACAATGTGTATACATCAAGGATGATATTTTGATTGCAGTAATTATTCTTTTATCATGTTTAATACATATATATAAACTGTAACAAGTGATGCTGATGGTGAGATGATATGTCTTGATCTCTAAATTGTGTTAATTATTATTATTTTTCATGTGCTGCCATGATCATGCTAATTCCAACCTACTGGTAATGTATATTTGTATATTTCATGATGTTGTATGTATGTGTTCCATGTACGCTATGTCCTGGTTTATGAATGGGGACTTGTTATGTATTATGAATTTGCATACACATGCTTACTGTACAGAGCTTTGCCTTGAGAAAGACCGAGAGAGGTCGAAACACGTGTTGGCACATCACTCTGTAACGGGATTACTTACCCAAGATGTCACGAAGATTAAACTTTTGAAATTTTCAATGTAGAGGCTATCCAGAACACTTACTTTTGGGAGCGCATCCAATATGTGGAAATACCAATTGTCATGTTTGTGTTGTTAAGTGGGTATGAGGTGCCCGCTTTTTTCACAGGGTGCTGCAACCCAAATTTTGGGGTCTAATACAATTGATTCCGGTGTATTATAATTGCTCTAGCGCTATTGACCTGGCACACCTTATAACTACTGTGCGAGTTAGGAGATTGAACAGGGAGGGGGGACCCACTTTTAGAAGTTTCATTGTGACGGAAACGTAGTGAATTGTAATCTTAAAGCTACGTACGGAGCAAACCCCATTTCAGAAGGTAGATGCCATTTTGAAATTGTGGCCTAGTTCTGTGGCTGTGCGAGTATGCTTACAGTTAGTCGAGAGGATTAGAGGGGTTTGAAGGGGCTCTTTTACTCCAGCCCTGGCAGCTCTTCCAAAGGTTAATCTCCTGAACACACACACAGTCCTATACTGTATCTTATCAGTAGTGCATGAAAACCAGTAGGAATGTACCCAACAAGGCCAAGATAGGCCCAAATGGATCTTCAAAGGACTTTAGGCCCTCACCTGTCCGGACCCTTAAGTTATAGCGACCTGAGACCCCCAAGTTTCAGACATAAACATTTGCGTATACAGTGACCAAGACCCCTGGCCAAAAAACTGTAAAGTGATCAATTGAGCAGGAAGATCAGAGAACAAGGACTGACTGTCCCCACCCCCAGTTCATGTGATTTGTGCTGTGAGGTGCCAGGGGAGAATGTAACACATTTATGCCATGGGTGGGAAAGATATGGAGATGCCAACATATCTGGGAAAGGAGCAGGGTTACACATAATGCCGAGAAAGTTATCACAACCTGCAAACTATCCACCTCGCTCATGTCCTTGGTACCAGGTGCAATGTACAATTATGAAATAATGAGTTGTGTGGGTGTAACTCAATTGCCAATGAATGCTTTGTACTTGACGAAAGAAGAAGATTCCCACGTGGAAGAAGATGGACAGAGGATGCTGGGACCAATCGCCTGACATCCCGTTTGGAGCAGGCTATATATGCATAGGGTCGCACCAACCAGCTACTTGGGTTTGTAACCTATGTAGTGTATGTCAACTTGTGACACTGTGTACCTTTAAAAGCTATTGCATATGTTGTTTTTGTTGGAGCATTCTGTGGCAGCAGAGTCCTTTTTTGGCACATATTTGTATTTCTATGAGATTAAACCTTGTTCTCCTTGCAAGAGGTGTGGTGGGTCTTTTTCCCGAGTGGGTTGTAGGTTTTGTGGTGTGAGCTTTGAGGGGTTACTCTACATTTCTGGTTACCCCGACATGATCCCAGATTTTCTGCAGAGATGGGGTATTCCAGGCCACACATCTGGAGGGGCCACACCCACATGTAGCGACCAGTCCCAAGTGCACAACCCATAGTGGTGTACAATAGCCATTTTCACAGAATCCCTGTCTGCTCTTTGGAGCGATGTCCGACTACTAGGACGGTGCAGGCCGTTAATGGGACCCAGTGACAGAGGAGCTCTGGTGAACATGTACATTTAAGTAGTCCTCTTGTGGGCGATAACATCAGGGACAGGCGCTGAGGAGGAAGTTGGGAGAACGGGAAAAGAGGGTGTGAGAGTTCATGGTGAAATGGTGTGTGATTGAGTTGGATAGTGAATAGTGACCATGTGGCAGTTTATTATTATATGTATATAAGGAGAGAAATAGAGAAGTGGGATTGTTTTCGAAGCAGGGGAGAAGATGGAGCCATATTGTGAAAAATGATAAGAGAGTATGACAGTAGGGGCTCTGTATAATTAGAGAGCTTGAATTCCTGTGTCCCATATATTTCAGGTGGGGGATTCATGTGAAGTAGTGGTTGTTATGTTAGCTTATTGTTTTAGCTTGTTGTTTTATTGTTTTTAATGTGTATTGTGCAGAGATCAGGGACCAAGACAGGGCCTGTGGAAGAATTAGTGGGTGTGTTGTGCACAGTGAGAGTGTGTATGTGTAGTGATTGAGAAACAGAGAGAAATAGAAGGGAGCACTTGTAGGTGGCGACAAGGGGAATGGTAGAAGAGGACTGGTAGGAATGCCGAAGAAAAACTGCATTTTGTATATGGCTGATATTTTCTATACAAATCTGTCAACATGGGGGTAGTTACTCGGTTTGAGTACATGTATGGTGCATTGCCCTTGTATCAAGACAACATTGAAAAATATCATAAGCATTGGGTAGCGGAGACACACGGGGGGAATGTTCTGCCCATGGGCAGAGCAGGGGACACACAATAGAGGGATATTGGGACACATGCACATATTTTTGGCAGCTAAATATAAAGGTAAACAGCTCCAGAGGATGATAGAGATTTTAGAATAATGGAAGATGGTGGAGGACATAGAGGATAATGATGAGTGTGACAACAGCGTACTCCCAAGTGTAGTTAAGGTAATGACATCTCAGGAGAAACAACCCCTCCCCTTTCCCCTAGCAGGGTGTTATCCAAACCTTCCCACAACAGGGTATGCTAATCCAGCATGTGTGCTTCACCAGGCGAGGGCACCACCACCATCCATGCCACCACCCCCATACCACACAAATACTAACACCGCAGTACCAGGGGATAGAAAATCACAGAAAGAGTTAGAGGAGGCTTTAGAAGCAGTGCAAGTGTAATTGGCATGATTGAGGGCACTCAAGGAAGAAGGAAGCAAATCAGGGTGTGGCCTAGATGAACTGAGAGCCGGAGACATCTTGTTTAGATTACACAGCAGTCTGATCTAGGATGTTCATATTGAGATGGGGAAGAGTGATGAACAAAGGGTGGGGAGTGTAGGTTATGGGACAGTGAGGTCCGATGGAGGTACAAACAGGGAGCTGCAGGAAGACGAGTGGGACATGATGGATATGATGGATGAATTGGAGGATGAGGAGGATGAGGCACCAGCAGTTACCACACAGGCCGAGAGCTTGTGGGATCTGCAGCTGAAGATCAGATTTGGGAGGGCATCAGTTGCAAGGGACAAGAACAAGAAGGGGAGTAGGCATGCAGTTGCCATTATTGCATAAAGGCCCCGGGAAGGCATAGCATATCCCCTGAGCCCAGATGGACAAAAATAATTTGATTAAAACGCTCCCGCCACTCACTGCTGGGATTGGGAAATGGATATATGCTTTTGAGAAGCAAATAGCTGGGATTCCTTTAGCAGTGGGAGATGTGAACAGCTTATTTGTAGCAATTGTGGGAGATCAGGCAGGGGTTGTTTGGCTTAAGGCTGGATCCCAGGAGTAAAAAGAGATGACGATGCACATGATGGGGCACATTTTAACGACATCAGGGTGCAGTCTAGCGGGCGTACGCCTCTACACCGGATTTGCAGTCCATAATGCAGTACCCACTAGGGGATGATGAAGACCCTGCTCAATACATTTTGAAAGTGTGGGAGGCGTAGAGTGTCGAGACGGGCGAACAGTGGGACCGATCAGTTACGGTTTTCTATTTTTACATCAAAAGGGGATTTTCCAAGAGGTACAGAAAGCTCTCGATAAGAGCTTGTGTATAAAAGTGAAAGGGTGGGCCGAAATACAGACTATAATTAGACATTACTGCACGCGGATTAAAGGACAAGAAAAGGAAACAGCACAAAGGTTGCAGGCTGAAAAGCAAAACTGATACAGAAAAAATTGTCAGAAGTAGCAGTTGAAAGGGCTGCAGCAGCAGTCACCCTGTCATGCCTCGTGCCAACTTGCCTACATCACGGTTAGCCCCCATGAAGACATGGAAAATGCCCATGTGCCTTGTACACCGCCGGCATAGAAAAAACTACATTTCCCTGCATTCCCGGAAGATGAGCAGGCGACGTCTAGGTCTCTCTGCATCATTATATGCGGCTCTGGGACACCGCTAGAGTGCTCCTTAACAAGTGCTTTGTCGTTTCATTAAATCGCACTTCTGCACTCTGACTTCCTGGTTCCCGAATTCTGTCCTCCATTTTTGCAACATCTCTTCAGATTGCCCCCTATTGTCTGCCGACGCCCGCTTTCCTTCCCCTTCTCGCTGACTTCCTGGTTACCTGAACTCTAGCAATCCCACCCGACTTTTCTTCCGCTTTGCCCCTGAATCAGATTTTGTCTCCTCGTAACGCTCCTGTTGTTCGAGCGCTGCTCTGCACTCTGGCTCCACCCTTTTTCCTGTGCTTGTAGTCGCAGCGTTTGGATCTCCGGTCCTGCTTGCCGTATACAAATTGTTGCGGCCGGGGTTTTGACTACGGGTCCTCTGTTTTCCGATGTCGCTTATGCTCTCCTAAAAGAAAATACTTCACAAACCTTTGAATCTTACCAGCACTAATCATCCTTATACCAAGTGACCACTGAACGCTCTGCTGAATAATCACTTGTTCACTGATTCCAATTCTTCATTGATTTTGGGACATTTCAAGGTTGCTCTTTTTATTTTTATTTTATGTTGTTGGTTCCACTGTCGACGCTTTGCTGAGGATTCTGGGACTCTTCTGAGGACACTTTGCTGAGGATTGTGGAGGATTGTGGATTCTTTTGGGACGCTCTGCTGTGATACCTGGAATTTGTTCTGGTTAGATAGTTGCGCCCTCGTGCTGTCCGGGATAGCTATTTTGTACTTTTTCACTACTGGGAATTGTTGGATACTTTACTTATCTGTTGATTACTTCACTTCTGGATTTCAGTAGGTTCTTCGTTCTTTTCACAATCACTGCAGGTAAGAATGGGGCTGCTGAGGGTGGTGCAGCTGGGAAACCTTGTTTGGAACAAATGCTTATGATATTTGTAATCTTTGTGTTTTCTCCTTAGCTCTGTTGTTGCTCCTGACTTTTCACCCAAACACGTGTCCTGTCAGGTGTTTTTAGTCCTGCAAGCTGCGCTCTTGGGGGAAGGTCTATTTTGTCTTCGGTCTGCTGTTCATTATTTCCAGTTTCTGAAAACAAACAGTACTTCAGTGAGATTACCTTCACTGGGTCACGACACACCCAAACAGATTCGACAGAGCAGGCAGCAGCATGAACGGACACATGGATAGCAGCATTTTAGCCAGGCAGGGGGCAGTGGAATGGTGGATCGCAACCACAGTCCCCTGAGTGACACAAAGGAGCTCAGTAGCATGGAAGAGGAGGGTTTCAAGGGGCAAGGAGTGGCATAGGTGGATTCACAAGGGGTAGGGCTGAGAGCTCAGTGTTGGAGATGTGGAAAGTGGGGTAATTTTGCAAGGGAGTACAGAACCAGGATGGGAGCAGGGCACAATTCATACACTTGCACAGGCCCAATTCAGCAGCAGCACTTCCCCACACCCTGCTGCCCATGTCATTACCATATGAAATACACCAAGCATATACACTGCACCACCATGACCCCCTCAGGCGCAACGTCCTGCCCCACCCGGAATTCCAACACAAGTTGCACCACCAAGTCAATCATACAGTGCCCCAATGCATGGCAGCAATGTCGTTCCAAATGGGACAGTCACACATTATCGGGGAGTGAGCATTTTGGGAGGAAACCCTTTCACGTTCCCAGGCACCAATACGTATCCTGACTAGGATAGCCCACAGAGAGCTTGTGCATGCCCAGTCCTGTCTGTGACTACCCACCCTTATGAGGAATCCTTGGTGGGCACTGAGATAGGAAAAAAACAATTAATCTTTATGGTCGATACTAAATCATGCATCAGTGAAGGTAACTTCACATTATCAGGCAAAACTCTCGACAAGCAGCGCTTCTCTGGTGCTGTGGCAATGGTTCCATTTACTAAAAATGTAGCCATGAAAATAGGAGGCAAAGTGGTGCATGCACCTCTATTGTATTCGTAAACCTCACCAGTAAATTGGTTAGGGCGTGACCTCCTAAGCAACTTTAACATGACCATCTCTTTTGCAGACCAGGGAATAATATGTGCTATCCCAGGAATGTGTGCTCTGAGATCAATGGAGATCACACATGCCAGAGTAGGGGAGGTGGTGGTTCGCAGCATTCCTGTTGATCCTGATCTGTTTGTATGCAGATTACATTGTTACTTGGTGCAGTGCTCCAGATTAGGAAGGCATGTTGTTGGATACCATCTGATATTATCTTTAGACCTGGTGTGACCCCAGATCTTGTAGCAGGGACAGTACTCTCATTGGACTTGCAAGGGTTGGTGGCGTCAGAGAAAAGAATTGTTGTAGTGTGTACCGATTCAGACAGGTGTGAGTGGAGCATTGTATTGTGCATTGAACCAATGGTACCCCCTAAAAGAAGTGACAGATGCAGAATTGTTTGAGGACCGGGTGGATGATGGAGAAATAGTGTTGGCTATTTGCATACCCTGTGAGATAATGGTGCCATATCGTATATACAGTGCTCACTGATGGCCCTTGTGACAGCGCCCTCCACTGAAACCAATCTAGAACAGGTTCCCGAGAGGCTGTTGACAACCAGTGCCCATGATGTTGGCCACTTACAGGGGGTGACACCCATTCAAATAACCCTCAAGCAAGGTGGGGTGTTGCCCCATGTGAAACAATATTCACTGTCTAAAGAATCAGAGGAAGGGATTAGAAAAACCATCTCAGCACTTTTAAAGGGATTATTGTACCCACTAATGGTCCATGCAACACAGCTATATACAGGTGAAGGGGTCAAGTTAGAGAATGATCCAGGATCTCTCCCACTTAAATGACATAGTAGAGGCAAAGTTCCCAGTCGTTCCCAACCCTGCAACCATTTTGTGTAGCATCCCAAAACAAGCAACACATTTCACTTTAGTGGACTTTAAAAATGCCTTCTTTTCCATACCCCTGCACCCAGACTTTCAATACTGAGTTTATGGCCCTTAGGAGTGTGCATATGGAATGGATGGGATTACAACAGAGTAATTCTGAGTCCAAATAACAGAACTGACTCAGGAAGGTGGCAACATACTGTTTTATTAACAATTATCTTAAACAGGAAGGTCACAATGAGCATCAACGGACGTACGCTCAGTTTCTAACTGATCTCCACACAAAACATGTTTTTATACACAAAATGCATCCAAATGACATCATACTACCTGGCAATAGTGAAAACCCCATCAACAATAGGGATTGGTTAAGGGAGACATCTAATTACACATTTCTATAGGAGCTAGGATTGTTATTGGCTATCCGTTTTCAGGTGGACAACTTATGCCTACCTCTAAAAACATGTAAATTCAGAAACATTTGATATACAGTTTCTCATTAGTCTTCAAACTATAAGGTCTTGGTTATATGGAATGGCATGCCATGTCTGGAAAATTCGGTTCATCTAGCAGCACATAAACCCAGACCCAGGTGCTAGGAGACAGGGCATGAAACTACCTCACCACCCAGTTAGCTCAGTATCTCTCATCGACCATGCTTTCTGTCATAAAATTGTCTTTGTACTTGGCCTTGCAGAATATCCTTCTCTATGAGAATGCACAGGAGTGAGAAAACTTGCTATTGTATCTGGAACTCCAACACTAGAGGTCACGATTTGGTCCATTTTTCAGCTTTTAAATGCTCTAAATGAATTAAAACTTGGCACCCTTTTTGCTCTTTCTTGCATCTTAACGTGAGAAGGTTCATCCTCTGCACATTTGTCCTTCTTCAGAGGAGATAGCTGACCTTGCGTTTTAGATTCTTGACTTTAGGCCAGCCAGCATCGCCACACAGCTCCATGAGCCTATTATGCTTGCTGCGACACAGTTTTCCATTCCTGCATCATAGTTTCTGGCTTACCCTGTTGAAATTGGACATAATAAGATTCCTGATACCAATGTTCAGTTTATGTGCAATGGCGGCTTCACCTGCATTCTATTCACTACTCATAGCCAGCTTCTATGATGACTTAATCTACCTTGCATTTCAGCATCTGTATATTTATTGATGGTTGTTCTCAGCAGCACATGTAATCTTCTCCTATTATATTTGAGAGTTCACTCAATTCTTTACTTCATCAGTAGTTCATCAGTAGTTTTTTCAGGATCTGTACATCATCTTCAGCCAGTATCTCAGGAAGTAGTGCACAACTTTTATGACGTCACTAACTTCTCTTCTTTGCTCTCTCTCAAATTTCTTCAGGGAGTTCCTCCCACAGGTTATTGTCACTTCGGGGGTATATTCGATACGGTTCCCTTAGTGGATATCTTCTTCCAAACACTTGCTGTGATATTGGCCGAATGGCTGGTGTCAAACACGGCAAAGTCTCATGTCTCCGATACAAGGGAGGTAGGGGCGGGATCTCCTGCAGATGTATACAGCTTCTCCTCTACATTCCCCCCTCTGGTTGAGTCCTCAACCAACTCCTCCAGTCTCTCTGCATCCTTGTATTTTCTCTTGAAGAAATGTTTCTTGGGTGTCCATATTTTCATCACCCCCCCTCAGGGTGCCCACCATTTTAATGTATTCATCCACACTCCAGGTCATATCTTTACATTGTCCATTTGGGGTACAGTAGACCCAATGTACCACATAATTTTGATGATCCTTTTGATACCAGAACTTCATGGCCTTCATGTAATCTCTGACGTCGTCATCAGTCAGCTCCATGGCTTCTGGTTCATCCTTGGCATCAATCATGAGCTTCATTCATACTCCTTTCTTTACCGTTTTCTAAAATTGTGCAATTAATATCCTGATTACACAGAATTTAAACACGATCAGCACCAGTATTGCTCCAAGAAACTTGAATAAGTTCATCATCCAATGAGTAATCCATGGGAACATTAATGCAAATCAACTATCATCTTCCAAGCCATCTGTCTCTTACTCCATCTTAGTGTATAGGCCTGTCAAAATCAATATGGCCTCCGTCAAGGTCCCATTCTCGCCATTGTGAGAAGGTATGAATGTGCAACATGATGCCCCGTTCTTGGCGCAAACTCCTCCTTACATTGCTGTGATCATGTCAAGGACATACCTGTTCTGGAGGGTCATCAGTCGTATGGCCCTAAACTCTTTTATGGTGTTGAATCTTTTTATAGTGGCATTGATTGTCTGCAGAAGCTCCCACCTGGTGATTTGTAGCCATTTGGCATTCACCGCTCTTTGAAGTCCA
The DNA here is from genome assembly GCF_040938575.1 of Ambystoma mexicanum. Taxonomy (NCBI): domain Eukaryota; kingdom Metazoa; phylum Chordata; class Amphibia; order Caudata; family Ambystomatidae; genus Ambystoma; species Ambystoma mexicanum. Next base: position 200,384,063 of record NC_090932.1, read on the forward strand.
GGCATTAATATAGATGTCATTATCAAAGCAGTCTTACTGAACAACGTGTGTTAATCAGGAATGGTTGCATAAGCCTTTATTGATTTGGAGGAAAAATAATTCTCTCTTTTCATCCGTCAGAGTTCCAGTGATCTTCTTTTTCTCAAATGGTCAACAACCTTTGGGAATTCATCAATGTTTAGATCACTCTGAGGAATAACCAATGCTCGGATATGGACGAACACCAAGGAACACACTCCACCCCAATTCCTGGTCAGTTTCATGTATGCTGTATATCTGCAGGCCCAATATCTATCCATTAGGACAGCTGTCCCTTTTCTCATTCCTGAAACATGTATTGTCATTTTATACCCTTTATTATGTCCAATTTGATTCTTTCCATGACTCCAGAAACACATTGTTGCATGAACCAATGGGACAACGGCCACTGGGCCTGATTCGTCCTCCACCCATGTCAGTAATTTGGAATCCTTGGCCCAAGACTTCAGGCACTTATCATTCAGCTTCTGTATTACTTGTATTGCTTCCATACTAAGGAGGTGAGATGCACATGACATAATTCCATCTTCCATCCTTTACTCATGCTAACATCCATGCCTTTTCTGTCATATCACAACAGTTCATCCTCTTCATTTCCTTGATGATTACCTTATCTTGTCCCCCATCAGGATACACAAGCATCTTGTCTGTCCATCCAGGCTCCTTCTCCACTGAGTAGTCTTAATATAGTCATCTTGAGATGGGAACAACTGTCTTGTTCTCCAATGCAGGGTTGCCCAACTCCCTTGGATTAGTCCTTGAGTAGTACATGCTGCAAGATGGCTGAGGCACCTCCTATGAAATGGAAGGCTTTACTGTATTCATGGCATAGGGGATGAGAGAGCAGACATAGCAATTCTCATCACATTCTTTTCCCCCACCTTTTTCCATGTGCTGATACTACATATTACTTCCCAGGTGAGCAACTGCACAATTTGTTCAATTATGGCAATGAGGAGTCTTCTTATCACTGGACTATATTTGGGATCCTGTTAAAAAGTATGGATATTGACGTGTCTTCTAACAAGAGCAGGGTAAGACTGAAGTATAAACAAAAAGATAGCAACCACAGGCCGATGTGTGTTACTGTCAAAAGGTATCATGTATTTTATCAATTAAAACAGATAATCTCCATGAAATGAATCTCGATACTGATCTCTCTTCCAATTTCTAATCAGGAACTGATGTTTATGCATGATACTGATGCAATATTTATTTCTTCAATGAATTTATAAACGTTTGTTTCATACTCTGGAATTTTTCTGCAAGTCTATGCATTTCTGGCTAAAATATATAGGGAGTGTCCACTGAATTCCAGTCCAAAAGAAATATGTGAAAATCACTTGCTGCTTTATTGTCCTTGTTCTTGGTCATTGATCGAGTATGCACAGGTGTAAATTCTTCGTCTTGCCTTGCTTCTGGGTCAGCAACTGCTGGACATAGGGTCTTGCCTTTATACATTTTAACATCCCCTAGATGCAGCCAAGCTCGACTTCCCTGGACCTTAACTGCAGAAGGCAAGACTTCCTCAACACTAAATGGGCCATTAAACATTGGTTTGTGCCACCATCTAATAACATTTTTGATGAGAATTGAGTCACCAACATATAACTTTGGCAATGACAATAGTTTACTTGGATTGGTGACTGAATTTTCCTATTCTGTGTTCCTTGACCCCTCGCTTCGATGCTTGACTCGATTTAAAATGAAAGAAACACTGGTAGTCATAGATGTCAAATAATCATGCATCTCATCGCCTAAAGTTTTGATACGCTCTAGGCATCACTCTTTACTCTAGATGGAGGTGTAAGAGGCATTCGCATGCAACGCCCTGTCACTAACTCATCAGGGTTGAGATGGTGGTCAGAACCTTGCTGATTCAGAAAGGCCATATAAGGCTAGGGAGAGGCAATATAGCTATGCCTTCTTTAAAGTCAATTTGATCTTGGCAATCCTCTCTTTGAGGAAGCAGTTGAGTCCCTTACATATCCCGTTTGCTTGTAGTTGTTAAGCTTTATGCTCAGTAGAAGTCCTATTTGTTTGAATAACCTATTGACAAAATGTGGCCCATTAATGTGTCTTATTACTTCACATACACCCCACCTTGGGAAGACTTTGCGCACTAAAAACATCACTGCGCAAGTGGTATCAGGGTGTTTAAATGGACCAGCTTCGATCTACTTAGAGAAGGGACACACCACAACTAATAGATATTTATATCCATTAGATGTTTGCAGCATATCGATATAGTCGATATGTAGATGTTGCAATGGACCATTCGGTCGGGGTATTACACCTCTGATTGTTCTCAGTGTATGCCCAGCAGTAAACTTCTGACACACGATGCAATTCACAATGAACTGTGCAACGTGATCCAGCAGATAGACAATGAACCATCCCTCTGCAATGGTGGCAGCAAGGCTTTCTCTGGTTATATGTGTGGGGTAATGCAGTTGTTCAAGTGCGACTTTCAATAATTCTGCTGGCATCACTCGCTTTCCAGTGCTCTCCTGTCGCCATAATGCTTCCATGGGAGATAAAGAACACCCCCTATGTTTCCCTAGTTCTTGCTCCTCTTGCGGGGCTCTGCCCTGAATTTCCATTAGTTGCGTAATTTACAGCATATTAAACCACTCTCGTACTAACATGCTGCTTGCGCTGAAAAGTGAGACGGTAGTCTTGCACTTGTTACTACCTCAAATTCACCATTTAATCTGTGTTTTACAACTGCAGAGCCTGAATGCCTCTCTCCAATAGTCTGGTCAATTTTCAAAGAACCATAAATCAAAAGAATTTCCCCTCCTGCCAAATCATTCTCCCTCACACAGGGTATGTCATCATAGATTTCAACATAGTGACTTTAATGTGCCCTTTGGTTTCTCTAAAATGGCAAATAAGGCATGCTCTATGTTAAGAGTCATAGAACAGCCCATGACAATACTTGTGGACTTCTCAAATGCAAATGCGGTAGCAGCCATAGATTGCTCTCACAGGAAATGTCCCCTCATAACAGGATCTAAAATCCTGCTGTAGTATGCCAATGATTTGTACGGAATCCGGTCGGTCATTGCATCGAATGCAATAAGATCAAATGCCTTACCATTGAAATATACATTGAAAAAAAACATCAAATGCATTTTTTTTAAAGTAAAGGGTTTAGTTTAATCATAATGGGTTATAAAAGGTCAAAAAGGGGGTTTGGGGAGGACCCCCCATTAAATAATAAATGCATTCAATGCTTTCTTTCAATGCATTTTTTTGATGGAATGGTATGTTGATGGTAGGAATTTTGTGTGCCCCAATGCTGTCCTTTGTGTGAGCACTGCTGTCATTACTGCCCCATTTGTGTGTGAAAAGAAATGTAATTCGGTGCTGTAGTTGGGAATCCCTAAAACTGGAGCTGCACAAATTGCTCTTTTCAACTCCTGAAACCTTTCCTCCATTTCTTCTGTCCAATCTATCTTTTCCTTATCAACTTGTGCTTTCTTTAACACTTGCAAAAGTGGCTTTGTATAAGAGCTGTAATCAAAACTCCAGGCTCAGCAATAATTGCACAAGCCCAGAAACTGCTGCATTGTCCTCACTGTATTTGGCTTTGGCATTTTCATAATAGCCTCAGCTCTTTCAGGTGTCACTTTCTTTCCTTCAAGTCTAATTAACTGACCTATATACAACACTTCTTCCCGACAATACTGTAATATCTCTTTGCCCACCTTGTATCCCTTATTTGCTAATATAGTCATTAACTGAACAGAGTCTTGTTTGCATTCATCTTCTGTTTTACTGCAAATCAATATGTTGTCTACATACTGAATTGCCAAACCTTTCAGTTCAATGTTACAAAGATCCATCTGTAGGACCCTGCTACAGACTGAAGGGGATTCACAATACCCTTGAAGTAAAAAAATATGTTTTAGTCTCTTTTGTGTAAACATAAAGGAAATCAGGTCTTGTGAGTCCTTATGCAGCGTGATCGAGAAAAACACATTTTTCAAATCAATCACTGTGAAATACTTAGCTTCAACTGGGATACTACACAGTACTGTCACAGAATTAGGAACTAAAGGAAACTGCCTCTACAATCTGATAAAGTGCTGAAATAGTCTGGAATATGCCATCATCAGCTTCTCGGGACAAAGGGTAATGTTTTGCTTGAGGTAAAATTGCTCCTGGCTTAAGCTTTATTTTAACCTCCCCTATTCCCTTCAATAGGCCTACGTCATAGGGGCCCATGGTCCACAGGGCCCTTGGTGCCTTTTCTAGATCTTCCTGGAAAAATTCTGGTTGTTGCCTCATTATCACCATTCGCTTTGGGATTTCTCTCTTCTCGATCCTTATGCAGTATGTAATGCACATAAAGAACACCATTCATAATTGATAAGTTCGTCTCTGAACATATCTTCATCTGTTATGTCAGTCAATCTGTACCCTTCTTCAAGAGTTATCACCGTTCACCCTGATCTACCTTTGTCATCCACCCCTTCAAACCTTGCTATCTTTCCTCCTACTATCGCTGCTTCCATTTCTATAGGAATGGTCTGTCTGCCTTCCTCATCCATAGGGATTTGTGGTCTAAATAAGAACTCATCAGGTATCCTCACACTCTTTCTTACTAGCCCAGGTAGCCATGTCAATAAAATCCTCACTCCATATAGGAAGACTTACGGATCTACCGGGACTCCTCGTAGAGCCACTTGCCATGTACAAGACAGTATGAACTCTCCTACCTTTAAATCATGTATTCCTGGTGCAGAGCACACTATTCCATGATCAGTGAATGAAATTGTCATATTGAGTGTTGTCATCAAATCTCTTCCCGAAATGTTGACTGGTGTCTGTCGTGAAAATAACAAAGGAACGCTCATGTCACATTCCCCTATAGAAACAGGGAACTTATCACTAAAAGGAACTAAATTCGTAGCTCTAGAGAACCCTTAAGCATTCATGGTGATACCTGACATTGGATATTGTCCCTCACATATGAAAGAGCGGGTCACCACAGTGTCTCCAAGAAAAGAAAGGGATTTTCCCCCTATGATCACATTGACCCTTGGTTTCTCTTGGGGGGGGGGTCTGGTGTCACACCTCGTACTGATCACATCGAGTCACCCTTTGAGCTGCCCTATTCAGGGTATGGGCTCATCGCCCATCCCCGTGAAAGGATTTCGTCCTTTCACAGTGAGTCTCCTTATCCTAGGTGTGAGTATGTGCCTTGCATTCGTGTTTTGCTGTGTTTGCATAGGCGCTTGTTGTGACTGCCTTTGCAGTGGTGCATTTGTACTTGCCCCTGCTGTTGTACCTGCTGTACCTTCAGTGTCTGTTCCTGATAGGATGTGTGATCCTGGATAAAGCCCTCTCTTGTTTGTGTGCTGTATGGCGGTGGATAAGCTGCCCCCCTATCAAAAACTGTCCATTTTGTTGCGCAATCCCTCGACTCCTACATACATGCGCAATATGCCCTGTTATTCCGCAACTCCAACATAATGAGGGTGGCCTCAGCATTCTGACTCTCATTCTGGATGTTCTGAAATACACCCTTGGTGTTCTATAATACACCCTCAGTGTTCTGAAATCCACCTCCTCTTCCTCTTAAACCTACACCTCTGCCTCGTGGCATAACCCCATACCCAAGTTGATCCATCGGGCGTGAATTATTCACCTGTGGTTTACTTATTGCTTCTTGCATCCTTTCTCCTTCTCCGCTTGTCCTTACTGTCCTTTCTATGGCAAATTTTGACAACTTTTTCTGAACTAACTTAGCTTCCTCCACTTTTCTCTTCTCATCTTTCTTTTTGTTCTTCTCTTGTAGTATCCGACAATGATGTACAATAGTCAACTGTATCTCAGCCCATGTCTTCGCTTCCATCTCCACTTGTTTTTTCATCAGTCTCTGTACCAATTCTGGTAATCCCTGACACAAAATATGATGAAATAGTGCCACTGTCTTTTCCCACGGTTCACGAGTTTCAAGCTGCCATTTCTCCTGAATGTCCTGAATGTAAGCAATAGGGCCTTTATCTTCCTTCATTTGTCATTTCATAATTGCATCCATATTTGATGTATGAGGATACTGTACCTTGAGAGCCCTCCAAACATCTGCCCTACAATTATTAATTGGCACTCAGTCATGCACTGTGTTTTGCACTGTCACACTTGCATACCCTGCTTGCCACCATATGTTTTCAGCCTTCTCCCCAAGAATAGCTGCCAGTAGACCTTTTATGTCTCTTATGGCCAGCGTGTTCCCTCCTGTCATTTTGTATAATTCAAATATACATTTCCCAGCCCCTGAGATCCAACTAGGTAGCTTGCATTTTAAGTTATCCTTATCCCTATGTGGCCATGGAATGTATTGCGGTCTCGCTCTCCCTTCTCTAAGAAGGGGAACTGCAAGAACCCCATCCCATAGTCAGACCATACTAATCGTCAATCTATGGCAGGAGTAATTGTCCCTATTTGTCTTCTTGCTGGTAGCGACTTTAAGCCACCCACTGTCATGATCTCTGCTTCCAAAAGGTCAGGGTTTTCCCAACTCCCTTGGAAGCAGATCCATAACCCAGGTTCCGAGTGCCAACCAGTCCCAATTGGGACCTTTTGGACCCAGTCCTGGCGCCAGTGGCACCAGGCTCATAAATATGCCCAGTCCCAGCGCTGGAAGCGCCGGGCTCATAATGCTTGGGTGGACTTACCTGCAGCAGACCATGCTGCTTACTTGCCTGCCAGTTGAGCCTCTGATCCTCTTCTGTTTGGAACTACTTTTCCTGTTGGGTGGGGCAGGAGCCACTCCCTAGGTTCAGAACACTGGAACTCTTCTGGAAAGCAGGAACTCTTTTCTTACCTAGGCGTGGCTGTGGAAGGAGACACCTAAGCACTACAGGAGGCTATTTAAACCCCACCCGATGGATGAATCTTGCTTTGCGTTATTCTGCATCGTCTGCAGCAGAACGCTCATCGTGTCTTCTGCATCTGATCCTGGGCCTAAGGAAAAAGGCATACCATCCTGAATCCAGTCTTCAGCAACACCTATAAAGACAAGAAAGAACAGGTTAGCATTACGGTCTTCAGTGACAGCGCTTCACTTACCTGGTCCATCGGCTGTCACCAACGCCTCGCGCTGCATTCCGGCATCTGAAAGACAAAGGCTTACCTACTCTTCGTGTGCTCCGGAGGCCTTCGGCGCTGCATCCCGCATCTGAAAGACAAAACAAGGTGCGTTTAAAGACATTGGGGAACTTTAATACTCACGTGCCATTACTCCTTTCCACATCTAACCCAGTGGGTATTCCGGCACCCTGCAGCCGCTCCGAACTTGTACCTGCAAAATAAAAAGACAGTTAGAGCGCATCGTGAAGCAGGCAACAAGCGCTTACTTACGTGCTTCCAGGGGCTTCTATTCATCACACGGGCTCCATCTTCAACTCACTTCAGCCCGTCATCCGCCATGGCCGGAACCCTGCAAAACAAGAGACATCATTACTAAAGACTTTTAAAGACATTAGAATTACTCGAAACTTACCGTTCGTGCAGTAAACGACAGACAGCAGTCCTCTGAAGTCAAGAGGCCTGCTCCCCTTATCCAGTGAAGAAACTGGTTACAGCACCCTGCCCCGAGGCAGATGGAGAGCACGGCGTTCACTTACCTAAGGTGAGAGCGTTAACCTTTGGGGTTCTACAGGAGAAGAGAAAGGGAAGAAGAGAGAGACATTCAATAACCCCATATTTTCTATCTGCAGACATCTTACCCTTCGAGTCAGACATACAGTGCACAGAGGTCCAGCCCAAAGAGCCAGCCGTGTGTTACACATCACCTTTGAAGATACGGTATGCGCCCAGTCAAGACCGGCGCCTCTATGGGAATCAGGTGAGCGTTACAGAACGCAAAGCCTACCGCAAAACTCCCGTCCAGGCGCTATGGAAACCTCGGATACCGACCAGCTAGCCCAGTTACTTGGGGAACTAAGGGCAGAAGTGCATGCAGCCCGTCAGGAAACGAACGCTCTAAGAAGAGAACTGATTATTTCCAAGGAGCGAACAGATGATCTCGCTAGACAATTGCTACAGTCACAAGCCGGACAGACCCCGTTACCCGCATCTGGGGGAAATCTTCCTTCTACATCCTCTATGAATCCAGTGCAGATCAACCTACCTGGGAATGTACCTCTGGCTCCGCCCGAATGATTTTTTGGTGACCCAAAGAGGTTTGCAGTATTTATCAATCAGTGCCGGTTGCATTTCTTATGCCGGCCAGCAGCCTTTCCAACTGATCAAGCTAAAGTAGCTTTCGTGCTTTCGTACCTTAGTGGCAATGCGGCAGACTGGTCGATCCCTCTAGTAAATCAAGATGATCCGGTCCTCCATGATTTTCAAGCTTTTCAGCTCAGTATGGAAAAACTGTTCGCAAGACATTCACAGGGGCAGGCCTTGGACAATGAGCTTCTTTCGTTGCGACAAGGTAATCAAGACCTTTTGGCTTATATTGCGTCTTTCAACAGACTGATAGTGGAAACTCAATGACGTGAGGACAAAAGGATTACGCTGTTTTATAGAGGTCTACGTGGAGAGCTCAAAGATGTGTTAGCCCAAGTAGTGAATCCCCCACAAGATTGTTCGGACTATATAGACTTAGTCGTTCAAATAGATCACAGACTGCAGAACAGGAAGGCCGATCGTTCCAAGTTTGATGCTCGAGTATTTTCCAAACCGCCAACTCCTTCCAAAGGAGTAGACTCCGGGGAACCCATGCAAATAGGGGGCCTGAAAGGTCCTCTAACACAAAAGGAGCGGGAAAGGAGAAAACAGTTGCAATTATGCCTCTATTGCGGAAACTCAGGGCACTTTCTTCGAGAAGGCAGTAGGAGCTGCAGTTACCAAAGTTACAAACTCTGAGCAGGGAAACGACCTCGCCCGACAAGAATAGAGGTCCTCTTGCCGAGCGTGAAAACCAGTTCCGTGACCTCGCATTTCGTGATACCTATGGTCCTCATTAGCCCTGATAATCCGGATCGATTACATGCAATTGAAGCTTACGTCGACAGCGGTGCCATCGGCAATTATGTGGATCATGAAATGGTTTTGAGGATGAATCTAACTCTTTGTCCCAAGGCTGTAAAGGACGTCATTACTACGGTGGATGGAACGGAGATAGCCTCCGGACCAGTAACGCATACCACTCAAGAAGTGACGCTAGTAAGTCAAGATGGACACCATGAGAAGATCGTGTTCGATGTGATCAAGGCTCCTCAGTTTCAGATTATTCTAGGAATACCTTGGTTAGAGAAACACAATCCTCTGATCGATTGGCGAGCAAGAACGGTCCAGCTTCCAGAATGTGTCTCTACTTGTCACCCTCCACCTGGTGTTGCACTGGCAGCAATTTCTTCAGAGACTCCCCAGTTACCTCCCGAATACCTAGAATACCAAGATGTTTTCCGGAAGGATCAGGCTAACTCTCTACCTCCTCATAGGTCTTATGACTGCCAGATAGACCTGATACCTGGATCTACTCCTCCTTGTAGTAGAATTTATGCCCTCACCGAGCCTGAGAACCTTCACCTTCGACAATACCTGGATCAATACCTGGCAAATGGGTTTATTCGTCCTTCCAAGTCCCCTGCTTCTTCAGCTTTGTTCTTCGTTCCAAAAAAGGAAGGAGACCTTAGAACTTGTATAGATTATCGCTCCCTGAACCAGATCACCGTCAAGAATAGATATCCGTTACCTTTGATCCCTGAACTCCTGGACCAAGTCAGAAAAGCATGCATATATACAAAGCTGGATCTTAGAGGAGCCTACCACTTGGTACGAGTAAAAGAGGGCGATGAATGGAAGACGGCCTTCCGCACCAAATATGGACTATTTGAATATCAGGTCATGCCGTTCGGACTTTGCAATGCCCCGGCCGCCTTTCAATATTTTATGAACGATGTCCTCAGAGAGCTCATAGATGTGTGTGTTGTTGTTTACATTGACGACATCCTCGTTTATTCTTCATCGGAATCTGAACATCGGAGACACGTGAAAATGGTCCTCGAAAGATTGCGTCAACACAAACTTTTCGCTAAGTTGGAAAAATGTGTTTTCAACGTGACTGAAGTTGAATTCTTGGGATTCATATTATCACCTAGTGGAGTGCGTATGGATTCAAAGAAGGTCGATGCAGTTCTCAAATGGCCATCACCATCCTCCGTAAAAGGTGTGCAAAGCATGTTAGGCTTCGCTAACTTTTACCGCAGGTTTATCCCCGAATTTTCTCGAATAGTCCAGCCCATCACTGCCTTGTTAAAGAAAAACAAACGTTTTGAATGGTCTACCGAGGCGGAACAAGCTTTCCAGGATTTGAAGACTAAATTTATCTCTGCACCAATCTTAAAACACCCTCGCCCCGAACTCCCCTACATCGTGGAAACTGATGCATCAAGCCTTGCCATGGGGGCAGTTCTATCACAAAAGGACCCGGTAACCAATCAGTTGCATCCCGTGGCATTTTGGTCCCGCAAATTCTCGCCTCCTGAAATCAATTACACGATTACTGACAAGGAACTTCTGGCTATCAAGTCTGCCTTTAAGGCTTGGCGGCATTATCTGCTGGGGGCCCGACACACCGTTACTGTGATTACGGATCACCGAAACCTGCAATATTTGAAAACCGCAAAAGCCCAATCCTCTAGACAACTCCGTTGGGCATTATTCTTTGCCGAGTTTGACTTCATAATTACCTATCGACCTGGTACAAAAAACGGTAAAGCTGATGCCCTTTCTCGGATGGGAGTGGAAGAACACTTGATCAACCCTAAACCTGTACCAATCATTCCCGAACAAAGAATTCTGGGTGTAATCGCCACACAATCCATAGAGGAAGTTAAGGATAAAGCCAGGCAACTTGTAACTCCAGCAGACATACAGAATTGGCATCTGCAGGGAAAGGTCTTTGCAGTAAAGGACAACTTATTGTATTTCCAAGAACGATTATACCTGCCCAGCACAGATTTACAGAAAAAAGTAATCTCTTGTTATCACGATTCTTTAATGGAAGGACATCCCGGTATGGCCAAGACCTCAGAAAAGATCAAGCGCTACTTCTGGTGGCCGTCTTGGAAAAAAGCTATCAGAGACTTTATAATGTCCTGTGGAGTATGCGCCCAAAACAAGAGTCAAAAGGAAAGACCAGCAGGCCTCTTACGCCCTATTGACATCCCACCTCGCCTTTGGCATACGCTTTCTATGGACTTCATCACCGATCTACCTCCATGCTCCGGATACAATACGATTCTAGTAATCGTGGACTTATTCTCCAAGATGGCGCATTTCATTCCGCTCAAAGGCTTGCCAACAGCAGCAACTCTGGCCCGAGAATTTCTCGAAAACATCGTCCGACTGCACGGTTTTCCTTCGGTTCTAATTTCGGATCGAGGTAGTCAATTTATTTCTAATTTTTGGCGAAGTTGCTGTCGGTCGGCTCAAATTGATGTGAGACTATCGACCAGTCACCACCCTCAGACCGACGGACAAACCGAGAGGACCAATCAAACTCTGGAACAGTATTTACGCTGCATGCTGCAACAAACTGAAAAAACTTGGAAAGGCATCCTTTGGATAGCCGAATATGCCTACAATAACTCTGTCCATTCGGGAACTGGGAAAACCCCGTTTTTTCTTTTGTACGGCAGTCACCCTCGAACCTCGGAGTTGGATCCCCTCCAAGATCTTGAAACACCAGCAGTAGACTACCTGCATTCTACAATCACCCAAGCCTTTAAGGAAGCTGTTTCTCACCTTCAAAGGGCTAAAGAACAATACAAGAAAGGAGTAGATCAACATCGGAAGGAAGCCCCTCAATATCAAGTAGGGGATCAAGTCTGGTTATCCACCAAATATCTACCTCTAAAAGGGCCACGCACATTCAACCCAAGATACCTTGGTCCCTATTCCATCACTACCATAGTAAACCCAGTAGCGGTCAAGTTGGACTTGCCCCCACACATGAAGATACATCCGGTCTTCCACGTCTCTCTATTAAAACCCGTGCAACCTCAGACCCGACTAACTAAATCTCCAAAACCCATCCTAGTTGATGGAGAACTCGAGTTTGAAGTCAAAAGCATTCTGGACTCCAAGATCTCCAAATCTAAACTATTTTACCTAATTGACTGGAAAGGCTACGGCCCCCAAGAGAGATCCTGGGAACCTGCTGAATATGTCCACGCTCCTCGCCTAATCAAAAGATTTCACCGAACATTTCCTGACAAGCCAAAACCCCCGGAGAAGCCTGGTTTGGGAGGGGCCTTGAGGGGGGGTACTGTCATGATCTCTGCTTCCAAAAGGTCAGGGTTTTCCCAACTCCCTTTGAAGCAGATCCATAACCCAGGTTCCGAGTACCAACCAGTCCCAATTGGGACCTTTTGGACCCAGTCCTGGCGCCAGTGGCACCAGGCTCATAAATATGCTCAGTCCCAGCGCTGGAAGCGCCGGGCTCATAATGCTTGGGTGGACTTACCTGCAGCAGACCATGCTGCTTACTTGCCTGCCAGTTGAGCCTCTGATCCTCTTCTGTTTGGAACTACTTTTCCTGTTGGGTGGGGCAGGAGCCACTCCCTAGGTTCAGAACACTGGAACTCTTCTGGAAAGCAGGAACTCTTTTCTTACCTAGGCGTGGCTGTGGAAGGAGACACCTAAGCACTACAGGAGGCTATTTAAACCACACCCGATGGATGAATCTTGCTTTGCGTTATTCTGCATCCTCTGCAGCAGAACGCTCATCGTGTCTTCTGCATCTGATCCTGGGCCTAAGGAAAAAGGCTTACCATCCTGAATCCAGTCTTCAGCAACACCTATAAAGACAAGAAAGAACAGGTTAGCATTACGGTCTTCAGTGACAGCGCTTCACTTACCTGGTCCATCGGCTGTCACCAACGCCTCGCGCTGCATTCCGGCATCTGAAAGACAAAGGCTTACCTACTCTTCGTGCGCTCCGGAGGTCTTCGCACTGCATTCCGGCATCTGAAAGACAAAAGCTTACCAATTCTTCGCACGCTCCGGAGGCCTTCGGCGCTGCATCCCGCATCTGAAAGACAAAACAAGGTGCGTTTAAAGACATTGGGGAACTTTAATACTCACGTGCCATTGCTCCTTTCCACATCTAACCCAGTGGGTATTCCGGCACCCTGCAGCCGCTCCGAACTTGTACCTGCAAAATAAAAAGACAGTTAGAGCGCATCGTGAAGCAGGCAACAAGCGCTTACTTACGTGCTTCCAGGCGCTTCTATTCATCACACGGGCTCCATCTTCAACTCACTTCAGCCCGTCATCCGCCATCGCCGGAACCCTGCAAAACAAGAGACATCATTACTAAAGACTTTTAAAGACATTAGAATTACTCGAAACTTACTGTTCGTGCAGTAAACGACGGACAGCAGTCCTCTGAAGTCAAGAGGCCTGCTCCCCTTATCCAGTGAAGAAACTGTTTACAGCACCCTGCCCCGAGGCAGATGGAGAGCACGGCGTTCACTTACCTAAGGTGAGAGCGTTAACCTTTGGGGTTCTACAGGAGAAGAGAAAGGGAAGAAGAGAGAGACATTCAATAACCCAGTTCATTAATCCCATATTTTCTATCTGCAGACATCTTACCCTTCGAGTCAGACATACAGTGCACAGAGGTCCAGCCCAAAGAGCCAGCCGTGTGTTACACATCACCTTTGAAGATACGGTATACGCCCAGTCAAGACCGGCGCCTCTACGGGAATCAGGTGAGCGTTACACCCACATATGGTGGAGACTCTCTTTTCTCACTACATGATTGTCTTCAGGGAAACTCAGGGTATGATACAGGATCTGGCGTTCTTTCCTTAGGGTGCTCCAGAACTGACCATCTTGCTTCTTTATCCATCTGTCGGCTCCCGGGGGGGTGCATGCACCCTCCCCTCCTGACTCATAACCTGACTCTCTTTCCTCATCTGACATTGCTAGACCCCAACTAGTGTGACTATCATCCCCTTCATCTCTACCTATATTTAATCTGCTCAAAGACAGTGCTCAGTGTTCTTCACTGAACATGTTTTCCTCCTCACTTCGTAGTGGAGGCATCAGGGGTCGGTTACTGCTCCCCTGAGTTCCATACTCGCTGTTCTGCCTTAATTGCTGATAGACCTTATCGATCCTTTCTCCAATATTTTCTGCATCATATATTTATTCCTGTAGCACTATTCTAGGTGTTTCTGGCATTATCTCCTTTATCGGGAGAATCTCTCTTGCTCTATCCCATTGAATTTCTTCGCTAAGCCTCTTTTGTTCCTTAAGGATGAGACTGGTATCCAGATCTGAATGCCTCCTATTCTGTGTTATTTCTTCATCCAATTCCCTTCACTTTCTGGCATCCCTTCTTAACATCTCTTCCTCTAGCTTGCATTCCTCTCTTCTTACTTCCTGTCTTTGTTCTTCTTCTTCTCTCCTTCTCTGTAACCTTCTGTCCTTCACTCTTTGTGCTTCTTCCTCCTCTCTCTTTCTTTCTCTCTTATCGCTCTTTGTCTATTGTAATACTGCTTTATTCGTCTGCCCATTTTTTTTATCTTTTTCTTGTTCCTCCCTATACATCTGTTCCTGTCGATCCCTGCTTTTTCTTCCTTGCTCATCCTCCCTCAATCTCCTTTCTCGTTCCTGGTCCTTCTTTTGTTGCTCGTCCTTATCTTCTCTCTGCCTAACCTCCATGTTGCTTATCTCATCTAACTTGAGTAGTATCTGAGTAGTATCTGTTCTCCCATCCACTCGTTCTGTACGAGCGTTACCTCGTCAGCCCTATCCTTTTTTCCTTTCCATCTCTCAATTTCCTGATCTATATTTGTCAATATATTGAATCTCTTGCCTCTTTCTGCCTTATCTCATATAGACTTACAGGCATCTTCCTCTCTTCTGGACTGTCGTCACTACTGTAAGCGGGGAGTTCATATGTTAGGTTACTATACCCAGCTGCTGCTTTCAGTTCCTTTAAAGGATAAACTCCTATCTCTTCTGTAGTTACACACTTAATTTCAGACAAGGTTAGAGGAGCTGAGGGCTCTACGCCCTCAGCCTTGTGCTGATTAAGCATCCACTCCTCCGCTGTCGGGTCCTCCTTCTCCTATTGGTACATTTTTCAAAGTTCTAAAATTAGCAGCCTTTTCTCAAATTTCTTTCCTGCACGTAGGTGGTCATGTGTTACAACACCGCTTTTGACAATGAGCCCATGGCATGAACATTTTATTAGCTGTGCACTTTACCTGTTCTCCACTGTACTGTTTTAGCTTGGATGCATGTTTTGGTAGTGTTTTACAAAGATGCATGAGAGGAGTGTCCTCCATAATGGCACGCCATGATTGATTGTCGATACTTATTAGATCATTAATAAAACTTTTATTTAACTCAAATCACCATCATTAGTTTTAAAACAACAAATATAAGCAAGCCCCAATAATCGCGGCATCATCCTCTTTTGTTTCAACAACCTATCTATTTTTTGATTGGCGCCAATCGTTTATTACATCTCGCTTCAACTAACGTCATTACTAATCTTCGCAGCTTGATTTTCTTTAAAACTTCACAGAACAAATAATAATCAAAAACAATGACACAATATACATTAATGACCACCCATGATCACCTTCCCTTATTTATAACCGTTATAATAGAAGGAATACTTCTCTCAACTCTATTTATTTTACCCTCTACAGGGTTTAAGATGTCACCTTTCACAGTCCTCATTGCGTGTATTCCCCTTATTACTGCTATCATTGGAGTTTGAGACGCCTTCTTCTATCTTCCTTGAAATAGGATTACTTAGGCGCTCCTTTATCTACACAAAATTTGTGTTACTCAAAATATTACAATCCACTTTATATTGCCATTTCCATTAGTCTACTTACATCCTTTAGTCGACTCATGGCCTTCTGTATCGACTCCTTCAATATGACCACTTCGCCTTCCGTCCACAGAGCTCCTGTGGAAACCGTGCAGTGATTTCTTCAAAGGGACAAACTGCCCACTGTCTCGATTCTTCTTGCAAGTTTATTTCTATCAGCCGCTCTCCACACGAAACCCTGCGATCTTCCAGCTAGAGGCAGAGGATGCTAGATCATCTGAAATTCTGGAGCTAAACTGATTTGGATCTTGATACCATCTGCACTTCTACCACGTGAGTTTATGGCCCTTAGGAACGTGCATACGGAATGGATTGGATTACACCAGAGTAATTCTGAGTAAAAATAACAGAACCGACTCAGGAAGATGGCAAAGTACTGTTTGATTAACAATTATCTAAAACAGGAGGTTACATGAACATCAACGGACGTACGCTCAGCCTCTCAATTATCAGCCTCTCAATTATCTCCACACAAAATATGTCTTTCATACACAAAATGCATCAGAATGATGTCATACTACGTGGCAGTAGTGAAAAACATATCAATGGTCGGGAATGGTTGGGAGAGACATCTAAGTATACATTTCTATAGGAGTTAGAATTGTTATTGGCTTTCCGTTATCAGGTGGACAATTTATGCCTACCTCTAAAACATGTAATTTCAGAAACATTAGATACACAGTTTCTCATTGGTCTTCAAACTATAAGGTCCTTCATTATATAGAATGATGTAATTGGTATGCTGGTGCTATGTCTGGAATATTCGGTTCTTTTAGCAGCACATTAGCCCCGACCAAGGTGCAAGGTTATGCAGCTTCTACACCACCCAATTAGCCCAGCATCTCTCATCACCCATGCTTTCTGCCATGAAATGGTCTTTGTACTTGGCCTTGCAGAGTATGCTTGTTTATGAGAATGCACGGGAGTGAGACCATTCACTATCGTGTCTGGAACTCCAGGTTCAAACTCTATTTTCATTCTTGGCTCATGTGACAGGAAACCATGATTTGGTCCATTCTGCAGCTTTTAAATGCTCTAAATGAATAAAAGCTTGGTATCCTTTGTGTTCTTTCTTGCACCTTCACATGAGAAGGTTCATACCCTGAACATTCTTCCTTCTTCAGAGGTGATAAATGACCTCGCCTTCTAGAATCTTGACTTCAGGCCAGGCTTCCTCGCCATGCAGCTCCATAAGCATATTATTCTTGCTGCGACACAGTTTTCCATTCCCGCTTCATGGTTTCTGGCTTACTTAATTCACAATACCAGTGTCCAGTTGCTGTGCAGTGGCGGCTTCACCTGCATTCTATTCACTTCTCATAGACAGTTTATATGATGACTTAATCTACCTTGCATTTCAGCGTCTGTACATTTATTGAATGGTTGTTCTTTGCAACACTTTGTGCATGTGTAATCTTCTTATTTTACATATGAGAGTTCACTCAATTCTTTACTTTCTGCCTCATCACAAGTTTGGCGGTAACCCTTAAATGCAGCAGTAATGCTATTACTGCTACATTTAAGGGTCCACCAAACCACGGATTTGGCAGATTTATCCCCAGCTTTGAGCTGGGGGCAAATACGGCACGATTTTTCTGATTTTCTGTACTATTACTGCCAGCGGTAATACCTCCGGCGGTAATAGTGCCAAACATTCCCCATAGGGCCCAATGGTGAATGGGGAATTCCTGAATGACCCCAATGTGGAAAAGGGAATTACCATTCTGACAAACCCGTGATATGGCACTAATAGCGCCAGGGGGTTTGGCAGTAACACTAATAGCCCTGGCAGTAACACCGCCAGGGTTAGCGCCCAACTCATGATGAGGCCTTTTGGCATTAGTTTTTCCAGGTTCTATACATCATCTTCAGCCAATATCTCGGGATGGCGTGCACACCTTTTATGATGTCACTAGCTTCTCTTCTTGGCTCTTTCTCAAAATCCTTCAGGGAGTTCCTCCCACAGTTTATCATCACTTCAGGGGTACATTTGATACGGTTTTCTTTGTGGGTATCTTCTTCCAAACACATGCTGTGGTATTGGTACAGCAGCTGTTGTTAAACACAGCACAGTCTCATGTCTCCAATACAGGGGATGTAGGTGGGTGGGATCTCCTGCAAATGTATAGAGCTGTTCCTCTACAATACCTCACCGTGTTTACACATGGTGCAAAGTGGAACAAACATACAAGATTACCTCAGGGCTACTGTCAATCCCCTGGTATCTTTAACAGAATATTACATGCAGATTTGGGGAATATACAGGCGCCCCGCATGATCATTCAATATGTGGACGAGTTGCTAGTATGCAGTGATAATTTGAAAGAGCTAAGTTACAATACTGTCTTCAAGAAGTTAATTACTTGGATAAATTGATATCTATCCATGGAAAGAAAATAATACCAGAACATGCCACATCAGTGCGCAGTGCACCCCAGCTGAAAACTGTCAAAGCTATGCAGACATTTCTGGGACTGTGTAATTACTGCAGGGCATGGAATCTAGATTATGCTGCATACACTTGGTCCCTCTTGCAGGGCCTCAAGGAGGCACAAAAGACAGACAAACCATAAGATAACATGGACAGAGGACATGCTTACAGACTTTCAATAATTGAAAGATATCATCACCACTGCCCCAGTGTTAACGACCATTGACTACATTCAAGTGTTGTATTTGTTTTCCCATTCAAAAGGGCAGATGATAACGGCCATACTCACGCACAAAAACACCATGGGCCACAAGTCATTGGCCTACTATAGTGGTGTGCTAGATTCAATAATGCTGGGCAAGTTCTCTTGCGAACAGGTGCTTGCTGTTGCTGCATTTGCAATTGGGAAGAGCTCCCCGAATATCATGGAGTGCTCTGTAACACTGTATGTGGAGTATGGAGTTTTCTCCATCCTTGAACAATCTAAATCAACTTTGATCATGCAGTGGGCATCCACATATGAAGTTATCCGATCCAGCCCAAACATCCACATAGTGCACAGCAAGACACTAAATCCTGATACTTTTCTGACTTAATCATGTACTGAAGAAGCCCTTGCTAGGCATGACTGTGTGACATTTGAAGGGGAGGAGGTGGACATACCAAAAGTGTAAAACAGCCCGAGAAGTGCTTTTCGTTGATGGGTCATCAATTGTTGACCAGGGGACAGGCTTGAGAGATACAGGTGCAGCATTGTCTGCCTAGTGGATGGAGAGTATGAGGTGATGATGCAAAAATGAACACCGATGCACTACTCCACTGAAGCAGCAGAGCTCATACCGATTATTGAAGTGCTTCTCGCGTATCAGTGGTGCCGCATGACTATCTATTCTGACTCATCCTATGTCACCAAAATGGTTCATCCAGGCCTGGCATGGTGGAAAAGGAGAGGATTTAGAAGAGGTGATGGGTGCCCAGTACAGCATGCAGCATTATTGGATATATTGATTGAAGCACTTTTTCCAGCCCTCTGTGACAGCGGTGATTAAATGCATCACTTATAGGAATGACACAGACACAGTTTCACTCGGCAACGCAACCGCGGATACAGCGGCTGAAGAAGCCGCTTATCTCCCTGTACCAAACATCTCTGGATGTCCCGTAATGCCACAGGGATGAGAGCAGTTGCCAGCACCATACCCATCACTTCCCATAGCACAACTAATTGAAATACAAGGTCAAGCCCCACAAGAAGAGAAAGACTTGTGGCAGAAAAGAGGGTGCACACAGTCCCCTACTGATTTATTATGGTGACAGGATAGTACGGGTAAGCTTAACATGCCATGTCAATTAATGTTGGTCGACTTCGAGCAGCTACACCATCCATCTCATTTGTCAAAACAGCACATTGTTGCATATATTTGTGAGGTTTGGTTTGTTCCCAATCTTCAAGAGATTCTCACTAAATTGGCAATAAACTGCATTACGTGTCAAACCTACTGTACTGGTCCCATCCTGAGGAGAATACAAGGTACATTGCCTTGTACTACTGGGCCATTTAGGGAGCTCCACATTGATTACGCTGATATGTGTTAGGACTGATTTTCTATGCTCTGGCCTGGTGGACAGATGTATAAAGGCTAACCTATATTGTGACAGAGACAACTCTGGGAATCTGTAGCCAAACCAGTTTAGGTTGAAGTGACAGGTGGTCTAGGCTAAGTTTTTTCAGAGGTGGTGAGCTTGCAAATGGTCCACAATGAGGCCACACAATGGGAGTCAGAAATTGCACTTAGAAAGGATGTATAAAAATACAGTTATTTAATTATGGCCAACACACACTACATAAAAAAATTAATACAAGCAGGTATACTTTTCACACAATACTATCAAACTAAATACATATATACATGCACTGGGGTGTAATGCATAATACAAATCAAATACTCCTGAAAAGGAATGGATAGACAAGTAATACACGCAAAAAGATCCACGGAGATGATCCCTAGCTAAAATTGGCCCTTAGCCAGGTGCCTTGTCCCCTATTGTTCAGGATACAATTCCAGAGCCTGTCCCAGCTGTTGCAGTAGTCCACCGTCCCTCTTCCGTGGAGCAGGAGCTCCTCCCGACCCCTTGCTGCAGTCATCCTGAATTGCCTACGAATTTCTGGTAAGCGTCTCAGCACTCGATTGAGAATTGCATGTCTCGCTGCTAATTCTGCCTATTAAGATGCCCTGCTGCAAGAAAATATTTGCATCCTCTATGCTGTGATCTAGATGCCAACAGCTGCCTGAGACTCATTGCCGCCATTACCCACCACAAGGAGTTTTACACCTTCAAAGGTGGCCGCCCGCAATCTTTCACCAACCTCCAGTGCTTAACTGAGCCCAGCAGAGTACGCTGAGCACCGATTGGCTATTGATCTGATCTTATCCACCTATCGTGAGCCGGTAGGCGAAGCCGGCCCACTCCTACCAAGGCCCAGGGAAACAAGGCCAATACCTGTCCTAGCCTGTCCCAGCCTTCCTTGACGTTCACCCAGAACCTCTGCCCTTTTTCTGGTCCACTACCCCTGTGACCATCAGCACTGTGTACTGAGCCCTCACCAAGACAACTGCCACTGACTCTTTGATACAAACATGTCGCCGTAAGTCTAGCAATTCTATTATTGATTACTTACGCTACACTGCCTTGTTTTACCTATGCTCCTGTATCTACCTGTGCTATCTATTAGTATATTAGTACTATCTATGCTCCGGTAGAGTTTAGGTTTGCTCTGTACCTTATGCTTGTCCTCATATCCATTCATTAGAAAGAACTGTAAAGGTGTAACTTATTGTCTGCGAGCCACAAAATTGCCCACCATGATTGTAGCTCGAGCAAAGCGCAATGCCTCTCTATTATAATCAGCATCTAGCTTAGCACTGCCTCCCACCTAGCCTATCCGAGTAAGGTTTCTCATCATAATATTCACGGTAACCGGATTGCATATTATGCCTACCTTGTATACACGTGATGAAACTGTATTTTTGTTGAACATTTGGCAAAACTGCATCTAGCCCCCCTGCTAGAACTGTTTTTCTGCACTCACACAGCTGAACTATATGATATGCCTATGTTTCTCTGTCCTAGGCCACATCTGCCATTTTGAGTGTACCTATGGTCGCTTATAGTCCACATTTGCCCTCTTGACCGTGCCTCTTGCTCTTTGTAGCCCACATTTTACAATGCTCCTTACCAGGCTTACTTACCACTGTGAACATAGGCGTGTTAGCACGATCTGTGACTACAGCACTTGACTCTGACTTTTGCCTAGCCTATCGCCTAGACTATTGACTAGCCCAGTAGCGACATTAGAACCTCTGAATAGTTGTTTTAGCCTTATCCTAGTCCACTGTGCCCTAATCGAGTGACCGCCTACTGTGCCAGCCTTAGGGTCCTGTGCTCTCAACCCACTTATCTATACGGCACATTATATAGTACTATATCCTCAACTCTAGCAGAATGCATTTTAGCACAACCCTATTAACATATGCCCCACTGCTGTTATTACAGTTTATACTGGCAACTATGGATCAATTTAAACATGCACCCTGCCCTACTCTCCACAGAAACTCTCGGCTTCGCGCTAGACTCTCCACCCTCTACGAACCGCAGTTACCTAGCAATGCCTATTTGAACCGCCGTACCATACCCAAAAACCAGACTAGCAGCTCAACGCAACCTAAACCACAATTACCTGCTAGCACCTTAATGAAATAACCCATCCCGTTTACTACTAACACCAACTGTCTACCTAAAACAACCTCCATAACAGGAGAACTCATCAATGCTAGATCAGTCATGGCCCACGCCACTGAAATAGCCGACCTCCTTACCGTAGATAACCTTGACCTCCTAGCAGTCACCGAAACCTGGCTACATGATGCAGCAGGACCAGCCCTCTCCTTAGCAATACCCAAAGAGTACCAACTACTAAGTCTAGACCGCCCTAACGCCAGAGGTGGTGGCTTAGCCATCATCACCAAATCCAACCTGAATGTAAGGTTTACAACACTGCCCACCTTAAAATCCTGTAAACTCCTGGCCGCTAAATTACCGATATCCCCATGCCAAACCATAACTATTTATCTAATTTACAGGCCACCAGGGCCCTTAGGCCTTTTCGAAGAGGAATTATCCAGCCTCTTAGTAGGCAACACAAAACAGTCATCCCAGACAATGATCCTTGGTGACCTAAACCTAGGTCTTAACGACCCAAATGACAAACAAGTGCAAGCCATCGCTACCATGCTTGAAGGGCATGGCCTCACTCAAAAAGTCCTCACCCCCACCCAGGACAAAGGGAGAATACTAGACTGGGTAGCCACTTCCAACTGCCCTACTACTATCACTAAAATTACACCCCAGCCTTGGACTGACCACTTCCTCATAAATTTCTACTTAACACATAACAAGATGCCCAGAATTGAAAAAAACAGTGGCACCATCTGTTCCTACTAGATCCAGAAAAAACATCACACCAGACAATATCCTACCCCTGCTTCTCACAACCATCAATGCCTTGCCATTTGATTCTGACCCAGACACATGGTTAAAATATACAACGACACCATGGCCAAAGCCATGGACACCATCGCCCCACTGACAAACTGTAAAAGTAAACAACAATCCCACCTTAATACCTGGTCACCCCCCATCTAAAAGAACTGAGACTGGATAAAAGAAAGCTTGAAACTGTATGGCAACACTCCCCTACAGCTGAAAATAAACTTAAACTCAAAATGTGCACTACGAATTATAAGAAAGCAATCATCCAAGCTAAAAAAGAAGTCTATAACGACCGAATTTCCAAAGCATGCTCCAATACAAAGGAACTGTTCGCAATCTTACGAGAACTCGAATCCCCCATATCACCACCTGATAACGTACCCAAAGACAAGCAATGGTATATCAATATCCAAAATGCCCTCACAAATAAAGTAAAAACACTACAATCAAAAATTGCTATAAAAAAGCATTGCTCCCTCTTAGTGAAATTCCCAGCACGCCCACGCCCATGCTCAAACCTAGCCTAACACCCTTCAAATTCTCTAATGTTTCCACTCATGAAACTGAAAAAATCATTGCCTCACTAAAACCATCCAATTGGAAAGGCAATTACTGCCTGGCGCAGATAATCAAGAATGCCGCCAGAGACCTTGCCCCCTTCGTCACTAAACTCATCAATGCCTCCTTCTCATCTAGCACCGTCCCAAGTAGCTTAAAAGAGTCCTGGGTTCTCCCCCTGCTTACAAAACAAACCTTAGACCCCTCCATCCCCACCAACTATAGGCCCATCACTACTGTCCCCTTCCTCCTGAAGATAATTGACAGAGTGGCCTATCTCCAAATCCAAAAATACCTGGAGACCAACCAACTCCTCGGCACTTGTCAATCGGGCTTCAGAACGCAACAAGGCACTGAGACCGCCCTTATAGATCTCAAAGCCCAAATTGATGAGCTCAACGATAAAGGGAACACAGATATGCTAATCCTCCTTGATCTGTCGGTGGCTTTTGACCTAGTGGACCACGCAGTACTCTGCAAACACCTAGCGTCAGCCGCCCACTTCTCAAGTGAAGCCATAGCCTGGATCCAATCCTTTCTCGACAACAGAAGCATGCGAGTCTTCTCCACCTTAGTCTCTGCAGACCCTATCCAGACAAGATATGGAGTCCCACAGGGCTCTTGTGTCTCGCCAACGATGTATAATATCTTTACTAAACCTCTATCCGACAAGTTGGACAGACTGGGTGTCACCTACACAAATTATACAGACGACACCAGATCCTCATCACCCTTTCGGGCAATTTCACTACGGATACAGCTTTAGTAAACAAAATGTACACCCTCATTCAGGCATGGATGGCAACCCATGGCCTCTGCCTGAATGACGAAAAAACAGAGATCCTCATTCTAGGCTCACCCAAAAAACCTAAAAAAACTCGATTCCAACTACAGCTTCTTCAATATCGATGGCAATATAATCCCCATCGCCAAAGAGGTGAAAACCCTCGGTTTCTATTTGGACTTCACTTTGTCCCTAAAGAAACAAGTGAACTCCCTGGCCTCATCCACAGCCTCTAAACTTATTACTTATTAACTTATTAAAGCATGCAGACCCTTCTTCTCACTAGCGAACTGCATAATCCTAGCCAATGCACTAATTCTCTCAAAACTGGATTACTGCAATGCACTTTATGCAGGCACAAATAAATAGATCATCAATAAACTTCAAACCCTACAAAAACAACGCGCTCAGAACACCCCTGAACCTCCCAGCTAGAGAGCATATCTCGAATGTGCGGAGAAAATACAACTTGCTAAAAATTAGCGATAGGATCACCTTCAAAATTGTCACACTAACATTCAAATGTCTGAACAATGCAGCCCCACCATACCTTAGGGATAGAATAATTAGAAAAACCACTGCACGACCAACCAGAACAGCCAATTCTTTCTGCCTCCAAACCCCTAGATTCTGACTAAAAAAAACAGGAGATAATAGCTTCCCTGTACATGCAGCCCAGTACTGGAATGCCCTACCAGTTGAACTAAGAAGGAACCAGCCCTACAACAGCTTCTGGCACCATACCCGCACCTGGCTTTGACGCAACGACCTCTGAAACCGGTGACCGTGAGTATTGTGATCTGATGACACACGTACCCCTCCACTCTTACATATAAAATGTACATAATGTATTTACTGTATATAATTTGTTACCTTTCCACCCTTACATGTATAGAATGTACATAATGTAATTACTGTATACAATTTATGCTACCAACAACCTGCAATATGCAACCTGTAACCAAGTTATAAGCATTCTTGTTATTCTGTGCACCCAGCTACCCAAGAGTTTTCTGGCACCCTATAAATAAACAAGCAAACAAACAAACACATTTATAGGGTGTTTTCTGGCACCCTATAAATAAACAAGCAAACAAACAAACAAACAAACAATTTAGGATTCAGGAAAAAATTCAGGTAGGGTCTCTGGGGTCAGTGAAGGGTTCTTAGTGTTCTTCTTTGTGCTAGGATGCCGAAATTCAGTAGGAGTCAACCTTGTAGTGGCAGCTGAGGGTTTACCAAGTTCCAGGCAGAACGGTGACGAAGTTACCACAGTAGCCCAAAAACAAAGCTGGTTAGCCACAGGATGTGTCCAGGCCACTTCTGAAGGCGGTTTCTGTGCTCAGCACCAAGCAGAATTTGGGAATGGATGGTCCATCCACTCTAAGGGTTGTAGCACCTTTGCAGGTCTACTGAAGCTCATGAGCAAGGCAGGGCTCCACCAGGTCTGCAGCAGAAGTTTGTTGCCAGGCCTCCTTCAGTCAGGTTTCAGGTTTCTTCGCGGGGCTCACCGCTGGACCGCATACTTGGCTCCCTCAGGTTTCTCCAGGATCTCTGAAGACTGGGTGCAGTGTCCCCTTCTTATCCTAAAAGCCAGGTAGGAGATGTAACTGGGACTAGCCAATAGCAGGACTAGCCCACACACACACACATACCCCAGCAGCGGTCCAATCAGGACTACTGGTGGGAACACTCATGCATACCACTCAGACACAAAGAAACCAGTATGTGGATTGGAGTCAGACTGACCCAGCCAGCATCCTGCCTGCAAACACACATAGCCCTCTAGTAGCCTGTCAAAAGCTGCTGTGTTCCCGGGCACTCAAAGTCCTTATAAGGATCTTCCTGGAATCTGAGGCCAGGAAGAAGGCTAAACAACAAGATGGAAAAAGAACAGGCTTAAAATCTTGTGGTGCGGCCATGTTTGACCAGTAGCCACAGTCAGTAGCCAAATGCGGTAAACGCGGTAAAGCTAAAACGAAATTCCCCAAAAAGTGGGGAAAAGTCACTGCTGCCACCAGCCCATCTTTTAAGCACATCTAGAGTAACCAGAAATCCTATGAGTGTTAGTCTAGGGCAAAACAAAAATGTACCCCATTGTACTGCAGTGTAAGCTGCTTTGTGCAATAATAAAACGTTACCACAAGTAATACAAAATTAATCACAAGTTGTAACATAGTAACATGACTAAGGGAAACACTGTTTCACAGTATTGATAGCCTTAAGGACATATCAGTTTCCTCATAACATGTGAGCAAAGGCCAGTGCAGTGAAGCTTAACAATTCACTGTACTGCAAAAAGTGCAGCTCAGATTCAAAAATAAAAGCAAAAGGTTTGGGGGTTCCATAAAGATGGAAGGAAAGGTGCAGTAAAGAGAATATTTTCTAACAATATGGGAGAGTGGTGCAATGGGTACAGGTACATAATTATTGTTGCAGGTCCCTTTTCTCGATGGGTTGAGGTGGGTCCTTGTGCACATTCAGGCACCAAGAGTGATTCTAAATTATTTGTGAGAGAGGTGTTTCCTCGTTGGGGTATCTGTGATGTGTTGTGGTCTGATAATGGCACCCATTTCTTTACTTAACTGGTTAAGGAAGCGACTGCATTGCTAGGTATCAAGCATCGGATGTGCACAATTTACCACCTCCAGGCCAACAAGATTGTGGAGAGGATCAATGGCCTGTTGAAGTTATGTCCCACCTTAAAGTGGAACTGGATGCATTGTCTCCCCCTCACGTTATTCAACTTGCACATACAGCCCTGTAAGGATCTTTCATTTATCGCCACATGAGGTGGTGATGGGTAGGCAAATGTATGCACCTGTATCCCCTGTAAGGAGAACTTCTCAAGCTCACAGGGCAGCGTCTGTTTTGGGTGAGGAATTTAGGCACTACCTGACTGCATTAACTATATCTATAAAATGTATCTCTCAACAGATAGCACCACAGCGGTCTGAAGAGGCTACCAGTGCTGCATCTACTTCAACTACTTCACAGACTCCCCAGTTGTCACCTGGTGATAAGGTGTTTGTGAGGAAATGTGTGCGCAGGTGGAGTGAACTAAGGTATAACAGCCCATTTTTTGTCATCTTTGCCACGCCATTTGCAGTGAAGATCTGTGAGCTGTGATATTGGATAAACCTTTCTGATGTTCGGAAGGCTCCCGATACCACACCCCCCCTAGCGAGCACAACAACATTACATGAGTAAAAGTGCACATATGTTTGCTGAGTGATTTGCAGTAAATATGATTTTCAGTTACATCTATAATTGTATTACATGTTTTTTTAACAGAAGATTGGTTGTAGTAAAGCTTTAGTATATTCATTCTGTTCCTGGGTAAAGTGTTGTTTTCTGGTTCTTTTTTCATGTATATTTGTGTCTGCTTTCGTTTTATTTTAGAATGCCAGTAAAGTTGCATACTGATGCACCGGTTTCTAATGTACAAAATGCAACCAAAGACAAATATAATATGTCCATTTATTTTATCTATGTACATGTGCGCCCTTTTACCCTCGGGTCTGGTGCACATTATAAATGATTAAAACAAACAAACAAACAAACAAACAAACAAACAAACAAACAAACAAACATGTGTGTGATGCATTTCATACTGAAAATATTGTGTGTCTTTATGTTTTGTTTAGAAATACTCTTTGTTTGTAATTGTATATGATTGGAGCATATAAATGGGGGGATATCCTTGGAAGGTGTACAAGCAGTTGGTGTACATATCCCAATCGAGATAATACCACAACATGGGGAATTTATACTAATACAACATGAAATGGTAAAAGTGATATCAGAAAACAAGAATGATGTATTATCAGATGCGATGTTATATGTGCCACATACAAGCATATTAAAACATTTTAAAAAAGCAATCTAGGAAGAGATATGATGCATATAGAGGTTTAGGTTTTGACATGATAGAGGACTTGCGCCAGCCAGAGATGAGTAACAGTTGGTAAGCAGACATGAGCTTTGTGGGGAAACAGAGGGTAAATGGGAGTTGTTCTATTTGCTCCTTAATACCACTTGCATCGGGAGCAGCAAAGGTATTAATATCACAACACAAGAGGTTCCGTTTTTGGATGCTCAATATCTTGTTCATCTACCACTTTGTAGATTCAGCATGCACCTTCTGATGATGGGTCCAGATGAACACCAGTGTGCCCGCAACGCCAGAAGTGTACAGTGTCTACAAAGACCATACATGCAGCTAGAAGGAGTAACATTTGTGGCCAATCAGTGGGAAGAGACTATGATGAGCTGTATGGCAGGAGGACTTATAGGACAGAAACAACAAGTGATTTGGAGGGTGAATGAAGCATGTCAAGAATATTGTGGGAAGTATGTGGCAAAGCGAATATGAATCGAAGCAAAAGAGAAGTCGGTGAAGGTGCAGAAACAAGAAGAATATCAACTGTGCTACGATAATGCAGGAGATGTCTCTCTAGGTACGAATTACAAGTGCAATGTGACAATAAACATTCCAGATCTCAATAAAGGAATGGCTGAAGTGATGATACCTACTGGGTCTGTGTACAGCAGGCGTTCTTGTACCTCCCACCATCATGGAGGGGCATAAGCTCGCCTACTACCCTGCACTTGGCTCTTCTTGTGATTCCAGAAGCACACCTAATTATGAAACCGGGAAGCTTGGGCACCCCTACATCATCACAGAGCTCACTGCTTTTGCATCCCCACTACAGACTCCTGTCTTCCCAATTCTGCAAGAGAAGAAGAAAAACATTATTTTGAAGAGGAAGAAAAGATCTAACTATTTATCGTCAAACTGTTTGCTCTGTTAGTGCCAGGGATACAAGCAGCAGCCAACACCAAATGGTTGTAAATAGTTAGACACAATTTGATACAGCTAGAAAATGACACTGAACAAGGCTTTAAAGAGATTAAAGTTGAACTCAGAGCCATCCTGCTAATGGCGCTGCAGAATAGGTATTTGCTCGATCTGCTCACAGCCATGGATGGAGGAGTTTGTAAAAAAAATGGTGAATCCTGCTGCACCAACGTGTCCCCAAATGATGCAGTGAATGGCTCTCTCACGCAAATAATAGAGGCCGCACACAGAGAACATATGTAGACGGAATCTGGGATCCAGAAGAGTGCCTGGTTAAATGACCTTTTCTCGTAGGCACTCCTGTGGCGGGGAGCGATCATCAAAATACTAGTGCCAGTGGTGGTGTTCATGTTGGTGATTTTCTGCACGTGCCAGTTGGGACTTCGTTGCTGTGCTAAGATGATCCCTAATGGTGCAATAATGATGGTTACAATTGGGATAAGCAGTGCACCTTGCTGTACAAAAGCTGGGCATGTATAAACAAATGACCCAAAAAGCCAGCTATGATGAGAACAGAACAAAGTATTCATCCCCCTGGAAAAGTTACCATGGCCCCGCCTGATCTCGAAAATTATATGGAGCACTGGGTTGATTTAGAAGGAGTTGGGGGCTTCATATATCTGACCTGCACCACGTAGCAGCATGTTCAAGCAGATGAAAGTCTGTGCTCAGTATGTAGAGTGTTGATGCCTAAGGAAGTTACGTGGAGATATGAGGAGGCTGCAAGGATGGCAAGAGAGTTTGTTAATATAGGATTACTGAAAAGGGGGAATTTTGTGAGGCAGGGGTGAAAGTCCCTGTCCCTGCAGTGATTCAGGACAAGGCATTTGTGGAAGGAAGCATTGCAGGAGAGTTAGGAGATTGAATGGGGATGGGGACCCACTCATAGAAGTTACATTGTGATGGAAACGTAGTGATTTATAATCTTAAAAATATGTATGGACCAAAACCCCATTTTAGAAGGCAGACGCCATTTTGAAATTGAGGCCTAGTACTATGGCTATGCGAGCATGCTTACCGTTAGTCGAGGCGGTTATAGGGGTGTGCATGCACTCTTTTACTCGCAGCCCTGCCAGCTCTGCCAAAGGTTACTTTCCTGAACACACACACAGTCCTATATTGTATCTTATCAGTAGTGCATGCAACCCAGCAGGAATGTACCCAGCAAGACCAAGAGAGGCCTTAATGAATCTTCAAAGGGGTTTAGGACCTCGCCAGTCAGGACCCTTAACGTCACTCACCGACTGGAATGCAGATGGAGTCAGGGTGAGTGCTGGACTCCTAGTTAGTCCAATTGATAGAAGAGCCTGGGTTATTCCTTAACCCAGGCCTCCTCACTTGAGAGAACTATTTCTCTTGATGCGCCCCTCTGCTATGTAAGTAAAACAGGCAGAGGGGTTGATCAAATAAAAGAGCGAGTAGAACACACTGACACAACACCAGGCTGCAAAAGGAAAGGCACAATTGTTACTGGGATGCACAGAGCAAAACAATGTATTACTCTTTGTTATAAAGAATTAACCTGAATCTGCTCTCTTGTTCTTTCAGAAGACAGTTATGTGACAGTATCTTTATTACGATACCTAATAGTAAATAACATATATATCAATACCTATACTAGGGAAATACCATACAGAAAAACATGTAGAAGGACAGAATTCAGTCTTACCAATGGACCAGGGGGTATTGAGGCCTTAAGGAGGATGATGGCAGCGACAAGAATCTAGACAGAGAAACAACACAAAGGAGAAAATAACAAACAGGAAGGGTTAGTTAGGATCTAATCCCAGGCGGCACGAGGGATGCTGTAGTTTCAGGATGGAGCACAGAAGAATGGCAACAAGGGGTCCCGTACGTGCATAATGTCTTGCAGAAGGAGGGTCCCAACAGCGTTCTGTAATTGTTCGTGATAAGGTCCGCACGACAGCTATGGTCAGCACTGGAGAGTCAGCCCCAAACAGAAGAGGAGAGAATAGCACAGGACAGCAGGCAATAGGACAATGAAGTGGTTCAGTCTAACACAAACCGCTACCGAGTCCAAAATGGCAGGCATGGTCCGGTAACTGCGTGGCAACAACATACAAAACAAGAGACAAGCGGTGTCCAGATGTCCAGCAATGCTTGGTAACGGCGAGTTAGTCAGATACAGAGGAGTCCAGAAGGCTAGCAAGGTTGGCAATGGCGAGTCAGGAAGCACAAAATCAGTGAGGCAAACGGAATCTAAGATGCAAACAAGGGTCGGGAGGAATGAAGTAACACCAGAAATGCAGATTGGGATTGTGACTCCTTTATTCAAATGCAGAGGGCGGAGTCTGCGGCCTCGATCAGCTGATCCGATCACGTGATGACGTGAAACTGTAGCAACCCATTTTCGGGAATGAAGTGTCATCGCAGCAGTGCGTCTCCAAGGCAACTGCCAGCGACGAAGGAACGGAGCAGCTAGATGCCATGTCCCATGCAATGCAAACACCTGCACCCGGGGCTTTGAAGCTCGGATATGTGCATGATGTCCTGAATTCATAACAGTTAAGTTATAGTGACCTGAGACCCCCAGGTTTCAGACATAAACATTTGAAGACACAGTGACCAAGACCCCTGGCCATAAAACTGTAAAGTGATCAATTGAGCAGGAAGATCAGAGAACAGGGACTCGCTGCCCCCACCCCCAGTTCATGTGATTTGTGCTACGAGCTGCCAGAGGAGAAGGTAACACATTTATGCTGTGGGTGGGAAAGATGTGGAGGCGCCAAAGTGTCTGGGAAAGGATCGCAGGGTAGACATAGCTCTGAGGAAGTTATCACAACTTCCAAAGTTTCCGCCTCACTCATGTCCTTGGTATAAGGTGCACTGTACAATTGCGTCAAAATGAGTTGTGTGCGTGTTACTCAATTGCCAATTTATGCTTTGTGCTTTGCTAACGAAAGAAGAAGTTCCCCACGTGGAATATGATGGGCAGGAGATGCTGGGACCAATCGCCTGCCATCCCATATGGAGTAGGCTATATATGCATAGGGTCACACCAACCAGCTACTTGGATGTATAACCTATGTGATGAATGTCACTTGTGATGTTGTGTACCTTTAAAAGCTATTGCTTATGTTGTTTTTGTCAGAGTGTTCCGTGGCAGCAGAGTTCTTGGTTGGCACATACATGTATTTCTATGAGATTAAACCTAGTTCTCCTTGCAAGAGGTGTGCTGGGCCTTTTTCCCTAGTGCATTGTATTTTTTCTAGTGCAACTTTTGAGGGTTTACTCTACCACGTGGTGAACCAATGTACACGTTGCGGTTGCAAGTAAGTTTTGGAGTACTGGAAGACAGAGATTGGGCAGTGTTTGGTTTTTTAAGGACCCAAGAGCGAGCTCAGTAATCCTAGTAGATGAGTAATTAAAATACATCCAGTGTCTATTTATGGCACCATAGGTAAATTCCCAAATAATTCTGGTGTTGCGAAGCTACCTCAGAAGGTGGATTAATTCAAGAGTAAGACGTGTGAGCAGTGAATGTTCTTGGTAATAAAAGGCGAAGCACGGGAATTACAGAATTAATAAAGTAAACATGTAATCGCTGGCCCTAGACGGAATGGAAACTATGTTTGTGTTCTGCACAGCGCTTAAAGCCACAGTAATGACACCTCGCTTCACCATCTGCTATTAAGCAGTAATTGCTAGGCTCTAGTCATACAACTTGCACTCTATTAAAAAAAGCATGCCTACAGCAGCAGAAGACTACAAGCAAATGCAACATCATCTGCACACGGCTAACAGTGTGATCGCCACAGACTTCGTGTACCCAAACCCTAGTCATGCTCCGGCACTTGTACCAAGTGAACGCCAGCAGTGACACACATGTAACATAGGCAGACCCAAACAGAACGCACGCAAAGGACACAGCACACCAGTGATAAACAGTGCACATCCTTTATTACAAAAGGAAAGATATGCTGACAGCAAGGTGAAATACACTAGTAGAAATATTACCGATATCACAGCATGACGAAACACTGCACAGCCCATGCCAGTAATGCTGCTTCTACAAATATTCAGGCAGTAGGACCAATTGGAACAGGTGAACGGAATGCTGCGGGCTCTCGAGCCAATTCTGGGCGTTGCTCACCCCCATAAAATAGGAACATAGGCACAGTGATTGACAATAGCATAGACTACTAGCCTGCAACACTTACCACAACAGCATACCGACAGAGCAGCTCATTAAGAACCTTCTACAAATCCTAAAGCATATCAAAGAGAGTGGCACCCAAAAAGAGAACCCCATATGGTAGATCTGCAGGGCTGACATTGTTACTGAATGCATGGGCAGGCTGACACAACTTTGAGACACACCCTACCTCTCAACATAATTCAAATACAATCTTAATAGCAGACACATGTGTGTTTCTGATCTGCCTACAGTGGCATTTCAGGTTTCACATCTGGCCTCTCCCTCTCTTCCCTACTAACTCCAACTATCCCGCTCTCTTGCAGGATGCAGTGGCAAGTGGTCACCCTAAAGGCAGATATCATTCTACAAGTTTGAGTTGCATTACAAATTGGACAACTTGTTCAGATTTAAATGGTACTCTCAATGGAAGTGGACATTGTTATTCAAGGATTTCTAAGGAAATGGTATGCTTAATGGTGCATGATGGACTTATACTAACACTGGGAAAAGGACACTGGCAACCAATAACAGAAAAGATAACAATAATAATGAAGACAAGCAGAACATTAAATGAAAAGATGCTTGAGCATTATTAAAAGCAACAACCTAAAATAAAGAACTTATCTAAGAAACTTACATTGGAAATGAATGACTGCAATGATGCACAGATTGGTAAATAACTAACACTCATGAATACTGAAAGATACTCTGGGAAACCTCATCTGATCACGCTGATAAAGATCATGTTTTTCATTCCACATAATCTTTTAAATAGGCTGGTCTCCCACACTTCCTACTTGGGACCACCCTCTTACTGAAACACATCAAATTGTCAGTCTTGCGCAACACACAAGATTGCCTGCTCACACCAGATGACGTACCCCTTATTGGATCACTCTGCACCTCCTTCTCCTTAACCTCCTTGTTGACTTTACATACCCTATTCATGTTCCACACTCACCCATCAGACGCCTTCACGGCACCATGCAATTTCTTAATGACCATCATGGGCACCAACCATCTCAAACCCCCGTTCATTATATTACCAGGGAGTTTTATGCGCACGCACTCCCCTTCTTTAACAACCTGCTTGGTCACTTTCCTCAACTCAAATGTAGCCGTATTGCTCAATTGTCTAGCAGTTATCCTCTCCTTGACATTATCTAAATCAATATTCCTGTGACACGCCCTACCTAACCAACCTGGGCAGATTCTTTTGTTAGGCTTCCTTCCGCTTAAAATTTCAAAAGGAGAGATTCCTGTTGTCACATGCAGTGTGAACTTGTATGCTACCACAGTGTCCTCCGCAGCCTTCTTCCAATCCATGCCTTCCGAGCTAGCCACCCTTACACTGTTCTTAATAACACTGTTAAACTGTTTGACTACTCTGTTGGTTTTGGGGTGGTAAATGGAACTTGTCTTATGTTCAATGACATTGGTCCTAAGACACTCTTTCATCTCAACTAACTGGACTCCATTATCAGTGACAGGGGGCTGGGATAGCCTTCCCTCCTAAATACATAATCCAGAAATTCAATAACGTCCCTGGCACACACATTTTGGACCCACGACAATTCCATCCAGTAAGACAGCATATCAACTATTACTATACCAAATCTATTGACTCCTTGAGACCTCACAAGACCAATGAAATCCAGACCTACTCTTTCCCAGGGAAAAGAGGGAATAGACACAACGGCCATAGATTCATCTCTAGAAACACACCCTTTAGCCGCTTCTTCACAGACACCAAATTACCTGATAATCCTCTGTATATGTACGTCCATCCCTGGCC
Organism: Ambystoma mexicanum; assembly: GCF_040938575.1. Lineage (NCBI taxonomy): Eukaryota > Metazoa > Chordata > Amphibia > Caudata > Ambystomatidae > Ambystoma > Ambystoma mexicanum. The sequence continues at coordinate 200,419,127 of NC_090932.1, forward strand.
ACCAATAGTGCTGTCTAACTAATTGTTTAGCTTTAGTCATTCCTTGATGGCCTTCAGGAGCCAATTCAAGAATGTTCATCCTAATACCTGTTGGGGGTAATATCTTATCACCCCTCAAAATCAAATCCCCTTTTATGCATAGTTAATCAAAAAACATACCTAAAGAGATCAGGCACCACCCCTTTCCTTAACTCAGCACCTTTCATACCACATTGTAACCTTTCCTTAACATTGATGAGTACCTCATCAGCCAACATAGCCTCACACCATTCCTCCTGCGACACTACTGCCTGGTCTATACTCAAAGATTCTTCGTCTTTTTCCTCATCATCTTTCTCATCCTCAACCACATTAGTGAGCCTAGATAAACAATCTGCTTCCTTATTTTTAACACCAGGTAGATAGTCAATATCCCAAATGAAGTCTTGTAATCCTGCCACCCACTTGCAAATCCTGGATGACACCTTGTCCAATCCCTTAGACCTAAGAATTTCCTTCAGAGGCTTATGGTCCGATCTAATGACAAACTTTATCCTGCAGAAAAAGGGATGAAACTTCTCTATTGGCCATTTTAGGCTAAAAGCTTTTGCTCTGTCATGAAGTACTTTTTTCAGCAGCCCTCAACTCCCTAAATGCAAATGCAATAACGTACTACTCTTTTTCACCATTTTGTGACAGCAATGCACCCAGACTGTCAGGGGTAGACAAGCAGGAAGAAGCAGACAGCCACGAAGACAGACAAAAAGACAGACAAAACCAACAAAACCCAGGAAAATAACAGCTACCTTAACCTATTTAACTAACACTAAACTTGCAAAACCTTGTAAAACCATGTTGATGGGCATACAGCCTTATAGAAGACTGCTTTGCCCACTTTGTAGGAGAAAAGCACTTTTGAACTACACTACACAGCATGATTTGGGCATCCAGCAGTCAAAGAGAGGCCAGATCGGGTGGGGCACACCAACGAGCATGCGCAAGTCCCGAGGCACAGGGCTTGTGCTTGAGACTCCGACTGAAGAGGACACAAGCCAGGCAGCTCCTGCAGAATTACACACAAGGTTCCTAGCCCCACCGGAGAAGCAGTCCAGCCCCACTCCTACCAAAGATAAGTCTCGCTGCGCCTCTGCATGCAGAGGCGACCCGGGGGAATGCACAGGGGGCCACAGTTAGCCCATCTCTTCCAAGCTCCTGCACCTACTTGCAATGCTTAGTTACTGCGCTGTACATTTACCCATACTCACCTGCTGATACTTACCGCATACGGAACAACGTATTACATCAGCTCATTCTAAGTCTGTAGTGAATTAAAGGCAGTCGGGTGTTTCCCGTCTCGTGAATGGATAAACAGGCGCATGAGATGGAAAACAAACACACTCCATTTGTGCCTAAGCCACGTGCGGCAGAGCACGAATAGATGACCATTAACATTCACATGGGTCAAGAGAAAGAAAACCACATGCGGAGACTGAGATAAAGGCTTTAAAGATTATGGCATGTTTATGTAACTTATCAGAAGGCCATGTCCGGCAGAGCATGTTACTGAATAAGGATTCATGTGAATGTGTATTTAGTGTAGCATGAAGAGTGAATGACCACAGATCCTTATGGAGTTCAGCACACACTAATGCTCTTGCTCTCTTTTCAGCAAGAACTGCATCTGTAAACACCTGACGTATCAAAGGACTTGACGGGCCTGGGCAGGGATCATCAGAACACCCTCAATAGCTAAGTGTGCATGCCTGCTTACATAACCACACAAGTGGTATTGACTGTTCCTTTTGTACCCAAATTTACTAACTGTTCATGATGTGAATGCATGGAGATGATTGTAGCATAGTAGGAGGGTTGTAGTGAGTAAAGGAATTGTACAACGCTCTGCAGAAGCTGGATCAGAAGTGTGCACAAATCTGAGCCTTTCCTGAATCCCCCAGTCCTGTCCATAACCTCTCCTTAACCCTCTACCCGGTTACCCTAAAAACCCTATACCCATCCAACCATTGATACCCTAACCCTCCTTCCCTGCTGTGGTCAAGGAAACCTGTGTAAGCTGTGTCTTGCAGGTCCCATGACCATTGGAGGGGTGGTTGGTTCATGCCATTCCTGTGCCTTGGAGCTGTGAACCTCGACAGAAGCACAAGACCAAGTGTTTTTTCAGGCGCTTGAGAGGTGCAGCCAACCACCATTAGCATAATGGATGAGATTGCTAAGGCATTGCAAGACCTGCAAGGGGAATTAGTTGCATCTAGGCATGACTATGCCACTTTGTCAGCACAAGTATGTAGTTTGGCTGAACAGACATCACCTCTGCCTGGCCAGACTCCAGTCCCAATACAGGTTCAGGTAACCCCCCAGCCCATAGTACCTCTTATTCTGCCTGAACGATACTCAGGAGACCCACAGACGTTCTCAACCTTTTTAACCCAATGCTGCCTTCATTTTCTAACTAAAGCTGCAGCCTTTGGACCAGCTCAGTCCAGGACTGTCTTTGTAATCTCCTATTTAACTGCATGGGCAAATTCTTTGATCCACAAGGACGATGCCGTCCTATATGATTGGGATGACTTTTTAAGTGAATTTAGCAAAATTTTCAATCAGCAAGCAGCCACTTTATGTAAAGACCGGGAGCTATTGACATTAAGACAACGCAGCAAAGAGTTGGTGACTTAAGTCACCCAATCGATCGGCTGGTGGCAGAGGATGAGTTGCCACAGGAAAAAATGATGTCCCTGTTCTATCAAGGGCTACGTGGCGATCTGAAGGATCTGATAGCGCAAGTTGATCCTCAACCTCGTGAGTGTTCTGACATGATAGACCTGGCTCTGCGGTTAGACCATCGTCTGGCAGACAGACGAGGAGATAAGCGTAAGGTTGATCCACGTTCCGTAGCCCGGTTAGATCAGTCCCAGGGATCCCGATGAACTGTGGAAAGGTCAAGTGGGGAAGAACCTATGCAAATAGGTTTGGTTCGTTGGTTCGGGACGTTTGTCCAAGGAGGAGAAAGAACAGAGGAGAAAGGATGGTCTCTGTATGTATTGTGGGGTAGCAGGGCATTTTGTCCATGAATGTCCCACTAAGCCCAAAACCCAGGGAAACGCTTTTGCTCGATGGTTGTTGGGGTCACCCGGTCGAGCCTGTCAGATAGCAGGGCCCCAATTGTAGGTTAGCTCAATTTTGCCCCACACGTTGCTCTATCTGGTCTATTAGACTTCTTGGAACAGACACAAGTTGTCATCATCTTAGTGGATCCTGGTGCAACTGGGATCTTCATAGACGCCCAATATGCAGCCAAATTAGCAATCCCTATGTGCCTAAAACCAAAACCTGAGCCTGTACAAGCTGTAGATGGTACACCACTCTGCTCAGGGCCCATAACTCATAGTACCCATCTGATGACTCTACAATGTGGAGGCACTAATTGGGAAGAGATAACATTCGATATAATTGCTGCCCCCCCCAATTCAGAATCATCCTGGGGTTACCTTGTATAAGAAAACATGATCCTCACATCCATTGGGCCTCTGGGTTGGTCGAACTAAATTCCCGTTATTTTCAGGAACATTGTCAACAAGTGGTTTCACCACCCACATGTATCATCAGAGTTGCAGGCACTCCGACTGCTAATCAATCCCTAACTCGTCTAGAAGACTTGCCCGAAGACTATTCAGATTTCGTAGATTTCTTTAACAAAAAGGCTGCAGAATCATTGCCCCACATTGGCCTTTTGATTGCCGAATAGATCTGGAACAGGTGCAGTGTTACTCTATAGCCATATTTATGCCCTGACCGAGGCTGAGAATGATCATCTCCGGGAGTACATCGCAACTAATTTAGAGAATGGATTTATCCGACACTCAAACTCTCGGGTATCCTTGCCTTTGTTTTTTGTACCAAAGGTGTCTGGGGGAACTCCGGACTTGCAAAGACTACCGTGGGATTAATCAGATTACCATTAAGAACCATTATCCGTTCCCCCTCACACCTGTCCTTCTAGATCAAGTCATGGATGCGGTCATCTATAAAAAGTTGGATATCCGAGGTGCATACCATCTGGTGCGGCTGCGTGAAGGAGACAAGTGGAAAACCGCCTTTCGAACTAAGTTCGGATTGTATGAATATCAGGTTATGCCATTCGGTCTCTGTAATGCACACGCTGCCTTTCAACATTTTTTGGATGAGGTCCTTCGAGAGTATTTAGATGTTTGTGCTGTCATTTATATAGACAACATTCTAATGTATTCCCGTAGCCTTTAGGAGCACATCAAACATGTTGTGCAGTTCTGCAAAAATTAAGAGAACATCAACTCTATGCCAAAGTAGAAAAGTACAAATTCCACCGTACCACTGTGGAGTTCCTCAGATATTTTCTGACACCAACCAGTGTACAAATGGATCACAGGAAGGTGCAAACCATTTTAGATTGGACGTCCCAAGCAAACATAAAAGACATACAGCCCTTTTTGGGCTTCGCCAATTTTTAAAGACCCTTTGCTAAGAATTTTTCTGAATTGGTTACACCAATGACGAGGCTTCTCCGAAAGGGGTGCTCATTTATTTGGGATACCCTAGGTGAACAAGGGTTTCAACAACTCAAAAAGGCTTTCACTCATGCACCAGTACTTAAACACCCCGATTTGTCCCGACCATTGAAACAGATGCCTCCAGCTACACTTTAGGAGCCATTTTGTTGCAAAGAGATCTGCAGATGAGGTTTCTTCATCCAGTAGCACACTACTCACGAAAGCCACTCACAGCGGAGGCAAACTATACAATAGCAGACTGAGAATTACTGACAGTAAAGGATGCCTTCAGTGAATGGTAGCATTACTTAATGCGAGCATGTCACACTGTGACAGTAATAACAGTAATCTCTTCAGCCCAGAGGGGATGAAAATGCCTGAACAACATCTACGTTACAAGAAATTAACAAATGCATGGAAAGGAACCGCTCGAAATCAGGGAATAATCAAACACACCCGGGCATGAAGTGAGACTAAATAAAATAAAGCCAAATACATAGTGGACATAAGATACGTACTTCCTTAAAGATGAGCCTGGCCAATCATATGTCTTCTGAGTAAACAAAAATATCTCCAGTAGTTATATTGGGTATGCAATATAATTCTCCATTCTCCTGTTTCAATACATTCTCACCATATTCTCTTGTTCCCTGCTTGCCACATCTGCTCCCAAAAGCTTTCCCCAGGATAGCTGGTGAAAAACACAAAATCCAGAGACACTGTGAAAAATGGTCATACAGTAGGTGGGAATGGCCACCAAACTGGGCTGGCATGTTGAACAGAGTTATGTGGTTTATAGTCATTGTGCAAATAAAATAAAAGAGCACATTTTGCTTTACAGTTTAAGTTTGACTTTGGTTGCGTAACACCTTTTTCCAACTCTGATCTTGCTGTGCACAGTAATTGGGCCTCATTACGGGTCCGGTGGTAATCATGCCGGTGCAAGCTACAGGTTGCCGCCGGACCCGTAATTATTTACCGGCGACTGACTTTCCGGTAACACCAGGGGTTTACAACCCTAGCGGTCCAGGAAGTCAGGGGCTGGCAAATTGTAAGTCTCCATTCCCATAGAGACCTACCGGACTCTATGGGAATGGGGACGAAGGAGGCACCGGCACCGTTGTTAACGTTGCTGGTGCTTCCGTGACAGCTTGCCTACTGTGGCCGCTGTGCCCGGCATTGTCAGAACTGTCAGGCACAGCGGCTGCAACAAGCAAACCCATAGTGTGCCGATCCGGAAACAATGGTGCCAGTAAACTTACCGGCACTGTTGTTTCCAAACCGGCACACTCATAATGAGGCCCATTTACTTTATTGTTAACTTTAGTTTGAATTGATGACTGACGTGAATTCAGCTGTGACACAGTCATTACATTGTCTTCATGCAGAAGACAATCAATCTTCTGACAGATATCTAAAACCCGGCCCGGACTATTTAGCACCTATAACTATAAAAAATGACCCAGCACTTTGGCTAAGAATCCTATTTAATATGTTTAAAGAAATTTTGCATACATATCTTTTTTCACCATCATGACAAATGTATATTTTACCTATTTTTAAAAAGGGTAATCATACGAACCCTGTAAATGAACGGCGTGTGGCACTCTTGGATGGCATAAGTAAGATTCTGTCTTTATTACTGGTAAAGGAGTTGAATGCATGTATTGACAAACTAGCTATATTAACTAAATTCCATGTAGGATACTGGAAAACATTGGAACGACTTTAAACCGTATCATAATGACACAATTACGAACGTCTTTAAAAAAAAAGGTATTGCTGGCACAGGCTACAGAACTAAAATGGACATGTTAAACGATTTTGACCCGGTCAATCTCAAAAAATCTGGCATAAACTTTTGGAGTTTGGGGGTTCTGGGAGCACTGGTTAACTTGGTATCCTCACTACATCAAAACACATATGTAAGAAACAGGTTGACCAAGGATAGGCTGTTAACTAGACGGAATGAAACTTGTATTGGGCTCAGGCAGGGCTGCGTACTTGTCCCTGTTCTAGTGAACTTATATATTTCGGACATTGTTAAGTTATGGGACTCTGCAAATGCCTGTCCTATTAAGTTGGGGGCTACAAGATTACACTGGTTGGCAATTGCAGATGATCTGTTATTTTTTTTTATTTGACTATTATTGGTTTGTAAAGGAAACTAACTTAATGTTCTGTGCTATAGATAACTTGTTGGTGAAAAGAGCGAACATCTAAAATTCTTATTTATACGAATAAAAAGAAGCCAAAATGTATGAACTGGGTAGTTGGCGACTCAAAACTGGAAAGAGTACACTTAACCAGATACTAAGGCTATACTATCATCAACAATGGTTCGCTGATTGCTTTTCAGGAACGGTTGCGAGCAAGGACGCATCGCCTATTGGCTCAATTAAAAAGGCTTCATGTTAGTCTGAGTACATTTTCATTGATTCTGGTGTTTGCGATTTTATTTGGCAAACATTGTACCTACAGTAATTTATGGCCTGGAAATTGTTGCAGTAGATTTGGGAGCGTATCTGCACTCGGTATGGAGAAAAAAAAACATGATGTTTAGCCCTCTCATTACCAAATTGTCCCATTAGACATGAGCTGGGACTCATTTCCCTTGAAGTAATCGTTATATGTAAGAAGCTATGTATATGCTCAAAATCGTCACTCCTCCAGCCAAATCCCTCTATATGGACTTAAATCTAGCACTAATAGATACAACTATCTTTGACCTTATTTTGTGAAAATATACAAAAACCTTTAAATAGAATTGGTTTTAATGAGGAGGATCTGATCAGTAATCCAAATAAAAAAAAAGAACATTTAACAATACAGAATAGCGAGCGACTACAGATCAGCTTGGTCAATATTATTTGTTTTCAGAATATGTTAAAAGTAATAGAAAAAGAAAGCGGTTGCCTAAATATATTTGTTGATTCCCATGCAATATTCATATAAGGTTTAAACTGCATCAGCTCCCGATTTAAGAATGCCACGGACCCAGACTCAGGCTTGAGAGAGCTGCTAGGAACGCTAGACTTTGTAAGACTCCTGACATCTTAGAAACATTAAAACACCTTGGGCCGATTTATAGAAAAAACGCTAAATTCTCGGTAACAACTTTGCGCCATAAAGATCATTGCATGTACTTGCACGTAAAAAAGGATTAGCGCAATTCGCAGATTCATGGATTTCAAAGTGCAAAGTAAACTGCAGTGCAAAGAACAATGTGTTGCAACTAGAACGCCCATAACACGCGCTCAAGGCAATCAAAAACGTGTGCTATCAAAGAACCTTTGCACTGGGCAAATGTCAAAAATGCAATGAAGAAATTGCAAAATTGAGGCCTCTACCCCGTAACTCAAAGCAGCACCCGGCAAACTGCGTGTCCTCCTCCCTAATTCTAAGCAACAGCCCAGTGAAACCGCTGCCCCTACCCCATAACTCAAAGCAGCACTGGGCGAAACTAGGGTCTATACCCTGTAACTCAAATCAGCACTCAGCAAAACTGCGGGCCATACCCCCTAACTTAAAGCAACACCCAGGAAAACTGCAGCCTATATCCTGTAATGCAAAGCAGCACCCTGTCAGACTGCGGCCCATCCCCCCTAACTCAAAGCAGCACCTGGTGAAAATGTGGCCCTCCCCCCTAACTCAAAGCAGCACCCCAGTGAAACTGAGGCCCGTATCCCATAACTCTAAACACCACCTCTGCAAAGCTGTGGCCCAGACCCCGTAACTGAAAGCAGCACCCCTGTGAAAATGCAGCCCATAACTCAAAGCAGCACGCAGAGAAAATGCACGTCCTCCCCTAACTCTAAGCAGCACCCACAAAATGCACATCTATGCATACAGCCGCCTACAGAAAAGCTGTACCCTCAAGTTCACCCTCCTCCAACTACTCTCACTGACCTCTGACCCAACCCCAGGTAGTCCCCTCAAGCCCTGCCACCTCCCACTTCCCCTGCTGCCCCAACCCCAGGCAGTCCGCTCAAGTCTGCTAACCTCCCACTACCACCACTTTCCTGCATCATCAGGCCACTTTGACTTTTGCATCCTGAGTAGACAAGAATGTGTCCTCTGAAAGGTGCACATCTTAATCTCGCAAGATACCCTTTGTGCAACAGAATACTGCATTCAGTGGATGAAAAATTAATAAGAATTAGATTGGGAGTGCATTTCACCAGCAACAGCATCTGCGCCTAGACGCGGTTTACTCCATATTCAATCCATTCCAAGCGCATGGGAGCTTTAACCCCAAATCCACAGATTATACGGTACACTTTTATATGTATTGCATAAAGTCACCCTAAAAGTCTGGAAGAGCCATTGCTAGGTCTGGAAAAGATCTGGGGTAGGCTAATGTCGGCGCTGGGGGCTAGCTACCCTTTTGGTTGTAACCCCTCCAGGGCTACAACCAAAAGACCTGTGTCTCGAGCCCCCACCCCCCCCCCCCGCCAAGTTCCACCCCAAAGAGGCATATGTGATTAATCGTGAGCGAAACAAACATTAAAACAAAATAAGATGCACAGCTTGCACTACATTAGTTATTGTTTTAAAGGTAATTTAACTCTGTGCCGCAGTAGTAAGCGATTAGCTCCATTTTGGGAATGACATTCAGTGCAAAAGTTGAGAGACATTATAAGCAACATGTTTAGAATACCTAAAGGTCGCACTTGGGGGAAGAAAAAAAAAACTTTAATATCACACTTTGTACGAGAGACCAGCCTCTAAATGTGTGAGCTGAAATCGAACCCGCACCGTTCTACATTTTCTTGCGACCAAGCCAAAGATGTTGCTTTTGAGCTATCCTCTGAGTCTGCTCTTTATCTCTTTCACTCTTAGCCATATTCGTGATAGGGAAGGAGCTGGGCATCCTGTCTCAGCAAAGGGATCAACATGCAACCGAGATTACATATGTCCATAAGGAGTGTTATACACGCGCTTGTTTTGGAAGCAAGAGTACGCAAAGCAATGCAGGTTCGAATCCAGGGTCAGCAACTTAGAAACCTCTTCAGTATTCAGCGTGTTATAAATAAGCAATTAAAGAATCTGCAGGTTTGAAGTCTTTGTGACGGCAGAAGTCCTTTTGGTTCAACCTTTCATTTTCAGTGGCTCAGATAACTGCAACTTGCATGTCTGACTGTGGAGTACGTTTTGGACATGGCTTTATGGTTTAACGAGAATTGTTATTAAGAGTTAACATTGAGCAGCTAAGGAAAAAAATATAACGTATCTTTTTTTTAATGTAGAAACATTGCGTTCAGAGACAATTAGATGTGGATCGTATCACAGAGCAAGCTTAGGCCACACAAGTTCACACTGGTTCTAGCCATTCCATGTACTTTGTCTTGTGGCGAAGGTCGAACATAAGTCGTGTACAGTGGGGTGTGTGAAATGGCACTCTTTTAATTATTTTGCATTGATTATGCAGTAAGCATCCTCTAATGCACGACACAAGCGAGCATATTGATAACTTGAAGCACATAGTACAGCCCCGTTAATCAAAGCCATGCTGTCTGGAGAGAATTGTGTTATGGTGCATCCATTTATACAGAAGGCATGTGGCGCGGGCGGTCTTCGGCGGCCCCGGCCCCTTGGCTGGATGGCTATCCGAGAGTCTCTGCTTCAGAGAGAAAGGAGCGGCGGGGAACGCGGTGTATTCACCCTCAGTCTGAGACAGCCAGCTATCCGCAGCGTTTAAATGGAGAGAAATGGCGATGATGCCCCGAGCGCACAAGATAATGGACATCATGTCTTGACATCACACCCAATCACGTATTCATGTCTGGTGGGATACATAGAGATGGAAAGTCATATGTAACCTGGACCCAGAACGTATGCATCTACGACAGTTCGCAAACATTTTTCTATTTCATTCCCCAATTTCGAATCGTATATCAGGTCGAGTGGGAGGGGCCTTTGCCCGTCATCCAACCTATTGTCATCTGTCTTCTGGCAAGAATGGGAGCACATTCGACGAATATGTGTACGGTGAAATGGCTCTGTCAAAAGAATGTAGCATTAAGTGTATTTATTTTGGCAGGGCGGCGAGGGATGAGGGGATGATGGGAGTAAATTGGCTACTTAAGTCTGACCTTCATACCAGGCCTCTGGGGTATGACTTCTGCTCGCCTGCTTATCGCTTACCAGTTTGCCTATTCTCAGGCTGTACTTTCTGAAATGCTGTCATTCGGGAAAATGGCATATGTTTTCTAAAATTTTCTGAATTTCCTCAAAAGGAAAGTGTTCTTCTTTTTTCGAACCTTGCTATTTTCAAAATATCATCTTTAATTTTTCAATTTTATTTTCTCTATTCCTCTTGTGCTGTTCACTTTTAATGCCACCTTGTTTGAATGTTTTGCCTGTATTTCTCTTTCCGACTCATCTTAATCCATTTAACCATATTACTTTGTTCTGCCTTATTGTATTGATTTAAGAAAGACTATAGATGCATATGATAAACATGATATTAAGAATGAAATTAAAAATTAAGAATTATTGCCTTTTTAAAGAATTTTTGTGCACTTTCATGATATGTTATACTATGAAATTTTAAATTCATAAATTCATAAAATTATGATATTAGGTTTGTTTTTAGAAAAATCAGATTACAATGTATTACCGTAGTTTTAAAATGATTCCTTATGTAATATTTATTGTGTTTTTCTTCGTTTTCTATGTGATCTCTTTTTGTAAAGGTTTAAACAAACCATACACAAATAAATAAATAAATAAATAAATAAATAAAATAAAAATATACATTAAGTAATAATGCTGGATTCCAATGGTCATTAACAGGTGGTAACAGGCTTTGGCCCAAGTTAATTAGCCTCAGCGAAGGGCATCCTTTAACAAGGGCTAGGGGATGGTGCCACATTTAATGGCTATGGGATGTAGCATTATTGCTATTAGCACAAAGGGGTTAACCCCTTAGGTGCTAAGGGCAGGTGCATGCCATAAAACAAGTGTTCCGGCAACGCGAGGACTTTGGAGTCATTCGGCCTCATTACGAGTCCGCTGGTTGGGTAACAACGGTGCCGGTAAGCCTACCGGCACCATTGTTACTGGACCGGCACACTCCGAGTCTGTGAGCGGCTGTCGTCCTGCTTGCCAAGTCTAACTCGGCAGATGGGACAGCAGCTGCTTGCAGACTTTCCGGGAAACACAGACACCGTTATTAACGGTGCCAGTGCTTCTGTCATCCACATTCGCATTGAGTCCTACGGAACTCAAATGGGAATCGGGATTAACATTTTTCTGGCGTCTGACTTCCAGGAACACCAGGGTCGTAATCCCCCGGTGTTTCCATGAAGCCAGATGCCTGAAATAACCACAACTCCGGCAGCAGCCTGCTGTTTTTACCGGCATGGCTACTGCCGCAGTTGTAATGTGACCCATTGTTTGTAAATAATAAAAGATGGCTGCCCTGCAACTGGAACATGGGACTCTGAGCATAGCCCCTCTTACATTAACATGACCTGTGATGGGCAGTGGTGCGCCTGTCAGCATTATGAAGAAAGAGGCCAGCATTTATTATAGAGCCGTGAGAGGTTGAGGAGTGAAACGTTGGGATGGTAAAGGAGGGCCTGTGGTATTTAGGGATGGTGGAGAGCAAGAACAAAGGAGAGTGGCAGAGCTGGGCAATTCTGATACAGCAAAGACCTGGGAACACAGCAGAAAGCACCATTGAAAGCTGGCTTAGATTTGTAAATAACGCAGATTTACCAATGTTGTGGGGTGCATTCAAAGGCCCCAAACATAAGTCCCTTTAACATGAACAGCAGGATTTTAAACACTGAAACAAAATCAGCATGACCTTTGTTTTTGTTTTTCAAGTCAAATTAAAGAGCCATGTGGAAAAGGGGCCTATCTGTCATTATCAAAGGAAAAGTAGCATTTTACTTTTAAAAAGAAGGAGGAATCAAAGATCCCTTTCACATGGAAAACGTGATTTTTAAACTGTGACACCACCACGGCTTACAAAGGTGTGTGCAAATAAAACCAGTTTAAATGAGAAAATGTATCACTGCTGACAGAACAATATCAGGGAAGAGACATGTTGTACGGGTTGACAAAAAACAATGTATATTATGTTTCACATACAAAACACCAATGATATTTGAAAAAGCCACTTTGTTTTCATGGAAAAATGTTAGCCCAAGACAAACCCTTTTGCTGCCTGTGGGCAAACTTCACATGGACATCTCCCACTCCCAACCTAGATGTAACATCTCCCATCTAATTACCAACTGCAATAAAGCGTCCTGCTAAAAGTGTCGAAATTCAGTGTTCTCAAGACCTACTTGTTCTGAAGGCATTGACTGTAGTAGAAGTTCCCCTTGGCAGGAGCATGACATATATGTGGGAAAATGGGGGCAACATCTTCAAAGATCAAGCTTTCAACACAAATGAGACTGATAACACAAAAAATAACCTCTCGGTGCAGGCTGACCCAGTAAAAACAAATGTCCTGAAGGCAGGAGGATGGTCATTTGTCCCACAATTAATTTAAAAGGACTATTATCATTTAGGCCTTTTTCTCAGCAACCATAAGCCATACTTATTTCACACATTGTACCATTGTTTATGTAATTTTGAGGTGAATGCAGGGATGTAAACTTCCTCCACCTGTTACTCAGGGAACTGTAATGGCCAGTTAACCTAGGTTTCTGGCTGATCTGAACATGTTCCAAAAATGAGAGTTGGTGAACGGGTGGAGGATAAAATTAGGAATATGGGTAATATCTTATTCATAACTGTTGTGTTTTTTATGGCATTGGCAGAAAGGTTAAACATGGCCATGCTACATGGTACAGACTTGTGGCCGGCATATCTAATTCCCCATGATTAGCTGAATCAGAAAAATTGCATCTTATGGCAGTTGGAAGTAAAATTATGAGTTGTGATCCATAAATCATTTTTGACAAAAATCTGAAAGGAGAACAAATGGCGGTTACAAGCGGGAATTGCCATATGTTGCTCCAGACCTTTAAGTCAAACCTGACTTGGAGGCTGGGTTTGGGAGGAGAGGGAAGGGTAACTGTCCAATCCTAGTTGCAGTATTATTGCAGGGTACGTCCCCAACATTGTAAAAGTGTTTTGTGGCAACGCTGCTATAAAGGGGGGACTTCAGTAGGAGGAGGGACACACAGTAAAAGACAGACAGACAAGAGACAGACCATCAGGATGGCTGCTGAAACTTACCATCGGAGAGCTGTAAGGAGACACCAGAGGAGATTGCTGAGAGTACATAAGGGTGGGGCTGTCTATTTCTAGGAAGGACTCAAAGCTGACTGTTTCTTATGGTGGAGAGTGGGAGGCCATCTTTGAGAGTGGAGTGACCAGAACCCTGCCCTATCTTTCCAGAGTGTCCTGAGATGCAGCTGGCTTTCCTGAACTTTAAACAGAGGTTTTCTATGTAAGTAGAACTGAGCCCTGGGAGACCAAAAGGTGGGGGAGTCTGCTTGCCTTGAATCCTTTCCCTTTATAGTGGCTGGGTGGCAGGGGGGAACTGTGTAGATCCTTAGCCTATTTCGTAGCCTATTTAATTAAAAATATTAATTAAATTAATTCCTCATTTTGGGGAACACTACGAAGTGAATTTTGTTTAAATTCGAAATTAACAAAGCTCACTTCCCAGTGTGTGCTGAAAACTAAAGTCTGTACAATAATTGGGTAATCCTTGTTGTCCTGCTGACTCTTGCTTCTTTTAGGAAGAGGGTGTATTTGTTCTTAAATCAGTCCAACATTTCTATCCAGCTTTCCCAACACAGGCCTTTCAGTGCAGTCATGGGGTGTCTGAAATCCCCAAAATCCCCAAATCATTCACATTTTTCTGTCCAATTTCCCCAACACAGGCCGTTTAGTGGAGGGTGGTCTGAAATCCAAAATTCCCAAATCATTACAATCTTTCCCGCCGACTTCCCCAACACACACCAAAATTGGGGGGGGGGGGGTGAAAAATAAACCGCTTAATCACCCTGTGTTTATTTTAAGCCAAAAGTGTGGGCAAAATCATAATTACCATAGGTATTTGTAGCAATCTTGAAATCCTACTGCTAGCTTTTGAAGCCTGCAGGAAAATCAAACTTGCACCACATGTTTATAATTTTTTTAATAGTGATAGTTTAATTATTTCTTGAAATGAAATTGATAGAAAGTAAAGAATTGTGAGTTGTATTTTTTTTGTAACTAATTTGTGTAATTGACTTGAGTAACAAGAAGTTAATGGTGAGCCAGGGATAAAGTGGTGTTTGACATTTTCATGCTAATTTCTATTAATTTTATTTAATAAATATCAACATATTTCCTGTACACCAGTATTGTTCTTGGCTCATTGTTAGCTCTGTGGGAGATGGATCCAAGGGGCATGATATGCGTCTAAAGTACGGCTGAAGAAAATAATCTATTAAACAGTTTGTTGGATTACACCTTAAGTGGGGAAGGAAGGCTATCCCTGTGTTGAAGTTGGCTTCTCAATAAACTGTTACACATTGGGGGCTCATGGCCGGGCTTTAGCTGCCTATTTCTGACCCATGACAAGTACATTGTGACGGACTATTCATTCTGATGCAATTGCATTATGGTGGAGGGCAAGTTATCTTTGCTTTGTTAAAGTGCCGCAAGGACTTGACCCCTGAGTTCCAGGGAGGTGTTTTGGTGGAAAATTAAGAGTGTATGAAAATGTATTTGTGTGAGGAAATCAAGCAGGAACAGGGTGATTTGCCCCTGCATATAGAAAGTTTTACTAAGGTGCAAAAAGCCAATTGTGAAAATGACTACTGTACAAATTGGTGAAGCCAGGGAGCATCTCCTAGCTAAATTAATTCTTAAAGGAGAATGGGTTGAGGATGATGCAGGAAACTGGAAAACCAGAATTTTGCGTGACGTTACCTCAGTAAGCAATGATATTTGGTTTGAAGGTGGAATATTGCACAAAGCACATGAGGCATTTCGTAAGTCCACAACTGCTCATGATGAACAGATACAAATGGCTCAGTAATTGCTCAGTTATATTTTCATTTGCTGTTAGAAGAGGGTTGACAAAATAGTGAGGTTAGTAGGATGAATCAGGCTGGAGACCTGTCACAGGCCCAGGATCTCATTGAACAACTCAAAGATGAGTTAAAAACCCAGCAGAAAGAGACTCCATAGCATGAAACATAGTTTTTTGCACTGCAAAAAACACATCAAAGTGTGCAGAAAATCTGAGCACATTGCAACACAAGCTAAATGACCAGGCTGCTCATAATAGAGTCTTTTTGGAAGGCATTATCGCATTCCAATCAAATAAAACAATTGAAAACTGAAAATAGTAAATTAATTATCAAAGGGGTTGATTCCCAAAATGACTTTGATCAGATACATCAACAGGTAAATTGTCTGAAACAACAGAGGACACAGCTAGCTCAGGAAAAAGACCCCTTGAATCAGGATAACAGTGAGCTTAGAGCCCTTTGGATAACACGCATGCAATGGATGGGATGCAGAATAACTCTGACACCAAATAATCGATCCTACTCAGGAAGAGGGCAAAGTCTACTGTTTTAATATAAATTATCTAAAACAGGGAGTTACAACGGACATCAACGGACATTTGCTCAGTTCTCCCCACAAATCTCATAAAGAACATGTATATATATATATATATATATATATATGTGTTTAAAAAAAGGTAACAGGCTCTCCTCTCCAGAAAGAACATGGCATGATAACCTGTTATGTGGTTTTGTTCCCACTTTGAGAGTTTTCAGCAATCGTGTTTTGCTCACTATACATTTCACAGATGGGAAATATTCATTTGCATATCCGTCTTTGTCTCACCCACATGGGCAGTCCAGCACTGAAATATATATATATATATATTACACGGCCCACTGTAGTTATGGTTAAATTGCTGTTTCCATAAGAAGAGCACTTTTTGGGAGGCTTATAGCTTCGCGCTCCCTGGGCGAATCCTCACCAAACTTTGCAAACAAAGTATATAGCCCACTTTGAATTGTTTTGCAAAGTTTGGTGAGGTTTGGTCCAGGGGGGGCAAAGTTATAGGGGGTTCCCAAATGCCTTTTTGTCCCATAGACTGAATGGAGAAAAAACTTTGCTCACGCCTGTAGCCCGAACCGCTGGACGGATTTTCAGCAAATTTGGACCAGGAGCAGCAGCTTGTTCTCGAAATCATGCTTTTGTAAATTTGGTGAAAATCTGTCCAATATTTTTTTTAAAAATGACCTAAAAGTAGATCAACAAAAATTAGTGATATCTATGTTTGGTCCGCGGACACACTTCCATGTTCGGTCCGCGGACAGTGTCCTGATTGGCTAATCGGCTTGCGTCATATCCGCGGACATGCAACATGTTTGCTGATTGGATGGTGAAGAGCGTGAAGTGCATCAGATTTTTGGAAACGCCGGCCATCTTGTATCCGCCGACGTCCGCGGACAGCGCAGTCAAATGGTGGGGAAATACAATTTTGGCAAGTGTGTTGTTTTGTAAGACTGTTTGGGGATGGTTGGGGGGATAAGAGATGGTTTGAATATTGTGTATATTTAGGTGGTAGGCACCGCTGTTGTGTTCGTTGTGTCCGCGGACAGTAGTGCTGTCCTTTGTGTCTGTAATCGTTCCATATAGGAATGTCCTAAGGACACTATACCTGTCCATACTGTTCGCAGGCAAGTTGAAACTGTTCTAAGAACACACGCAGTGTCCGGGATGTCTGCAAATAAATGAAAATGGAGGTGTTCTGAGGACACTATACCTGTCCATACTGTTCGCGGGCAAGTTGAAACTGTTCTAAGAACACACCTCGTGTTCGAGATGTCCGCCATTAATCAAAATGGAGGTGTTCTAAGGACACTATACCTGTCCTACTATTCGCAGGCAAATTGAAATTGTTCGAAGAACATACATGGTGTTCGGGATATCCGCCATTAATCAAAATGGAGGTGTCCTAAGGACACTATACCTGTCCGTACTGTTCGCAGGCAAGTTGAAATTCTTCTAAGAACATACGTGGTGTTCGGGATGTCGTACTGTTCGTAGCCAAGTTGAAACTGTTCTAAGTACACAGGTGGTGTTCAGGATGTCCTCAAATAAATGAAAATGGAAGTGTCCTGAGGACACTATACTTGTCCATATTGTTCGCAGGCAAGTAGAAACTGTTCTAAGGACATCCAAGGTGTCCGCGGAGATTACAAATGCCATGAGGCCTAGTTAAAAATGTATGATTGTATGGGTGTGATCATACTTAAAAATGTTTGATTCTATGGGTGTGATCTATGGGTGTGATATGTTGCGGTGGTTGCCGCCAGGGCCTAGAGTCTTGAAGACTTTAGGCCCTGGCGACTCTAGGCCCTGGTGGCAACCACCGCAGCATATCACACCCATAGATCACACCCATAGAATCAAACATGGGTGTGATGTATGGGTGTGATATGTTTTGGAGTTGAGGCCAGAATGTACCGAAGACTGAAGTTATAAGTACTGAAGTTATAAGCTACTATGGGTGTGATATGTTTTGGTGGTTGTGGCAGGGTGCATGGGTGAAGGTTGTAGGCTGTAGTCTGTGTACTCAATACTCTAGGTCCTAACCACAACCATTGCACCATATTATCACGCCATAGATCATACCTATAGATTTGATTATCTTTCAAATGGTTTCACTTATACTTACTGCATGATTTGTTGAAATTCGATACATTTTTTATATGAGTTTGGTACCTGGAGGAAGTATTCTTTTTCAAGTACTGTGATAAAAGAAAAGAGAATGTTAGTGTATGTATTCTATAAAGACTTATTACATTTCCATAATACATATTTCATTTGTTTTTTTTTACCCTCATATTTGGTTTACAAACCAGTGTACTGTGCATTTTGCCCAGTTTCTGTTTTTGTTTTTGAAATCATTGGGTCTGTTGGAAATAAAACTCCTTGTTGGATTAAAAAACCCTTTTTGTTTTGCTACAGTCTATTTGTTTCTTTCCTTTCAGTGTTTACTTCTTGTTTTTGGTTAATGTTCAATCTGTTGGATTGTTGCAGATTTCTGAAGCAGCTACATACTTGATGGCGTATTGTAACAGTCCATTTTTAGTTGTTATACAATCTTGGGCTAGTTAGATACCTGTTGGCGTATTCTAACAGTTTATAGTTTTTTCATTGAACTTTTTTTAATGTTGAAGTACAGATTAGTTATTACATTTTGGTTTTAAGAAGATTAAAAAGCGTTTGTAAGATTTGCTGCTAATCTCTGCTTTAGAGTAACCATCCACATTTTTGTTGCAGATTTCTGAAGCAGTTCGATATGTGATGGCGTATTCTAACTTTAATTAATAGTTTTTTATTAATTTAGTGGTATTGATTTATCTGTTTGGTTGTTATACAATCTTAGAGTATTAGGATACCTGTTGGTATATTGTAATAGTTTATAGTTTTCTAATTGAAGTTTTGTTAATGTTTAAGTACAGATCAGTTATTAAATTTCGGTTTTAAGAAGATTAAATAAGTGTTTGTAAGATTTGCTGGTAATATCTGCTTTAGAGTAATGGTACTATCATTACATTCAAACCATCCACATTTCTTTTTTATATATGCAGTGTAGTGACCTGCATTGGTTGTGGCTCCTGCGTGGTCGATTATACCTATTGTTGTGATGGTTTTTCTACCAAGTGATACTTGACCATGTGTGAATCCAGTCATCTTACAGTTGTTTTTGGTACCATCTGCATTGTAACGTAGGAGCATTAGTATTATGTAGTTACTATGTGTTTGTATTAGTAAGGTGGGGCGATTATCTGAATTGCAGTTAGTACATAATCTGCCATGGTTTGCATGTTGTACAAGTTGCTGAAATGGAATGGATTCACAATTTGGTATGGATCCATACACCAAGCGCTCGTTAGGGATTTCTTCTTGTGTAACATTGTTGCAGAGAGTGCAGGTATGTTTCCACATGTATGAAATCTGGAAGATTTCATTCAGAGGTATGTTTTTGTTTTCCGATACTTGTAGTAAGTACATTAGAAATTCTTGTGGATCTTCTTGTGAGTTTATAGTGAATTTTACCATTCCAACACACTAGTCCGTCCAACTTTTCTCTTATTCCGTGAACACTTTACGTGTTGTCAGGATTGTTTTTTGCGTTTCTATGAAGGACTAACATTTGCAAACACAGTTGGTCTGTACTGTGTAAGTAAATGTTGTCAACAATTGGTGGCAATTGAAATAGAATATTAATTGCTACATTTGCGTAACAATTTACACCAGTTACATTTGAAAATTTGAATGGACCAGGTAGTTCTGTGTCCAGGTCCTTTTTTCAGGGGGAATGTTGCCTTTCTGAAGAAGTACCTAAGTTACTTTGACTAATAAGTTCTTCTTTACTTAGTGTGAATGGTGAAGTATTAGCTTCTTTTACTCACTTTGGAGGATTTGCAGTCAGATTCTGTTGCATTTCTGTTTGAATTAGTTTTCTTTTATGTTTTATTTTTTGCGGAACAGGATATGCTTTTAGATTGGGGGTGTATAGTGAACGTAGTCTATTGTATTCTAGAATGCAAGGAATATCAGCGTTGACTTTACTTGGATCAAAGTTGATTAGAAATAGACCTTCAAGTGTACGTAAGCGTGATAGTACTACGTAGCTCATGCCTTCTTTAAAGACTGTGTTACCAATATATATTAATGATTTGTCTAGGGTAAGACCTTGGGATTTATGAATGGTGACTGCACATGCTAGAGTTAGAGAAAATTGTTTTCTACGTGCATACATGTCTTTGAATAGAAGGAATCGAGCTGTTGAGCGCCCTATCCTTTTTACTTCTGAAAGTTTGTCAAAGAGTATTGTGACAAACTGAATGTTGTTGTCACGTGGGTATGTTTGAAAGCTAACAACTGTACCTAGTGCTCCATTAACTAGTCCTTGCTCTACTTCCAGGTTACGTTTAAGCATTACTCTACAGTTTAAGAATAATTTTAATATTTTTTCCAAGCCAGCTGTGTTTGAGATTGAATTTTCTGAGGTATTAGTCTTGTTGCGGCTTGTTGACACATAGGTAGTGTAATACCATGTACTCCAGTTTGTCTGTGGAGCAAATTTCAATTGTTGGTTGCATTTCTTTTTTTAACATTGTTTCATTGAATTTGGAACAGCTTGCAAGAGTTGGCATTAAGGCCATACAATTGTCATTTTTTTGTGCTAATTGTTCCAAAACATCTGTAGCACATGAGTTATCGTCATAAAGTGCATGGATGTGCCAGGGTTTTAATATTATTTGTGCTTCTTGCGATAGTACACCAACTCTAATACTTTTTAAAATGTTGGCATAGGTGAGGTCTGTAGATTGGTGCATGTTCTCTGTTAATTCACTGTATCGGAAATGTTGCCAAAGGTTGAAATTTCCTATGGTGCCAATAGTTTTACAGCAGAGTTTGTGTCCTAAGGTTTTAAAAATAGGTTCACCTTTCACTGGTGTCAATTGAAGATCTCCAAAAACAATAATGTATTTTCCTCCAAAGAGTTCTTCGTAGTTTGTTTTAAGAACTTCTTGCAATCTGAGATGAATCAAAGCCAACATTAGGTTGGATACCATGCTCACTTCATCTATTAGTAGCATTTACATTTGTTTCAAAACTCTGCATAGCTCCATTGCAGCTTCTGTAGAAAGTTTGTAATAATGTAATTTGTTTTGGTGTTCTACTGGAAGGAGTAGTAATCGGTGTAAAGTGACAGCGCCTATGTTGTGGGCAGCTAAACCTGTGGGGGCAGTTACAACAGCTGACAGTTTGTTGTTTGTCAATTGTTGAAGGAACTTGCTGATGGTTTTGATTAAGAATGTTTAACCTGAACCAGCTTCACCACCTACATGTAGTAGTATAGGTTTATAATTTTGGCAGGTACATTCTTTATTTTCATGTTGTACACCATCTGCAATTTGTTTTGTTACTTCTTCGAAAATGGTGCGCTGCTCTTTGTTTAGTTTTGATTGTAGTGCAGTTAAGTCTTCTGTATCTTCTTCAAAGTGAAACATGGTGTTTTCTACTTCTGTCATAGCTAATTCTGTCCTGAGATGCAGCTGGCTTTCCTGAACTTTAAACAGAGGTTTTCTATGTAAGTAGAACTGAGCCCTGGGAAACCAAAAGGTGGGGGAGTCTGCTTGCCTTGAATCCTTTCCCTTTATAGTGGCTGGGTGGCAGGGGGGAACTGTGTAGATCCTTAGCCTATTTCGTAGCCTATTTAATTAAAAATATTAATTAAATTAATTCCTCATTTTGGGGAACACTACGAAGTGAATTTTGTTTAAATTCGAAATTAACAAAGCTCACTTCCCAGTGTGTGCTGAAAACTAAAGTCTGTACAATAATTGGGTAATCCTTGTTGTCCTGCTGACTCTTGCTTCTTTTAGGAAGAGGGTGTATTTGTTCTTAAATCAGTCCAACATTTCTATCCAGCTTTCCCAACACAGGCCTTTCAGTGCAGTCATGGGGTGTCTGAAATCCCCAAAATCCCCAAATCATTCACATTTTTCTGTCCAATTTCCCCAACACAGGCCGTTTAGTGGAGGGTGGTCTGAAATCCAAAATTCCCAAATCATTACAATCTTTCCCGCCGACTTCCCCAACACACACCAAAATTGGGGGGGGGGGGTGAAAAATAAACAGCTTAATCACCCTGTGTTTATTTTAAGCCAAAAGTGTGGGCAAAATCATAATTACCATAGGTATTTGTAGCAATCTTGAAATCCTACTGCTAGCTTTTGAAGCCTGCAGGAAAATCAAACTTGCACCACATGTTTATAATTTTTTTAATAGTGATAGTTTAATTATTTCTTGAAATAAAATTGATAGAAAGTAAAGAATTGTGAGTTGTATTTTTTTTGTAACTAATTTGTGTAATTGACTTGAGTAACAAGAAGTTAATGGTGAGCCAGGGATAAAGTGGTGTTTGACATTTTCATGCTAATTTCTATTAATTTTATTTAATAAATATCAACATATTTCCTGTACACCAGTATTGTTCTTGGCTCATTGTTAGCTCTGTGGGAGATGGATCCAAGGGGCATGATATGCGTCTAAAGTACGGCTGAAGAAAATAATCTATTAAACAGTTTGTTGCATTACACCTTAAGTGGGGAAGGAAGGCTATCCCTGTGTTGAAGTTGGCTTCTCAATAAACTGTTACACATTGGGGGCTCATGGCCGGGCTTTAGCTGCCTATTTCTGACCCATGACAAGTACATTGTGACGGACTATTCATTCTGATGCAATTGCATTATGGTGGAGGGCAAGTTATCTTTGCTTTGTTAAAGTGTCGCAAGGACTTGACCCCTGAGTTCCAGGGAGGTGTTTTGGTGGAAAATTAAGAGTGTATGAAAATGTATTTGTGTGAGGAAATCAAGCAGGAACAGGGTGATTTGCCCCTGCATATAGAAAGTTTTACTAAGGTGCAAAAAGCCAATTGTGAAAATGACTACTGTACAAATTGGTAAAGCCAGGGAGCATCTCCTAGCTAAATTAATTCTTAAAGGAGAATGGGTTGAGGATGATGCAGGAAACTGGCAAACCAGAATTTTGCGTGATGTTACCTCAGTAAGCAATGATATTTGGTTTGAAGGTGGAATATTGCACAAAGCACTTGAGGCATTTCATACGTCCACAACTGCTCATGATGAACAGATACAAATGGCTCAGTAATTGCTCAGTTATATTTTCATTTGCTGTTAGAAGAGGGTTGACAAAATAGTGAGGTTAGTAGGATGAATCAGGCTGGAGACCTGTCACAGGCCCAGGATCTCATTGAACAACTCAAAGATGAGTTAAAAACCCAGCAGAAAGAGACTCCATAGCATGAAACATAGTTTTTTGCACTGCAAAAAACACATCAAAGTGTGCAGAAAATCTGAGCACATTGCAACACAAGCTAAATGACCAGGCTGCTCATAATAGAGTCTTCTTGGAAGACATTATCGCATTCCAATCAAATAAAACAATTGAAAACTGAAAATAGTAAATTAATTATCAAAGGGGTTGATTCCCAAAATGACTTTGATCAGATACATCAACAGGTAAGTTGTCTGAAACAACAGAGGACACAGCTAGCTCAGGAAAAAGACCCCTTGAATCAGGATAACAGTGAGCTTAGAGCCCTTTGGATAACACGCATGCAATGGATGGGATGCAGAATAACTCTGACACCAAATAATCGATCCAACTCAGGAAGAGGGCAAAGTCTACTGTTTTAATATAAATTATCTAAAACAGGGAGTTACAACGGACATCAACGGACATTTGCTCAGTTCTCCCCACAAATCTCATAAAGAACATGTATATATATATATATATATATATGTGTTTAAAAAAAGGTAACAGGCTCTCCTCTCCAGAAAGAACATGGCATGATAACCTGTTATGTGGTTTTGTTCCCACTTTGAGAGTTTTCAGCAATCGTGTTTTGCTCACTATACATTTCACAGATGGGAAATATTCATTTGCATATCCGTCTTTGTCCCACCCACATGGGCAGTCCAGCACTGAAATATATATATATATATATATTACACGGCCCACTGTAGTTATGGTTAAATTGCTGTTTCCATAGGAAGAGCACTTTTTGGGAGGCTTATAGCTTCGCGCTCCCTGGGCGAATCCTCACCAAACTTTGCAAACAAAGTATATAGCCCACTTTGAATTGTTTTGCAAAGTTTGGTGAGGTTTGGTCCAGGGGGGGCAAAGTTATAGGGGGTTCCCAAATGCCTTTTTGTCCCATAGACTGAATGGAGAAAAAACTTTGCTCACGCCTATAGCCCGAACCGCTGGACGGATTTTCAGCAAATTTGGACCAGGAGCAGCAGCTTGTTCTCGAAATCATGCTTTTGTAAATTTGGTGAAAATCTGTCCAATATTTTTTTTAAAAATGACCTAAAAGTAGATCAACAAAAATTAGTGATATCTATGTTTGGTTCGCGGACACACTTCCATGTTCGGTCCGCGGACAGTGTCCTGATTGGCTAATCGGCTTGCGTCATATCCGCGGACATGCAACATGTTTGCTGATTGGATGGTGAAGAGCGTGAAGTGCGTCAGATTTTTGGAAACGCCGGCCATCTTGTATCCGCCGACGTCCGCGGACAGCGCAGTCAAATGGTGGGGAAATACAATTTTGGCAAGTGTGTTGTTTTGTAAGACTGTTTGGGGATGGTTGGGGGGATAAGAGATGGTTTGAATATTGTGTATATTTAGGTGGTAGGCACCGCTGTTGTGTTCGTTGTGTCCGTGGACAGTAGTGCTGTCCTTTGTGTCTGTAATCGTTCCATATAGGAATGTCCTAAGGACACTATACCTGTCCATACTGTTCGCAGGCAAGTTGAAACTGTTCTAAGAACACACGCAGTGTCCGGGATGTCTGCAAATAAATGAAAATGGAGGTGTTCTGAGGACACTATACCTGTCCGTATTGTTCGCGGGCAAGTTGAAACTGTTCTAAGAACACACCTCGTGTTCGAGATGTCCGCCATTAATCAAAATGGAGGTGTTCTAAGGACACTATACCTGTCCTACTATTCGCAGGCAAATTGAAATTGTTCGAAGAACATACATGGTGTTCGGGATATCCGCCATTAATCAAAATGGAGGTGTCCTAAGGACACTATACCTGTCCGTACTGTTCGCAGGCAAGTTGAAATTCTTCTAAGAACATACGTGGTGTTCGGGATGTCGTACTGTTCGTAGCCAAGTTGAAACTGTTCTAAGTACACAGGTGGTGTTCAGGATGTCCTCAAATAAATGAAAATGGAAGTGTCCTGAGGACACTATACTTGTCCATATTGTTCGCAGGCAAGTAGAAACTGTTCTAAGGACATCCAAGGTGTCCGCGGAGATTACAAATGCCATGAGGCCTAGTTAAAAATGTATGATTGTATGGGTGTGATCATACTTAAAAATGTTTGATTCTATGGGTGTGATCTATGGGTGTGATATGTTGCGGTGGTTGCCGCCAGGGCCTAGAGTCTTGAAGACTTTAGGCCCTGGCGACTCTAGGCCCTGGTGGCAACCACCGCAGCATATCACACCCATAGATCACACCCATAGAATCAAACATGGGTGTGATGTATGGGTGTGATATGTTTTGGAGTTGAGGCCAGAATGTACCGAAGACTGAAGTTATAAGTACTGAAGTTATAAGCTACTATGGGTGTGATATGTTTTGTTGGTTGTGGCAGGGTGCATGGGTGAAGGTTGTAGGCTGTAGTCTGTGTACTCAATACTCTAGGTCCTAACCACAACCATTGCACCATATTATCACGCCATAGATCATACCTATAGATTTGATTATCTTTCAAATGGTTTCACTTATACTTACTGCATGATTTGTTGAAATTCGATACATTTTTTATATGAGTTTGGTACCTGGAGGAAGTATTCTTTTTCAAGTACTGTGATAAAAGAAAAGAGAATGTTAGTGTATGTATTCTATAAAGACTTATTACATTTCCATAATACATATTTCATTTGTTTTTTTTACCCTCATATTTGGTTTACAAACCAGTGTACTGTGCATTTTGCCCAGTTTCTGTTTTTGTTTTTGAAATCATTGGGTCTGTTGGAAATAAAACTCCTTGTTGGATTAAAAAACCCTTTTTGTTTTGCTACAGTCTATTTGTTTCTTTCCTTTCAGTGTTTACTTCTTGTTTTTGGTTAATGTTCAATCTGTTGGATTGTTGCAGATTTCTGAAGCAGCTACATACTTGATGGCGTATTGTAACAGTCCATTTTTAGTTGTTATACAATCTTGGGCTAGTTAGATACCTGTTGGCGTATTCTAACAGTTTATAGTTTTTTCATTGAACTTTTTTTAATGTTGAAGTACAGATTAGTTATTACATTTTGGTTTTAAGAAGATTAAAAAGCGTTTGTAAGATTTGCTGCTAATCTCTGCTTTAGAGTAACCATCCACATTTTTGTTGCAGATTTCTGAAGCAGTTCGATATGTGATGGCGTATTCTAACTTTAATTAATAGTTTTTTATTAATTTAGTGGTATTGATTTATCTGTTTGGTTGTTATACAATCTTAGAGTATTAGGATACCTGTTGGTATATTGTAATAGTTTATAGTTTTCTAATTGAAGTTTTGTTAATGTTTAAGTACAGATCAGTTATTAAATTTCGGTTTTAAGAAGATTAAATAAGTGTTTGTAAGATTTGCTGGTAATATCTGCTTTAGAGTAATGGTACTATCATTACATTCAAACCATCCACATTTCTTTTTTATATATGCAGTGTAGTGACCTGCATTGGTTGTGGCTCCTGCGTGGTCGATTATACCTATTGTTGTGATGGTTTTTCTACCAAGTGATACTTGACCATGTGTGAATCCAGTCATCTTACAGTTGTTTTTGGTACCATCTGCATTGTAACGTAGGAGCATTAGTATTATGTAGTTACTATGTGTTTGTATTAGTAAGGTGGGGCGATTATCTGAATTGCAGTTAGTACATAATCTGCCATGGTTTGCATGTTGTACAAGTTGCTGAAATGGAATGGATTCACAATTTGGTATGGATCCATACACAAAGCGCTCGTTAGGGATTTCTTCTTGTGTAACATTGTTGCAGAGAGTGCAGGTTTGTTTCCACATGTATGAAATCTGGAAGATTTCATTCATAGGTATGTTTTTGTTTTCCGATACTTGTAGCAAGTACATTAGAAATTCTTGTGGATCTTCTTGTGAGTTTATAGTGAATTTTACCATTCCAACACACTAGTCCGTCCAACTTTTCTCTTATTCCGTGAACACTATACGTGTTGTCAGGCTTGTTTTTTGCGTTTCTATGAAGGACTAACATTTGCAAACACAGTTGGTCTGTACTGTGTAAGTAAATGTTGTCAACAATTGGTGGCAATTGAAATAGAATATTAATTGCTACATTTGCGTAACAATTTACACCAGTTACATTTGAAAATTTGAATGGACCAGGTAGTTCTGTGTCCAGGTCATTTTTTCAGGGGGAATGTTGCCTTTCTGAAGAAGTACCTAAGTTACTTTGACTAATAGGTTCTTCTTTACTTAGTGTGAATGGTGAAGTATTAGCTTCTTTTACTCACTTTGGAGGATTTGCAGTCAGATTCTGTTGCATTTCTGTTTGAATTAGTTTTCTTTTATGTTTTATTTTTTGCGGAA